>NC_091392.1:122484854-123113104 GCF_032191515.1 Phaenicophaeus curvirostris | reverse complement strand
AGCATAAAACCACCAGAATAATTCTGTTATAAGCAGACAATCATCACCTATATAGATTTATTTACAGCTTGGTAAGACCCTGACTGGCAATTTTTTCTCAATATTTAACTTTTTTTTTTCATTATATAATCACTTGGCTGTTATTGACCTTTTGCTTCTCTGAAAACAATTTTATTTCCATCTTATTGCTTCAGCCTTCAAACTTCAGTGGATAAGTATTTCTCTTTGGACTTTACTATACGAAGTGGTGAAGATTGAATGATGTCTGCAAGCCAGTTTTAATCAAAGAGCAATACATGTTCCTGTCTTCAGAAACAGGATATTTACTGTGTTCTTTTTAATTTCCAATTCTGTTACTGTCAAATAACCAAGTCTGACCTGTCAAGTTTTGAACTTTAAAACCCTACTACTATTAATCCTATTTTTCTATATAAAGTTACTCAGAGTAGTTTGCTAATATTCAGTTCCATTCTAACTCAACAGTGGTCACATACACTCTTATGTAACAAAGCATAAATTTTTTTCTCTTAGTGCCTATTTGGAGATGGAATTGAAAAAATAATTAGAAAAAACAGAACATTAATTCGACATTTTAGTCAGGATAGTGCAAGAGAGAAGGAAGTTACGAGAAACTGGATTTGTTACGAGTCTTGAGATTTGATGTTTATGTAGAAGAGGAACTGCACTCAAGATAAAAAAGACTTAAATGCACCTAAAGTAATAGAAAACCAGTAACTGGTATGTGAATTCAAAGATCATTACAGCACTGAGTAGTAGAGGTTGCAAGTAATAAATGGAGGTCAGCACATTAATCACTTGGCTTACTAAGGCAAGTTTGGCTTTATATGACTAAGTATATAAATTATTGCTTACAAGACATTTGATCTCCATATTTTTTGGCCCTGTAGCTTATGTGTTCTTCCAATAGCCTCGAAGACTTAAACCTTTGTCTGTATGTATACGTATTATATGTACATATTTAAAAATTCTATAGAATGAGATGAGAAACTAAGAGGTAGCGCGATAGACTGTGAACTCTGTACATGCATGAGTCCTTGGGCTTTATTGATATGTACTGGCTTCGATAACAATTTTCACCATAGATTTTCTTTTGGATTCCTTCTTTCCTGCAGTATTTGGCAAATTATTGAAAATGCAAGATTTAGTTTAAGCTTGATTAGAATTTTCAAAAGCATATTCAGTGTTGATGTTGAATCTTAGCTATCTGTCCTGAAAACAACTTGTAATATTCATTTATTTATATAGTTCCATACACTGTAGCTGACAGAATAGAAAAAATAGTAACAAGAACATTAATTTTTAGCAACTACAGTTTTTAAAATTTATGTGTGCAGAAAGAAATGTAAGAAAGCCATGTATAGCTGTAAGAAGAAAGCTTTCTGCTTTATAACTGGCCAGTGGGATATGTTCCTGCATTACATGACAGATTTTTCATTTGTTCAGTCTCCTTCCTAAGTGGGATTTGCGTATGTCCCTACAGATTTTTTTTTATACACAATATAAAACTCTTTGAAATATTTTAATTCTTTTCAAATAAAGCTCTGTCAACTGTCATGGACCTAATCCTGAGCATAAAATTTACTTTCTTAACAAATATTTAAAATTAGGTTATTTCTTAAACTGAATTGCAAAATGTTTCCTTACACTAGAGTTCCTTTTCACCATCAGCATTAAGTTATACTCTGACAACTTCAAAATTGCGTGTTGGAAGCAAGTAGGTACACTGCTATAAAATTTATCAATAAACTCTCCCACTTAAGGCTTAATAAAATATTTTCTCTGCTTTCCTTCCTCTAGTTAGTTCATAATTTGATTAATTTAAAAGTATGACACACATTGCAAAAACATTATTTGGTATATTTTACTTGATTCTTCCCCCCTACAATGCATCAAATTACTCTGCCATTATTCATGGTCCTGATCATTATTCTGATACATTAGTCACAAATTATTTCTCCTCACTTTACCATATTGAGACTCAACACTGACAACTACTCATGTTGGCTTGGGCTAAGCCTTCCATCTTTTTTCGTCTCTCTGTTTCATTAGACACCTCTTAGACAAAGTTTTAGTTGTTTGGTTTTTCTCCTCTAAAACTTCCTTAGTAATACAAAAATGTCTATAAATTATGAATACGAATATCAAATTCTAAATCTTTATTCATTTAGCCACCTATGTCATGCAGCAGTAAAATCTTCCTAGATCTAGAAACAATGTCTACTGGCATAGCCCACTGCAGCCTTAGAATAGGACTGAGTTTGATTATATTTTTTCCTTGGCTTCCACCACATATCCTTAAATGGCTTCAGCATGCTTACAGACAGATGTCATTCAGACATTCTTTCACACATTCTCAAATGGAGATTCCCGCTTTAATATGCTCCTTGAGGTGCTTCAAATCCTGCACCAGGGCTTTTACTGTGCAGATACATATACCCTAGCAGGACCTTTATACCCTGAAGTGGCCATTAAGACCACTTTTTTTTTTAATAGATCTCATTTCATATCAATGCTATTTTTGAAATCTATCCTAAAATATTAATTTCTGCAGATTCTGTCTTTTAGAGATTTAAATATTTCTTTTCTTTTCTTGCTCAAACTCACTTTTTTTGTTCAGTATTGAATAAAGACAACAAAAAGACACAAACTGTCTGGAGGAAAAGAAAAATCACAATGCCAAAAAAACCCTCAGAAGTGCAATGGTATTTCTGTTAGGAGATTGTGTGATTTTTACGGTATAAAATAAATTTATTACGACACAAATTGGTTGTCATTCTCCAAACCACTATTTCTTCATGTGGAATATTCACCTAAAATAAAAGTAGCACAAATCCAAACCTATATCCAAGTAATTTAGTCTTTTGAAAATGAATGAAAAGAATCTTATTTTACAATGGCAAGATATAGCAACACTTCAAAGTAAAATTTTGACAATTTATCCCTGCTTTGAATGATAGCCCTAAAGAGAAGATCTTTCCACCTCCACTTCTATGCATGTATTTCTCATACATCAACTTTTTAAAATTCTCACTTCTACATACATTTTTTTATACGTCGAAACCTAAACACACGTAAACATATACAGAAACATACAGAGATTTTAAACTGTCACATTGCTATTTCCATGCATTTAAACCCTATAGTGTTATTTTGTCTGCATGCATTTCTTCTTATGCAAACCCACCACATTTAAACATGACAGTTATTACAAGTAAATAAGACATAACTTAGCCAAAATATTTCAAAGTTGGAAAAAGAAATTGTTTAGTGAGGTCTATTCACAGTTGTTCAACCTTTGAAGTTTTCAGTGAAGTGCTAAAATAGTCAGAATCAAAAAAGCTACAGTTTGAGATACTTCAAGTGAGCTGTGCAATATAATTGCACAGTTAATAGAAGCATAATCATCTCAGCAGGAATTAAATAAGGCAAATATAACTGCTGAGTTGTTTTTCAATGTTATTAATTTCAAAGAATATCTTGCACATGCTGGCATATTTAGGGGAAGTAAGGCAACTTCAAATCACAAGGGTATACGTTTTAAGAGTTTTCTTCTGATGATGCAGCATGTAATGAGAAACCTTTGAAACAAGCTTAATCCAAATCTTTATTGTACATCTGAAAAAGAAATCTAAACTTCATACATTTCATACTTCAACTGACTTCATTTTGAAGTGTTTATTACAAGTTAAACTAGAGAATGAATAGGTAGAAAGAATTAAGTCATCAGCTATGCAAACACCACAATTTTTTATCTTTCCCGTATTTCATGTTTCAAAATAAGGATAAATTAGTTAACCATTTGTCAACACGTGAAACCAGGAAATGAGGAGGTGAAATTACTCTAGTTTAAGAGGAAGTTTTCTACTAAAATAAAATAGGAAAAAGTGAACAATAAACTCAGTAATTATTAAGTACATCATTATTCTTTGTAAAAGAAACAACAAAAAACAGAAGGGCAACAAAGAGCAGGAATGCAGCTTAGATACCACTCATAACAAAGACTGAGAAAAAAACAAACCCACACTGAACAAGAGCAGTATACTGTTGTATAGATTCACTGGGTTTACATTAAGAAATCTTTAAACAGTGTTATGTATGCACAGCCTTTAAAAATATAACACCAGTAATGTTATTAGCACTCCAGACTTGGAGCACACACAGGTCTGGGAATGGATGGCAGAAGGGATATTTCTGTGAATGTTTCTAGAATATCTTTGAAATCCCAAGTTTTGCAGCCTGTCCAGCCTGGACTCCTTCAGTGTGGTATTAACGTAACGCTCAAACCTATTTTACCTGGCAACAGTCTGCAACTACTTCATAATTCTTACTGAATCAAGATGTTGAGATATATATATATCTCTGATCAAGAAACATTTCTTGATTAATGGAGACTGTTTTACTTCTCACATTCACATGAAAGAGAAAAATAACCAGCCTTCCTGGCAAAACAAATATTATGTTTTCTGATCAAAAATTCTTTTACAGCCTGGGTTTTTCTGTGGCATTCGCCAACCCATGCTGCCAGAAATACCCTTCTAGAAATGTCTCAGGTTCAATGAACTTTTGCCAGTTTCAAGATAAGTTTTCGATGGAGCTGTGCTTGGGTTGCTAGCAAACTGTACACAAATACAAACCTTGTTCTTCTGGGAATTGCAGCTCCTCCAGGACCTTCCTGCCTCAGCATCTGGTTTGATAAGGCATTGTCTGTGCCTCATTTACTCAGAGCTCACAAGTTGTCATTGCTCAAAGTACACGTACACTATTAAATAAACAATTGCTTTCCTTCCATAGTTCCCAGTTCACCTTAACATAATTGTATCAATTGTGGGAAATGGGGCTTTTATATAGGCTAGATATGTCTTACTCTCATCCCTAAGAAAAGAGAGTTTTGATTTCAAACGTAACTCAAACTAACTCATGCTCAGAACAAGAAAGTGAAACACACATTTTCAAAAAAGGCATACACCAAATCTAAGCAGAATAGAAAGAAAAATCGTAAGTCAGAAGGCCATAGCCTTTAGCAAAAACAACATCTAATGCCAAAGAATTCACACTAGTAAACAGCTAAGATCTAGTAGATCTCAGAAGAGAAAAGAGATTTCAGAAGAAGAAATCTGTTTTTTATGGCTAAGAAACAAGAATTCTCAGTGGGCAAAAGAACAGGTTCTGGCTGCTCTTTAGGATAAGTATGAAAGTGTTTCTCATTGTGCAATATACCTTGACACGTGCATTATAAAAATAATGAAAAAAGTCAGCTAAAGAGAATGCCAGTGCTATCTTTTCAGGTAATTCTCTCCTTGCTACTTTAATATAGCTGGTGTCTCTAGAAGAACATTAAAGTTGTTATTTTGTAACACTGCAACTCTTTAACTTTAGTTCAGACAGTATTTAGGTCCTATCAAAATTGGGTATTTTTGTAAAAGCAAATAACTTCTTCCAGCACTGGAGATGTCACAGCAGTAGGAAATGAACAAGAATAAAATACGCTTTTTCTGTACTAGGACTACAGAAGAGATGGTGCAGAACCACCAAACTAAATACTTTAAGGAAGACCAAGATTAAACAAATAGCTACTTAAGAGAAGATGCTAATTCTAAATTTGAAAAAATGTAAATATAGAATGTGATTAAAAATCAGATATATCTTTCTTTTTTCTAAGTGCCATTTCATAAGCCACTTCAACCAGTCATGTACCATCAAAAGTGATGATCTTTGCTTCCACTTTTAATCTGACTGACTGCCTGACTATTGCAAGATTCCAGTTTGGAATATCTACAGATTCACAAAACTTAAAAAAACCCAACCAGAGCAATTAAGGTGCTCTAGTTAAATTTTAGATGTATTTTGCTATGTTTTCAGCTAAATTAGCTTCCTGGCAGAATGGATGTAACCACAGCCTCGCAACAGCAGCCTTGCAACAGCAGCCTTGCTGGTCCAAAGAGAAGGAACAGAAACACATGACTGAGGACAAAATCAGAGAGAATGTATTTGAAAAATACTTCTGGCTAACAGAGGTAAAATTCCTATCTCTCTCTAGTGTTCACAGAATCATAGAATCCCTAGATTGGAAAGACGTTTGAGATCATTGAATCCAAACGTAGCTGTCTACTACTAAATCATATCCCTAAGCACTTCATCTACCTGTCTATTTTTTAAATATCTCCAAAAATGGTGACTCTATCACCTCCCTGGGCAGCCTGTTCCAGTGCTTGATAACCCTTTCAGTGAAGAAGATTTTCCTAATGTTCAGTCTGAACCTCCTCTGGCGCAGCTTGAGGCCATTCCTTATCATCCTATCAATTATCACTTGGGAGAAGAGACCAACACCCACCCAGCTGCAACCCCCTTTCACATAGTTGTAGACAGTTATCAGGTCACCCTCAGCCTCCTCTTCACCAGGCTAAACAACCCCAGTTCCCTCAGCCACTCCTCATAAGACTTGTTCTCCAGTCTCTTCAACAGCTTCATTGCACTTCTCTGGACACACTCCAGTGCCTCAATGTCTTCCTTGTAGTGAGGGGCCCAAAACTGAACACAATTATTTGAGGTGCAGCCTCACCAATGTACAGGGGCACAAAAACGTCCCTGGACCTGCTGGCTACGCTGTTTCTGATACAAGCCAAGGTGCTCTTGGCCTTGGTCACCTAGGCTACTGCTGGCTCGTGTTTAGCAGTCTGTCAACCAACATCCCCAGGTCCTTCTCTGCCAGGCAGCTTTCCAGCCACTCTTCCCCAAGTCTGTAGTGCTGCACAGGGTTGTTGGACTCTGCACTTGGCCTTGTTGAACCTCATTCTGTTGGTCTCAGCCCATCAATCCAGCCTGTTCAGATCCCTTTGCAGAGCCTCCCTACCCTCAAGCAGACTGACATTTCCCCCCTGTCACTGCACTTAGTGTCTTCCATGGATTTACTCAGGGTACATTCAATCCCTTCATTAAGGTCATTGATAAAGATATGGAACAGGACTGGACCCAGCCCTGAGCCCTGGGGAACATCACTTGTGACCAGCCTTCAGCTAGACTTAACTCCATTTACCACAAGGTAGATGTTGAAGGAAAACTTATTTATTTATTCTGTATAAGACATGAAAACCAGAGTAATTTGTCCTTGTGTGAAGAATATCCTGAAAACATGCCAAGGGTCAGTGATTCTTTGTTTGAAATGCTACATAAATTAGACTATTAGTGGGCAAAACTTTCTTTTTTTCCTGTCTCTTTAAACCCTAAATGGTTACTAATTTCCAAAAGTGATTTATATTTGTCTCCAACAAATCAGAAAAAGTGTACCCCTGCAGGTTATCTATATTAATAATTTAAAATCAGATAATTATGGTGCTTACTTTAAAAATCTTACTCTGCTTTTTCTCTGCTGTGTTACCACTGATTTTATTCAGACACATGCTGTCTCTGAAAAGCTTAGAGTAGCCATTTTATGACTTTGCACATCAATTCCTTTTAGGTAAATATTTTTCTTCAGAGATACTAGAGCCAGCACAAATGTATGACACCCCTTCAACGTTACAAAATGCAAGAAATGCATGATTTTAAGAAAAATGTATTGAAATGGAAATAAAATAGTGAAAATATACAGCGATACTTCCTTTCTCAAATAGCACTGTTGCTATGGCAATTTTCAATTCTAGAATTTTCATAAGAAAGCTCTTTTTATTGAAAGAGCCTGAATTTTTGTCCACGTTCATATCTGAATATTCAATTACACTTTAGAAACTGTATATGAAAGGTTTAGTTCTGCTTCTACAACTTTAAGTCCCTTCTCGAAGTAGATGTTTCTTAATACTTAGTTCCATATTCTAAGACTATGAGTATCAAATAAAGTTCCACTTTTTTCTTCTGTATACCAGTTTATGTTGTCTTGACAACTTTTAGAACATTCCATCAACTCTTCTACATAGAAATAAATATAAATTAATCCAACAGATTTGTAGTATCAAATAGAAAAAAAAATCAAAATAAAAACATTAATACATTGAAAATATTTTGATAGAAGAATATCTATGTTAACTCAAATCAGCAAATTATGTACATGTTAAATCTTTCCTGGGATGACATTATTATAGTTTAATAAACCAGAGCAAGTATCTCATCATAAAGATATTCTAAAAGATGTCTAATGATTATTAATTTGTTGATAATTGGTAGCAATAACATTAATCTAAAAAGTTTCACTTTACATATGTACAATCAACAGTTCAATAAGAATTCTATTCTGATACAGCATTTACTAATATCTACTTGTAAAGAATTATAGGTTTCTAAAAGGCCATGTGATAATTATAATTTAAAGGAAGTGCCAAATTTCTCTTAATTTTGATGGTATTCATTTTAATAACTATGGCTATATTCTGCAATTCTATTTCAACCAGCAAAGAATGCTATCACACCCAGAAGTCCTAGTGCTGAAGTGTGGAGAGTCAGAAAGATTTTGGCGAATAAAATACAGAAAATACCTTGCATTATTTTGCCAAGTGTTGCAGACGTGCAGTGTTCCTTTAGGAAAAGAAAAAATATGCCTCAGTCTTTTCTTTCCTTTCCTGCAAAAGCATAACTTTGGAATTCAGAAGCAAGCAAAAGAAGCATATAGGGATATTGCTTGCTGCTATCAACTTGAAGAAACATACTGGAAACCAAGAAAAAAAAAAGTAGGCAGGTTTTTTTTAAACTTTTAAACACAGAATTTTGATTTTTCTGGTTATTTACTGTACTACAGTACTAGCAATTTGTATTCCAGACTTAGGATTATTTCAAGTGATGTTTATATGATGCAAAAATAACTGTGTTCAAACTGAAGAAAACTCACACACTGGGAACTCTGGAGAGAGTGCTTACCAATACAATTGCCTGTTGGTTTTCGTGTTAGTTCTACTTATGCACAGTACTTTAGTAAGCAAAAGTGATTTTAATTGAAATGCAACTAAAATAGTAGTTGTTGTATTATTGCTGTTCCAGACAGAACTTTACATAAAAATTAATGCATATTTCTGCATGTACGCATACAAGCCATTTTTGTTCAGAAAAATACAGCTGAAGTGCTGTTTTTCATGTCCTTTTTTCAGACAGCTTCAGCATAAAAGACATTGCCTTTCCAGTTATTACACAAATATTAAGTGCTACAGCAACAATCTTCCCCCTTTCTTCTGCTTTTATCTAGCCTGAGTTAACTTTTATTTATCGCATCTTCATTTATCTGCATCAGTCCTCCTTAGTTCTCTGTAGCTTTTGGAAGAACACATAAATAATAAGATATTAGGCACTATTTTTGGTTTATTGTGACTTATTCCTTTCATTTAAAGTACATTCTGGGACTTTCAAGAAGAGTCCTGCTCTCCGAAAAAAGATTTCTGGGTGTCTGAATACTGAAATATTGAAATTTTGGAACTACAGTGGTGCACTGATTGAGGGAGACACGACTCAGAAGTATGCTGTCTTTTATTTTGATAACATTACAAAATCATAAAACAGACTATTCATATACTGCATACAAATCAACATATTTCATTATAATATGCATATCAAAAAGTAATATTTCCTAAAATCAAATCATGCTAATGAAACAAGAAAGCCAGAATGACTCAACAAGTTCCTCTTAAAATAACATCCAAATTCATTCATTGTGCTGAAAAATTTTAATTTTGAGAAGATTTATTCCTGTCAGAGTAAGTAAACCAGATCTAAAACTAGCCCTAACTGATATATTTTGAGGCTGAATGAAACCTTATTCAGTTTTAAAGCCAACGTACTTTACAGGTTTTCAGAATCAATTTCCAAAGGCAATGGTAAATCTCTATTTTATAATTTTGATGCATGTTCTAAAACTTAATCTGATATTTTATCTCATTAGTTTAAATCATAAAACACTAACATGCTCATTGTTTTGGTTTTTTTTTTTTAAATATTCGTGAATTAGCTAGGAGAATTTAGCTGAAATGCCTGAAGAATCATGTTGAACAGCTCACATTGGCTGCATCCTGCCATGCCATGCAAATGTGACCTTCATTACAAAAGATTTCCTCCCTGCTTAAAAAAGAAGTTACTATGCTGGCTCTTCATCCTCTTATCATAACAATTTTCCTGCCATATTAATGACAAATGTATCATAATTACCTCGCTTCACCTTCAGCTGGAACAACACAGAACAGCCCTGAATATAATTGCATCTCTAAATTCATAGGAAAACAGTCAGTCATGGTAAAGACTTGTTTGATGGCAAAACCAGTAATGACTCAGACAATTAAGACTATTACTGCCTATGTAATTCACAGATTCGGGACAGCAACATCACTATAATATGAAACACTGAGACACCTTCTGAGGAGCAGGAGGAGTCTGTAACTTCTGATTTCCTTGGTTCTGTCAGCTTTGCCAGCCCATTAACATTAAAATAACTGCTGACATCTGGTTCAAGCCTGGGCACCAGTCCTACAGAAAGCTCCACTTCATCTCAGTAATGTCAGAAGACTGGTACAGAGGTTATGGAACATCAATTTGTTCTGTTTCCCCTCCTCACCTGGTAGCCCAAGTACATTCTTTAAAATGGTAATAAAATTAATCAGTATGATGGCTTGGGAATGCAATGTAAAATGAATTTTAAAAATCCCATTTCAGAACTGCCAAATTCATTTAGCAGAAGCAATGGTTTAGCTTAAGCCCAGAGAAACCCAGTCCTAACAGTGGTTTTGTTCAAAACTACTGAAGCACGTACAGAGCAAGACAAAAGTACAGCTTCTCTACAGAACATTAAGTGCTAAGCATTTCATAACAACAGCATTTTCAAAAGTACCTCTTAGAGTAAAGCTATCACGAGCACTAGATTTGCAAACCAACCCCATTGGAGTGCATTCTGAACTTGAAACAGTCAAACACTTTAAAAAAAATTATACTTTTCTTCATTTGAAAGGACATTTTAATTCAAAATTTTATTTAAAATCTTACACACACCTACATATTTTACTATCTTTCTGCAACAGTGCTATCTATTACCTATGCTAACGTATTGCCAGTGACAAGTGGGGCTCCCCAGGGCTCAGTGCTGGGTCCAGCCCTGTTCAGTGTCTTCATCAATGACCTGGATGAAGGCATCGAGTGCACCCTTAGCAAGTTTGCGGACGACACTAAGCTGGGTGGAAGTGTCGATCTGCTGGAGGGTAGGGAGGCTCTGCAAAGCGATCTGGACAGGCTGGACTGCTGGGCTGAGTCCAATGGCATGAGGTTGAACAAGGCCAAATGCCGGGTCCTGCACGTGGGGCACAACAACCCTGTGCAGTGCTACAGACTAGGAGAAGTCTGTCTAGGAAGCCGCCTGGAAGAGAGGGACCTGGGGGTGTTGGTTGACAACCGACTGAACATGAGCCAGCAGTGTGCCCACGTGGCCAAGAAGGCCAATGGCATCTTGGCTTGTATCAGAAACGGCGTGACCAGCAGGTCCAGGGAGGTTATCCTCCCTCTGTACTCGGCACTGGTGAGACCGCTCCTCGAATACTGTGTTCATTTCTGGGCCCCTCACCACAAGAAGGATGTTGAGGCTCTGGAGCGAGTCCAGAGAAGAGCAACAAAGCTGGTGAAGGGGCTGGAGAACAGGCCTTACGAGGAGCGGCTGAGAGAGCTGGGGTTGTTTAGCCTGGAGAAGAGGAGGCTGAGGGGAGACCTCATTGCTCTCTACAACTACCTGAAAGGAGGTTGTAGAGAGGAGGGTGCTGGCCTCTTCTCCCAAGTGACAGGGGACAGGACAAGAGGGAATGGCCTCAAGCTCTGCCAGGGGAGATTTAGGCTGGACGTTAGGAAAAAATTCTTTACAGAAAGGGTCATTGGGCACTGGCACAGGCTGCCCAGGGAGGTGGTTGAGTCACCTTCCCTGGAGGTGTTTAAGGCACGGGTGGACAAGGTGCTGAGGGATATGGTTTAGTGTTTGATAGGAACGGTTGGACTCGATGATCTGGTGGGTCTCTTCCAACCTGGTGATTCTGTGATTCTGTGATTCTGTGATTCTGTGATATTAATATTACAGACATTTCCCCTCACCCTACAGATGCTAACGCACTAACGGCAGCAAAACAACTACACAGAAAATAAAAAGTAATATCAGCTATTAGTAACAAATTTTCAAATAAGCATACATACCTCTATGGATGCAATGGTCTGCTTTTATGGGACTAATGTACTCTGATACTACCTACAACTTCTTCAGCAAAATGTTAATTCTAAAAGGAATTTGGAAATTTGTTTCTCAGAATTTTTTTTTTGAGTGATACAGCTGCTAGGGCAAAATATAAGGACCAAAGAAAAAAATAATAATAAACCCCACCTACTTCTACTGTTATTTTAACTTAAAATGGATATCATATGTATACCACAAAATAACTTAAAATAGCACGGTATTTCTCTGCGCCTGAAAAGGGTGATGAAATGGAATTGTTTCAAATTAATATTCTGTGAAACAATTATGATAGTGTCAATATAATTTATTTAAATTATAAAAAAAATAGCAAATAATTTTGTCCAGTAGAATGTGCAGGAGAAATTTATTAACACTATTTATTATCCCTAACAAGAACAGTATCACTTAGCTTCATACAGAGGCCATATAGCGTGGCTTCTGCTTTTGCCCAAGTGGATGTGTACAGCTCTTATCTTAAGATTTCCAGTATAACACAATTTCAAACATTTGTTGTCACAAAATATGATCTTGAAGATGGCTAAGCATAAACATTATTTGTTTATTTATCTGGGCGTATGTAAGTAAGAAGAGTAATCTTTTGGGAAAACACAAATTTCTCTCTTCCACTCATTTCCCAGAACACCCAAACTTAAAAGGACCAGGAATAAAGCAAACCATAAACGGCTATCCCAACACCTTTTACAAGACTGTTGGAAAGAAGTGGTGTGGGGGAGTACTGTTTGCAGATCCTGGAAAGTGTTCAGGGTCTCCCAGCATTCTCTGTGGCACAGCACATTTTCTTGCCACTTTCTACTGTGGACCAGCAACTCCTTCAGGCCAGTAAGAAGGCACGACTGACATTTGTAAAAAAAACTTGTAAACATTTTATCTTCGAGACTGTAACTATCAACAACATTGCAGAATAAATTATGCTTTATCTTCTAATAGCTCTCTGCTTGAAGTCTACTTACTCAGTGTCAGCACTGTATTAGAAATACTATCCTAGAAGTGTATCCTAAAATACTAGACTAGAGACTGACAGTTAAATGTGAATACTTTGTTCTAAAAATAAATGTACAGAAAACTATATACGTGCATATATATATGTATACATACACACACTCTGAGCATTTGTATAGTTTACAATAGTGTATATCTATAGCAAATTTATTATATGTATACCTCTGGCACATTATATGTGTCTTTTACTTCTCACCTGTAAATCAACATTCCCAAGGCATCTTGCTGATTTCAAAATAACAACCAGAAACATTGACAGCAACTCAAGACAAAAAAAAACCAAAAAGCTTTATTGTATCACTAAAGCTATTCAGTACTGTATTTTATTGTGTTCCTATGACTTGCGTATTTTATCACTATTTTTAAAATATATATATATTTTAAATACATTATGCCTTACATAAAATTAAGTATCAAAGGAGTCATTACAGTGACAGTAATTAAGAATAAGTAAATTGGTGTTAATTTACTAGATATCTGATTGTCAATGGTTTCAAATATTTTCTTTTCTATCATTTTATTCCTGATGTGTAAGATAGACAACACATCAGTAATCTGAGAGTCATAATGCCTGTACTACTCACCTTGTATGGTGTGACATCTCTTTAAATTAAGGTCTAATTAACTTAAGTTCTAATCAGAGAGAGTACAGAGGAATAAGTTTAGAACAATCCATTCTTGAAGCTAAATCAGATGATTGCAAAAGAATGGAACTGAGATATTCCCTGAAGCAGAAGAAATGTTGTTAACACCCCAGGCAACAGAGTTATATTGCAAATATCCTGTACCTGCCATATGAAGACCAAAAAACAGAGCCAAGACCAAAAAATGTAACAAAAGAGTCTCTTGTCACGTAATACAAAATGACAGATATTTTACTAAGACTGACAACAGTATCAGCATCCTTCTGGTAACTTAGAGGATTATTTTCTGCCAAACCATACACCTTATAAATTCAAGGCAAAGTACTCCACCATGCTTACAGTCATCCTGTGAGATATATGTAGCATATCCTGACCTGAAATCACTGGCACAGTGAGCTGGTGTATACAGGGTATCAACGAAATTAACCACATTTGCTTTTCACTTAATTACCACAACGCTTGAGATGTGAGTAGCTTCACTTCCAGCCAATTGTCTTGTCCAAGCCTCTCACAGAAATATAAATAGAAATTTAATTTTCAAAGGATCCAGTCTGTGCTGCTTTTTTTGTGCTGTTTTTGAAGTTTTGAGCTCATCTATTTTATGTAATGTAACTGCAGTAATATTGCCTCCAAGTTAGCTCTGCAATAATTCACTCTTGGTACAGCAATAATTGAGCAAACAGAAGCTTCTACCAGAGGCATCCTTTTCTATTATTTATTGTAATATTTTTTTTCATAATTTAATAAGAAACATTTGAAAAGCAACATTTTTATCCTTTCATGTTAAATTAATTTACAGTGCTATAAGCCATAATGAAAACAGAGAAATCATCAGCAAAAAAAGCACGTTAATAAAGACAGATTTCTACTGAGTTTTTTAAATAAATCCATAAAATAATTTTTCTATATCTGTCATGTCCCACTTGTCTCTAGTTGCTTCAAATTATTTATACTTACAGTTAAAATTACATAACAATGAAAGAGCATAAACTACATCAGGACAAAGAAA
The DNA here is from genome assembly GCF_032191515.1 of Phaenicophaeus curvirostris. NCBI lineage: Eukaryota > Metazoa > Chordata > Aves > Cuculiformes > Cuculidae > Phaenicophaeus > Phaenicophaeus curvirostris. The sequence goes on along the minus strand of NC_091392.1, from coordinate 123,098,241 downwards.
TTGAGAATAAAAAGTATTTTTTTAACTTAAGCAAACCTGATTCATATTAGTATATTTTATTCTAAGTATTTGCTCCTGCATATTATGGAAAATGCCGATTTCCAGTCTGGTTCTATAAAGAACTTAGAAAAATATTTAGGAAAAAGAACCCCAAATTATGTAAGGAAGCCTCAAAAAATCAGATAAAATAAAATAATAATTAAAACAAAATCCATAGCTTCCTATCCCTTTCCTCTATCTCACACCAGCACCTGGGTCAATCTCTACACTGTGTCAGATACAATAGGTGTTGACGATCTGTAAAATTCCTTTTGATAGCAGCAGGACTTGAGTCTGGAAGGATTAGGCTTAGTACAAGGAATTCATTGCTGTGGAAATGTAACTGCAGCTGCAAATTTGCTCTAAGGACAACATGAGGCCTTTCTTCTTTCATGCCCCCATCACAGAGCTGGATTAAAACTAGGTAATCATCCTGTTTTTACCTGAGGCAGCACACAGCCCAGCAACACCTGCATGTAAAACGTGTAGGTTAGGTGTCTAACAGGGAAAACAAGATAACAAGCTGTCACGTAATAGCTCCCATTTCAGAAATAACATTTCTTGGCACTATTTTTCAGGTAGAGCTAACCCTTCATAGTATTCCAGGGGCCACAAACTGAAGGGTAAAATAAAATGGCTAAATTTTTCTCTTTTTTTAACACAATCAACAAGCTGGGATGTAAACAGTGTTGCAGCTCTTATTCATGAGGTATGGAGTGCTGCAGTTAAAAATAAGAGATGATCTGCTGAGGTTAATGTACTGTTTTGTCCATAATTGGTGTAATATAACCGAGAACAGGTTTATTTCATTACTTTGATCTGGCCGCTTCCAGCATATTTCCAGTTTATGGGAAGAATGGAATTGCCACACCATTTATAGATCAGTGAAATACACTTTGATATAAACAGTACAAAAAAGAGCAGGAGAAATGTAAGCTTTCCCCAGCAAAAGACCTTTGAAGTTCAGCAATGAAATTTAGTGATTCAAGGTTTTGGATTTTCTACTTGGTCCTCTAGGAAGTGCATCTCGCTATTCTTTTCTGCTGAAAAAAAAGTAGTTTCAGAAAAACAGACATTAAAATTGTGTCAACCAAACTGGATGAGGAAGAAATTAAAAGTGAGTAGGTTTACTATCATAGACAGTATATAGTATTTCTGGAAAGGACATAATTATATTTTTAATCTGCTTAGTTACTTGTTAACTCTCGTATTTGCTCCATTGGCAATATTCTCCTAAAATGCTGTAATACCTGATGCAGATATCAGAAATGAAAATTCTGCCTCTTTTGAGGTTTAATTCAGTTATTTCATAACAAACTATTCAGTTTAACCGGATAGAAGATTTTATTGACTGGTAAAAATTTGTCTATCAAGATTCTATTAGCTATAGAACTTCTAACATGAAAAAATCTGTTAAGTAAGAAATGTATAAGCAAATAAAAATATTATCTTCTGAACGGATTAATGAGCATGCTTCTTGGCACTCACAGACTCTTTCAATTTTGCATTATCTTTTCAACTATACAGACAGTACAGAATTGAAGTCATTTATTTTACATCAAGAGTCCAGACATTTTCACTCACATGCTAATATCTCTGATGACTACTGGAATATCAGACTAAAACCAAACTAAACAAGCAGCTGATAAGCAATGTAAATTCTTTTCTCTGCTGTATTTGTTCATAAATACTGCCTTTTGTTTTAGACGCCTTAATCTGGTCAGCTGAAAGCTAATTTATGGAGGCAGAAATGGACATTCACTTTCATATCTCACCTGACGTTCCTCCAGCCTCCTCACCACAAGAAGGATGTTGAGGCTCTGGAATGTGCCCAGACAAGAACAACAAAGCTGGTGAGGGGCTGGAGAGCAAATCTTATGAGGAGTGGCTGAGAGAACTACGGTTGTTTAGCCTGGAGAAGAGGAGGCTGAGGGGAGACCTCATTGCTCTCTACAACTACCTGAAAGAAGGTTGCAGAGAGGAGGGAGCTGGCCTCTTCTCCCAAGTGTCAGGGGACAGGACAAGAGGGAATGGCCTCAAGCTCCACCAGGAGAGGTTCAGGCTGGACATCAGAAAAAAATTTCATGGAAATGGTCATTGGGCACTGGAACAGGCTGCCCAGGGAGGTGGTTGAGTCACCTTCCCTGGAGGTGTTTAAAAGACGGATGGACGGGGTGCTGAGGGGCATGGTTTAGTGATTGATAGGAATAGCTGGACTCAATGATCCTGTGGGTCTTTTCCAATCTGGCGATTCTGTGAATCTGTGACCAAAGTATCTAACAGAAAAGTGACAAGAGATAGTAAATGCAAAGAGAGAAGAACAAGGATTCCCCAAGTCTGAAGGAAATGACCATCATATTCCTTTCACATACTTGGAAATAACACACAGAGTAGGAGATAAATGTACTGCCTACAATGCTTCCCTTCGTGAGGACTATTCTGCCTCATTTTTTAGTACTAAGAAAAATCATTTCCCTGGGCTCTGTTATTGACTGCTACCCAGATAGTTAATAGGCTACAGCAACAAGAAGCTAATGGATTTCCATGCTTTTGTGCAGGAAACCTTCACCCTGCTCCCTTCCCTCCCCCCAGTGACTTGCAGTAGCACTCACTCCTGCATATAGCAGAACTGCACAAAGAATTAATGGGCAAAAATCTGATCGGTTATGGTAGCCACGGAGTAGGCTTGATAGCTGTGCCCAATGTGGTATCCCGACAACTACCCCAGTCGAACTGCAGATGTGACAAGCTTTTTCTGACACGGTGAGAAAGCCACCACCCCGATAACTAGCAGCTGCAATGTATTAATACAAGATTGAGGACTAAGGTAACCTCTCCTCCTGCCTGGAGGAGAGGGACCTGGGGGTGTTGGTTGCCAGCCGACTGAATATGAGCCAGCAGTGTGCCCAGGTGGCCAAGAAGGCCAATGGCATCTTGGCTTGTATCAGAAACGGCGTGACCAGCAGGTCCAGGGAGGTTATTCTCCCTCTGTACTCGGCACTGGTGAGACCACTCCTCGAATCCTGTGTTCAGTTCTGGGCCCCTTACCACAAGAAGGATGTTGAGGCTCTGGAGTGAGTCCAGAGAAGAGCAACAAAGCTGGTGAAGGGGCTGGAGAACAGGTCTTATGAGAAGTGGCTGAGAGAGCTGGGGTTGTTTAGCCTGGAGAAGAGGAGGCTGAGGGGAGACCTCATTGCTCTCTACAACTACCTGAAAGGAGGTTGTAGAGAGGAGGGTGCTGGCCTCTTCTCCCAAGTGACAGGGGATAGGACAAGAGGGAATGGCCTGAAGCTCCACCAGGGGAGATTTAGGCTGGGCATTAGAAAAAAATTTTTCACAGAAAGGGTCATTGGGCACTGGAACAGGCTACCCAGGGAGGTGGTTGATTTACCTTCCCTGGAGGTGTTTAAGGCCCGGGTGGATGAGGTGCTAAGGGGCATGGTTTAGTGTTTGATAGGAATGGTTGGACTCGATGATCCGGTGGGTCTCTTCCAACCTGGTTATACTATAATTCTATGATTCTAACAATAACGACCCTTATCTTCTTGTCCAGAATCGTTAAGACTAGTTGGTTGGACATGGCCAAGCTTTAACAAGTCTGGATGAGATTAATTTTAACCTCCTGGACAAGCAATGAAGTTCCAGGAATAAGGTGTGCTTGTCATTTCATGCGAAAACTATGAATATGAAGACAACTCTGTGTATATAATGCTCTCTGAAATCACTGTTGGGTAGAAGCGCTCTGAGGACAAATCCCGATGCTTCTCCAGAGCTGAATAAAGGACACTTGACTTGATAGTTAAATTAACTACTGAGTGTAAATTTCTTTGATTCACCTAAGTGAACAAATATTTGGCTTCAAGGAGATTTTCTATAGAAAAGAAGCACAAGAAAAGCAGAAAACATCAACATTTTTCCCACCTAATAACAACAAAGAGGTAGGAAGAGCTAGAACAACATTACTTAGCAAGGCAGAGGAAAAAAAAACAAACCAAAACAAAAAAGTCAATGCTCAGTGATTTATAGAACATTTGTGTGGACTGATGGATCAGCAGAAAACCTGGAGTGATTTGGCAGAAGAAAACTTTCTAGGCATATCTTCATATATGTTCATAGTTACCTATGACTAAATTTGTGGTCATCATTTGATGAAAAAGTGATCTTGGCAGTTTGAGTTCACATTTTGCTTCTCTTCTATCACCTTATGGGGAACTGCACAATTTAGAAATCCTTTGAGTGGTAGGACCTACATGTAACTATAAGCACTTCAATCCGTTCTAGGTAAAAGAAAATAAGAGAGACATATGCTTCTCCAGAGGGTAAACAGCTCCAGCGCAGCTGGGCTAAACTGTCTTCCAGAAACGCTTTTCTCTTACCACTGTCTGTGCAGAACTAGGAGGAACAGGTACTGCAACCAAGCTGAGATGGGTGGCACAAACTCCTGCGGTAATGCAAGTTCAGAAACACCTCTTGAACATTTCTTCATGGTGTGAGGAGGTACAAACAAGAGCTGCTGTTGCACTGTCACCGAGATGAAGACAACGGTATAACTACATTTGGCAAGCCAAGAAGCTTTCTAGATTCCACCAACTCTGCCAGTCTTAGTGGGAGCTCAGATATTTGCTCCATACTTACACTGCTGACCCCTAAAAATAGGTGTCAGAACCTGACTCTTCAACCGTGTCACCTCCAGTATTCCAGTAAGGCGAGGTGACAGATACACTGGTTATATGGCCCCTAGAAAATGTAAAGGCAGATAAAGCACAGAAGAGATGACACTACCATATTTCTATAATCTGGTTACTCAGTATGTAACAACTGATACCTTGACACAAACAGAAGAGTTTGTGGCTTCCTGTACCAATGTTAAAAACACATCCTCCTAACTTCACCTAAAGAAAATCCACAGATGACAAGGTTATTTTAATAGAATCACAAGGTGAACTGTATTTGAAACTGTATATTCCTAAAACCAGATTAGAACAGATATGAAGGATAGTAGAATATATATAAAAATATAACACATATAACAGAAGAACCTATATAATAGAATTTATGTGAGCCTACATCTGATTTCCATTGTCATAGGCTCTAAATAATGTCATCCGAACCCGTGCAAAACAGCTCAATATTGCTGTTTTATGGTATGAAGGAAGGAATAAATCACTAAGAATAGTAAGAATCAAATCTTGGCAAGAGTGTGATTGTAACAGGAGTTTAGCTTGTTTACTAGTTGAAACAAGGACAGTCCCCCAGCAGAAACAAAGGACAGACCTGAGCTCACCTAAAGGACACAATGAGGAGATAAGATAAAGAGCATCAGAGGATTCTGAAGACACAAAGGAACTGTGGTGTATATTTGAGAGGGGGTGATAAGATATGAAAATAAGTTCTATGTATGTTTAACCAATATCTCCAGAATACATAACTAGTGTTTCTCGGAATCTGTATAAATATGTATGTTTAACCAGTATAAAAGTCCTGTAACCAACCTCAACAGACACACACATTGGGTGAAATGATTCCTTGTGTGTCCAGATGTCATATTATTTATTAAAGCAATGTCTGCTTAATAATCAAATCGGCATTGATTATTGAGTTTAGCTTGTTTCACGGTATCAGGTACTTGGTAGATATTATAACATCATATGATTCCCACACACAGAAAAGTACACATAAAACCAGAGAACTGACCACACAAGACCAGAAATTATAAGCCCTAGTAAGAGTACTAAAGCACATATGAGTGACTACATATTTTGTTAAAATATTCAACCTCTGAAAATATAATCATTTGACCAACAGTTTCAGAGAAGATAAGCCCAAATTTATTTAATTTTACCGAGACAAAACATAGCAAAACTATAATAAGTAACCATATTTTAAGGCTGACCTTCCAGCATTGCCAAACAACATGCATTTTACCTGAAGAGAAATCTTGAGCATTAGTTTAGAATCTCCTAACATAATTGCAACACTGCCACAAAGTACAAAGGTCTTCCTCCAGAAAGTTGCTATTATTTTCAGTGATCACAGGTGATGTACTCACTGGAACCATTACAAAACAGACTGAGATACTACTTTTGTACTACTAATCATGCCAGTAAAAGAAAAAAAAAACAAAACAAAAACCAAAAACCCAACCAAATAATTCCATGTGTGGCATAAATGGCAATTTCTGTGGTGACCATCAATAAATTGGAATCAAGCACCCAAAAGAAAACACAAAATGAGACAGTATCCAAGGAAAATAAAAGATTCAAATGGATGTGCCACAGTAGGATAATGCACATTTGGAACTTCATACTGATAGAAGAGATTAAAATTCTTGTTAGCCACTGGAAGAAAGAAAGTCTGAACTTCTGACAGAAAATGACATGGGGCTCTCACTTGGTGATCATATTTACAAAGTTACTCTCATCAAATACACTGTCAGTTTAGGCAGTGGTATTTACCACGCTACAGTATAAAACTGCTGCACTGTGCCTAAAACAAAATAACTAGTATTGTGAAAACAGGTAAATTCACTTGCAGAAAACCTGTGCTATGGCAGCTGTATACTCATAGAAATGAAAAGAATCATAGAATCATAGAATAACCAGGTTGGAAGAGACCCACCGGATCATTGAGTCCAACCATTCCTATCAAACACTAAACCATGCCCCTTAGCACCTCGTCCACCCGTGCCTTAAGCACCTCCAGGGAAGGTGACTCAACCACCTCCCTGGGCAGCCTGTTCCAGTGCCCAATGACCCTTTCTGTGAAAAAATTTTTCCTAATGTCTAGCCTGAACCTCCCCTGGTGGAGCAGCGCTTCTTAGAAGACAAATATTTTTCTCAGTACAGCCTTAAAAACTTTCATAAAAGAGGCAGAACTTGTCTCAGAAAAACCTTTGTGATTTTATTTTATTCCTTATTTGCAATCTTTGCAAGCCTTGTCTTCTTACATATTCAGGAAGGTATCTGCCTTAAACCAAAATTGATATTTTTCCTCCATTATGCACTATATCATTTATATATTTACTATTAACATGTTAATAATCACAATACAGGCATTTTTCTTTTTATCTGCTTTGGGAAAATACCTATCTGGTCTCACTAAAAAAAAATATGTGCACTTCATCCATGTGTTTTGAACAGTATGGCATGAGATATAAGTGCAAAAGGCACAGGTATCTTTAAAACTCATCACAAGAATATATTAAAAGTTACCATTGGGTATTTGCAAACAGTTTCTATGGATTGTTCACTTTTCCAATAAATCTGCTATAAACAGTAAAAAGTAAACTGAAGAACTAAATGGCAGATTAGACTGTATCAGTAAACACAAATGACCACAGAAAGATCAAATGGTAGAATTCTTCAAATTTTTGGCAATCACTCAATCTCATTCCTGCCACTTCAGGTTGATAGGCTACCACAAAACGTGACATATGCTTAGTATGATTATGAGACAACACATCCACGTGGTTCTTTGGATGTGAGAGATGCTGCTTTAGAAAAGTCTATACAAACAGGGGTGAGGCATTCTAGAGAAATTATAAGGTCAGGAGAAAATGTAGGAATTGAAACCTAGAGTCCAGAGGAAGACTACAAAGATGGTCAGAGGGCTGGAGCACCTCCCATATGAGGACAGGCAGAGAGAGTTGGGCTTGTTCACCTTGGAGAAGAGAAGGCTCTGAGGAGACCTTATAGCAACATTCCAGTACCTGAAGGGGGACTGCATGAAAGCTGGGGAGGGACTGTTCACAAAGGCTTGTGGTGATAGGATATGGGAAAATGGGTATAAACTGGAGAGGGGAAGATTTAGACTAGATATAAGGAGGAAATTCTTCACGATGAGGGTGGTGAGACACTGGCACAGGCTGCCCCGGGAAGCTGTGGCTGCCCCATCCCTGGAGGTGTTCAAGGCCAGGCTGGATGAGGCCCCGAGCAGCCTGATCTAGTGGGAGGTGCCCCTGTCCATGGCAGTGGGTATGGAAATGGATAATCTTTAAGGTTGCTTCCAACCGTAACTATTCTATGATTCTATTCAGAAAGAATGGCAAACCATTCTATCCCATTTGTATTTCATATTTTCCACACTGTTCTCTAATGATCTTACTTAATACAATACAACCTCACACTTAATGCTATAAAACCTTTTCCCATCTATTCTGTGTTTGAAAAAAATCTGTGTTTAAAAAAAAAAGAAAATCTGTGTAGTGTTTGAATGCCGATCTGCTGAAAGTGAAAACTCAGGACTATGCTTCTGATGTGCTCAATGAAACCTCTAAAGAGAAAAAACATAATTCAATCAAGTGAGCATGACTGGTTTTTATTACATTTGACAAACAGGATTTTTCTTCTACCTTGATTTCAGAGTATAATCAAATGAGAAATTAAAGGAAGAAATTTATCTTCCTTCTTGTATGTAAACATCCACTTTATATGTGAGATTTCTGACAATTGAGAGCTGTTTGTTTTCCTGATAATAAGTTTTAAGAATACTTACATCTCACTCTAAGCCTTTTACCTTCCAAAAGAAAATTAGCATCAATTAGGGGTTTGTTTTAAGTTCAGAAACAGGAATGGCAGAAGCAGAATACAACCTTAAAGTATCCACACCTAGTGAAGGAAGGAATAAATCATTACGTTAAGGAAATGAATTAGCTTAAACAATAATAAGAATAATGAGAATCAAATCTTGGCCAGTTTGCAGTTAGAAAGAATATAATTGTAACAGGAGTTTAGCTTGTTTACTAGTTGAAACAAGCAATAAATCAAGTCTTGTGTATCTTAAAGAAACTTATCTCTGACTGATGCTCAGAGCCGAGGAAAATGAAAAAACAAAGAACAAACCTGAGCTCACCAAGAGGACACAATGAGGAAGGAGATAAGATAAAGAGCATAAAAGGATTCTGAAAACACAAAGGAACTGTGATGCACATACAGAGGGGGTGATAAGATGTGATAAGATGTGATAATGAGTTTTGTGTACGTTTTAGCCAATGTAATAATGAGATCTATGTATGCTTAACCAACGTTTCCTGCAATCTATATGAATATGTATGTTTAACCACTATAAAAGTCCTGTAACCAGCCTGGACACACACATAAGGTGAAATAACTCCCTGAGTGTCCAATGCCGATATTTATTTATTAAAGCAATACCTGCTTAATAATCAAATTGGCATTGATTATTGAGTTTGGCCTTGTCACAGCATCCCTAGATAAGCTATAACACTGATACATTTTCTGGTTTTATGATAAAGGTTATCAAAACTGAACTAATTGAAATAAAACATTTGAGAAAAGATCTACCTATCTGTTTTATTGCTGATTCCTTGACCGCTTCTCTTTGATAACCAGTTAAGGAGAGCAGCAGTGGGATTGTCTTCCCTGCTGATCATCAGCATCTAAACCTTTCTCTGAAAGTATTCAACTTTCCACTAACATCGCACTATGTAGTAACTTGACTCTGCATAGCTGCTCTGTTTCCCAGATTTTCTTCTGTTCTTTCTGTGTTATTCCTCCCTTCACTGAAAGCCTCCTGTTCCCGCTTTTTAAGGCCAAACCTACATCCAAGTACACTGTTATATGGAAGTGACAATGAAACTGCTATTGTTATTTGAATGGAGCAAGATCACAGTCTCAAAAGATAGCAGGAATACTAGAATACCAATATTATACCATAGCGCTTAACCACATAAAGTGTGACTAATAAACAGTTTTTAAATAAAACTGTTACTTCTCTGAGAAGGAGAAACACACCACAAATTCAGCTGATCAAACATAGATACCATCTTTGTCCTGCTCTACAGGCACATTTATAAATACTATACACCAATATGTTGTTAGTGTTACAAGAAGCTACCTTTTATGTTATAAAGCACCTTTCGCCTCCATCCAATAAATTAAATTAAAAAGACAGGTATTAAAACAAAACACTATTCTTTTACCAAAATATGTGATCTCATCAGCAAACTAGGAACTCAGTGTGAACAGACCTAATTAGAGGACTGCTGCCTGTAGGAGGTCCCAATCCAGAACTGTGCTATCAGTTTCCACACTGTTTGCGCAGAAGCATCAATCTGATAATATGCTAATAAATTTACCAAAATAAATCCCATTTAAAACATAATTATTTCAAGCAACTCACCACTCGTGTTTGGATGACACTTTTTGAGCAAACCTTTAATTTTGTTCTAAGAGTAATAGATTAAGAGAAAAAAATACTTAGAGGCCAAACGTTGCAGATTTCAATTCTGCCCATAAGGAAAAAAACCCCTCAATTTTAATTTATGGTACTCTGAAAAATGCTTGTAAGACTTTCATTGCCTGCCTTTTAATCTCCCCATCAGTTTCCACTGATAAGAGTAATTGTGAAATATATCATTATCTTTATTTTCTGTGATCTCGTCACTTGATCTTTTTTTCTCTTTAGAATCATAGAATCCTAGAATAACCAGGTTGGAAGAGATCCACTGGATCATCAAGTCCAACCATTCCTATCAGACACTAAACCATGCCCCGTAGCACATTGTCCACCTGTGCCTTAAACACCTCCAGGGAAGGGGACTCAACCACCTCCCTGGGCAGCCGGTGCCAGTGCCAAATGACCCTTTCTGTGAAGAATTTTTTCCTAATGCCCAGCCTAAATCTCCCCTGGTGGAGCTTGAGGCCATTCCCTCTTGTCCTGTCCCCTGTCACTTGGGAGGAGAGGCCAGCACCCTCCTCTCTACAACCTCCTTTCAGGTAGTTGTAGAGAGCAATGAGGTCTCCCCTCAGCCTCCTCTTCTCTAGGCTAAAACTACCCACTTTTCCTACTCACTCACTTAAAACTCATTACTTGGGACTTCCTGGGAGAGGAAGCCTGGGAGAGGCTTATGAAATTTCCTCAAGAAATAGCAATAGTTTTCAGTTTCTTACTTTCTTATATTAAAGCTTTTCCATTTGTATATTTAAGTAAAAAAATAAATACGTTACAGAATGACTGTCTATTTGACCACTGATTATGTGATCAGATCAGAGATCACAAAAATCATAGAACAGTCAAGGTAGGAATGCACCTCTGGAAATAATCTTATCCAATCCCCCTGCTCAGAGCAGGCCATGTCCAACCATGGTTTGAAGATCTCCATTAATGGAGATGCCACAACCTGTCTGGACAGTGTGTTTCATTATTTGCCCATTATCACCACACTGTTTTTTTTTCCTGTGTTTCAGTTTGCTGAAACTGCCTCTTGACCTGTCACTGAGCACTACCGAGAAGAATCTTCTCTACACATTCCCTGTCAGGTATTTATACACCTGGACAAAATTCTTCTGAGCTTTCTCTTCTCTAGGCTGGACAGTGCCAGCTTTCTTAGCTTCTCATAAGAAAGATGCTTGAAACCCTTTAATCAATGTTGTTGTCCTTCAATGAAATTGCTCCAGTGCGTCTTTGTCTCTTGTTCTGAGGAGTCCAACCCTGGACTCAGAACTCCAAGTGTGTGCTGAGCACAGGGGAAAGGTCACCAGACTCGACCTGCTGGCAACACTTTGCTGAATACACCCTAAGATGCTGTGACATGCTTTTGCCTGATAAGTGGCAAATGTTTAAGTTTGTGTATTACTCAACAGTAATTGTCTAAGTTAGGATGTCTTATAGTCGTATGTGCCTTGAGAAATGTATTTTTTCTTTCTAAAAGGGGACTGATGTCTGAGCTTGTGCCTTGATCTGTAGCAACTGTCTAAACTTGTATATCCCATAGCAGTATGTGCCTTGAGGGATGTTTGTCTAAAGGGGGACCAGCTGTGCAAGTAACAGGCATCCCACAAGACAAGATAAAGAAGCCTGGAATCCACATTGCTGTGCCAGCAGAAAAAGGACTGTTTTTCTCAAAGTTTGGGCTGCACCCCCTTCATCTTTAGACCCCAGGAGGTGGTCCTCACTACTACTCAGTGGACTGTATATGCAAACATGGGTGTAAAGATATGGTAATGACTCTTGGAAAAGGAATGAATATGTAATACCTTTTCAGGTGAAGAAATTAATATGCATAGATCTGTAATATAAAAGATGCACACTTTTCTTGCTTGGCATGCGCGTTTTTGGAGGATCAATCCACCACACATCCAGCACTCCTAATAATAAAGGGAATACCTGCTTAATAATAACTATCCAGTTGTTATTGAGTTATTATCTCGGAATCCTTGCCCAGCCGCATCTAGCCTCCCACTTCGTTGGGTAGTGTTAGAAAGCAAGGGGGCTCGGAAACTCCATCTTTTGAATCATGCCACAAATGTGCCAGATTAAAGTTTAAGGACAAATTTAAATGACTCTAAGGAAGCTGAAGAACATTTTTTCTAGTATTAGACAAGTGAGCAGGCACTTAGCTCTAACAGAAAACATTCAGATTCAAGCATTTGATGTGAACTGTTTGCAAATGAGCAGCGTAATCACAACACAGTCACTGGCCACGAGGGAGTTCTCCCTTTGGTCAGGAATTCCATGCCTGTCAAAACTGCAAGTCAAGGTTCATAGAGCTTTTGCTCGGTCAGTTCAGCACTTGCTGTTAACAACAAAGAAACATTATTCCTCTCCCTCATGACCACCAATCACAAGACAGAAAAATTCTTGACCAGGTGTTTTCAAACTAATATTATCCAGTATTTCAAAAAATCCACACGATAACTTTTCACTCAGAGATAATATCACGTCCAATCTCAGACTGGGCTGTAATAGCACTGGTGTTAAAACTTAGATTTTGAAATTTCTCTTCTATTACTCAGTGGAGTAAGATAGCTCTGACATTTGTTATTCCATCCATTTCAGGTATTATGGAACAGGTTTTATTTCAGAATTGCTAACATATTAGTGTAAAAGGTAAATCTGTGTGATTAGGCTTTTTAAAAAATAGGTGAGGGAAAAAAATTACATTTTTATTTTTAAAGCTTTCAGAGAACTATTCAGGCAGATATGGACGAGAAAATGTCTCAGAACACAGCCTGGAAATATTAGAAAGTTAATTACTATTAAATATATTTTAGTGAAGTCAATTGAGCTGAGCAAGGATGTTACAGGTACTCTCTCTTGCATGTTAGTCAGGTTCATAATCTAATCCATATATCATGTCACAAAATCAACCGTGCTGGGCAGTTATATGTAAATTATATGAGAGAACCTATATTGCTAAATATTTGAGAAAAGTCAGGAGCATGTATCTCCCTCCCCTTTATACTACTGAGAAAAAAAACTGTTTGGACACCTTAAAAACAAACTTTGAATTATTGATAGGAACAGAAGAGTTGCTGTTGCCTGCTGCTCATGTCCCTTGTTTTAGACATAAACAACACTGTCAGAAAATACAGCTTCTGCCCTTACTATACGTTCTTGGCTATAACTTAAGTCACTGCATATTTTTCATAATATCAGCAGAAAAACTTCTGTATCTAGTGGAAAATGACTTAGGTTATAGGCTAAGTGAGCATGAAGGTGGTAATAAAAATAAATTTGCTATGTATTTCATGCCAGACTTATTAACTCTGCTTCATTTATCATATGCTGTCATACTTTTAGTCTACACTACAAAGAATTCATCAGTCATCATTGCTTATTTCAGATACATTTTGTAACTAGTGTATATAATAAAGAAGTTCCTCCAGATATTGTTTAAATACAATTGGTGTCACATGTAGTATTCTTTCTCAAATTTCAGTAAAATAAAACTGTGATTAAATTAATCTACAGGCTCAGTATTAAATTATTGCATTCACAAAATAACAGAATAAATCCACAGTAGCTTCAAAATTATACCTAGCATTGCATAAACTGTATAAAATGTCACATACAATTATTGCTTAAAAAACAAACCAGTAATTAATACAGCTGAGAGTTCATATCACCAGAAGTACCAAAGCAGAAAGTGAAATTAATTATTTTCATCTCCCTCATATGGCTACTTATCAAACTAGGCCTCGTGGGGACACATGATTTATTTTGACTAGACAATAAAGAGCAGCTCATAATTACACAACTCCTTGGAGTAACTTGTTCGTATCCTTGAATATTCTCCAGAAACTACCCTAACTGCGTGAATCACCTCAACTACCACTGCTGTCAGTTCAGACAAATGGTGCAGGCAAATATATGCTTATATAAACAAACAAGGAGTTTATAATTAAACAGCTTATATATAATTACATCATAAGGTAATTAGAATGTGCAGTTATGTAAGTCTCACTCTTCTCCTTCTGCTACTAAATGAACTGCTAAGTACTAGGGGAAGATTAATCTTTATTAGTGATATTTGAGCTAATGATTTCTGAAAATGAAAAGCAAAAGAAACCCCTAAAAACATGAGATTTTCCAAGACAAGCAACTTCTGCTATATAAAACACTTTCTGCACATCAAGACATTATTTTCCTAGTTGTTTCAAATAATAAATTAAAGCTTGAAAGTGTAAAGCAGAGAACTGCTGGATCACCAAAGACAAGATAAACATTTTAGTGACAAGGAGATACAGATACTACTGAACTTGAATTCTTTATCAAAATTCTGCTTTATATCTAAGGCCTAAAAATAGCAGATTAAAACAGAATTGCAACTTTTCAGGATTGCTAATGACTATTTTCACATTATCCAAGTCCATGCAACTGCATAAAGAACAAGACAGAGACTGCAGATCTAAGTCCATATGTCATATTTAACAATACCTTCTACAGACTCTATAAACTTAGATAGTTGAAGTTTCTTTCAAAAGACTTTTGAGACAATGCCTTTAATCAGGAACTACCATTTTGTTTAAGCACTTATGACCTGGATTCAGCTTGGCTTATGACAGGAAAAAAAAAAGACCTAATATGAAAAAAAGAAGTGGAAAACTATAATCCTGGATGAAAGCATTTACGATCTTTTCTATGCTGAGGCAGGGTTTGTGGTTATACTACGCATCCTAGATCTTAAAAACATATTAAGGACGTAGACTGTATTTGAATGTGTCTGGTTTTATACATGTACAATTTACACAGCAAAAGATTTTACAATGAAGATTATTGATACAGAGCACTGTTATGACTATTGCAAATACTACCCATATTAATTAATTAATTATTTTTACATCTAAGCACTGTCAGACTATTACACAAACTTTTTGGTTTTTGCTTTTGAATAATTTCCTTGTCATTCAATTTATTTATTTTTTTAATGGAAAATTTTATATAAAATGAACCATAGCATAATATTTGACTACATGAGCTGTACAACAGTTCATAAACATGGATGTGTCTTTTTACTTTTTGTTGGTCTCAGCTGCCAGAGAAGGATCAAGTACATATTTAACTTGCCAGTGTATCTGTAGCCATAGCCTCCATTAATTTATTTCCATGCTTTGTTTTCAACAGACTTTTTTTTTTAATTGTCCATTAAATACACCTACACATCATCAGAAAAATCTATCAGCTACTAGTGGAAAAACATATATCCTTGTAAGTTTGTTTTCTGCATGTATGTCCCTCCAGTAATGCTGAATTGCTACAAAATCACTGTTCATCATTTGAGAATAAGGCAAAGTCTTCAGAAAAACCTGCAGTCATGAAAACAGCTTCACACACATTAACACATTGTATTACTGAGTAAACAAATGCACTGCTTTCATCTTAACTGAAGTGTAGAAAAATCTTCAGAAGAATGCTTACAGCTCTAAGCAATTGTTCACGTTAGATATTTTTATGTTTTTCATAAACTATTTAAGGAGGGAAGAACTTGTATGCATTAATTTTTCCTTTTATCTGTAGCTCGGGATGGTTATTATGAGGAAATTAAAAAAACCCACCCAAGATAGCTGAAAAGATAACCAGGTCAACAACGCTTCACTACAGATAAAAATGAAGCATTTGAATTAAATTTTTGGTTATGTCTATTTTGCCAAATTTTTCAATTATCACATCAAAAATGACTTCTGCAAATATTTCATAATTCAATTGTTTTAGCACCATTAAAACCAAAAATCTAATTTGGAGAATATAAAAAGAGAGGCTATATTGAAAATGAATGACTCAGTCTAGAACTATCTTCCACTGCAATCTGCTTTTCAGGATGATGCAACTGAACTCAGAAACACATGAAGATTTAAGGTATATTACTATAAAAATATTAGCATAAAGACAGATCGCTATTAAAAATGTGGTTCAGAATCCACTTTTCTCCAGTGTAGCAATGGTAGATTTCAGAGTATAATGTAATGGAACTTAGATCCCTGCAACAACTACCAAAGCAACACTTCAAAGGTTAGTATAGAACTAATTCTCTTTTTCAAAACAATTTCAGTTTGGTTGAGTAGATGCACACTGGAAAAAACCCACCACATTGGGTACCTGACATGTCTCTAAACTGAAGCATTTGACTTACCTGCCACTGTTTCATGAGTTCCCGAACTGTTTTGGCATCCTCAAGTATCTTTTCTTTGTGTGTAGCATCCTGCAGGACATTTGCAGTTGTTTCAGCTTCTGTAAGCCAAGCAAGGAACTTTTCGAGATCCAGATAGAATTGCTGCAACATTCTCAGGGCTGATTCCAGTGCAGCTTCACGTTCACAAACCCTGCACAAGCACAAATAATCAAATGCAACACTCTTAGGAAGAAAACAACTCTTTCTCATGAAATCAAAATGCAAAGACACACTATATATTTTTCATATACCAATCAAGATAAGTTTGCAGATACATCAGCAACAGAACTATGTGTTTGGCAGGTAGGTTTCTTTTTTTATCTTTTCTCTTGAGAAGTAGTAACTGGAATTGAGAAGTAGTAACTAGAAGAAGCAACAGAAGTAGTAACCTGAATCATGCAAAATTAAAAAAAAAAATCAGAACTAATTCCTTTTTTTGTTTTAATTAGAGATTGCTTTCTTACTTGCCATTAACACTACAGTGGGAATACTTGTTGTTTTTTAGAAATCATGAAATAGTTTCTGACCACTTCATAGCATGATGAATTGAATTATTAGTTTTTATGACTTGAAACCTTTGGAGACTGCATTCAACACTTAAAACACTAATAACAATGAAGCTTGGGGTTTCATTGTCTTTTGCTTTGTGGTTTTGTTTTTGGTTTGTTTGTTGGTGGTTTTTTTTTATTATGATAAATGGAAAAGAACACTAAAGGTTACAGCAATTCTAATGAGGGGACAGGCTGAGAGAGTTGGGCTTCTTCAGCCTGGAGAAGAGAAGGCTCCAAGGACACATTATAGCAACACTCCAGTACCTGAAAAGGGCTACAAGAAAGCTGGAGAGGGTCTGTTCACAAAGGCTTGTAGTGATTCTACTAGGGACAATGGGCATAAACTGGAGAGGGGCAGATTCAGGCTAGACATGCGGAATTTCTTCACCATAAGAGTGGTGAGGCACTGGCACATGTTGCCCAGGGAAGTCGTGGCTGCCCCACCCCTGGAGGTGTTCAAGGCCAGGTTGGATGGGGTCTTGGGTAGCCTGGTATAGAGGGAGGTGTCCCTGCCCATGGGAGGGGGTTTGGAAATGGATGATCTTTAAGGTCCCTTCCAACCCAAACTATTCCATGTTTCTATGATTCTAGGATGTGAAATTTCTAAGTGCTAATGTCTATTTCAAATCCCTTTTATGTCATAAAGAGGGTGAATTCCTCTATATGTAATGATACCATCCTAAAGCATTAAACACTATTAGAAGTAAGAAAAGAAACAACAAAAAAATGACACTAGTTTTGCCAAGTGGCACAAACTCTAAATGTTTCAACAAGCATGTAAATAAGCTGCAGCAGAGGGTAGTAAGTACAGAAAAATTCAGTCACAGTACAGGCAAGGACAACTATTTCAGAAAAAAAATAAATCCTCCCTAAAAGTCAAGTCTCACAATATCTACCATATTTCTACCATAGTTTTGATTCAAAAACTGAGAAAGCTGTTGAATGTCTCACTATAGAGTCATCCACCCATTTTTTGAAACTTCATAATGGATTGGATTTTTATCTCTGATGCACCTGTTGCCACCTACAAGAATTCTCCACATCATGGCACTGCTTAGCCTGTATTAGAATGTGTCCCCAGGGGCCTCTCTGGAGGAAAGCGAGACACACTTAGCTTCAGAGTAGTAAACATGATCTCTCTCCCAACTTTTTTCTATACAGACATAAACATGGCTTATGGTTAGGCTACTTTTCAAATTTAGAACAAATGCAATGAACAGTTGTTCTTTGGTTAAATGAAAAAATAATTACATAGATATCACATCTAAATATTCTAAAATATACATTAAATCAGCATAAACCTAGAAAAGAACGAAGAAACAGGAAAACTTTTACCTAGAAAATACTGTATTGACCTATTTATCTCTTTTAGCTCAAAAATAGCATCATATTTTTTTCAATAACACTTGAAACTGGAATAAACATACATAAACTAAAAATATTTTATCCAGTTCTTCAGAGCACAATTTTATTGTAAAATATGCTTTGTAGCTTGATTCTAATTCAATTTTCAGTGTGCAGAACGATAGTTGGTATCAGCGCCTTTGCAGAATCAGGTAGAACACTTTTTTCACATGCAATTTCTTCAAAACATTAAAGACATTTTTAACTACACCTTAATTCCTATAAATGCATAGTAATGTTCTGATGATAACATTCAGAAAATACACAGTGAGATTTTAAAACAAACAACCAAAAAGGGCTTAAGTCTATTTCTATGTATTTAACGTATTGAATGTATCCTGAGAAGTAGGACACAAAGCTTAATCCATCCACTTGTGTAAACACCTAGTGCATTTTTAATCAATAAAAAATAAGAATACAAGCACAGATATGAAAAATGCATTCAGAGGGAGAGCTATTAAGAGTATTACTCAAAGTCCAAATTTATGTTTTAGAGAAACTTCCAGATTACATGAGAGAATATAGCATTTTATTGATCTGGGTAAAGAAAGAAGTTTTAGTTACAAAGAATCCTCTGTCACCTCTATTCTATGACACACAGAAATCTCACAGTACGTAATTCCTTCAGCCTACTGAAATGCATTGCATATCTACAAGCATATGAGCTTTATGGTGAGCTTTATGGTACTTTCTTAAGAATGTGGTAGCTGGAGGCTTAAAATTTAGGTAAAAAGGAGGCCATAGAAAGTCATAGAAAGTAAGTCATACAATGTGCATAACTGTGAACATTTACATTCACAGAAAGAAGTTTTCAAGAGTTTTTAAAAAATCCATGAAAAAAATATATACCAGCCTCTGCTATAAGACATTGCTGTGTTGCTGACAACTTTTAAAGCTAATATTTTTAAAACTTACCTGTTTATAAAAGTATGGGAAGATAAAGAGGGGAAAAATAAGTTATCTGACATCTGTGTGATCCTTAAGTTTGTAAGCTAAGTACTGTATTATTACACTAAAAGACAGAGTCTGTACCAAGTTATACATACACAACAAGTGCATATAACAAAATACAAAATGTGTGCTATTAAACACCTTATTATGTAACCTAACAAGAAGAAATAGTGCAGAAGTATGGGAATGATGGTGTCATTAAACATATTGCAAGAGTTCTTCGTTCAACGGTTCCCCATCTGACACAATACAAGGAATACAGAGTTTGGAGAGGCTCCATGAGTGTAAATAACAGGTTTTTCTTCAGTTGTAATATTTGCTACATAATTTGGAATGAATCATTCACATTTTCTCCATATCTGTTTGTCCATTTGAAATTGTAACACTTATTCATATTACAAGATATGTTGCAAGGGTCAGTGTTTAAACAACGTTTTGAGATGCCCAGATAACAGGAAATATAGCAAGTGCAGAGCATTATTGCAGTGTACGCTACATTGTATTAATACAGAATACATAATAGGTAAGGAAATATATTGAAAAACACAGAAAATATTCACAATGGATAACCTAACAAATTTTTGTTCCAGGGGTATTTCTTTAAGAGCAGTAACAGTGGAGAAATTCTGCATCATTCAGTGTTCAATATATCATCAAATCACACTTTCACCTGCAGACTGTGATGATCTAATATTATCACACTGAGATGTACACTAAAATATTCTGGACTACTGGCTGACTAAGTATCAGCAAATGTTTTTACTTCTATAGTTCATGTGGTTCTCTCTGTATAACTGCATTTTCTCCTTTCTGACACAACAATGCCATACAATTAAAAGAAAAACAAATAAATGTTACCTGAATTTCCCTTTTCTGGAGCCAACTATCACAGATAATTTGAATTACAAGCACCTTCCTGCTAATGCTGGAAGCAGTTTGCACTTTTCAGGAGGATCACATCCCTTCTGCCAGTGTGACAAAGGAAAAATTGCAAAGCCTTATTGGAATATTTAATATTCACTACAAAATAAATTAAAGGCTTGTCTGGTCACTCTTCCTCAGTTGCTTTAACATGGACTAATAAAGAAACTGTCAAAGAGGCAGACTAACTTAACCTCATTATAAAGGAGGAACACTAAGAGATGCCACAGATATGAAAAGAAAATTAAAACCTCAACAAGAATATTGAATTATAGAAATAACTATCATTGATAGAATTTTGAAAAGCAAATTCAAAATACTAATATTAATTTATTTGGGGAATGCTACATAGAGAAACTTTCTTTTGGAATCTAGGAACTGTATTTTATAGTGCCAGTTAAAATTGTCAATAAATGCTAGGAAGTGATTAATCTGCAGATTAACTCTGATATACATTAAGTGTGAAAAACTATGTTGAGACATTTTAAGCACTGCTTTCATGTGCTTTTCTGAATCTCAATCAACTTGATACCCCATTCTGGGACACAATTTTTCCAGAATCATGGAATCATAGAATGATTTGAGTTGGAAGGGACCTTAAAGATCGTCTACTTCCACCCTCCCTGCCATGGGCAGGGACACCTCTCACTGGATCAGGTTGCTCAAGGCCCTATCCCATATGGCCTTGAACACCTCCAGGGAGGCGCGTACCCACAGCTTTCCTGGGCAACCTGTTCTAGTGCCTCACCAAGCCCATTGTGAAGAATTTCTTCCTAATGTCTAATCTAAATCTTTCCCCTTCCAATTTAAAGCCATTCCCCCTCATGCAATCACTGCACGCCCTCGTAAAAAGTCCCTGCCCAGCTTTCTTGCATGCCCCCTTCAGGTACTGGAAGTTCTCAATAAGATCTCCCTGGAGCCTTCTCTTTTCCCGGCTGGACAATCCCAACTCTCCCGGCCTGTCCTCTGGACACTTTGGCATAAAATGCTTTTAGTTCAACCATCCTGATAGAGTACTGTAGAGCACTGGCATGTGTTTGTGCATTTAAATTTTATGAGTGATCTTTATATATACACTCTTATGTCCTACTATCACCATTTTGTGTGGCTTGCTGGAAATAGCTGTTCACCAAGTTGATCCCACAGTAATGGAGATTGTTCACCTGTGAACACCTCTACCTCTGAAATTACTTCTATGTTGCAAATGATTAAAAAGCGTCAAAGTGGAACTAAATGCAGAGCTACAGTATCAGCATATGAATCACTCCAGAGATCAGCGCTCTGATGTAGCTGACACCCATCTGCAGGCCCTTATCTTCCCGTTATTCTGAATGAGGAACCAGGAAGGCTTTGGTGTGCTGGTACAGAATTTTGTACTTGAAAGACGGGCTTCCAGGTTTTTTTTCAGTCATTTTGTGCTTTAGTCTCTTCCTGTAAGGACTAAGGGACAAACCTGATGAAAAAGCTACCTTTAAAAAGGCAACAATAACATTCTAGAACTCTTTGCCTGATCTTTATTCTGCTAATATCTCCCTGGTGACAGCTGATATGGAGAACAGAAAGAAAGGAAGATTTCATTTTAGTGGTGGAAAGGTCTTTGAACAAATAAGAAAAAGTGGTTTTGGAGCCCAATGGGAACTGCTCTGCTAATTCAGGCAAGTGGATAGAATTCCTATCAGTGACATATTTCTTTCTATGTTTGTATGTGCAGTACTTTTTTCTGCCTTACAGTTATTTCTCAACATGATATACTGACTGAAAACTGACTCTCAGTGTCTTCAGATCATTGGCATCTCTGCCTTGGCTGCACTATCTATATTGATTACTTGAAATGATTTTAAAGTAAACAAAATGATTTTTAATTCCAGGTGTAACTGTACATACAGAGAGTCTAAGTGCTACATCTGCTGCAAAATAAATACACAAAGGCCATCCTCTGCTGATTCTCTTCTGCAGGAAAGGAGAACAAAACTTCTAAATGTCTCTTTCCTCCAATTGGTTCTCAGACTCTCTGTGTTGATATGGACACAGTATTGTTCTTTCCTTGATAATTACACACAGTTTCCTAAATGATAACAGCCTCCTCAGCTATTAAAACCTGAACACTCTAAAGCATCTCTTGGTCATAGCAGTAAGTCCACACAACAGTAAGTCCACATAACTTGTCCTTTCTAAAAATCTGTCGACACAAAGAGGGAAATGCTTCAAAGAACAGTTATTCAGTCTGCTAAGCAAGATGCAAGTGTTTTTTTCCTGACAAGTATTTTTTCTGTAAAACTATACAAAATCAGAAAATATGATGTATTAAAAAATGTTCCTGGTGTGTATGTACTTACGAAAATGGATGCAGCAAGAGAGAGAAACTTTTTTTCCCCCTATTGTTCAGTGACTGGCTTGCTTCTAGTCTTATACCTGCCACAGCCCTTCTCAAATCAGCCAGACCCTTTATGAAAATAATAAAAATCATTACAGCATTTTCCTTTGAACTGATTTCTTTGTTACTAAAGACACTAAAGCAATTTAAAAACATAATTCTGAACTTAGACTGTTCCTTATTTTTCTTTATTAAAACATCATTGATATTTAACGAGAAAAAGAAGATAAAAGGAAAAAAACTGTGATTATCTATGAATTTTCAGATCAGCCTTGGATATTAATCCCCAATCCCTTCTACAGCATTATGTGTTGTTCTGAGAAAGGTTGCTAAAAGTAAAGGAAATATCACACCCTGGGGCACAAAATTACATAGACAGATTTCTTTGTAGGACCTTTAAGTAACCTGCCTTTAAATAAGCACCTGCCAAGATCAGCACAGATGATTTGTGTCATCACAGAGGAGAATTACTTGTCAACCTTTTTAAAAATAATTTCCATCTCTTCTTCTACTCTGTTCACTTATGGGATCCCACATTCTCCAAATGCCTCTTAATAGGATGGAAAGTGTAGAGCTAGAGTCTTTTTTTTCTAATAGGCTTTTCTTACTCCCATCATTTTTGCCTCCTTTTCTCTTCTTGCCTTGGCATAGGTCTAGAATATATAAAAGCATAATGTAGTTTTAAAATTTTCCTATGTTT
Organism: Phaenicophaeus curvirostris; assembly: GCF_032191515.1. Lineage (NCBI taxonomy): Eukaryota > Metazoa > Chordata > Aves > Cuculiformes > Cuculidae > Phaenicophaeus > Phaenicophaeus curvirostris. The sequence goes on along the minus strand of NC_091392.1, from coordinate 123,074,890 downwards.
ATCATAACCATAGATTATTACATTTGCACTGTGAACTACAGAAAAATTACTAATCATAGAATCACAGAAACACAAGGTTGGAAAAGACCTCTTGGATCATTGAATCATAGAATCATAGAATAACCAGGTTGGAAGAGACCCACTGGATCATCAAGTCCAACCATTCCTATCTGCCACCAAAACATGTGCCAAAAGCACTTTGTCTACTCGTCTTTTAAACACCTCCAGGGATGGTGACTCATCCCGATGACTCTTTCTCTGAAAAATATTTTCCTGATATCCAGCCTGAACCTGCCCTGGCGCAGCTTCAGGCCATTCCCCCTTATCCTATAGCCTGTCACTTGGGAGAAGAGGCCAGCTCCCTCCTCTCTGCAACCTCATTTCAGGTAGTTGTAGAGAGTGATAAGGTCCCTCAGCCTCCTCTTCTGAAGGCTAAACAACCCCAGTTCCCTCAGCCACTCCTCCTAAAACTTGTTCTCCAGCCCTTCACCAGCTTTGTCGCTCTTCTCTGGACTCGCTCCAGAGCCTCAACATCCTTCTTATGGTGAGAGGCCCAGAAATGAACACAGGATTCAAGGAGCGGTCTCACCAGTGCCGAGTACAGAGGGAGAATAACCTCCCTGGACCTGCTGGTCACATCGTTTCTGATACAAGCCAAGATGCCATTGGCCTTCTTGGCCACCTGGGCACACTGCTCGCTCATGGTCAGTCACCTGTCAACCAACACCCCCAGGTCCCTCTCCTCCAGGCAGCTTTCTAACCACTCTTCTCCTAGTCTGTAGCACTGCACAGGGTTGTTGTGCCCCAAGTGCAGGACCCGGCATTTGGCCTTGTTAAACCTCATGCCATTGGACTCTGCCCAGCGGTCCAGCCTGTTCAGATCCCTTTGCAGAGCCTCCCTACCCTCCAGCAGATCCACACTTCCACCCAGCTTAGTGTCATCTTCAAACTTGCTAAGGGTGCACTCAATGCCTTCATCCAGGTCATTGATAAAGACATTGAACAGGGCTGGACCCAGCACTGAGCCCTAGGGAACCCCACTTGTCACTGGCCTCCAGCTGGAGTTAACTCCATTTCCCACCACTCTCCGGGCCCGGCCATCCAACCAGTTTTCCACTCAGGAGAGTGTTCACCTGTCCAGGCCAGAGGTTGACAGTTTCCGAAGCAGAATGCTGTGAGAAACTGTGTCAAAGGCTTTACCGAAGTCCAGGAAGACCACATCCATGACCTTTCCCTCGTTCAGTAAGCAGGTCACCTTGTCATAGAAGGTGATTAGGTTAGTTTGGCAAGAACTGCATTTCATGAACCCGTATTGACTGGGCCTGATCACCCGGTTCTCTTGCATGTGCTTCATGATAGCACTCAAGATCACCTGCTCCATGACTTTCCCTGGCACTGAGGTCAGACTGACAGGCCTGTAGTTCCCTGGATTCTCCCTCCAACCCTTCTCGTAGATGGGTATAACATCAGCCAGCCTCCAGTCAACTGGAACTTCCCCAGTCAGCCAGGACCGCTGGTAGATGATAGAAAGCACGTCCACCAGCTCCCTCAGTACCCTCAGGTAGAGTCCATCCGTCCCCATAGACTTGTGAATGTCTAATTGGCCAAGCAAGTCTCTAACCACCTCTTCTTGGATCATGGGAGCTTTGGTGTGCTCCTCTAGCTCCTGGGAATGTACACACAGGGAACAACTTTCCTTACGATTAAAAGACTGAGGCAAAGAAGGCATTAAGTACCTCAGCCTTGTCCTCATAATTTGTCACAGTTGTTTCCTTTGCATCCAATAAACACTGAATATTCTCCCTGGGCCTCTTTTTACTATTGATGTTTTTATAGAAAGATTTTATATTATCTTTCACAGAATTGTACAGTCTGAGCTCTAGTTGGGCTTTAGTCCTCCTGATATTTCCTCTGCATGATCACGTCCTCCCTGTAGTCCACCCAAGATGCCTGCCTTTTCTTCCAAAGCTCATAGATCTTCCTATTCTTGTTGATGTCCACCCAGATCTCCCTGCTCAACCAAGCTGGTTTTTTCCCCTGCTGGCTCATTTTCCGGAACATCAGGACAGCTTGCTCCTGCGCTGCCAGGATTTCCTTCTTGAAGAACACCCAACCCTTGTGGGCTCCCTTGCCCTTAAGGACTGTCTCCCATGGGACTTTATCAACCAGCCTTCTGAACAGTCCAAACTCTGCCCTCTGGAAGTTTAAGGTGGTCGTTCTGCTAACATGAAGCTAAGTAAATAATTTTAATTCCTTTGTAATTAAAACTAATTACAGGTTATCTTTCATGTTACTGGAAATATTTTATGTTTATTTGGGATTTCTAATCTGATAAATTATAATTAACACCAATCACTTTCCAGACAGTCAATCTTAAGAATTGCCAGGTTAAAGTAAAGGGAATTCAAACAACACTCATCAATCACAGACATATGAAGAATCATTAAAAATTACTTGTAGATACAGAAAGACACAGAATAATATTCTGATGGACTCACTCAAGAAGCTAACAGCTCTTAGTCAAAACTTAAAAGAAGTATCTTAAAACAAAACAAGCAAATAGAACCACTGTCTCTCTCAAAAAAAAAACAAACCAAAACCCCACAACCCCCTCCTACCCCAACACAAACCAAAAGAACAAAGAACCTCACAAACACACACACACAATTCTCTGAACTCATGGAACTGATCCCTGTCTAACCTTCATATCATTAAAGTGATGCTCCAAGAAAACACAGGAAGATAATATTTAATAATCCTGGTATTCCCATTAAAGAGAGAACTCAGAAAAAGAAGAAATCTTAAAATCAAAACTCAAAACAATCAGACAAAACTGGTGTCTTACTCTACCAAAACAAAAGCAAATAGATTTTTGTTCTGTTTAAGTATTCTTCACACTTCACGGTCTATAATACATGGAATTATGTTTTTCCTTGCATTCCAAAACATATCATTCTTTTGAGATTCCAAAGCAGCCAGCAGTGCTATCTAATAAAAAAGAATATTAATTACTCAGATATAATTTATTAAGATAAAATCTTTGCTTTCTAAGACACTGAAGTGTAATTAAAACTGATTATGAAAATCTTTATATTCTAAAGGCACTAGTTTTTTTATTCCTAATTACTGTAGCAACAGCTAAATCTAATAAGACTGAAATGCACTGATGGCATTACATGAAATCAATCAGGGCTCACAAAGGATGCTATTAAACTGTTAGTGCAGTTTTTATTTAAAGCCGCAGCCTCTGAGGGCTGAGCTCATTGGTCTAGCAGAACAGTAACTTGCTACCATGCAAGAGAAAGAAGCCTCAGTTTCCAGACTGGAAAACATCTCTGGCAGCATTTACAGTTATTATTGTACCATGTATGTATTAAGTGAGAGCGACATTAAATTAAACACTTAGAACGCACACACTACTTATTTTCATCCCTCTGAAACATGGATGTTAAGTAGCACTCACATTACTCAAAGATGCTGATGGATCAGATTGGCTCAAGACATTTTTAAAAATATTCCAATATGTCAGTATATTTTAAGAAGCATAAAACTGCTGAAGAGAAATCAAGATGATGGTTGAGGTCCAGCTCTGTAATATTCAGCTCAGAAGCAGCTGGTAATCAAAACTAGTAAGCATCTCAGTAAGAGAGAGAGAGGGTAGGCTGCCTACTGTTTCTTACATCAATATAAGCTAATACATTAATATTAGTTGTAAAGAACTGCTCTTTATCTTATATAGTTATTCTTTACTATTCTTGAGGTTTCAGACTCCTAGAGAACACTGAAATATAGCATGTTTCCCACTACAGAGAGATAACGTTGTTCAAATAGACTGTAATACTAGAACTATAACTGGAGGTAATAGGAGAATATAGAGGAACACTATTAATTTATTATAAGGTTTCAAAAACATTGGGAAAAACTATAACTCTAGTTCCGTTCCTTGGGGTCATGTAAATATAAAATAAATAATGAAATTCTAAAGTCCAGATCAGTAAATTCAGACGATACTCAGCTTGCACTTAGTTTAACAGAACTCAGGATATATGATATAAAAGCCTTACAAAGAAAATTCTAACTCCACTGAGATGAATGGCTAACCTTCAACTGACTTCAAAGGGAACAGGATCTTCTGTGATAGTTCTAACTCAGTTCTTTTTCTGGACACATTTCAATGATAAAAATTCTTAGCAGAAGAAAATGTAACCTATCAAACAAAAACCCTGGACAGAGTGATGACAGACATATATACACCAAAACACTAAGTCTGGGAGTAAGGATGTTCGACTACTATGCTACAAAAAGTCAAAACAAAAGTGACTATCCCTGAAATTTTGTGTGCTCACAAGCAATTCTGACAGACTCATCCAAATCCAACTCTGAAATAATGCATGATCTGCAAGGCTTTCTTTCTCCTCAGTAAACTTTGAAATAATTTTCAAGTGTTTGCATCAAAAAGACACTTCATTTGGCTTGTGACTTATCATTTTGTACTCACTGTCATGCAAGTACCATCTATATATTCTAGATAAGTTATCCAAGGTCTGCGGAGATTCATTTCTTTCCCTTAAGCTATGTCTACTTGTTCTCAAATAACTTTCAAATTTTTAGTCATTGAAATGAGTGCATAACTGATGCATTCATCAGTTTAACTGATGATTCTGATTTATTTCAGCTCATGCAAAGAAATCCATAATGTATACCATAAAGTTTTTAAAGGACATATACCTCTATATTTTCTGTTATTTAACCAAAAGATGTATTTTAAATGGTCTTGTACAAACAGATGCATTAACAAACTCTGAATTGGCAACACAATGAGATTTTGAAACACCAAGGTTCTTCAATCCTGCTCTTTTTGCAGAAGGAATCAAGTCTATATTTTAAAATAATTCATTTCCACCTAGCTGCTGTTATTTCTGAGCAGGAGGTCTAAATCTAAATAAGAGCCTGATTAAAACCAACTTGAACTCTTGTCAGCTCTACGCTTATATCCATGATTGCATTTGACACAATAATCATCATCATATCTTAAAAACGAAATTTGGTTGGCAGTCCTTGACTTAGTTCTGCTTTTTCCAATTAGCTGAAAAATTGCATCCCGGCTCATCTTGCAGGAAATATGTTTACATTTATAGTTTTCCACAGGTGAAAGGGCATTGCAATACATTCTAAGTTGGTAGCCATTTTCTTTTTAATGTGTCCATCTCTGTTAAATAGGATTTGAGGGGGGAAAAAAATAAATAAATAGCACACATATTCAAATGGTCTTGCAAAGAATAACTCTGACCGAACACAGAGCTTCCTGAAATGTGAAGGCATAACTACAGCCATTTTTCCAGATGAATACTTTTGAAAAGAAAATGTCATAGAAGTTCTGGTCTCTATTTTAGTATCTATATATTAGTGACAAAATAATGTCACTTTTGATTATAGTTTGGCTAAAGAAGCAATATTAATATCTGATGTTGAGAGAAATCAGTGGAAAGCATGAAAAGCCGTCAACAGATAGTAATTTATTTCCATAAATTTGGTCACAGTCACCAAACAGTTGATTGTGGAAAGGACCTTTTGAGATCGTCTTGTCCAATACCCTCTGCTCAAGCAGAATCCCTTCAGCCAGCTACCAGGACCATGTACAGCTTTTGAGTACCTTCAAGGATGGAAGGTATATAAATTAGTGACATTATTCTAGTAAGTTTGAGTAGTTCATGTGACTCAGTCCAAGCGAAGTACATTATGCATGTAGTAAACTGCTAATGACACCACATGAACAGGTAATTATGTTCAACAGTCTCTAATGTTTATGACTAGTTTCATGTTGCCCCTCCATTACCAGTACCCAAACAAATATATATCTAGAAGGAGAAACCACCTACGAAGATTACATCTATACAAGTAGTAAAGTATTGTATTTCCATCAGAAATTAAGCCCTTGGTTGAGAATGAGTACTCAATAAGATTTCTTCTTCTTTCATCTGTAAATACCATCCTACATTTATTTAATAAGTGTAGTATGGACCAATAATATTGTGTGCCTTTGAGAAAAATACATTTGTCAACTTTTTCTTAGAATTAATTGAAACAAAAGATGAAAACTAACAATAAAGCAATGTAATCTCTTTACTATTCACAAGTTAAGCCCCTATACAAGGGGCTTCTTAGGAGCTAATGCATGGATGCAAAGTTTATTACAGAAACCTCTTGAATCAAAACCTGACATTAAGAACATATAATGTAGTCAAGGTAAATAATGTTCAACCATGAGCATTAGGAGCGTGTCCCAAGGCAGAAGTACTAGGTGTTATTCAGTGCATGAATTAACCATTGGGAAAAGGATGTGAAGATCAAGATGGCAAATTTAGTTTTCAGTCAAACCCAGGGAGGACTGTAACTAATTCCAAATGTAACAAATCATCAGGAATGCGATTGCAGAAAGATTCAATATAGATATGTCGAAAATACCAGACATTACAAGGAAGATTTAAACTCTGTATACTCTGCTTCGTTCAGAACTAGCTGTAGCCTTGAAGGAATACTGAAGTTGTTAACACATAGTAACATCTGAAAGTTTACTACCAAAAAACCATAAAATAATATTACATCCACCTTTAAGTCAGTCTCCTGATGCTGGCATGGGTACCTCATCTCGACCAGCACAAAGGAGAGCAACATCAAACATAAAAAGACTAAAGGAGTGGCATAATGTAAAAACCAATTTAGCCAAAGCAAAATGAAATAAAAATGCTCCATGCTTCCAGTTTTATTTTCCCCAACATGATAAGAAGTAACAGTGACAAGTGCCCAGAGCTCGAAGGGGTCTGCATAGCCTATAAAGAAAGGGTGTCACCAAACACAGATCTAAACTCTAGTTTCTTAGTGACATCTTATTTGAACAAATCTATCTGCTGGTGTTCCCACAGGAACAAAGAGAGAGGACAGCCCTGGAATAATTGCCTCCCATCCGTTGGAGTCAGACCACAATGCAAAATTTGCAGGTCAACTACAACAAAAACAAATTTACCGTCTTGGAATAGGTAAATAGGTAAATATTAATTACTTAATATAGCTGAAGTATCAAACACAGACATGGTCTAAGCCCCAAGAACTCTTGGAAGTTTCTGAAATGTTTAGCATTACTGATAATAAACAACAGCATCTCTTTCAGATTTTAAAATTAAAAAAAATAACCAAAATCAGCCTATGTATGTCATCTTGTAGGGTATAGAAAATGCATTCCAGTTAGATTTTTTTTAAAAAAAAATTAATCTGACACAAGTCTAACCTGACACAAATTAAAAAATAATAAGCTTATAAATAACAGGAAAGAAAACAAGAAAAAGAAAATAAAGGAAATTAAAAATAAAAGATTAAATACTAATAAGATAAAATGTAGGAAGTGGGAAATGGATGTTGCAAGCTTGGCACCTTAGGTAATTCCAAGAAATTTGTTTTTACCATATATTGTGTAAAGTGAAGAAAAGGAATCTCAAAAATATGTAGTGCATAAAGATAAACTAATATTTTTTTCTTTACCAATAAAAAGTGAACCTGTATAATTCATTGTCAAAAGGTAATATTGTGCTTAAGCAGATTGGATACATAATCAATTATGTATCCTGCACAAAACAAGATTCTGCAGATATGCCAGCTAAAGTGATAGTTCTAAGAGCGATTATTTCTCATCATTTGCAGCAGGTAATATTTCTTACCGTTTGCAGGAGATGTAATGCTTAGTAGCCGGGGAAAAGCTCTACATTTTTTAAATTTGTCAGGCAATGTAGCACCGTGCAGTTAAATTTGGGCTATTGGTCAAGCTGTGATTGATAGTGGATACATGATTGATACTAGAACGTGAACATACTGATATTTTCCTTTTCACAAATTCCTAGCTTATTTACTGTTCTTTCTTCTATGTACCTATATGACATATAGTTTAAAAGCTCTGTCCTCAAGATCTGCCAGTTTATTCTCACCCTTCCTGAATGATCTTTCACCATCTCTATTTTAGAACATGTGAGAAAATTACATTGCTAATTCTGTTACTTTCTCATCTGCCCTCAGTAATGCCACTACCCTAGGTCTCTGCCTTGTCCTTAAGTGTAGCGACCATCAGCCTCTTGTGCCACTGATCCCCATCCAAACTAACAACTTGTTATTTGTCAATTTCTTTGTAAGTTTATACAAAAAGAACCTCTGGTTGAAATTCTGTTCATAATCATATGCAGCCACAGAACAAAAGGCAAGCAACACTGCTTTCAAATTGACATATTTGGGGGGCAACTTCTAAAGAGTGACTAAAAATTTAATAGGCAGGCTGAATTATCCTCTCAGTTTCAAGCATGACTGACAAGCCAGTGAGGGAGAAGCTCACACTCCCTGCGTAGCAGCTGATCAGCAGCTAAACAATCATGAGGCACCAAAGCTTGCAATAGCAAGGAGATGCTGTTAAAAAAAATAAATAAATCCATAGGAAACACTGGGGAAAACAGAACAAAGCTATCACACGAATAATAATGCAAACAAAAAATGACAACTAAGGTCAAATTCCTTTTTACTGGCACTCTGCTAGTCCATCAGCTTTATTAATTTCTGTTCAGTTGTTTGTTTTAAAGGACATGAAGCCTGATAAGAAGTCTATTGAGGGGAAAGGAAAGACAGCCATTTGTTGCAATAAGCTTTGGATGAGAGCAATAATCAGTTTGCTACAGTTTGTTAATTTGTCTGCAGACTAATAGGAAATAGATTTAAGGCTGGATTTTCAGAGCACAGAGCATTAGCTTCTGTTCTTGTTCAAACAGAGACTAAAACTCTAATTACGTCAGAAAATCTCACCTTTAAGAAAAAGAACACATTTGTCTTAATCTTCTAACGGAGTAAGAATAAAAATTGACATTTCTGTTCTTTCTCTCACAAAATCAGGCTTACTTATGTCTTCCTTGGTACCCTGCTCCTCCTGCACCTCCTGTGGGTGCAGAAGAAAGAGATTTCTCAAATGGAATGTTTCTTTGAAATGTCCCTATTAAGGTTGCCTTTTGTTTCAAGTTAGTCCATGAAACCTAAAGCTGTTTAATGATTTTGTCCAGCTGGATTTCTCTATAACACAAGAACTCTTCTCATCTTCATCAGAAAGGTATAAACAGCATTTAAGAAACAGCAAATAGGAACAAAGCAACAGAATTCTACTTTTTTGAGGCTGAGGGGAGACCTCATTGCTCTCTACAACTACCTGAAAGGAGGTTGTAGAGAGGAGGGTGCTGGCCTCTTCTCCCAAGTGACAGGGGACAGGACAAGAGGGAATGGCCTCAAGCTCCGCCAGGGGAGGTTTAGGCTAGACATTAGGAAAAAATTCTTTACAGAAAGGGTCATTGGGCACTGGAACAGGCTGCCCAGGGAGGTGGTTGAGTCACCTTCCCTGGAGGTGTTTAAGGCACGGGTGGATGAGGTGCTGAGAGATATGGTTTAGTGTTTGATGGGAACGGTTGGACTCGATGATCCGGTGGGTCTCTTCCAACCTGGTTATTCTGTGATTCTGTGATTCTGTGATTTTACTCAAGACCAAAATATAAACCAACAATGACAAAAAAAATAGAGAGATCAACTGTCTGAGAAGTAAGGAATGGTTTTCTAGACATCCTATTTTCACTTTTCCTTCTTAATTTTAATTATTAATTTTCTATCAGTGTTTGAAGCTGAACGCCTCTTTGCAAAATGCTGGTGCTGTCCTTTTAAAAGGTTTACAATGAAATCACTAACATTAGGTTACAGTTAGCTACCAAACCACTAACCTATCAAACAGATGAATTCATGGTGTCTAAAAAACCTTATAAGCCATATGTGGGACAGACAAGTTGAGAAACAAAATAATTAATTTAAAAATAACAACACTTTTCTCTTTAAGGTCATTTCTGTTTGTCCGTGGGAGGACTTAACAGACCTATAGGTGATCTGTTGCCCTTCTGGAAGTGATAAAGGTACCAGCCTACAGAAATAACTATCCAAGTGGTGAGAGTATTAAGTTTATTCAGACTGATACGGAGAGTTTTAAGAAACATGTTCCTAAAGTCACAAGGATGCATAGATCATTTTAGTCTAGTACTGTATAACTGATGTTGCCCTCTCCTGAAATAACTCAAGAACTCCTTCCTCTTTTTAATCTTAAAAGAGTTTCTCAAAAATCACAAGAATAGGTTCACAAAGGTGGAAATGATGAATCACACCATATTTTGGGTAACACTGCTTTTTTGTCTCATCCTACCAGCATTTTGAAAGCACAGCATATCTAGGACTATCCTCTACAAAGTAAACCACAAATATTCAGTACCCTCAGCTGACTTCTCATCTTGGATCCATGTACTGATGTCAGTACTGAACAAAAAGTACCATCAGCTGAGTGGAGGATAAAGGTGAAAACTAGAATACAAGTAGCTAAGATGACTTACAAGTTCTCTTATTTATAGGAGCTTCATCTGACATTTTTAATTAGGCAATTTTATTTTTTGTCTACATATGGCTGAAATGTCATCATTCTTAGGGGCATTAGGAAGAAAAAATAACAATGCAGTAATCAGTAATTGCTGATAGGCTTGATATTATATTTTGTACATAAATATTTGTTTGACAGTGTAGTCAGTTATTAGAATGTTTCAAATAGCTAATTTATCTTTAATCTATCATCATAAAACCATTTATCTCCCCAAAGTGGCCTTTTAGGTATACACTTTAACATGGCTATCTTAAAGGGTGATATTTAACAAAGTAAAATATAAAACAATAAAAATCTCAAATTAAACTCAGAGCATCTAAACCTTGGAATAGTATTTGCACCCTTTTTATAATCCTTTTTTGAGGTTGTGCTATTATATGAAATAGTAGCAACAGAATGGAATAAAGAAAGACACAATCTTTTATCTGAAAACAACTCTCAGGAAACTTCAAAGATACCCACAAAGATACCACACAAAAGCCTTAACTCTCTTGCATCACAAGCAGCTAATAAAGAGTTTTTCTGTAGAGTTTGCCAATGTTACTAAATCTGCTGGAGAGTAACTTCTGAGGCCATGGAGTGCTGTACTAACGAAGTGAGAAAAATCAGTTTTATGCAATTAAAGGGTTCTTGTACCCTTTTGTCTAATGGGAAGGACATCAGGATCCCATATAAAATTCAGACTTTCCAGAAGAGTTCTGGATTAAATGCTTTTTTGAAAACATAGTTTCTCTGTCTATTCAAAAGAATAGTCAACAGAGCTACACTAGTTCTTTGGAAAAAAATGCTGACATATAAAATTATTTGCTCCTTAACATAATATTGAGTGTGATACCTGAGACTCTGGAGACTCATTTTCATTCAATGTGAATAGTTCTACTAAACAAAAGTACTTAAATCCTCATAGAAATAAATAAAAAGCAAAGTTCTCAAAGACAGCATTTGACAAACACCTAGACTGAAAATTTATTTTTACAAATAATAGAGGCAACAAATACGTACATGTATTATCAATATCTCTCACAAAATGAAATAATCGTCCTAAAATTGCAATGTTTTCCAGCAGTCTTTGCAATTTCAACTTAGTATCCATCGTTAAGCTGCTGTAAATAACAAGCTTCAGTGTGACACACTGGTTGTAACAAACTAGTTTATCCACTTTTTTAAGCCTGGCAAAATTATTTCAAAAAATAATCAATAAATCACCACAAAGTGATCATACTATGGTTTCTTTGGGAAAAAAAAGAAAAATAATACATCAGAAAACATTTGACTACTGTCAGCTTCATCTGAAGTCCTATATTTGCAATGATTCTTGCTCACACCCATACAAATGCATCTCTATAGTCAGGATAACAGCTGCAGGCACAAACATGTAAACAAGCTTCCCGTATAAACAAGGTTTCCATGGCCACTTACATTTTTAACTTAGTTGTTTCAATGTGCTCAAAGAAAGTGTGCCTGTACAAAGAACTGTAATAGCTGTTCATACACATGAAATGATATCAATTTTAGGAATGCAGACCAGCCTCCAAAGAAACAGAAGCATGGAAAGGAAAAGGCTGAATGTCCTTGGAAAACTTGGAAGATGGGAATGTTATTTTTAAAGTAAAATGTATTGTGAATCCTTCTCTTAACTTCAGCAATCCAAGCCTAAATGAGCAAATAGCTCCTGAGAGATGGCTCCCAGGAAGGCCTAGCTATGAATCTTCAGTATAACAACACATCTCATACTTCCAGCTGTTGCTGATGTGCAAATACAGTTTTTCTCACCCAGAATGCAATACAACTATAACACATATGTGATTACCTCCACAAGTGCAAAGTAATATTAGGACAGGTAGAGTATATTAAGAAAACCTGTCACCAGCAGTCTAGTCAAGCTCTTACTGTTCAGGCAATAAAATTATACTTACAAACATCATGTAAATATAAGGTTCACACCCTAACACCTGTATTTTTATAGCAAGTAGCCACTGATAAGGAAAAAATAATGCTTAAAGACCAAAACTGAGTTATAACCTTTTTCACACTGATAGTTGTTGTTATAATATGCGTTTACATAGTGAACAGATGCCCATCAGACTTTTGTACAGTTTATATCTTTAGTTTGCTTGGACATTTGCATTTCATACTGTCGAGCTGAGAGGCAAAAGTATTTGTACAAGTGGCTGCACTCGACCATTAACACCATTCTTAAATAAATACAGGTGATGGTATCTCAGACCTTTCAAACACGTTGTCTAGAAACTCAGCTCCTTGCTATTCCCTCTCTAAATCCCTAGTACTTGAACTAGTAACAACAATATAAGCCTAATCGTATATTGATTATTCACTGCCCATACCCCGAGGTGAGAAAAAAAGACATTTCTTAGGTTTTGACTGACATGTATCTTGTATTTGTCCTCAAGAGACAAAAAAACCCACATCTTGAGCAGCAATAGCTCTTAATACCTTCCGTGCAGCCTGAGGGGAGGAAACTTGAACATGGGAACTGGTGGACACTGAAAATATTGGAAGATTTTTGTTAGACAGTGATGGGGTTGGAGTTCTAAACCAACTTTCAGAGCTAGTTATGCAATTATTGTCATAATATATGCTCCACCTAAGAAAGATCTAAGTCCTTTTTTAGCTTAGTATTTAAGTCAGTGAAATTTAGAGACATTTGGTGGATTCCTAGGGAAGTAATAAATCCAAGCTACTGTTTATGTTTTTATATCATAATTGACATAAAGTAGGAGTGCCCACAGAAGGAGGGAGTAATTTAATACTGTCATAACAAATGTTTTTAAATATAGTAAATTTCTAATGGTTTGGTTGCTTCCACCAGTATATTTTTTTCTCTTGAAAACACTTCATCTGTTAGATTTCGGTTTTTAATACAAGCAATACAGATCACTTTCTTCTTAAGTGCCTCAGCTTAATATTTTGCTTTGGTATGGGAAAGACTTGATTTTCTTCCAAAGAGCAAGTACTGTGTTTCATTTTGGATTTAGAATGAGAATAATGTCAATATCACACCAATGTTTTTAGTTGTTGCTAAGTAAAGCTTATACTAAGTTAAGGACTTCTCAGCCTCCCATGGTCTACCAGGGTGGAGCTGCACAAGGAACTGGGAGGAGGCACAGGCAGGACAGGTGACCCAAGCTGGCCAAAGGGATATTCCATACCATATAACAGCAGAGATCACTGTTTGGGGACAGGCTGGGCAGCAGTCAATGGGTGATGAACAATTGTATTGTGCATCACTTGTTTTGTATAGTATTTTATTATTATACTTATTATTCTCTCTATCTTCATCTGAACTGACAAGTTTTACTTTCTTTTTCATTCTCCTCCCCACCGCACTGTGAAGGGTGGGAAATGGGAGAGTACCTGTATGGTGCTTAGTCACTGTCTGTGGTTAAACCACAATACTTAAAGAATACATTGTTTTTCTTGGAAAGTTAACGCTTCTATAGAGAAGAGCATGAGACCTCTTCACTTTTGCCCAATTGATCAGTTTTTATATCTTTGTAGTAACAAGAACAAAAAAAATTTAAAAAGTGGCAGGTGAACAACATGAAGAAAACATTAAGCATTCACCAATTTGTCTGTTAAAGGAGTTAGAATGTTATTTGTAACAGTGCAATGTTATAAAACAGAACAGAAAGGCAAAGGGTAAACACACAGCAATCAGCTGCAAATCTACTTAAGCAAAACAAAACACAATCTGGCAGATGTTGCCTTAACGTCTGAAGTACTTGCTTTGGCTGAACTATTACCAACAGGCAAAGTGGAATTTTACTGCTGCTTGCCTGCCTGTTGTTTTACTAATGTGGTTCATGGAAAAGGAGGTTTCATATGTTTTACATTGACACACAGTTTTGATATTAATGACAGGCTAGAGGAAGAACAGTTCGAAACAATGTAAACCACTCTTAATTTTTCTTTTTAAAACAAAATATAGACAAAATAATTATGAATATAAGGAGAAGAAACCTGTCTTCAGCAGAATGTTCCTTCTTAGCACTCAAGAAATGTGTAAACAGTGACAAAACTCTTTCTAGAATACTGGAGAATTGGTCAAGGCCATTATTTAGAATATATTTCTACATCACTGTGAGGTCACTGAGTCACCAGTGCACCACTTACTCAAAGTCTAGATTAAAATAATATTCATGGATATATCCAAAATTATAACATACACATTTCAGTAGAGAACTAGCCTTTCTTGGAACCTGTAACAAACAGTTCATGTGTCTCCTTTCTACTGAGTAAATATGCTCTTACATTTCATAGATCCCAAAACCACAAAGAAATAGTTTGTTTTTTCCTATGCGATAACATGAAAGCTGAAGTGTAGAGGGATGGAAAACAACACAAAACAAAATGAACATCCCCAAAACACACCAAACTGGCATTTAAATCAACCAAAGGCTCATGGATTCCATTTTCTCTTTCCACAGAATTGCTTAACAAAAGAAATCTAGGAGGTTCTTTCAATGCCTCACATAAGACCTGCACCGTGAGAATAAGGCCTGGCTACTGCTTTGAACAAATCTGAAAAATCTACAGGTCCAGAAAATCTTCTGTCTTTGCTGACTTGATGCCTTTGTACAACCATATTTACCAGTCTCACAGAAGACAAGTAGAAATATAATACAGCCGTCAGAGAAGCTTATCAACTACTGTTTGCAGCACACTTCTTTTTTAAGTTCGCAAATCATGAGACATCTTACAAAAGTTATATGCAAAATACTGAATTAAAAAAAAAATTAGAAACTGAAGCCATACAAACAAAAACTAGGAAACTCGTGTTTTGCAGTTACCTGCTCAAGCTTAATCATATCCTTTTGTACTTCTTAATGAGAAATGTCAACTCAGTCATCTGAACACCTCTTTTCTATGACATAAAACATTTACTACAGTAATTCATCTAATACAAACTCTGAACAAGTCTGTGGCTTTTGTAGAAGTTTGCAAGGAATTATCTTGATGTACTTGTACTCTCTGTTAGCCTAATACTTAGTTGAATTCATGCAACAATGGCAGTTCTCACATTTAGACACATCTAGATGCACGCCCGGATCAACAAATTTAAAGATGCACTCTTAGCTAAAACTTCTACCTGATCACCCACAGCATCTACAGACCTATCCTGAACTTCAGGACTGCAAAGCCATCTCACCACGCAGGCATTCTAGTTTTAGATACAGACAAAAAGCAATTTCCTACAGTGTTTCCATCTAGCCTTTTTGAACTACTCATTTTACTTACTCACGGAGAATGCTTTTGAGCGTTAGACACCTAGCCTTTCTCATTCAGGAACAGAGGTTCCCCCCAGCCTGTTTCTCAGATGACAGAGAGCAAAATATTTTTTCTGAAAAATATTGCTACTTCCATCGCAGTGGCTAAAAATGGCCACTTCAATAAGAGCAGAAATGCAAGCAGATATTAACTGAAGGTTTATATTAATTTTTTAGTTATTACTTCTGCTAAAAAAACCCCAAAACTTTTCAAACTGTTATGTGGCTGTCTTTCAATGGACATCAATAGCATCTCTTCTCTGATTTGAACAGCATCTTAAGTCAGTGGCAAGTCTGCCTCAGAAAAATCACTGTTAGACTGACTCATTCATATGAGTATCAACTTCACAAAAAAATGAAACAAAAAGTGGGAATAAATTTCTGTAGTCATCAGTGATTTAAGTATCTGCCATTATGCAAGAAGATTTCCTGAATTAATTGTATATTTAACTAGAGTAACTTTTCTGGCCTTGTTCATAAATTTTAATTAAAAACTTGTAAAGATCTAATTCAGCTCTAGTTTCAGTTATAAGCTATAAAACTTAATCCAAGATAATTATTAAAACAACTTTGATTTAATTTTATGTATCTCTTCTTACATGCAATGATTCAAAACTCTTTTACTACTATAAAGAAATTATTTTTTGTTTTGCAATATGTTCTGATCATATAGATTGTGTATTGGATGATTCACAATTTGTTGACAAGCTGAAATGCAATAATGAATACCATCAAGGATCTATAAAAACTTTCTTGACTAGAGATTTGCTTCAAAGGTACATGATAACATTTCTACTTTTAACCTGATTCAATAGAATATGTCTGTCATTTTCAGATTTAGTTTGACTCAGAATCACTATAGTGATTGTGATGTGGAGAGAGTACACAGAAACGCGTAACATTTCATTTCAAATAATTAATCATATACCCTATCAACTGAAGTTAACTAGCAACTGGTTACAGTAGATGAAATCTGGCAGGAGGCAAGTTTTTATTTCAGAGAATTAAATGGTGTTTTAAAGACTTATTTCAAAAAAAAATGACAGAAAAGTTGTCATCATTCTTTCTCACTATAATCATGACATTTTCAAAAGTTACATCTTCTATAATGTCCAACCAAATCTGGACAAAGAATCTTCACAACAAATCTAATATATGAATTTATATCCTACCTCTTATTAATGGCAGCCCACGTTGAATTAATGTTATCTGTCATCAGTTCTACTTTTCTGGTGTCATCTGTTGAATAATCACGGAGCAGCTTAAGTGCCATGTCATTTGCCACATCTACCTTTATTTGCCATTGTCTTATTTCTTTTGTAAATTGCTGGAGAAAAAAAGAGAAAGAAAAATAATAAACCTAAGATTATTATTAGAGAAGGAGTTTTTATAATAAAGGGAAATGGAAAGGGAAAAGGGAAGAGGGCGAGGGAGAGGGAGACAAAAAGGAAAGGGAAAGGGAAAGGGAAAATTAAAAAAGGAAAAGGGAAAAGGGGAAAAGGAAAGGGAAAGGGAAAATACTTCCTCAGGTTTACAGGTAACTACAGTCAGAGTCTTTTCATAGGACTATTTCTAATCTCTGAGAGGACCAAGCAATAAAATTCTAAATGGTGGGTAAATCATTACAGTTCAAATTCATAAATACTGATTATAATGTTGATTATTCTTTTCCGAGACACAGAGATGGATATATTATTATGTGTTATGAAAACTATCACTATTCGTGACATTTAATTATACTGACATGGAAAATACAGTGAAACAATACGTTTGAATTTTCATTTTTTTTATGTGAAATACTGGGATTTGGTTAATGAATATCTGTGCTTCCTTTTTTTTCTAATTTACTTTATTTTAGCAAATTGTTTATGTAATTAGTGCCATCTACTGGAACAGCACTAAATCTGCAATATAGCAAAATACTACTAGAAAACCTGTCAATGTTTTTATAATGCTAATTTATGCTTCTTAGTGTCAAGAAAGCTTTTTTAAACCTTTGTCATTCCACCCCCCCAACCTCATTTCCTTCCTCTTTCTCCTCTCCTCTTCCCTCTCCTCTCCACCTGAGCCAGCTGTCTCACTACAGAAGCAAGTCAGGAAATCCCTGACACATTCATTCAGCCAGTAACCAGCTCCCGTGCATCTTTCCTGATAGACTTTTTCTCTAATCAGATTTCCATATAAATGCACTGAAGTTGCATATTTAAACCATAAAATGCAGTGAAGTCGCATATTTAATCCATAATGGGTAACAAAATGAAAAAGCAGGTAATAGATGGCTTACTTGCATGTTTGTAGTAGGCAGAATCTACAACTATCCAACCAAAACAACAATGTAAGTAGGAAAAAAAGTTTGCACTTATAAAGAAAAAAAAGTAAGTTGCATGTAAACATTAGAAACTATCAGCAAAAAAGCACAATAGTAAGGTTTGACTGTCTGTATTGTTGTGCTTCAATACAAAATTCAGGACATGTATATGAAGAAAAAAATAGCCTTTTCCTTCCTATTCTCCTATAGAAGTATTCCTTCTGAAATCTTGCCTTGACTCAGATAAGCAATTCTCCACACAAAGCTGAACTTAAATATGTAATCCGTGATTAAAGAGTCTAAATACTAAGTAAAAATAAATATATTTTGAATATTTTGTGCATTTATGTGTTCATCTCATAACTACATTAAATGGTAATGTTTATGTAAGTATAACATAATACATTAACCCAAAATTAAATAAATTCTACAGTGTTTATCATCTCAGTTTTGTAGCTATTTTATAGCAAGCATCTATGTTTAGGCCTATCTGTCCTTACTATGCTCTACCTTCCTCTTTGTTTAAAGTTATGCATGAATACAGCTACTTTTTTCCCAGCCAAAGAATCACAGCAGACTGGGTATTCACTGCAATACATACAAAAGTTACCATAACATTTTGTCTGTATTGTAAATTAATGGCCTGTAAACTTTATTTTGAAAATAAGTTCTTTTTACCCAGCCCCATGTGAATACAAATGACCTTATAAAACCTTCCAAAGCTGGTTTTATAATAAAAACATGGAAAGATCCATTACAAGGCTATTTCCAAAACTGGTGTTCTCACCATTAACTTCAACATTAATCCATTAACTTCCTGACATTACAACACTAGATCATCACTCAGGAAAGAAATGATGAATATAGAGAGCTTTGCCGACAGAAACAATTTGTATTTTCTACTTTAGTGGAAATTGGTATGTAATTTGTCAACAACTTTGAGGAGTGCATGCTTTGCTTCAACTTTGCTCTGTGCGCAGACACTGGGAACAAAGAGCTGCGGTACATGTTCCACCTGTCTTTCCTACCTGAGGCCCATTGATTCCTATCTTAACTGATTATAATGAAAATTTTAGAATTAAATTTTTGGCATTATCTTTTTCTCTTTTTTTCCTTTTATATTTTTAAGTCTCTTTTATCTTTTAGGTATCCAACAGCATATTCGATTTTTTTAAAAGGAAAACACTTCAATACCTTAATTTCATTTTGACATTTTTTAAAGTATTCTCGTTGTTTTGTGTATGTCATCACTGAAACTTGCTGAGTGCATTAAAAGGCTTGAAGAATTATGGTTGTACATTTATCATGTTACTTAGGTGTACATATATATATATTTTAATTTTTAATTACAAGAGACTAGCTGATGTTGTTGGTAAGAAAATCTGTGTAATTAAGGAGCCTTGATTAAAAACAAGAAAGGAAATTAGAGTTGGGCTTTCTCCTATCCCAGCATTGCCCAGTGGAACAAAATAAATGATGCATGGAAGTTCAAATATAGCAATATGCATGCACAGCATCATCTAAATCTTAGCATGTAAATTTCCACACCAAGCGGGTATATATATCACAAATCTAGAAAATCAAGTTGTCTTTAAGTCCTTTTTTCTATATATCTATAGCATGTTTTATTTATATACTTCTTTTTTTTTTTTTAAGCAAGAAATTTTTTTTCAGTGTCTGTCTCATACTAAATAACATTAACTTAACTCTTAATTGTTTTACTAAAATCAAAGCAACATGCTGTCAACCCTGGAATAATAAAAATCCACGAAATGCTGAGACTGAACTTCATCCTATATTGGTACACAGGGAGTGGCAAAAGAATACTCAGTGAGTTAGTCTCCTGCAAGAAGAAGACAAAGGTAAATAAGACAGCCTCAGTCTTACCTACAAAACCAGGACACAAAGTTCACTCTCCAGGCTATGCCAGCTGAAGGCTGCCTGGCCTCCTGAATCCCAACAGAGCACGGGGATGTAATCAGGCTGTTATTTAATTTCTTATTTAAATGAACAAGAAATAGGTGGTCAAAGAAGGAAAGGAAGGAAGCCTTTATCTCCATCATTCCTCCTTTTCACTTTGGTCATTCTAGCTAAACTAGTACAAGAGTGAGAAGAAATGCCTCACTAGCTCTTAACAAAACAAGAAGCTAAGGAGTAAACTGGCAATCCTAGCAGGTGTATATTTTTTTAACATACTCTCAGTATCACACTAAGAAGAGACCAGTTTTACAGTAGCTGGAGAGGAGCTGAAATATGACTGTGTACTATTTATACACTTATAACCTTCAGCCTGCTGAGTTAACCATCTGCAGTCATGATTTAATAAACAATAACAAACAGGTCTTTAATGAGTAAAGACTCTAATTGGCCAGAATGCCATATTCTGATTCTCTGTATAAAAGCCCCATAATTAGAATTTATTTCTCAAATATCAAACTGAAAAAAAAACCAAAATCAAAAAGGCCTTAATCCTCAGCAAATTAGCTCTGAATTAACCTCTGATTCAAAGGAATGACATTTTTAATTATCAACTATATGGCACTTTGCTTCTTTTTTTTTAAGTGTCAGAAACAAAATCATCAGATTCTATTAAAAACATCATTGGCCAAATACAAGCCGCTCACAGATTTTTGATTTGTTCTGGCACAATAAAAAAAGTAAAGAATCAAAAGACTGGTATTGCTGAGTTTACCATTTACTCATCCGTAAGTATGCACTTACAGAAAAGCATCAGCACAAGCATGGATTAAAAGTTTACTTGGAGCAGAGGGGAACCTTTGCATTGACTCAGCTGTCTTCAAGCAGACCTATAATGTTTAACAAACAAATCAGAAGAACACTTGATGACTACTTTCTCACACCAAGCTGTGTTGAGATACAAAGCTGACAAAATGAATATGTCTGAAGAATTTATTTTAGACTCACACTGACCTCTCTCTTTCCCTCAACACAAATGAACAGAAATGACAGCTTTATTTTCATCAGTATAACAGCAAGCCAAAAGACAGCATACTTACTCTACATATTCAGGGGATAACATCAAAATATATGTGTTTGGCACGGAAGCCTGGAAACCATTTATTTTGAGGACTTGATGTATTTCAGAGTCCTTCAGTTTAGATAATACTGTACAGAAGAAATATAAAGCTGCTAAACTCAAAAAAGACTTCCATTTCCCTAGAATTCATGACCCCTTATCTCAAGCATGAACACAACAGCTGATGCTGTCACATTTGAGAAGCTTTCATGAGGGATTTGACACAATAGGAATTACTGGTAGACAAAGATAATTCCTCTAGGAAGGCTGGCACAAAAGAAAGTCGGGGGTGGAGGGAAGAAGGAAAAAAGAATACCCACCCCCTTCTCTAAGACAGAGGTGATTTTTTTTCCAGATTTCTTGGAGAAAGGTAGGCAAAACAAAGCAAATTAAAGTAAACAGCCCTGCAACAGTGGAGCTTGTTGATATTCATAATATCATGTGAGCACAGCAAACTAAGATGGACTAGCCGTGACACTGAAATAATAATTATAAACTAATGTCCGTAACTTGACACAGCACATCAGATTGTATACAGACTAGGATGGGAATGGCTGAAAATGCTGACAGCCCAAGTGTTTAATCTCTTTTAAAGATGCAGTGAAAAGAATCTGCAGGTATCCTTCTAAAACCTTTCTTTAAACATAGATACACATTCTATAAACAAGCATACTAGAATACTTTGTAACTTGAGGGAAGTAGGAGAAGGGGGGCATATTTTTATTTCTCTCCTTGGAGAACGTTGATCCAAAACCCCCATAGTGTTTTTAAAAAACATACACTCCTAGATGAAGCTCATCTAAACCTCATATATTCTTGTAAAAAAAGTCGACATAAAATCCATTTCTAAAATTATATTTTCAATTATTTTCCTAGTTAAGTAATTTGTGTTCAAGACATAAGACACGCCAACACAATGATGTAAGACTGTTTGCACAGAACTGTTTTTTTTCATTAATTGAGTCTGTGCAGAGCTGGGACATCGACTTCGTTGAAGCCTTTTATTTTTTTTCTTTTTTTATAAACCAAACACTGGACAGAAGCCAGAACTCTATCTCTGCAGAAAGACAGTGACAAATGAGAGCCCTCTATGCTGAATGACAGTAGTATACATAATCTATAACTCTTTCAAATACATTAGTGAGTGATTGCTCTTGTTTACCATAATCCACCTTTCCCAAGCAATGACTGTTACGGTAAAATCTTAAATAAGAAAACTTAACCACTTCTCAGCCCTAAAACAATGGGCTGATGAACATTTTTATGGTTCTTGCAGGAAAAAAAAAAAGGCAAGCAAAAACCCCAACAGATTTTGTGTCTACTCCTAAATATGAGAAAGGCAATGACTAAGTGATGATGCAGATAGCTGAAGACCAATCATGCGGTTATATGCATACTTTCTCTGCTGGCAAAAAGCAGTTGATGAGAACCTCATCCCAGATTTCTTCACAGCAGTTCATTACCATTCAGCTGTGCAAATAAGTCTGTTCTAAGTTTGCAAATTTTAACCAAACAGCTGAGTGGTAAGAGTTTAAAAAAGTAAAAATCTGGTGAGCAGGAGAGGAGAACATACCAGAAAAAATTGTGTAACTATTCTTCCAAATGACTAAAATGTAACATTTCATTTACATAGAGGCAGGACTCAGTTTAAAAGGCTGATCAACTGGTTGTTTTCAATCTTGTTTTTCCCCAACCAGAAAATTAGGTATTATTAATCTGAAACAGCTGTTTTCAAAATTGATTAATAAAGAATGTCACGAAAGTATTACTATTTCCATAACAAGACCCTTAATAACTGTTGCAGCAGTTAGGGTATATTTGAATTAAGATATAGCTCAGCTGCATAAGTCAACTCAGGTGCACATTTTAACACTTAAAATGTGACAACATGTGTGCTAAAATCACAAGAGCAGCCATTTCAGAGGTTTTTTTGCAGTTAATAATGCTGCCAAGGTTGAAGCCAGTAGGGTTATCTTGTGGCGGATCTAAAATTCTTGACTTTCAAAATATCTCAATAAAGTTTGTTATTGTTTGTGGTTTTTCCCCCTTTTCTTAACCACTTCCAGACAACTTTTACAGTTTCATTATTAGTGCAGATAGTCATATCGATAGTACAGGATTTCCCAGTCTACAGCACCAGTGCCACAGCCGAGGCTGCTGTACAGAAGAAAGGAGAAATACTTGTGCTGAAAATGTAGGTATTCTTCCTGCAAAATCAGTCAGCTATTTGTTGTGGCTGATAAGATCAATTACATTCAAGAATTGCGTGACCCACATTTTAGACTTTGTAAATTACTTTATCTCTATTTTTTTTTTTTTTGTGGGAAATATGGGATAAAGAGGTTGTTCTTAATGTACATTTTCCAATTGAGGGCATTTTCTTTAACAATCCCATTAACTGAAGAGGAAATACTTTAATTCTCAGTAGTGACCTTAAGCTCAGTGTTCTGCTTTTTCAGAGCTTCCACGGTGTAGGAAATTTCTTTCCATGACTCAAGTTTCACTTTTGCTTGTTCAAGAACCCGCTCAGCTTCTTGTTTAGCTTCTAGCCATTGCGTTGAATCCTTTAACATCTCTTGAAGCTGCTGTCTCCGGCTTTGGAGGTGTCCATGCACTTCATCCCACTGGCTCTGTATCTTTTCAACTGGTGAAACACAAAGGAAAAACACATGCTGAGTCATTTAAAAGCTACTTCTTTCTTTTCTTCTTTTTTTTCTTTTTTTTTTTTCTTTTAAATGGGATTAAAAATAAGTATTTGAATGTTTCTAGAACTGACGATATGAGTTTAGGAAAGAAGAACAGATAAACTCTTCTGGGTCACACAGCGTGACACTATGTAGGTACACAGCATGTGTTTCAATGCATATGCAGCCAGAAATGCCATGTTCATGCATCAAAAATCATTATGAAGCAGGATCACATCTGAAGAAAAGCATCAACAATTATTTTTCATTCTTACCAAACCAATAAAATGTTTAATATTTTCTGAAGAACAAGTCCATTCCACAATATAACTTAAAGATTTATTTTGAGCTAGAATCATGGCTACACTTTATTTTATGCTTACTGTGTCTAAAACTCTTTCTTAAATGTTGATGTTAATTATAAAATAATGATTAGTTTTATCCACTATTTGAACAAAATGTGATTTGTGGGAAATTAATGATCACTAAAATCACTGACAATTAGTGTTGTCTAGCACCCAGCGTCAGACTCATCCATAGGATCAGGAAACCTCCACAAATGACAAAATCTCTGCACTACATGAAGAAATAGGCTTTTTTTTTTTTTTTCTAATTCCCCGAGGTTAGTCAGCACAAACTTCATTCTCAATACTTTCTTGAAGACTGTGTCACTACATTGAGGCCTTCTAGGGAAGGGAACAGCGATCCCTAGACTACTCAGAAAAGAACTGAATTTATCATTGAGCAGTTCCAACACTGTGTCACTCGCTGCAGGATTAACCAGAATAGTGCAGGCCAAAGAAAGGATAAAGATCTTTCCATGGAGTTAGCTGAGGTTTAGAGAAAGAGAAGAAAAACTTTCCCCATACCCTGCTCAAGCTTAGGGAGAAAAACTGAGTAAACACACTTAGGAACACGTTCAAGAGAAAGGAAATGCAAAAGGAGCTGAAGAACAGAACTAGAAAACAGAAAGCACAATCAGAGCACAGCAAGGATAGCCTAATGCCCAAACACTTACATTTAATATGAAACAAATCTAGCCCCTCATATCAGAAAACTGTATACAAAGGTCACAAAGCAACAACTCATTTCTCTGCCCTATCATGATGAGTATTTCTCATGTAAGCTTTAGGATACAGTTGAAACAATAGATTGTGGTTTAAAGGAAGGGTGAAGAAAAGTATTCCTGAACTGCTCAAGTAAAATCTCTGTGTTATGGCTACAACTTGTGGCTCAAGGGTTGTTCTGGAAGTCTAGGGGACAACGACACCACAGGCACTTTGCACAGTGTTGCTGGCATAATGGGCGAAAGCTGTCACCTATTTCCTGCAAATAACTACTCAAGCTCCTTCCTCCACAGACTCAGACATTCCGTGCGTTATCTTTTGATTCCTGGCAGTCTGGAGATTTTGGTACAGAGCTGACAAAAGTATAATAGCTTGTTTATATCAGCTGTCCATGGAAAATGCTACAAAAATCCCATCTACTTTTGTTTTATTATAAATTTCTTTGTTGGTATGGGGTTTTGGCTTTTTTTTTTGGTGGTGGGGGGTTGGGGGAGGAAATAAGAGATGGATGAAAATTCTGTGGTAGAACTGTTTCAAAAGAAAACTGGGTCTATAACTATATTCATTTTTCCTAGTAGTGGCTTTAAGTAAGAAACGCTGATAATTCTTATCAATAAAGATAAAAACAGTGGTAGATGGATCTGTTCCCTAATGTCTCATGAGGTTTGTATCTAAATCTTAGCAGTCCTTCTCTAGGGACTGTGCTTTTCTCAGTAAGATTGAGTTTTTCATCCCATACCACAGTCCTGGAATTCCATGATGACCAATTCTCCCACCCAAGAGGGGAATGAAACTTCATAATAAAAGCTGTACTCAGGACATCTCAGAAGCCCATTTACACAAGTGACTATGAATACACAAGTTCCAAATCTATGAAACACGTTTCCTCATAAAAATACTTGGGTTATCTCCCTCAAAAAGAAGGAAAAGAAAAACTTCTGACAAGGACACTTAAAAAATTACACATGTAATACTTAATACTTTTGCTTTATTACAGATTGGCATTGAAGAGTTTAGGAATTTACTAGGTAATCTGAACTGAAAAATATAGAAATGTTGTTCTCTTGAGCCAGTGAGTGACAAAACCCGCTTAACAAAGTACTTCAGTTGGGGATAAAAATACCATGACATCTACATAATTGCGATGTAAATGTAAATGGCCTTCCTGACCTAGAATATGATAAACTGTGCAGACCAAGTGTGTAGAGATAACTTAGTAGAGAGGATAATTATGACAACATTATTTAGTTCAAGGTAACATAAAAATCCCTTCATTACTGTAAATTTACATCTTCTAAATGATGCTCCCATTTGAATGAGGACTATTTATTTGCTTTTGAATAACAAACCGCCCCAAGCTTCTAAAGCTTAAATATGATACTTCGCCTCCAAAATGTGCTGAAAACCAGGTAAATCACTGTCTCATCAGGATGCATTTTGCTCCTGCGGACACTTTTTAGAGGGATGTTTCCCACAGAAGTAAAGATGAATACCATTTATAGGTTTACGTTAAACAAAAAAGTCCAGAATATCTAATTTGAGTGTATATTGTGTTAGAACTGACCTGAGCAACTCATGAACCCCTCACCTATAGCTAATGAGTTACTGACTGCAGATGAGAAGGATTAGAGAATTGCTATAAAATAATGTTGCTGGACAGCAGAAGATAATTTTTAAAATATTCTGAACAACATGGGGGGCTTGTGCAAGGGCACTGGCACATATGAAAGGCTTTCTCTAACTGGGTACTAACAGGAATAGGTTTATGAAAATTTTTAAGTGCGTTTTATAAGATAGCAATGAGGAATCTTGGTATAAAGTTATTTCAGGCTAACACTGCCTATAGCCTTGGAAGGGTTATTATGGCAGTCAAGACTTTATAGAATCCTTAAGGTTACAATGAAAATATGAGATTCAGCAGATGGAAAACCAATTTCTTCCTAAGTTCAATCACTCTTACCTGGGACCAGGAAGATAACCCTAGAAATAAGAAATAAGAGTTCCGAAACCAGAAAAATAGAAGAATCAATGGAATGTGAATCTATTGTTCCAGAAATGGAATTGCCCAAGTTCTGGAGAAATAAAGAAAAAAAAATGATTGCTACTGCCTACCTTGAATTTAAGGCTTTCAACAAATAATATTCAATAAATTAAATATATATATATATAAAAACCAAAACCAGACAAAAGGTTATTGAGAAGATTACAAAATGTCTAGAAACCTGAGCATGAGTATTTACCATGCCTAAAAAGGTAGACTTTGCAAGGAATAAGTAATGCAATTGTCCTTACTGCACTCTGGATTAAAATAGCGTATTATTGAGATTAGACTCTGATCTTTATCTTTTATATATCACTGCAACATCACATACATACTGTAATGACTACACATTGAAAACACCTAGGCAGACAGAACAAATACGGTTCCATGTGCACTATTAATATCACTGAAGCACAGGAATGTTAGATACTTAGAAATGATGAGAAAAGGCTTTTACCCCCCTAGTTCGGTAGTTGCTCCATTTCAAAGCCTAATCTCTTTTTAAGTCTGGCACTTTCTCTTTGTACACATTCCAACCCCCGTCCACCAAATTTGGCAACAGCAAAATATCTTTATTATAAGAATCAGTATTTGTAATTTCTCAAGAGGATTCTTAATTGTTCAGCATAGCATTTATTTTTCAAGCAGTCTACATATGGTCAATCTGAAAAATAAAAAAAAAGCAATCTTTTCTACACAGGCCTAAAGAAAAGAAGTTATTTAAAATTATTTTATCAATCCATGTGCCCATTAACTAATTTTACTTGAATATAAAAACAAGAAAATATTTGACAATTAACAAATCTAAACCAAGCATCATAAAAAAAAAAAAAGTACATGAAACAGGTTATTTCCTGATGTGAAGCCCAAATCCCATCCATTTTCTAATCACAGTGCTCCAGGCAGAAGTCCTCATTGTACTTCACCTACACAAGTTTTGTGCTTGCTTACTTGAAAGCATTCCAGCACGGTTCCAACCACTCCCAGTTCAATATTGAACTCTCTCAAATGAATAACTTAGGGGTACGGTGAGATTCTGCCAGTGTGTTATTTCAAGGTTGCTATTCAATTTATTTTTGCATCACTATTATTCACCGGTTATTCAATAGTGATTATATCACTAAGATGGGCAAAAGAAATTCTACCACAGATTTAGTAAGTTATTAGAAGCAATAACAAAGTAGAAAACTGCATTTAAAGCAATCAAACACCAGATAACTATTTTTCAACCTGGTTATTATTGATTCAGTACATGGAGGAAAAAACATTCTCAGTAAAGCAGACTGCTGGCTTAAGGTTCAGTTTTGTTTATTAATAAAAATTTTTATACTTTTTTCATACTTAGGTATAATGAAACAAACAAAAGTAAATCTCTTTTTTCTCTATTAAGAGTTCATATCATTGATAAGACAAATGTAACACTCTCTGCTGAGTTTACTCTCTGCTATTTATAAAATAAGGCCAGTGGAAACAACAGGAGTCTGAGAAGAAGTTATCAGTCACAGCAGAAATAATTTTCATGTTATTATGTTACATTTAGCCTATGCAAAGATGAAAAAAGCAATCATTCCATGCCAGTTTGATAAGTCCATTGAATCCAGTACATACTCCAAAAAAAAGTGAATAAGTGAATAGCAACAGAATTTGCAAGGTAGAAAATTTCCACTGTCCTTGACCAACAAATTATGTAAACTCATTTTGCTCTATAAGAGAGTGCTTTCCAAAAGCATTGTTGTCAATATATTGACATCTTCCTATAAAATTAATTTTTTCACTGTAGGTTCATAGATTTGAAGACTAGAGGTACTAATGCAATCTAATCTGCTGTAGGATATAACAGGAAAACAGCAGAATTATGGACAGTTATAATTTATGTTACCAAAACCAGCTACTGATATTCCTTAGCCGAAAAATGAAAATTGTTTTGTATGCATCTTTGAGTGTTTCAATTTACTTATACCTTGTAACAACAATAATGATAAAAAGACATACTGAGCTTGACATCTAGCCAATTCAGAAAAATTGCATATGCATAGTTTCATATTTTTGTCACAAAGTCTCACATCTTAAATGTTTCCCCTGATGACATTTAGCAATATGAAACACTCAATGCATTGAAAGAAAAAAGAGTAACTGAGATCTTCATTTTTAGCTTACTGAGTAGCCTTTAAACACAATGGCTGTACAGAATGGCTGTCTCTGGTAAGCAGAATGAAGAATAAAGAATAAAACTGATTATATACTCTGCTAATTATAACAACTTCCGTGGCCAATGTTAAGTATAAACTATAACAGATTAAGAAATTGGTGGCTTATGTTGTTGTAGGTTCAGAAAATCTACTACAGAACTGGATGCAGCCCTGGTCTGAACATGGTTTGCAGTGCGTACAACCATGTACAGCAAGTACGCTTTATATGACAGTGCATGTACCAGCCGGCACTACAAGCAGAAGACAGCAAGAAAGGATAGTATCACAGAATCACAGAATCACAGAATAACCAGGTTGGAAGAGACCCACCAGATCACTGAGTCCAACCGTTCCTACCAAACACTAAACCATATCCCTCAGCACCTCATCCACCTGTGCCTTAAACACCTCCAGGGAAGGTGACTCAACCACCTCCCTGGGCAGCCTGTTCCAGTATGCAGAGCTAAACTCATTATGAAGAGACTGTAATATTGTAAATGCCGAAAACAAAATCCCCCTAGATTTGGGGGAGTGAGAGGTGAAAAACTGCCCAAGCTCAGCATTGTCACTTGGTGCCCTGGATGCATACTACCACAGCTTCGAAGCCAGTAACACAAGATTTTTTTCCAATCACATGCTATCCTGAAAATTACTTATATTACCATACAGACTACCCGTATACCTCCCTAGAGTTTAAATCCTTTACAAAACTGTTTTCAAGCATAAGTATACATTTTAAGCTTCATCTCTGAACAGTTTGATACGTGTGATTCATTTCTGTTGGAGATGCAGCCCCACATTATACTTTTCTCTGAATGTTCTGGATAGCCACCTGTTACGTATTTCCTCTTTTAAATAATCTATACATTTATCCTTATAAAATTTAGATAGGTCAGACTTTTGTGGCTGTATAGAATGCTATTTTTTCCCATCCTAAAAATTTTAAGTGTGTCTTGCTAAACAGCAAGCAGGTTTTCTGAGAGGTACGATGGAGGAACTAGAAAATATGAATTTAAACAGGAACAGAGCAGGCAACTGCACCTTTTTACTCTTTTCCTTTTCCTCCGCTAAACAGTATCATTCCCCACATAATAGAGATAAACAAATTATGAGGAAAAAGATATGTTTTTCACTGAGCTACAAGACCATTCTGAAAGCACAACAGTCATGTACTGCATGCAAGGTTTTCTGATGCTTTCCATTTTTGGCTCAGTTTTCTGTAAACCACATGAGTGGAATCACAGTTAAATCATCATTTATGCTTTGTCTTATCGTGTGCTTACCTTGCTTCTCATTACTGTATTGCTCTAAGCAAATAAACCTAAA
Organism: Phaenicophaeus curvirostris; assembly: GCF_032191515.1. Lineage (NCBI taxonomy): Eukaryota > Metazoa > Chordata > Aves > Cuculiformes > Cuculidae > Phaenicophaeus > Phaenicophaeus curvirostris. The sequence continues at coordinate 123,044,464 of NC_091392.1, read as the reverse complement.
CTATTTTTTTTTCCCCTAGGAGAAAGATTCCATTGAAGTTCTCCATTTGTCAATTATTTCTTGCTGAAAGTGCTCTACTTTCCCTTCTGCTGCCTTTCGGAACAGGAGGTATCTGACCTGAGTCTTATCATTCAAGAAGGAATCACTTTAATGAATTCTATCATATGACAACCCTTGACATCCCTATGAACAGTCATGAATCTGAGGGAGAACAGTCCAGGGAGAACATTTGGATGGTAGAGCAGAGTCAAACGGGGACAAGTTTAAAACATTTCTTTTCTAAATTCTGAAGTACTTAAGCAGTTATAGGAACAGTTATAATATCTACTAAGTTGCTGCCTCTAGGCCATCATTGTGGAGATGTAGAGTAGAGAACAGTTGGAGCCAGCCTACTCAGAGAGTAATTTATGCTTCATCTGTCCTTCTTTATCTTTTCTCATAGAGCAGTATTTCTCTTAATCTTTTTCAGAGGCTTATAAAAGTCATACTTATTAAACAAAGTCCTCAGAAAGTTATGGCAACACTTTAACTAAACATGGGAAACCACTAATAATGTGTCATCTAAGACATGGTATGCATTCCATAGATCGTCAGTAATGTGATAAGAGCACTTAGCCAATAAACTAAAAATTAATATTAGTGTGGTTACTTAGAATATCTAGCTTAATGTAAAGTCTGCTATTTATGCCACTAAGAGGTAAGATGTGGCTTTTATGCACCATAAATCAATAAGGTATTTATAGAAAGATTACTCTGTTTCACCATAATATGCAACGACAGATTTTTTTTAAAAATAAAAGCCTACGGCTTAGAAAAAATTTAGGCAAAACAGAAAGTACATACACAAATTAAACCACATGTAAACAGGTGAATGAATAATACCTGGAAGAAGGAAGGAACAGTAATCCTCTATACACTTGTGCAATAGCCTAGAGATGAAAGGTACCACAAGGGAAACCAGGAAGAAGTGCTCTGAGCCTTCAATTGTCTTTCTGGGGTAACAAAGAGCAATGAAAATGCACCTGAGAGACCTGTCACATCATGAAAGACCAAGAAGGAAGTTTGTTACCTTCCTTGGCATCTCAGAGTTTAAGAAAGACAGGCAATAAGAGAGATTTCAGTGCATTTAAATGTTTATTTTAAACCCATATGCACTCCTAATCTCATTTTGTGCTTTGATACTTTTGGGGGATAATTATTTTCAGCTATCACAACTCTAAGATTTAATTTAGTTTTGTTTCACTAGGGTAAGCCTATTTTTCTTTTATCTAAAAATCACTTCCATATGGTCAAACTAATGAAGGTCACTCTATTCCTTTGGAAGTGCCAGATCAAACAGAATGAACTGAAAACTGTCAAGTGGTTTCCTCTAAGCACCAAGTGAATAATTCTTCAGCACTGTGAAGCATGCTTTATACCTTTCTGTACAGAGTGGGAGTTAGAGACCAGACTAAGCTGGTAGCACATCTAAAGAAATCAGTTTTTTATAACAAACAAAAAGCAACTTCCATGACTGAGCACTGAGAAGAGCATGCAAGAGCTTATTACTTGGAAAACAGGCCCTTCAGAAAGCATTCACTAGTTTGTCAAATATTTAAAAGTATTTATGTCTATAACATTTATAACCTTTCAAATTAAGTATTCATGATCATTTTTTTCACTAAATGAAAAAGGAAAACAAATCATGATATGAATGATGTGGAAAACCATCTGCTTTGCATTCTAAATTTTTATACAATATGCAAAATTTTAATGTAAGAAATTACCACTTATCCTAAAAAGAATTAAGATTCTTCAGGATTAAATATGAAATTTGCAACAAACCTAAGTGCAATTTTCTTAGAAACCTACAGAAACCAAAACATGTATATACATATGCAGGGAAGTTTTGACTAGGGAGATGGACAGATAGTTTAGGGAATGAACTTCTGATACCTCTCTATTGTCATCACAATCTTGAGAAGCAGAGCAGGACATTCATGGAGATCAGCACAGTCAGTCACACTGATCAAGCAGGATGCAGAGTCAGGAGTGGTGCTTTCCTGACTGCAGGAGCAGGATGCATATGGACAAGCCACGAGAAGTTAATTAAATTATTTTTTTCTGCAGAGACTCTCATATTTGGATGATATAAAAAATAACATTTTTTTCAGTAACATTGTACTAACTGAAAAAACAGAAGGCTCCCTTGCTGTAATGATTTAATCATCTTTCAAAATGTTTGCTTTATTCAATTTCCTTCGTTGTATAGAGAAAATAGCTACTGTATTATTGAATTTAGCTACTTTCTTAAATATACATGATATAATTATGAAGACTTACATTAAATTTAGAAATGATATTTAGACTGATAGAAGGTTCCCAAATCAAAGCCATGAGATTATGACTAATCTGATTAACTAGATGAATGAATATGTAAGGGATTCAATCATTTCAGTTTAAAGTTTATAGAAAAGTTTTCAAAGAATTTAATAGGAAAAAAATATCATTAATTTCTGTCTTTTCTTAGAAATATAATTATTAATTAGATAGGACTATGTATTTTAGTATTTATCTTTGCACAAATGTCCAGTAATATTTTTTAAAGGATTTTGGTTACTTATGCTATTAGAGGGAAAATAATTTATAATTATAAATCTAATTTCTGTTCATGGATGATAGCACTTGTAATAATCAACTTATCTACAAAATACTTAAGAAAACATTTTATTCAGAAGAAATATGACTTGTCTGTGCCCGTATTTAAAAATAGGACATTAAAAAAGTGAAATGATAATCAACTTTCTCTGAACATAAACAAGAATTCTATTAGCATTATTAAAGTACATCAGCTTTCATAGACTTCCATACTTACTGATGCAAAAACATAATGGTAGGTCTGGCATTTTAAGTCCTGAAATGTATGAAATTCATTACCTACCTAATGAGGCATACAAGCAATGCATTTCAGAATTCTTGGTATCACATAACTTTGTGTTGTCATCGTACACTCATATTTACAGTGTATATTTTTTAATGTCACCGTAACTCCTACTGAGTTTAGGCTAAGGCTTGCTTTTCAAATATATCTGCATTTGTTAATCTCAACACTGATTTATTTTGGGCAAGACTGTGGGAAATCTCAGAGTATCAAAATGCATAGAAAATTACAGTGAACTTAGGAATTCTGCAAATGAGTGAATATCAGGCACCAAGTTACTAAACAGAGTTTTGCATACCGTTTGTATTTCTATTTTCTTCTTCACAAATCAAAATAATTTCCTCAGAGGAAGCTCCACTACCCACAAAATCCATAAATACGAAATTCGAAGGCTGCAACAGTCCTTGATTCACTTTACAATGAATAAACAGAAAATTTCTTCCTTGTATTATTTGACATTAAAAATTATGTTACTGGAGGTCATCTGGGAGTCAACTTCAGAGCTCTATTCACTCACCTACAAGAGCAGGTATGCATCTCTTTATCTGGAGTACTGCACTCATTTCTACACTTAAGAAGATGAAGCAGATATAAACACAATCTGACACTTCCAGGAAAAACTTCCATGGCATTGGCGTTTCCTCTTCTGTATGCGGGTTCCAATCCAATTTAAATTTAATGAAATAAAAACTTCTCTAAATATTCTGTTTCATGTTCTAAATTCCACCAAGTCCAGATGCCACCAATTTCTCCCCCATATAAGCCTGTTCAACATCTATTCTCCCTTGCTACTACTCAGTTGGGGATTGTCCTAGTTGACCTCTGATGGGCCATCCTCCTACCTATCATGCAACAGGCCTGCTTATAAGAAAGACAAGCTAGTCTCCAGAATTTTTTCGCTACGTCCTTTTCCTTCACTTTTTTTGCATGATAAAGGCTGAAATAATCCTATGAACATTGCTATTCACTAAATAAAAATTGAAAAGCCTCAGAGCCGCCATACTCATATGCTTACGGTCCTGAAAACAGTAATAAAATTAAATTATTTGGACTATCTACAGTATTTCATAAGTCACCATGATGATGATTTGGTATACATAACAAAATGAAACCACCAGCTGGTGCAACCACCCAGCAAAGTCTTAGGACCGCTCGTACACAGACTATTTACTCAGGTTGGACTTGCAAAGGAGCTTTGGGGCTGTGCAAAACGCTTTTGTTATTGGTTTATTCCCAACTAAAGCCAAACTAAACCCAGCATAAATTTATATTGAGGATAACCAAAATATAATCTGTAGGCCATATGTACTCTAGGGTGCTTAACTAGGTTGTCCAAGAACAACTGCAGGTTCCAATACATGTACTTTGCATATTGCATTCATTTTAGAAAAAGACATTGGACACAATGTACATCAAAATCTGCTTTTGCCTGATATCACTCATTATATGGTATCTAAATTTAGCTTGTAATCTCTGTGAAACAGGACCTTTGTTTCCTGTTTGCTCTGTAACTACTACAGAAAATTATGGCCTGGCATAAACAAATAGAAACTGTTATGATATAATTTTTAAAATAACTGTGGACATTAAATGTTGCCCATCAAACTCTGGATGAAATGTCAGTGGACAAGTAATCTGACCACATTTTGAAAATGCCATTTCTGAACAACCCTTTCTTTATTATTTCCGTCTATTTTCAATTTGCCTAAATTGTTGCAGCACAGCTATCATAGCTCTTCTGTTTGTATCATCACGGATAAAAGCAAAACAAAACGGATACTTTTTTCCTGTTGAAGTATCTACTTATAGTCAAATATACAATGTTCTGTGCAAGCTAATATTCCTAACAGAGTACTACCTTGAAACATTGGTCAAAACAACAGACACTTAAGTTTTTCATATTCAAACAAAACAAGCCAAAAAAGCTTGTCCACTGAACACATATGACAGACAAAGGCTGAGAGACAAGATATATTATCCCATCCTATCTAGGTCAAGAATGGAACATAGGAAATTAAAAGACTTCTGGAATTAGAAAGAAAATCTGTAGCAGATACAGAAATTAAATCAAAGTCATCATCAGGTGATACAAAAAGTTTGCTTTTACTGTACCATTGATCCCTCAAGGAAAATAAAAAAGAGATCCCTATGCTATCACAAAACTGACTTTAGGCATGAGAAGTAAGTCAGTACTTAATGATTGTCAGGAGGCTTCCACTAGGAAGAAAAAGGAAGAATAGCAAGTATTGCTTAGATGCAATCATGTATTTCTAAGGCATGAATAAAAAAATCCTAAATTAATCCTTAGTCTAACTGTTTATTTTAGTATTTGGGTGCTAGGTCCTATTCTAGTTAAATGAAAACACGATTACTCATTCCCCATCTTCACCTCCAAAGATGAAGCATTTCCACCACTTTCAAAGCAATTTGTGACTTCACACTGATAAAAGTCACCCTGTGTGGGCAGCTATCAGAGAACAGCACCTTCATTGCTGATGGGAGCCTTCCTCTCAGTCCTCTCCAAGATGTTTCTGGTATGCAGTGCTGGAAGCACAGGCAGTGTTTCCAAGCAGAAAGATGACAGGAGGAACAGACCTGCACTGTTTATGCTGCTGCAAGCAGCTGGCGTTTATAAATTAAAGAATTCAGAGATAACTCAAATGGTACCCGAGAAGCTGATAGGATCAAATCTAACATTAGAAGCCAACATCTAAAAATAAAGGCTACAGCTTAGTTAATTTTTTTCCAGAGCTCACACATTACAACCAGGAAAGTAATGAGGCACTTTCCATACAAAGCCATGAAAACACTAAGAACACTTCTCAATAAGCAACCTGTGCAACCATCTCTAATTCCGATACAGGTTTCCTTCATTACCTATGCTACAAACAGAGCCCTGCTCTGAGCTACCACAAGAATTTTCACAAGACTAGTCCTAGAAAGAGGAGGTGAGGACGGGGGCATTGTCATGGGGCAAGACGAGTGTGAAGATATGGTTCAAACAGAAGAATAAGAGGAGCCACACAGATATGAGTTAAACTGATTACATGAAACAGTATTTTCCAAATGAGTGATAGAGAAAGGAGGAAGGGAAGTACAGGAAAATACACCTCTGGGATGTCTTGTGATCTTCAGGAAAGAGTTTATGGGCTCTGCTTGTGCCACAGGCCACCTGGCAGCCTGACAGCTCTCTGATCTCCTGCCTCTGCACAGGCAGTGCAACTCTAAGGGGTAGCGGGGCCAGCCAGGACTCACGGAGTGCCCAGGAGGAGGCCACGGCTGCTTGAGGACATGCTAGGTCTCAGACAGCGGGTGATGAGCAATCGTGTTGTTCATCACGTTTTGTATCTAAAGGATAAGCTTATCTAAAGGATAAGCTTATCTAAAGGATAAGCATGTACAGTCTTCACTCAGCCTTTCTACCCTGCTTACCTGTTAGAGTTACCTCATGGTTTTCTTGTCAGTGATCTCTGTGTCAGTTGCTAAAACATGAAGGTTCTATAACTTATTCAATAAGATGATTGGTGTTTTTAATTACAACTTTATGTTTTACCTCTCTGGTAGCAGTTTCACATGTCAGCTTGGGGATGACATTATGCACTGGGGCTTCTCCCAAGAGCCAGGGCAAGTGATATGATAAACATACCTTACAAGGTGTTCAGGAGATGGGAAGGTATATATTTTTTTATTATAACTATTAGTACTCTTCTCTCTACCTTTTGTTGTCGTATTAAACTTTCTTTATCTCAACCCACAAGTAGTAGTAGTTGTTGTTATTATCATCGTCATCATCCCCATCCCACTGTGGAGGGGGGAGGTAAGAAAGCAGCTCCATACTTTTTAGTTGCCAGCTGGGATCACACCACAACTTTGTTGTCTCTGCAATTATTAGTACTATGTTCTTGGGAAGAATATTTAAGAATTCAATAGTATGCAAGTGTGAAATAAATTGAGAGTAGTTCTCAGGATGCAAAGTCTTTCTTTTATATCTTAAACAATTAGAGAAGTGTTAACACAAGTTTTTGAGACATTTAAATGACTAAAACTGTTAAGAATTCACAGCTCTTTAGGAAAGGAAGCACGGAGTTATTTTAGTTTTCAACATATTTAACAGTACCTAATGTGAGACTTTCTATTTTCAGTGAAACAGCAAAAAAAATTGTTTAAATTACATTGGATTTCAAAATCAGATTAAATCTCATTTTACAAATGTTAATTAACATTTATACAAAATCTGAAAATAATAAATGCCGAAGTTGGACTTATATCTTGTTAGAGGTAGAACATTACATTGACTTGTGTACTGGCCAGAAAATCAGAAAGGAATTGTCTTTGAAAAGTACCAGAAAGACTCAGTCAATTTTCTCTGTTAAAAGGAGTAGTTTTAATAATTCATCATTAAAAATATTTGTACTGCTTATACCATACTTGTGGCCCAGCGTTATTGAAAGTAAATATCCAAAATTATCAACATCCAAAAGTGAAACTGGAGAAAACAACTGCCTATGATTTATAACTTTATAAGAATTTTGCACTTTATGAATTATTTCTGAAAGTTAAAGACTATTTTTACAAGTAATTTAGATTTCCTCTCTACCGATGAAATTCCATCACTGTGTTTATATAAGGTCCATTTCAGCAATCAATAACACTGCTGTCTAAACTTAAAATCTGTGAATTGCTCAAGATCATGGAAAATTAAGATCTTTTTTTTTCTTTTTTTAGATAGGATATTTCTATTTCATGCTAAATGCAAGGACTACTACATATGTTCGAAGTCTCAAAGTCTCAGAAGCCTTGCATCATATGGTTTGGATGCATTCCCTTTTATTATTTAAGGGAGTTATAAAGCTCCATTTTTAACGAAAACATCCAATTTACACTGAAAAGTCTCATTATTATCCTAGTTTTCGCTCTCTTTATATAGAGCTTGAATAATTTTTCTTAAAAATTTTAATTAACAGTTTGATTTTAGTTGAACTTTTAAATGTTGAAGTTGAGTCAGTTTACACAAGCATCAAAAAATCTGGTTGGAAACCCGTAAAGTACAGAAGTTGCCAGGAACTGTACTGTTGCACATCCACTGCCATCTGTATCAAAACCATTTGATGAATTTTTCACAGTTACATAAACTTGTTGCATTTTCACTTTTGTAATTCTGCATATTACAGATGATTTTAATAATCTATAAAAATGCTGAAAACGTAACCTTTCATATAAGTGTTTGTCTGGAACTGGCCAGCTATGTTCCACCTTAATTACCACACAAAATGAAGTTCAGTAATTATCTAACAACTCTCTTCATAGGCTTCACAAGGTAAGTGAGCCCCAAGCAAACCACTGGCCCTGGTGTCACCCAATACACTTAGCAGTTCTGGGACTATCAAAAAAGCTGTGCCACTCAAGAAAATAACCAGAAATGGAGGAAGGTCACCTTATTGTTTCTCATTCTTTTTGGGAGCACTGTAATACCTGAAGTAGACAGTTCGGATCTTGCCCTTTGTCCACTGAGCCATAAGCTTCCAGTATATATAGCCTGAGAAATTACGTATAACTGTAACTCCCCAGTCATTCAGACATTTCTGGGGCATGTTATTTCCTGTTCTTAAAGGACAACTCTCCCCAGTGTTTCAAAATAAGTTCTTAATCCATCTCAAAATGTCCCGTGACTTTCTTATAAATCCGGTAGCAGCAAATCCGTACCAAGGAACTAGTTTCAAAAGAGGCACTCTCCTCAGTAACATGCTGTCCCGGTCACAGCTATAGTTTTATCTTGTTATTGGCATTTCTTTAACAATAATAGTTTGTCCCTTCCTTGATTTCCATGACATAGAGTTCTCCTAGGAAAAACAAGGTTTCAGCTGTGAAATACATTAAGATGATTAATAAATTATGTATCTTTATCTCACAGGAAAGCTATTACTCAGGTTCTTATGAAGTTATCAAAATACATGGAATCCAGAGAACAGAATACTGGAGTTTATTCAATAATCCAGTTTGAAAATATCAACAAGATAAATGGGCAAACTGCATACAAGTACAGTTTTCTCTTACATGTTTCTTTCACAGTTTTAGTAACTAAGAGTTTACTACTGCTCCTGGGTGACAAATTCCAGATTGTATAAATTTGTTTTTTCAAGTGATAAACTCTTTATTTGTATTCAATAGCTATAAAGAAAACCACATGGATGGTAGTACAATGGAGACAGCTATTATTATTAAGATGTCGAGAACAACCGTACAGCAGTAATTCACTGTGGAGTTTCCATACATTTTGTTGTGAAAGTGATGACAAGTTGATGATTTTGCCATAAAACTGTCAAATACAGCAAGCTATTAAATAAAGGGATTTTTATGGAGTAGCACAGAGACACTCAGGCTCTTTTCAAACTAGTTCAAGCGCAGCTTTCCTAACAACCGATTATAATATACAGCTTTTTTTTTTTTTCCAGAATCACCCAAACAAATGAAAAAAAAATCACAAACCAAAATAATTCTTCTGAAGACATTCTCCATAAATTATTCATACATTTTCAGACTTGGTTTAAAAAACTGCAAAATAAAATTTCAAAAGGAATCTTTTGGTACCAATGTGTAATTCTTGATCAAAACATTCTTCACCAAAATTCTTGCATTTATTGCTATTATTTATGTATTTAATATAATGTAGCATAACTTAATTAACCTCTTGAGTGATATTTTGAGAGTTTACTACTTTTCACATAATTGCTGAAGAAAGATGCACGTTACTTTGGCAATTTATATTCTTGAATGCGAGATTCTTTGGTCAGCAAGAGGTTACTTCTTCATGGAGTTCTATAAATATTCATTTTCATACCTCCTCTCTATCACTTACACAGACAGAAACCACATTACAAAATTTGGATGTAATTACTAGCAAAGTAAAACTGCAGAAAGGTTATTCACCATTATCTTTTCCATGGGTGTAAACACAGCAGGAGGAAGGTCTGCTATTTAAAGTTTCATAAATTTTGACAATCTAACATAATATAACATAGCCTTTGTAATTACTTTAGTATTTCTGGTTCTAAGACTGTAAATCTGTTTTTATTATCTATCAGTACATATCTATGTTGACTTGTTACTGGCTTTATGTTCTCTATACATAGGGATTGACGGAAAATAAAAGGAATTTTCAAAGTTTAATTATTTTATTATAGTCAAAGTTGATTATAAACTCATTCAGTTTAAAGAAACAACATTTTCATCAGCAGTACAGTAAAGCTTTTTGGAGCTGTGATGCATTACGAAGACAAAAACATTATTGTACAGCATATGTTTCTGTTAGAGAAGAATGTTTTATAGAAGACATTAAATGAGTAGGGAGGTATCTTGCTTTTTCCCACAGGTATTCCTCAAAGACTAAATGTAATTATTATTCCTATGTATTCTTGAACACATAAATTGTAAAAATAAACGTGATTTACAAAGAATAAAAACATATTTGAATATAACTAAGTAAAAATAATACAAGCTTAACTTTTTAGAACCCAGTCCTTTTTATATGGTAGAGCTCTTGCAAATTCATATAGATTATCAAGTAAGTGTGAGGGCAAGAGGGTTCAAAGGAAATAAGTCAATTGTATGAGCTCATCTTTAATTTCTGTTTTTATTTCCTAAAGAAAGATTAAAATTATGCACTACTGCAACAATTTTGTTGAAAATAATCTCATGGTCGTTCCCTTTTTTTCAGTTCTTCATATTAATAAATGTCTTATTTTGTATGAAATGTTTAACTTGTTTGGTTTTACACTTTCAAAGGCAATAATGGTTTTTAAATATAATTCAAAGTCAGACTTCAACAAGCATTATATGCATATTTCTGCATGCTGAATGACTTAAAAGGTACCAGTGTTAGCACAGAAGCCACAACCTTTAGGGTTTTAATTCTAGTCGATGGCATGGAGACCCTATCCTATGACTAATCATGCAGCTATCTTGCATAGTAGCAACCAGTCTCATTTAGTATTTATGATATATCTGTTCAGTGATACTGGCCAGATGATTGCCTTGGTTTTTTTTTACTGGCACCTCAATAGCAAAAAGCAATGAACAACATACTCATACAAATTAGCTCATCTTCTCAGCTTTCTATTTCTCAAAGTGTGAGATCCCATGCTTCAGCCCAGGAAGAGGTAGTGCACTAGATATAGTTGAGTCTATCAGCTCCTACACGACAGACCGACACAGCCCTGCACTCCTTTTCCTTCATGATGGAATCCAAAGCACTTGGTACCCAAGAGTGTGACATTACAAAGGCTGCATGTGGGAGTGTCACACAGCTCCTGCAGAGGAGCATGGGTGGCACGGCGCTGATGGTCAGGTCATGAGCCTGGATGGATGTGAATTAGAAATAATAACTGCTAAGATATAACCATGCTAACCTACTTGTATTCATGAGGAGGGAAGCAAAACACAGGAAACGGGCAACTATCTGCAGGTGAAGTAGTTGGGGAGGACTGGCAGCAGGATTCTAGTGCAAGGTCCATGTATAATAGAGGGGACAATCTCTAGGGCTCTGAGGAATGTGCAGGTCTTAGCAACTGGAGCAGGTTCTCTGGTCCAGGGTTCAGCTCTGGCTGCAAGAAAATTTCCCTGGGAATGGACTTGCGAACAACACAGTGGGTGCAGAAGCCTGGGCTCACTCTGTGCTGGACTGGAAGGCAAAAATGCCCTGGGTGGGAGCGCTGTACAGCACAGTAGGCTTCAGAGGAGCCGTGAGAGAACAGACAGATAGAAAGCACCCCAGCTGTACTGGGGACAAGGAGAGTCTGCTTATGTTCAGGACAAAACAGCACTGTGAGGGGTGGGAGGGGTGAACTACCCCCTGCAGCAAGAACAAGTGGATCCTGTCTACAGGTATTTAGCAGGTCTAATTAAAAACAAACAGAGCAATCTCCATTTTCTTCATACAATATAGGAGGGGGGATCATATGATTAAAAATACAAAAATTACTTTTATTCTTTTAAAGAAATACTTTAAGTGACACTATGCCACATTTGGCATCTATTTGGAAACACTTTATGTGTCACATTGTAAAATGTTAGCATTTTTCCCCCTCTGCCCCCTGAGACATCATGATCTCCTTAAATTTCAAAAGTAATAAATACCTCTTGAATACTATTTAGTACTACTGACAATTACACCAATATAAAACAAGAATGAAAAACCTTTCAATAATATAGTTGGCTGCCTAAGAAGACTGGATCAACAATGGCCCAGAACATACTTTATCTCCCTCCATTGCTGAAACTCAGATCCTGTACATTTCTGACAAACATCTTGTTTACTTTAAAATTATTTCATTAACAACAACAGAACGATGTTAGAAGATGCTCCACAACAGCAAGAAATATTTGAAAGAACATAAATGACCTGTATCTACTGCACCATAAGTGGCACTTTTGCAGTCAAGCATGTTGACAGTGTCAGCACAGAAAATTAATTGCTAAATCACAGCAAAAATTAATCTTAAAATTAATCTTTTTTTTTTTGCTGTACAAGAAAGAAGCGCTTAATCTATCATGGAAGGCGAAGTACAGTTTTTCTACAGAAGAAAGTTTGGTCATGCATACAATACGCATGAGGGCATATAGGAATTACGCTTGCATTTCATATAAAGTCTACAATTCTTATCTTTGGAAGACTTGTCTCAGAATTAAAAATTAAAACATGGGAGTGGTACATATGTTGACTTTGAATAAGAGCTGTAAAGTTAAGGCATATGTACACACTTCATCTGAATTCAACTGAGTACATGATTCTAAAATTAATTTGCATATTAAACAGGAACAGGTTCTTATGCAATATGTAAGCACTATCTATGTCTTCTTAAACTTCAAATGAAACAAATACAGCCTCTCCCTCCATAATATGCTTCAAGGCCAGGAAGGGAATTGCATTTAAGTAATGTTATGTCACATAGGATAGACTCTGAGTAGTATCTCTGTGCTACTAAAAACAATGTAGTACAAACATGCAATATTATTTTAATATATCATGGAATGTATTTATCTGATAGAATAAAATGAAAGAGGTAATAGAGGGGGGAGGGTTGAAAGGGTTGGGTTCTTTGGGATGAAGAGGTTTAGTCTGTGCAGACACCTTTACAGTCCTCAGTTTCAAGGAACAATCCCTGATCTCCAGGTAAAGATGTCCAGAACAGTTTGTATCCACCTGAAGTGAATTGACTGTGTCCACATGCAAAGCATTTGGCCTAAATTTTCTCTAAACTATGAGAAATATATTCTTTGTACTTTTTAGACCTGAGTACTCAAAATAATAAATGAAGATATGTAACAGTCCACCACAGAGGACTGCTTCTTTAGCTCGACCTTGAAAGTGTGTTTCATCCTATAGTGAAGGGCATAAACACATGCAAAGATCAAAGGGTGACAAGACCATGTCTTCTATAAGCTTCTTCAAAAACTTAATATACTAATTTTTCCACCTTAGACACAGATAGTTGGGTAATTCTGGAAAGGAAAACCAGAACTGAAGAACTAGTACAGTGAGAGGCGATGAAATAAGAAACTGCGGCTCTACTATGGGGGATGGAGTTGAAAGCTTCTTACTAGCCTGCAGCTATACTCTGTGAATTCTTTCGTTTTCCTCCTTGTTCAAGAATAAATGTATATTATTATCTATAGTGATCACATTCTATATTTTCTACAATGTGCTTCCACTATGAAGACACGCAATATGAAATCAACATGAAAAATCTGAAATATATGATCACTGACTTTCACTTGCGTTCCTTTTGTATGTAATTTTGAAAATCTATGCTAGAATTGTCACCTGGTGGAACTCTCTTTCTCATGGCAATCACATAAAGTGTCTGAATAATGCTCAAGTATCACATTTTCCATATTTCCTGAAACATTATATGATAGCAGAATCACCACTTACTGCGGTCAGTAATTATTGTTCTGGCCTCTTGATTGCTTGTCTTGTTTTTTAGGTTTTGTGCTGCAGTAATTAGTTCATCCAGCTGGGGACGTCTTTGCTCCAGATCCTGTAGTATTGCCTAGTTACACACAAATATAAAAATAAAACAAAGAATAAAGTATGTACAACTGTTGAGAAGACCACATATAGGGGCACTTTTTTTGTGTCAGCTAGATTTAAAGCAGAAAGTTTGTTTGCTTTTTCAAATAGTATGAAAAGTTTGGTCTAGGCTTTCTAAATACTGTTATTCTTAACATAAAAATACCAAGTATAACTTTATGGAGTTTTAAAAGAACCAGTAAACTAAATATAAAATAACAATAATTCTTCAATTTTAACCTACCAAATTAGGTAAAGGTCAGCTGTTTTCCTCTATAAAACTACGGAGGGATACTATTTTTCTATACTGTCTTATATTTTACAGTGTGTTTTTAAATAGACATAGGGGCTTACATTCTTACTAGATTAGGCAGAAGTTTCCTAGTAACTCATGAAATCTAATTAATAATGTTTGTTTCTTAACATTTTAAGACTGTTTAGTGACAACCTATTGGTTTAAATCCAGTGTAAGACTGCTAATGTTGCTTTTTCTATCCTGACACCTTACCTAGCAGAAAAATAATTACCAGTCACAATAATTTATATGTTAGTGTAAAGCCCAGGTGACCTGACTACAAAGTAAGAAGTAGGTCTGTAGTTGTATACAGGGAAAAAAGATGGGTTTCAGAATAATGAATCATGGTCTTTAGGAGGTAATAAAAACTAAAATATAATAGCTTTTAATATAATGAAAATGAGAACTCAAGGAAAGTAAGTCACAAAGATTTATGTGTATATAGTTTAACTTATTTTGGAGGCCTAGGGAAGAGTAAACAAGGAATCAGTTCAATGGTTTTCCAGATTAAAATCATCCAAGCATATACTCAAAGGATATTGACCAATTTGAGCAACTTCAAGTCCCTCTTGTGTATCTTCTAGAAGATATACACTAGATTTCCCAGTCTTAGTTGCAAGTAGCAGTATTAATTACCAAATTATGAAAAAATGACTTTTTTCTGCCCATAATATTGAGTCACCATAACAGAAGAGTACAATGTCAGATAGCCAGTTATCATTATTCATGCTTTTTTTTGGTGGGCAGAGATTATATACTCTGTTAGCATGCTCATCTGGCTTCTGCCTATGTCTTGAGTATTTTATTGTCTTAAAAGCATCTCTTTCCCCTACCACCAAATACTTCTATTCTAAGTAATAATACTTTATTTTAATGAGTTGTTATTCACTGACTGCATTAGGTGAAAAAGACCTGCAGTCTGATCTTAAATTTGGCCCTCCAGCCTGAGAATACAGTTACATAATTTCACCAAGTTGAAGGTGAAGACCTAATATAATTTTCTCTTCAATTAGATTAAGAAAAGTGCACAAGAATACAAATTCCAGTAACTACAGCATGTATCATGACAAGCAAGTCAAAAGCTCCACAGTTTCACTTTTGACCAGTTACAAACTCTACAAAAAACCCCATAGTTTTTAATCTAGCTACCCCCTGAGAAATTCTTGCCTTTAACTTCTATAGCAGTTCCTTGAAAATCTATTGTAACTTGCTTTCTAAACTCATACCTAAAAGTTTGGATGGCATTTTTCACTTGCATACTGATTGGATTGCACACAGAGATGCGTAGTTAAAGCAGCAGCTTGCATAATTAAGCGAAGAACAAATTTCTCATTAGAAGTCTCTCCTTAGTGAAAGCACTCAAGAAAAAGAAATAAAACCTACTGATGCAGTTACTACCTCTAGATATCTATGTGCCTTCAAAATTCCATTTTCTAGGAAGACAAGTTAATGAGTGACATGAATTTTGCAGTACAAAAAGCAGTCCCATTGCAGCCTAACAACATCTGCATTTTGCATATTGCCAAAATGGACTGTGCAGAAGGAACATTAAAACACATACAACATGCTCAGATAATTGCGTGGCCTCCGAAGTAATATTTCCTTTTCTTTCTCTTTCCACTAGCTAGAAACTGTTTAGAAGAGGAAAAGCACATTAAGTGATTCTAAGGTCTTACACCAACCGTGATTCTAAACTGTTCCTTAAAGTCTCCTACATATAATTTTTATATTTGATATACTGAATAGAATTATTTATCTGATCCAGACTGAGTGTCCAATCAGACATTAAATTATGTGTTTGCAATTTAGAAGAAAGCTTCAGACATATGAAATCCAGTGAGAAACAAAGCAATAGGTAAGGACTGCTCAGTAAGGATTTGCTCTGTACCAAAACAGGGGAATGAAAATTAAATATGCCTAAGTACTGTACAGAATGATTTACCCACAAGACTCATCTGCAGTTCCTGACCTAGACACTTGGGAAAACTAGCAATGTCTCTTTAAAGTGTGCCTTGCTAGCTCTGCTGTTTCCTTGGGGACATAACAGTCTCATCCCTATGTGCAATGTGAGGACATACGTTCCTCTGCCATTTCATGTGAATAAAATTACTTTCTGCTGGATGTACTAACATGCATTTTTGAAAGGTCAGGAAGGACAACTGGAAACCCTTCTACTGTGAATAGATCCAAATATTGGACCTGTTAGGAGAAAATAGTGTATAATTCTAGAACAGATGTTTTTATCTTATTCTTAACAAGATAACCACTCAGAATAAAAAAACAATGTTCCTCAAATTAATGTATTATTTATTTGATTTAATACAAAATGTCTGAGAATTCTACACAAAAAAAAGATCTATTTTATTTGCTAAAATTGCATAAATGAAAACTGTTGAGAAATTGTTACAATGTTTATTGGTACAATTTTACCAATTGCTACAATGTTAAAGACTTAGCAAATATATGTTCCATATGGATTACATTGCATGTATGGATACAAACCCTGATGGAAACTTGGATAAAAATAGCTACTAAGATACATCATTCCTGAGCCTTCCTGTGATTCTGTAGCCTGAAAGTAAACAACAAAGCTTGAGCTCCACTTATAAGTATTATGAAATTCAGAAAAATATTCTGTGACTGGATAGATTAATCATACAAATTGATTTTGTAGGTAACAAAAATACAAATAATTATGCTAGGAAGAGAACTGCTTTGATGACTACAAATTAAAAGACCTCTATATACAATTTTTGGAAAAATAGTGACTAGCTTTAAAGTATTGGCTGAACAAACAAATAAAAAACCCAAACCCCAAACCAAAATCAGAATCAGTTCATATATCAAGATATTTTTAAAAACTTTTACAAATTCAGCCAAATATTTAATATTGTAAAATGGTATCCTCCACAGAAAACTAAGCGGAAACTATTAGAGATTGTTACAACAGACATGGGAAGAAAAACTCATTACTAGTGGCACCCTGGTGGAGGCACAACAGATGCAACAGACCAGATGCCTCTGAATCAGAATGTTGACACACTGAAAGAAGTATGTTAAATAAAAATGTGTAATACAAAAATAAAAGTTATTATGAAAGGATTTTCAGAAGAAATTAAACAGAAATCTATCTAGTCCCTATCAGGTCACCAAAAGCACACAGGTACAGGATCTTGGGAATTCAGGAAGTCAGCTACACTAAAATTATTTGGGTTTTTTTAAATAAACATCTGTGTTCTTACATGTATAATTTCCCTTTGTTCTCATTTACCTGGTGCTCTGTGATGCTTTGCAAAGGTATAATAATTTATTCTGCAAAGCATTATAGATCACATTTTAATCAAGAAATTTCTGTTTAATAATAAATGTAATTCAGTGTTAGTAGGTCAACAATGAAGAAGGGCCACTGATATCCATGTTTGTACAAATATATCTTTGAACCCCAAAAGAGGTTACCTTTTTCTTCCATATATCTATAAGAAACAACGTAATAATGTTTAGTGACAGCACAGTAATGAAAGATGAGATTCAGTCATCAAACCTGCCTGCAGTTTGTTAGAAAGCGATGCTATTCACATTTAACAATCTTTCCACATTTGTGGACAGCAGCTGCTCAAAAGAAAAATCCAATTTTCAGGTTCCTAACTTTTATGATTTCTTTACACAAAATGGGGACTGAGATACGGAACAAATTGTTCAAGTCAGCAACTGAAATAACTTGTATAAAAATTGCTAAAAAAATAAACTGAAAAACTGAGGCAGGTGAAGTGTGACAAATTCTTGGTAGGACTGCAAGGTCTGAGCCTGAGAATTAAAATATTCTCTAGGTTTATAATGTATAGCATGCTACAACGTGCATACTTGTCACTCTAGCCATGTGTGTACTAGTTTATAGGTAATATAAGATCTATCCAATTTTATTTTCCTTTTTTCCTGACTTTATGACAAACATCAAACTGGAATATCTGAATTCCAGGATGGTACCAAGTCTTAAACACTCATCTAATCATTTACTAGTGCTGATTATGAGTGTTTGCTCTTTAATATCACAGGTAAATTTTCTCACATCAAAGTCAGGACTTCAAATCTCCCATTGCTGAACTTCAAACATAAACGAGAGTAAAGGTTGCTGTTCCAAAACATTATATATGACTGTGCCTTAGTCTGTATGCTTCTTTAAAAAGGCTCTGGGTCTACTTTGTAATGGCCTTATATTCTTAAGTTGAAAAACACCTCTGAAAACAAAGGTCAAACGCCATAAAAAATATGAAAGTTTATTGCCAAAAGTAGGTTCCACAATTCCATTCTAATGTTTAACTGAGGAATTCTGTGTAGTAGCAATGGATACCATGTCTTCACCATTTCTCTGTATATTTACATACTACCAGTCAAATACAGTTTGCTACGTATTTCATACTTTTTGTTTACTAGATTATAGCACTAACAGTGAGTAATCAAAAAAATCACGTTTGGTCAAAAAGGAGAATAAGAGAAAAAGAGCAAATTCAAAGCATCATTTTGTCACAAACAACCCAAGGCTGAAGAATATAACTTTCCAACTATTTAGGATGGTTTGTTATGTCCCACCTCCAGCCTGTTTAATGAAATGAACCAGTGGACCACAAGAACATAACTGAATGATTAATATGGGAATATAAGAGAGAAGGAAGATATGGGTTTTTTTTGTATGAAGCTATCAACTCCTCCAAACACAACACAATATTCTTAGGGGAAAAAAATCCATAATCCCATCAGAGTTGTTGAGGAAATGATTTGTTTATCTTTTGAAAAACTTTAGACTCTAAACCTTAAGATTAAACAAAAAAAGAAGCAATTGCTTCCTGAGCTAAGTATATAGCCATAACAACTTTTACTTAAAACAACTGAGTTTCTTAAGACTTGTAGGTTCTCTAAATATAATGTGCTATATACACACCTAGAAAGAGAGAAAACTTTGGAAAAAAGCTTGCTAACAATTTCAGAAAATACAGATATACAACACCTACAATTCATCTGCATAGTAAAATTGGCTTTGTTAAGTTATTCCTCCCAAGCACAATATGAATTTGTTTTCTTGTCACTAAGCAGGAAAGGAATATGAGAGAAAATGAACATTTACATACTCTACATTTAAACATAAAAATATGAAATAATTAAAGTAATATAATGTGACAGAGTTTTCTTTTTAATTCAGCTTTTGTTTTGGCTGTTAGCTGTTTCTTTTTTTCCCTCCAAAGCACATATAATTCTAGGAAAATAAGAAGATCTGGAGTTACTATTTAGCAGTGTTGCTAGCTGACTGGTATCTGTCAGTGAAATCATGACATTAACAGACTGGACACTGATTTGATTTTGCCTTAGTGATTTATGCAGCTTAAATTTCCATAAGTATGTATTTTTATGCCCACTTAATGCCCACTCAAGAACTAAGTAGCACTCACCACTGTTTTAGTGAATATATCAACTCCATTAGTGAAGCTATGGGAAAGCTACCAGTGACAGCTTATGCAGTGTCTCACTAAATGGATGCAAAAGCATCGTAGAACTTTTTGTATGCTTTTTGTGAGTCACTCAACTAATTTTGTCAGTGGCATTGTAAATATCTGATGACTGCTCCTTTACAACTTATGAATTCCGGTTCATACTAGGAAGTTATGACTGACAAGTGCAACATGCTGTTGATGTACACAAAGGTGACTGAACTTTAGAAAAGATGATTAAAAATTGGAGTTCACAACGCAATCAAGCATACTGTTCCAGAGCTGCAGGAGGAAAATACCCATGCTCATCCATTAATGGTGTAGTCAGCAAGGAAATGTGAATGTGGCATGGATCAGAGTCACAAGTGAAGTACAAGGATGGACTTCCCAAGAGGCTAAAAGTCAACCCACACCCACTGATATGATTTTTACTATACCTATAGACCACTGAATTGGGTACCAACACCATGAAAAAGGTAGCATACACATAAGTTGCAAGATAAAGGTAATATGATTTGAAGCATATCCAGCAAGGCCTTAGAAAATAAAGTAGAAGCAAACAAAAGTTCGGCCTGCATCTGAAAAGATTTTCAGACTATGAAAATAGGCTAGAGGGACATAAGGATGATCTCTTGTGGAGGAAGCTACCCAGATGTGAAGTTAAATAAGACTAAATTTGGATATGTGATATGAACTAATAATGTTGTAGACATTCCACACTCATTCAAGATTCATACCATCCATTACTTGTTGTCAACGATAAGAAAGAAAGAGAAAAATTCTGTCAGAAGAACTCAAGTGACCAAAGATCAATGAGACAAAAGAAGTCCTACCTCGCTAAACTCTGACTTTCTAAACCAACTCCTTTTCAGGAGAAAAATAAAATTCAGAAAGACAAAGATTTTCAAATTCTTATCAATGTTTGGCTGTGTGTTTAGTGGAATTTACAATGGCATGTTTTTTCTATGCTAACCTATAACTCAGTACCTCCCTTTCATGCTGGCGTCTTAGGAGAGATGTGTTTAAGATACAGAAAGGATGCAAGTTGTCCACACGGTCCAAGGAACCTGCAATACCACAACAAATTGCAAGAATGCTATACTAAAAATAACTATCTAAAAATGCATTTAACTTAATAGCTGCTATGGCATCTTACACTACAACACATGAAGCAGGACCATAACGGTTGAATTAGGAATGCTAATTAGTTTGGGATGCTAGCTACTATGTGCTAAATAAAATCCCCAGAGAAGATATATTTTTAATAGGCAGTCATTTTTTACAATAATGCATGTTCTAAATTGATGATCTCTGACAAGTATCTCAGCCACTATCTATGGGAAAACAAGCACTGAACAGAGGACTACTACACAGGAAGCACACTGTCCATGCTATTTTGCACATACAGTGTATATCCGGGAAGAGGATTGAACAACCATCTCTTAAACTACAAGAAAACAGTGATAAATCATGTGTAAAAGCTCAAGACTTAAACAGGAATACAGCTCTAGAAGTAAATCCAAGTACACGTGGACTGTGTATGAAATTATAGCCTTTTGCCCTCCCGCAATGTGGCTGTTCAATACCACTTTTGTTTGCTATAAAGTATGAGCTTCTAAACAATCAGGAAAAAAATATTCCATGCTAACATGTCTTTTCAGACAATCACACTAAGTAATTTAATGGATGGGAACCAGTGTTAGGAGCTACAGAGCTTCCGCAGTTTCTACATTAGTCAGCAGAACCAACATCTATTGGCACATAGCTATAGAATGTGCATTTGCAAAATTTACTATTTTATTTCTCCTATATAATTAATGGCTTTCAGATTACGAATTTTTCCTCTGCACTTTTAAAGCACGTTAACAAATAAACTGAGGACAAGGACAGCTGTTCTGTTTCTCAAAGCTGCTGCTTTAGTTTTCTTTTTCTTTACAGTTTTTTTCAGATGACTGAGGTAGTTAACTCATTTTATCTGGGACTGATTCAGTGAAAAACTTACTTGTTGAAATGCACTCCAAAAGCCAAGTTATAGGTTCTTTGCCCTGCCACAGTCTTAAACAGAAGACATTTATCTTCCACAGAACAGTACTGAGTAGATATTATATTATTAATATAAGCAAAATAAGAAGGTATTTTTAACTCTTCTTTTAAATTCAAGAAAATATCTAACTTTTTTGTGGAGAAGGAAGCTTAACAGGCTTGAGTAAAGATGCTCTGATTAAAGATTATCTGATTTTATGGGGAAAAGATTAGTCTGAATCCATATGCATTTTATGCACTGAAAACAACTTCCCCAGTTTCTGCTAGAGCTTCTGGAGTATTTTATTAATTATAATGGAAGTTTTCTGGAGTAATAGCAAATGCATAACAATTAAGAAGGACAGAATGTATTGGTACAGCATAATTGGCCAGATAAGTTTTCTTTTAGCACCTTAGGACACTAGGTATTTTTGTTAAGAATAAAATAAAATGAAGAAAGAGCATGTCATCCTGTGCCTTTGGGTTTGCTTCTGAAAAAGAAAACACAAGCTGTTATATCAACAGTTTCTTACAGTGAACTTAATATTATTTAGATCAGAGGGTGAGCATTCAACGAGGAGGCACAGACTAACAGCAACCAGAAGAGCCTGGTGTAAGGGGCATTTCAGAAAAATGGCAAGTGTTTCTTTTTTACCACGTATGACAAGAAATGTTGGAGTAACTCTGGAATAACTTCAGCCCAAATCTAGTAACTTGGATCTTTATCTTTATTCATACCTCACTGTCACTCTGAAAGATGAAAACCGTGCAAAGTAACCAGCCCAGTTTTGGTACAGAATCCTTTCTGGCATATTCAGAAATATTTTACTCCTAGAGCTCTACTTCTGCCTTTCATTTTTGTTTCCATTTTTGTTGTGTTTGTTTGGCAGGGGAGCGGGGTGTGTGTGTGTGTTTAACTTCTAAGTTTTATTCCTCCATATTTCAGTATCTATGTACTTAATTAAGACCAACAATAACACAGAAGACAAAAGCAGAAACTTGAAAAAATCTGATGCTGTTCATGTTTCATTAACAGTGAAGGAAGGAAATGCATACAACGTGGATATAGCACAGTCCTTTCATTTAAAAAACTGCAGAGATCATGCACACAAAACAGTGGTGTACTTTAAAAGTGGATTATTAAAAGTTTGGACAGGGCAAGATTTACTTTTACAACTAATTTCAAAGAGGAAATCTCAAGTTTTCAATTGCCAGCGTGAGTTAGTAAATTGTTAATATCATCTTGCCTGGGTAGTGTCACAGAGACATCAGTCTTTTGAAAATACCATATTTAACACTCAAAAACTATAATTTGCCCTTCAAGATGTAGGAAGCTAGAGGGTAGGCTGAGAAACAGATGTAAGTGCTGTGCACTTGAGTATCACTACATGTATCTAAAGTAGGAGCTGTGGCTGAGTTAGGTCCCCCAGTTATTTTGTACTGTGAAAAGCTACTGGAGAATAAAGACCTCAGAAGGGAATTCAGCCCCTCAGAGGCTGTGTGGAAAAATGCCTAGCCACTGTGTGACTAGAAAAAATATTAATACACAAGCGCTCCTTGTCTGGTCACAGTTGATGAGTGTCCTGCTGCCATGGGCTAGGTCATCACTTCCTCTTTCTCTTCCTGGGACTTCTCAGCTCTTTTCTGAGCAACGGTGAGCATTCAACGAGGAGGCACAGACTAACAGCAACCAGAAGAGCCTGGTGTAAGGGGCATTTCAGAAAAATGGGAAATTAGACAGACACTGAAAATAGGTGATGCTGCCTGAATGGATGCCTTACTCACCAGAAAACTCATGTGAGGCAGGTGAAGGAGGGTCTACTCTGAGGATGGGTAGCAGATTTTAAATTTCTACAGAGCAGGTTGGAAGAGCATCTATTCACATGCAAAAGCAAAACTGAAGGAGTACAAATATACAAGATGGTTGTAGAGCTAAAGACCAGCAGAGCTGGACAAGCAAGTCAAGGTAGGAGACAGATGCCTACATTACGTAATTATGCTTCAATTTGGACTTTTCTGTCATTTTATGGTGCCACCCCTAGGTCAACATAGCTTGGTGCAGAGGGTAAATCTGCTTATGCTGAGGGCTACCGAACCTAATTTCTGATAATACAGTAGTTACTTATTTACAGAAACAATAGTTTTAAAAAGATGCATTGGCTGGAAATTGAAGACAGCAATGTTCAAACAGAAAAGATGTAAATTCTTAGTAGTAACTCTACTTAAAAATCAGAGCAGATGATTAAAAAATGTAAGAGATCCTTAACAGAATTGTGTAAATCAAGATCACAGGATTTATTGTTTTTAATAGGCAGCCAGACAAAATTTTGAAGAGCAGAAAGAGGAATCTCTATGCAATCCCACGGAATAAAGTTTCATAAATAGTATATGATGATACTAGTCCTTTCTGAACCTGAAATCTATGACTCTATGAGAAATTTTAAAAAAATACTAATTTAATTGGAATTCAAATTCATCTATGAAGCCAACTTATCTGAGATGAATTTTCAACACTTGTTTTCTCAAATCAGTATCAGTCCTACTTGCTCCCTTTTCTCTCACACAGATATAATATAATTTCTGACTGAGAACAGTGTTTAAGCATTAAGTTAAGCATAAAACTGAAGCTATTTCTTGTTCAGACAAGGGGAAATCTTACTATGACCATTTAATTTACTTCATCTGTAACCATTGCTTGGGACAGAAGGTGCAGACATTGATTAGTAGCTTGCAGAAGAGCCATACAATTCTACTAATTCATTTTTATGTGTATTTAAATATACAGACAAAGAGCTATAAATAAGTATATAGAGACACAGATACTGATTTTGCAGTAACAAAGACAGAAACCAAAGAAAACAAATTTCAAAATTAATGGCCTTCCTCTCATTTGTATTCTGTAACTGAAAAGTAACTAAGGCCTAAGGGGCAACGAGCTTGAGCATCGCAGTCTGGTTGAAACAGAGGAGGAGGATTTATTGGAATACTATTACAACCCACTTATCAATATAATAAATGCTCCTCGCAAAATGAAATTAATCTTAGACTAAACTTCACCATTAAAATTTAAAATGAAAATACTGTGTTGTCTTTGTAAAGTAGTTTTTAAATACTCATATTTTTCCACAAACAAGATTTACTGTGCATTGCAAAGTATTCTTTTGTTGCTGTAATTCCCTTGCTTTAGAAAACCAGAACTTTTTTTTATCCACTCAACTTTTTCCTGGAACAAAAGAATGAAAATGGGAGTAGAACTGTCTTTTCCAGTATATTTTTATTGACATTTAATTCCTGCCATGTTTTGTCAAATATGAACATTTTATAGATAAAGTAATTCCACGGTTCCAAAAAGCAATAAGCTTGTCTCCAGGTTTTAGTGATACTGTTTTCATGCACTTGCTTCCTTGTACTACAGAAGATAGGCCTTAACTATATAACAAACTATATTCTACATTGCTTTGCATTAAAAATTCTGACAATATTGAGGAATTCTCTACACACAACTCGATAACAGAGTCAGTCATAGCTGAAAAATAATTCTAAAGATTGGATGAATGTATATAATCCATTTCCATAGTGCTGTTTTTCCACACAACAGAGGTCTTGTTTGCATTTTTTGGTGGTTTTTTTTGTTTTGGGTTTTGCGGGTTTTTTTTAAATTCACACACCTCAGGTCCTAAACCCATGGGCTTATGAACCCACGGCTGCTAAGAACTCACTAGTAAAAAAATGTTCATCTTTACTGGTTAGTACAACTTGATTTTCAGCTTGTAAATGATTGTTAACTTTTTTCAATAACAATACATCTTGCTAGCATTGACACAGAATTTGACCTGATGCAAAATAAATATATATATATAAAATTCTCAAATAATCATTTTCAAGTTTAACATATCTGAAACTTTGCCATATCTGGTCTGTGATATTTTCACTTTCTACTCACTAGTAAGGTGTAAGAAAATGCCATACCATATAGAGGATAAGCTGAGGATTGATGCAGTCATTTCTCCAAGGGTGGAGAACCTAAATTAACTAGGAGGCTGGTATGATGCATCTGGACCCTGCCTCCCACTCTCTCCCTCCCTCTTACCATAACAAAGTCAGTTTAACTGAAAGGCCATATTGGGAGGTGGAAACAAGAGCTTCCAAATGTGTTAAATTTTTAAAAATTAATGATTTGTATCTCCCTATGGAAATGAGAATATTGCTAGATTGTGACAAGCAGTTCTTCAAGAGCTAAATCCTGGAAGGACTCCAGCCTCCGGTCACTGGCTTTTTGCAAATACCAGTCTGCAAAACTGGCAGGTATTTTACAGTCTATGCTGCTGAAAAATGTATCTATCTTGGCAATATTTTCTTATTTGACTTTCTGACCTTACTCCTTCACAGGAAAATTGTCACATACGCATATGCAGATACCCTTCTTTCCAGTGACTTTTTCAACTAGTCAAAACAAGTAAGATTTATTTTTCTTGAGAGCTACATTTGAAGGCAAACATTTTTTTTTTTGTCAGCTATTAATTATTAACAAAAGAAAACTGAGTTTAGGAAGCTACTATTTCTGTCACTGCTACTTTATCCCTCCAGAGTACCCTTCTAAATATTTTCACTCCAAACATCAGAAAATGCAAAGATGTAAATTGTAGCCATTGTCCAAGGGATTTGAAGAACTCTCTAGAAACATGGGCTGAGGATCATAAAAACCAGAACAAACAACCGCGCTAAGAAATAAAAGAGAAATATTACACATAAGACAGAACAGACACCATTATCTTTTAGTCCTGATGAACCAGCTAAAAGCAAAATCAGTTTATTTATCCATGACAGTATAATATATTCTGGTTAAAAAGAAAACAAAACTTTGAAGCACTGACAACTTTAGGAGCTATGCCTCAACATGTCCTAACAGTCTGTACCAGATTCTTTCTCAAAAGGCTCATAAGGACTATGGAAGTGCCACTGGCTGATCATTTCTAATTGGTGTAGTGGTGGCACAAATGACACAGGTGACACTTACTCTGATGACCTTCATTTTGCTCTCAGTTTGTGCTTTGTTCCAGAAAGTTCAGTGGCCAAAGTAACAGAGATGCAGCTCTAACAAAAAGCAACAGGAGCAAACCAGCAAAGGAAATGTGAAATGGCTGAGCTGCATTACTTAAAATGGGCATACAAGGAATGGAGGAGGACAGTTGTCGGTGCAGAAGCACCTAAAGTTACACTTTTGTCATTCTGATGACTCGAAGAGATAATGTCAAAGAGGTAAGAAAGCGATAAGAGCAATTTGGGACTCTGTTAAAACTGTGGTAATAGAGAAGACAAGTGATCAAAATTTTATCTTTTGTAAAACAGATTCCCGATAGTGGAATAACTGCTGTGATTTCATCTTTTCTCAGTCTGTAGTCCAGGTGCAGACTAGTGTGTAAATAAAATTGTTTTAACTTCTTGCAGTATGAACCCTGTACTTCTTCAAAACAGAAAAATCAAGGAAAATGTAAACAAACAAAAAAACCCCAACCAAACAAAAAAGGAAACATACTAATGAAAAACTGCAAAGACCTTAATCAATTCAAAATTTTAGCTTCCTTTCAAACTTTAATTATTCACTGCTGCAGATGTGCAGACATTAAAAGATAACAAATAATTCTAATTGATTCACCATGAATGCCAAGGTAGTTCTCTTGAGGTTTGGTGGTTTATTGTTTTTTTACTGTCACTGTAGATCAAAGGAAAATGTTTCAAACTGCCTTCCACAGCATAAGAGACATTGCATATGGAAATCAGATCACCGGAGTTACTGTTTTGAAGGATTGTTTTCCATAAACAACTGAAGTCACATAAAAGATACATTATGAGGGATTTCTATATATGCACAAAATTGCTCAGAATTTCTGGCTGGGGGCATCCTTATTACCTCCAAATTGAAGCTCTATCCACAGATTAACAATCACTCTAACCCTAAATAGCCACAAAGCATGATCATACTCATTACTCATACTGAACACAAAAGAACAGCACCTGCCAGAGCAGCACTGACCCAAGAGCTTGTTGTAAGGTGACTCTACTCCAGAATACCACTGCAAGCTGGACACACATTTCCTGGCAGAAGGAACAATAGTTCCTGGCCAGCAGCATCCTCACTACTTACTTCCTTTTCAGCCACTTAACTACAGCTGTACTGTGTCCACCAGCCTACGTGTCTGAGAAAGGCAAATGCTTCAGGCTGAGCACAAGCACAAGTGTGTGAAGACAAGTGCATGAAGGATGGGAAAACAGGAATGAGAGTGAATAGCAGGATAGAGTCTTGAAAGGGTGGGGGTAGAGGTATAGGAAAGTAGTGATATGCAAGAGAGGAGCTAACTGATATTTGAGCTGTGCACTCTAGAAAGGCAATCAATCGTCAATTACCTACAGATGATTTAACCCCAGTTCTGGATTAAATATGACAAAGGGCAGAGACACTATAGCTGATTCAGTAAAGACCTAGCTTAAGTCGGATAGACTTTACTAATGCACACAGAGCACTGTGTGAACACATCTGTGTAATTTCTCAGGCTAGCTCAGCAGTACGACACCTTTCGGGAACAGCCTGAGTTAATGAGACCTGATGAGTCTCAACTGGCTAAATGCAGAAACACTTACCTGTTCCTACATCTGCTCCCCAGCTTTATCTCATTTAAAACAGATGCAATAAGCCTATCTGTAATCAAGGCAACTCCACAATATTGCAGTACTACTAGCATCTGTGTATGTATGTGCGTGCATGACAGAGAAAGACATAAGAGTCATCTCTTCATTGTTGTGTAGGCCATGTATTATTTTTTTCTAAAGGCACAGTAATTGTGGATAAACTTCATGCAGCAACCTGAGGATACCTAACTATCCATAGTTTATTCTTGCCTGTATGACCTACAGTTCTTATTTGATAGATATTTTCAAGCATCTTTTCACTATTTCAACCTCTAAGTCACTGCTTAGTCAGTCCACTGCTTAAAACTTGCTGTCACAATTCCTTCTAGCTACTTGGTGATTTTTTGTTGTTGTTGTTATTCTTCACTACAGAAAAAAAATGTGTATCTGAAATGTATATATGTATATGTATATGTATATACACACACTCACACACAAACATATACAGGAAATATGAAATAGTACACAACATTTGACTAAAAGATACAACCATCACAGAGAACCTTAATACTTTTTGTAGTATTGCACACTGTCTTATTCCCATACTGGCAACAAGAGTTTCAAACCTATTGCTCATTTATCTTCTGCAATTTTAGACTAGATGGAGATTGTTTTTCCAGATGCATTAAAGTTTGTAATCTTGTTTTGTCACATTTTTCCCAAATAGAATAAAACTGCCACTGAAACTTTTGAAGTGATAGTCTGAAAAATAGTTTGTTCTAGCACTAATCCTTATGCTAACAGCTTCAAGGCAGAAGGTCTCTGTGTGAAAGACAATAAACAAACAGCTCCAATTTTGTTATTGGTATAACACTGTTTTTATCTATCTCAATATGAATTGAGATGTGACAACTCATAAATTTCAGCTATAATACTTGGGAACTTGCTAAGCAATCTCACAGCCATTAGTAGTCATATTTGAGAACCTGCAATGGATGAATATAGTTTGCTTTTGAAAGAGGGATAGAAAACTACCCAGGAAATTTTAGGTGAACTATTCTGAGCTCAGTTCTAGAAGATATGATTAAACAATCTGTGAGCAGGTAAAAAAACCAGTAAGTAGCAGCCAACCATATACCAAGAATAAATAATAACCAATCAACTGAATTTCCTTTCCTAAATTTTTCTGAATTTTCCTGAATTTTTGTTTGGACTCTATGATCCTGTGGGTCTTTTCCAACCTAGTGATTCTGTGATGCGGAGCTGCCTATGAAGAGGGAGACAAGGAAGACTGTGATGGCAGGAGTTGCAACTGTAACAAGAGTCTTCAACTGTACTGCTCTAGCATTCTCATGCTATAGCAGAGCATGGTCTCCCATGAACCCAGCAACTGGGCTCCCAGAACCCAGCAACTGCTGGTCTAAATGTTTGCCTTCCCCATATGGTACAAGTTGTTAAAACCACTCTGAGCAATAAAATCAAAACAAGTGCCATTTGCTTGGAAAGAGCATTCATAGGTTTTTCTTAAAGGGAGCCCTGGGCTTCTCCAAAGAAGTCAACAAACATGCAGGGAAGGATAGTTTGGTTCAGGTAGGAGACAGGCATAGATAAATATTTATTATAAAGTCCTTTAAAAAAGAGTTCTAAGAAACTTGGCAATATTACATGAAAATAAAAGCTCTCTCCGTAATTTGGCTGAAAGACAGAAAAGGGTGGGTAGGAGTATGTTGCATTCTTGTGCTGGAAGCTGGTTTAAAACACAGAAAAGAAATCACTTCTTTTCATAGCAGGTAGTGAGTATCTAGAGCTTGCTGATACAAGAGGTTATGAGGGCTGAGAGAATCAGCAGTTTCAGAGAAGGATTAGACAACTTCATGGACAATAGGCTGAATAATAGATGCTACAAAGAACAGACAGTAATGTGTCTCCTGATATCCCCAATCCAACAGCTACGTATGCTAGGGATGGGGGTGGTATGAGAGGAGGTCTATAAAATACCAATCCTTCAATCTAAAAAAAAGAGAGATCTCTGGGAAATACAGAGTTACGTGAGACCAAAAATATTTTTAAGAGCAATGTTGTCCTCATGCAAATTCATGCCAAATCCTATGCAAGATGTTTCATTCTTTTTCTAAATTATAGGGAAATCTGTAGCATTATAAATAGATCCTCTTTCAGTTGCAAACAGGAAAAGGGTTTGATTTGTTACTATGTTGACATAATACATTATTTACATTTCTAATACATAATATCTTTTCTAGCTCTTGCTAAGAAGAGTCTCCAAACACTTGAATTTTTATCTAAATCAAGGAATAAAAAAAATTAGTAAACATGATACATATTAAAATGTTTTCCATGTCTGCATCATATTCCAATTATTTAGTCATCACAATTTTCCATTCAAATGAGAAAGTCTGAAAAAACAGACAAGGTTAAGGCAACAGGAGCGGTTCATCTGAGAATCCAACTGTATCTCCCTCTAGGGAGTAAAAGGGCATAACTTCACTGTGACTGAACAGATTGCAAGGGGAACTGGAGCAAGGGGGAAACAGAGACCACATCCTAACTCCTTGAATCGTGCTGCAGCTGCAGCATTTCTCAGCCAGTACAATACAAATCTGCTTCTCACTTGTGCTGCACAGTTGGGAAGATTACAACACAGATTAAAATGACTGAATCTAATGATAATGCACAAGACAAACTTCAAGAATTATGAATTTCATAAAGGATGTTTCAAACTAGTAATAAGCTTGTAACAATTAAGGGAAGGCTGAAAAAGAGGCAGATCTCTTTCATTCCGCTCTTACACAAGCTGCTTTAAAATTAGCTGTCTCATATTTATTCTTCCTAAACATTCAGTACTGCATCCTTAGTGATGTTTCTTAGAAGGAAAATTTGTCATCTTCCTGACCCACTCAAAAAAAAGAGCATTGTATTGGGAAAGACATGCACATCCTCTTATTAACTGACTTGTTATTCCTGTTCATCACTCCTGAGCTGTGCAAAGAAGCCATTATCACTAAATTACAGTCTACAAAATGCATGGAAGGAAAACTAAGCTGATTTGGATGGCGACAAAACAACACATTATATCCACAATGTATGTTGAGAGCTTTATTAAACAAAGTTGTAAGGAAAGTCACATATCTTCTTCCTCACTTGGCTGTCACTTTATCTATTTCCTATGCTCCATTACCTCTGCACAAGCCTAGGAGGTGTTTGCACGTAATAGCATTTCATTCTTGATCGAATTTACACTGAGCATTCCCTTCATATTATGCATACATATAATTTTGCATTTTATTGCCACTTAAAAGAATCTTGTGAACTCCATGCAATACTTGGGGAAACATACACTAAAACCAAACTTTAGGAAAGATATTTTCAGTTCCTGCAGATGCAAAGACACAAGACTTAAGATCAAGAAATCTTTCTGCACTTCTTAGTCCTGAAAGGGACATAATTATAATGCATCATGCATGTTTGTTGTCATTTTGAGTCTGTGCTCCAAAGTAGCTTTTGCAAGTAGATTGATATCAAAACAGGTAACAGTCAGTTCTTTGATGGCCAAATGGTTAAATGGTTTGGAAATCGCAAATGATATGTCTAACGTTTCAGTAGCAAGAGACATACAATCACTTTTGTTATGATCTGCCTCAAGTTTGTGTCTAAGGATAGCAGTTACAAAAGATTTTGTCATTGCTCAGTGAGATACGCCAGCAATTTTTATTACAGCTGAAATATGATCGAAACAAGAAAAGCACATTGGAGGGGTTCTTTTTCAATAGAATCAACAGTGTCTAAATAATTTGTAAAAGACATGAAGACAGGATCCCTGCCCTGCACAGTTTACAAGCTTCTACCCTAAGAACTCATGCAGCAAATTTCCATTATATATGGGTGACCAAAACTGGCAGGTATCAAAGGCAAGTAAGAATACTGCAGAAAGGACTAAGAACATAATAAAAATTTCTGCATTTGGATGCTAAAACTAAATGTATGATTTGTTAGATGTTATAATCCTACTCTTTCAGGTAAAGTTGGTATGTAAACCAGAAAAATTACAAGTATGTTCTGAATGAATACCTTTTTGTACATGTTATGGTCAGCAACATATGATCTCTAAAACCAACTAAAAATATCTGGGAACACTTTTTTCTCTTTCCCTTGCCCTGCAAAACGCTGTACACACACGGTCTTGATATATACCATATTTATTTCTCTTTTGGTCTTGACTATTACAATCCCTTACTAAAAATAAAAAAAAACAAACAAATTTCTATGTTTTCACAATTTCAAACACTGAGTCCTCTCTGAACTGTAAAATTATATTCAGTTAACATGCTTCAAAAGGCTACTTTCTTCTCTCCCATAACCACAAAGATAGGACTATAAATTTAACCAGATTTCTATCATGGAGGGATTAATTTTCATTACTGTTTGGGCAGTTTTTTGTGTAATTATTTTTAAGAGACAGAGTTCCTTGCACTGCACCATACCAAACTAATAAATTGAAGTTTAAATATTAAGAATTACTGTATTGAAAAAGTTGCAGTTTTTAACTTGGATCCACGTATGTCCTAGATTTCTTCTTCTAAACACAGATGGACAGGTATACATAAATACCCACATTTTTAAAAACTACTTAAGACCACTGAAATAATTTAATTGAGCGAGAACTGAATATTAACAAATATTTTAAAGTATACTGTAGTATTTCAGAAACTGCTTGTAACAAGGTACGTGTCTGGAAGGCCGGCATTAGAGGGGAGAGAATTGTGAATGTTCGTTTCTCACTGAACTTCTCATTAAAAGTAGCTTTCCACTTTGATGTGGACACTGGGCTTTATCTAAAAGTCTTATAAATAATTCTTATCAAATATAACAGACAGAAATTGCTCTGAGAAAATGCAGCACAGTTATTCCCACCATTTACTATCTAGGTTTACTTCAGTGCAAACAAAAAAAATAAGAATATTTCTAGCATTTAACCTCTATGCAACTTAGTGGTTATTTCTGAATTATTTCAATGAATCTCTTCCCAATTACACTTTTTTTGGTTTCCCTAAACCAGAATACTAGCGAAGAGACAGATAGCAGGGTGAGGTCCAGCAACAGTATGCCATGGACAACTCTCACAGGAACTGGAATCCTCTGTACTGTGTCACCTTCCTCACAGTGCTTCCCTCACAGGCAAAATTCAAATACGTTTGGAAAAGAAAGGGAAAAAATACAGAGACAGACTGAAATGAAGTCAAAATGTCTCCAAGGACAAGAATCAGTAGTAAAACATTAAAAGGAAAAGACCATCATTTTCTATTGAGCTCTGTGAGAAAGTGCTTATTTTCACATTATTTTTAACAATCCATTACAATTCTTTTGATGTACAGGGAATTGAAAATGAGTCCCACTCTTCATTCTTTCTCCTTCTGAGATAATACTAAAAAAAAATCTATTTTTACTTTTTTTTTGTGCTGGAAACGATAATTACAGTGGCAAAGTCTCATTATGGAATGGCAGGAGGAGGAGAGAAAGTTGAAAATGATAACCTAAATGGCTATTTACCTATCATTCATAACATGCTGAAGAATCATTTATACTATATATCATTTAAATAGCATCTCTGAACACCAATTCTAAGCAACGCGCAACAATGATCATATGGCTCATGCACTTCAGAAATCAGTATACAGTGAAACATAAAGAGAACAACTTTTCTGTGAATCCTACTGTGAACACTCCCCAATTTTCTCATAAGAAAAAATATGTCCTTTGTATTCTACAGAAATAGATCTCTGAAGGCTGTCCTGTTATTTTAATTAAGATTTGTGATTTTAATTTTATCTAATGAGAGAATTTCAAAGGAATTGGGTAATGAATGCTCAAGGAAGTTAAAAGTCATGTGCATAATTTAGATTGCATTGCAATTCTTGTTTATATATTAATAATTCTAATGACTACAGACATACAAAATTGTTAAATTCATACAAAAATACTAATAATTAAAAAACTATGAATACTCATTTTGACAAGAAATATTGGAAAATGTTCTAATAAAAAATAGAAACCAATATACAAAATTAACCAACGTGACGGAACATAAGTTTCAACATGCAAAATTTTCCTTAGTCTTAGTATATTTAGCTAGAAAGTTTAAAAGAAAGGTACTTCTTAGATATCATTCACAGAGATCAAGTAATGTTTGACCTAAAATATTCTCCAGTCTAACAGGAAACAGGGAGAGAGAAATTTACTAACATGAAATTTGCATAAACTAATCTAGATAAAACCAAGCCCATGTCTGTCTTGCAGATTTTTCTCTTTCACTGCAATTTTGTACTTCATCAATATGGGTCTTTATAAAACTATTTCTTAAAGGAAACAAACTAACAGTACTGTAAACTTTTCCAATTCAGCAACTACACTCTTCTTCCTACCCTTTATTCTCCACTTCCATTTCTCCATCTTTCCTGTCTTCTGTCAGCATAACCTGTTAGACAATTTCAGCTACTTTTTCCCCTGCTCAGAACAATGCTTTAAGTCCTGATTGAAACCATTTATAAATACACAACTTCTTCCATCCACATACACCTTCATCACTCTTACAATTTAAATGTACAAACCCCCACTAAATTCTTTTCCTGTACACCCTTCTGTCTCTAAATCGATTCTATCAACAATATCTTTTGTGGATTATTACTGCAGGTGTGTATAGCTCTGGAACAAACAGTTTAGCAGAGGTAAGGAGAAGTGCTAGTTTTGAGTTCATAGCATCAGGCCCAGCATGGTATTGGTATGATACACCTTACACTCATTGCTCAGAAGGGCCAGTTGGCTGGGTTCATCCCCAGTTCAGCTTCTCCTGCCTCCAAAGCATTTCCCCCTGATTGTGGGATCCTCTTTAGTAAATTAGTACCAAATTTACTAATTCTATTTCCTCTAAATTAGTCAAGGAATATTTACAAAATACAAATGGCTGAGTCAGTCGATTTTATTAACTGACTCAGTACATTGATACTAAGCTCTCAGAGTCGTCATTTAGTACCCACAGATCTAATCTGATTCTCCAGTATCTATATTCTCGTCCTTTATCCCATGCTTTAATGACAGGTTGAGGCGGGGGGAAGGGAGGGAGTGGAGAATAAATAAGCCCCATCTGAAATCACAGCTCCAGCAAATGAGCTAATAATTTTTATGGGTTACTGTTGTTTATTTGCAAAACACAATCACTTTATCAGAGCTGAATCCTGCATCTGAATTCATTATAGGACAGTGCCCAATATATCAGTTTTCATCACAGAAATAGGCCATATGGACCACACATGAAGAGATAGAAGGATTTATAAGAACAGTTAAAAATGCTACCAGAGCTGATCACGACACACAGTAGGAACTTAAGACATACTGATAAGAAAAACAGTCCCATTCAGATGGTCAAACACATGTCAAAAGGTTGGATATTTACCCTGAGATCTAGTCCCACACTATGCCACCTTCAACACTGTCTGTTTGTATAAATGATTCTGTGACATACACAGTAAGACATCTCTGGTAACTCACAACAGCCCAAAAGAAATCATTCTTCCTCACAAACAGAGAAATGCTTGCATTTATCTTCTGGTTATTATTTCTTTCTTTTACCTTCCTTGCTTCTTGGTCAAAAAATATAATAGATGTTTCTCTGAATAGGAAAGTGAAAAAAACCCAAAATCTTTGTGCTACCTTGGAACCATTTTTTTTCCAAAATATTAAAACCAGCTCATGCTCTAATTAGAAATAAGTGCTGATCGTATTTTTCTTTTTCCAGAGAAAGCGTGTGTCTAACCGTTCTGTTAAAACATCAGAAAGAGCTACTTTGAACATGAAAATATAGATTTTTGTTTTTCTACTGCCAATATTAGACCATAGGTTTTCTGTGGTTTTGGTTTGGGGGTTTGCTTAAACTGAAATTTGGAGCTACGGTATTCAGGGGTGACAAATGAGACGTAGCTGAGAGAGAGAAAGATAAGGCAGTTTTCCAATGTCCCAAAGGAGTAACAATGCTGCCTCTGGTCTGGTTGTCCAGGGGCTTATTTGTTCTAATGAATGGTGGGAACTTGCTGTTGCACATTACAGTAAACCTGCTCTGTTTGCAGGCTTATATCAGGTATCTGACTGGGGGCAATTGCAGAGTCACTGCACTCCCTGCTGTCTCCATTACAGAGATATTTCCCAGTAGAAAACTGCCCTATCAGAAAGGCAAGGATGAGTCAGATCAAGTGTAGGTATCTATATCTCAGCTTGTCACTTTGCATATACTGAGAAACCAAGCCATTCTAGGAAGCAATTCATCTCACCTATTGTAGACATCCACTCCAGAATCAGGAAGACTAAACCACAGATGTGTCAGCTTCTTTTTGCTGATTTAGAGGTAAGTTACATGTGTCTTGGTCAAGTTGTTATTCAAGTTAGCATACTTGAATGTGAGGTAGTTATGATCTCCTAAATAATAAATCAGAGTGTATATACATATGTCTACAAAAGCCTCAAATCACGATCTATATTTTTTTAACTCTTAATGGTTATACAGGAAAAAAAAGTCATGTCTAGAAATCAGTTACAGTTATTTAAATGAGTTTGTTTGTTCTAGTTTGATATTTCGTTAGGCCTAGACTAAGTTTCTTATTATTCCTTATATTGTCTTCTTAAGCAATTTCCATATTTCTGTCATCAATGAGCAAGGCCAGATTTGTGTGATGCTGAATAATTACAACTGCCATTTCTCTTGCTTTCCAGCATCCTTCCTGTGTTGATTTTCATGTCAATTGATTGGTTTTTTTAAAGGAAATCTACCTAAGATTATAATTGCACTGTAATTGTCTGGATCAAAGAGCATTTTTTACAAATATATGATCTATTTCTAAGACTGGACATCAGCAAAAAGCTTAATATCAGTAGCACCGGGTCTTGTTAAACTTCATGAGGATCGCACATTATATATTTTTCTTGTTCAGCAGATCAGTTTAGCTTGTATTTTTTTTTACCATAAATGGTCTTCCTACCCTTTATTGACTATTTCTGATTGGAGGTTTTACAATAATCCCTTGAGAAAAAGATGGATAAGCATTATCTTTTCTCAAGCAGTACTTCTGTGAGCAGCATGTAACTGCAGGAACTGAATTACTTGCATGTTAGTGTCTAACAGGAAAACTTTCTTTGAGCAAATAGAGTAAATAGTTGCGATGTTTGAACTGCATGAATCCCAGTGTGAATTCCATATTTAAGAATTCAGCCAGAGGATTTGACAAGTCTAGAAGTATTAAAAAGAAAGCTGGGAGCTGGCTGAGGTGACTAAACTTCTATGTATTTAACTCACATTTGGCTGCACAAAACCTTTCATGTAAGCAGATAGCACATGAACATTAGGGGTACCATGGTGATAAGTTAAATTGATCTCTTAGCTCAATAAAAGCAACGGTGTACAAAAGAAGCAGAATACTTTTCTAGGAATTGATTTGTTACCTAGCTTATAGTATCAGTTCGTTTCTCACTGAACTTCTCATTAAAAGTAGCTTTCCACTTTGATGTGGACACTGGGCTTTATCTAAAAGTCTTATAAATAATTCTTATCAAATATAACAGACAGAAATTGCTCTGAGAAAATGCAGCACAGTTATTCCCACCATTTACTATCTAGGTTTACTTCAGTGCAAACAAAAAAAATAAGAATATTTCTAGCATTTAACCTCTATGCAACTTAGTGGTTATTTCTGAATTATTTCAATGAATCTCTTCCCAATTACACTTTTTTTGGTTTCCCTAAACCAGAATACTAGCGAAGAGACAGATAGCAGGGTGAGGTCCAGCAACAGTATGCCATGGACAACTCTCACAGGAACTGGAATCCTCTGTACTGTGTCACCTTCCTCACAGTGCTTCCCTCACAGGCAAAATTCAAATACGTTTGGAAAAGAAAGGGAAAAAATACAGAGACAGACTGAAATGAAGTCAAAATGTCTCCAAGGACAAGAATCAGTAGTAAAACATTAAAAGGAAAAGACCATCATTTTCTATTGAGCTCTGTGAGAAAGTGCTTATTTTCACATTATTTTTAACAATCCATTACAATTCTTTTGATGTACAGGGAATTGAAAATGAGTCCCACTCTTCATTCTTTCTCCTTCTGAGATAATACTAAAAAAAAATCTATTTTTACTTTTTTTTTGTGCTGGAAACGATAATTACAGTGGCAAAGTCTCATTATGGAATGGCAGGAGGAGGAGAGAAAGTTGAAAATGATAACCTAAATGGCTATTTACCTATCATTCATAACATGCTGAAGAATCATTTATACTATATATCATTTAAATAGCATCTCTGAACACCAATTCTAAGCAACGCGCAACAATGATCATATGGCTCATGCACTTCAGAAATCAGTATACAGTGAAACATAAAGAGAACAACTTTTCTGTGAATCCTACTGTGAACACTCCCCAATTTTCTCATAAGAAAAAATATGTCCTTTGTATTCTACAGAAATAGATCTCTGAAGGCTGTCCTGTTATTTTAATTAAGATTTGTGATTTTAATTTTATCTAATGAGAGAATTTCAAAGGAATTGGGTAATGAATGCTCAAGGAAGTTAAAAGTCATGTGCATAATTTAGATTGCATTGCAATTCTTGTTTATATATTAATAATTCTAATGACTACAGACATACAAAATTGTTAAATTCATACAAAAATACTAATAATTAAAAAACTATGAATACTCATTTTGACAAGAAATATTGGAAAATGTTCTAATAAAAAATAGAAACCAATATACAAAATTAACCAACGTGACGGAACATAAGTTTCAACATGCAAAATTTTCCTTAGTCTTAGTATATTTAGCTAGAAAGTTTAAAAGAAAGGTACTTCTTAGATATCATTCACAGAGATCAAGTAATGTTTGACCTAAAATATTCTCCAGTCTAACAGGAAACAGGGAGAGAGAAATTTACTAACATGAAATTTGCATAAACTAATCTAGATAAAACCAAGCCCATGTCTGTCTTGCAGATTTTTCTCTTTCACTGCAATTTTGTACTTCATCAATATGGGTCTTTATAAAACTATTTCTTAAAGGAAACAAACTAACAGTACTGTAAACTTTTCCAATTCAGCAACTACACTCTTCTTCCTACCCTTTATTCTCCACTTCCATTTCTCCATCTTTCCTGTCTTCTGTCAGCATAACCTGTTAGACAATTTCAGCTACTTTTTCCCCTGCTCAGAACAATGCTTTAAGTCCTGATTGAAACCATTTATAAATACACAACTTCTTCCATCCACATACACCTTCATCACTCTTACAATTTAAATGTACAAACCCCCACTAAATTCTTTTCCTGTACACCCTTCTGTCTCTAAATCGATTCTATCAACAATATCTTTTGTGGATTATTACTGCAGGTGTGTATAGCTCTGGAACAAACAGTTTAGCAGAGGTAAGGAGAAGTGCTAGTTTTGAGTTCATAGCATCAGGCCCAGCATGGTATTGGTATGATACACCTTACACTCATTGCTCAGAAGGGCCAGTTGGCTGGGTTCATCCCCAGTTCAGCTTCTCCTGCCTCCAAAGCATTTCCCCCTGATTGTGGGATCCTCTTTAGTAAATTAGTACCAAATTTACTAATTCTATTTCCTCTAAATTAGTCAAGGAATATTTACAAAATACAAATGGCTGAGTCAGTCGATTTTATTAACTGACTCAGTACATTGATACTAAGCTCTCAGAGTCGTCATTTAGTACCCACAGATCTAATCTGATTCTCCAGTATCTATATTCTCGTCCTTTATCCCATGCTTTAATGACAGGTTGAGGCGGGGGGAAGGGAGGGAGTGGAGAATAAATAAGCCCCATCTGAAATCACAGCTCCAGCAAATGAGCTAATAATTTTTATGGGTTACTGTTGTTTATTTGCAAAACACAATCACTTTATCAGAGCTGAATCCTGCATCTGAATTCATTATAGGACAGTGCCCAATATATCAGTTTTCATCACAGAAATAGGCCATATGGACCACACATGAAGAGATAGAAGGATTTATAAGAACAGTTAAAAATGCTACCAGAGCTGATCACGACACACAGTAGGAACTTAAGACATACTGATAAGAAAAACAGTCCCATTCAGATGGTCAAACACATGTCAAAAGGTTGGATATTTACCCTGAGATCTAGTCCCACACTATGCCACCTTCAACACTGTCTGTTTGTATAAATGATTCTGTGACATACACAGTAAGACATCTCTGGTAACTCACAACAGCCCAAAAGAAATCATTCTTCCTCACAAACAGAGAAATGCTTGCATTTATCTTCTGGTTATTATTTCTTTCTTTTACCTTCCTTGCTTCTTGGTCAAAAAATATAATAGATGTTTCTCTGAATAGGAAAGTGAAAAAAACCCAAAATCTTTGTGCTACCTTGGAACCATTTTTTTTCCAAAATATTAAAACCAGCTCATGCTCTAATTAGAAATAAGTGCTGATCGTATTTTTCTTTTTCCAGAGAAAGCGTGTGTCTAACCGTTCTGTTAAAACATCAGAAAGAGCTACTTTGAACATGAAAATATAGATTTTTGTTTTTCTACTGCCAATATTAGACCATAGGTTTTCTGTGGTTTTGGTTTGGGGGTTTGCTTAAACTGAAATTTGGAGCTACGGTATTCAGGGGTGACAAATGAGACGTAGCTGAGAGAGAGAAAGATAAGGCAGTTTTCCAATGTCCCAAAGGAGTAACAATGCTGCCTCTGGTCTGGTTGTCCAGGGGCTTATTTGTTCTAATGAATGGTGGGAACTTGCTGTTGCACATTACAGTAAACCTGCTCTGTTTGCAGGCTTATATCAGGTATCTGACTGGGGGCAATTGCAGAGTCACTGCACTCCCTGCTGTCTCCATTACAGAGATATTTCCCAGTAGAAAACTGCCCTATCAGAAAGGCAAGGATGAGTCAGATCAAGTGTAGGTATCTATATCTCAGCTTGTCACTTTGCATATACTGAGAAACCAAGCCATTCTAGGAAGCAATTCATCTCACCTATTGTAGACATCCACTCCAGAATCAGGAAGACTAAACCACAGATGTGTCAGCTTCTTTTTGCTGATTTAGAGGTAAGTTACATGTGTCTTGGTCAAGTTGTTATTCAAGTTAGCATACTTGAATGTGAGGTAGTTATGATCTCCTAAATAATAAATCAGAGTGTATATACATATGTCTACAAAAGCCTCAAATCACGATCTATATTTTTTTAACTCTTAATGGTTATACAGGAAAAAAAAGTCATGTCTAGAAATCAGTTACAGTTATTTAAATGAGTTTGTTTGTTCTAGTTTGATATTTCGTTAGGCCTAGACTAAGTTTCTTATTATTCCTTATATTGTCTTCTTAAGCAATTTCCATATTTCTGTCATCAATGAGCAAGGCCAGATTTGTGTGATGCTGAATAATTACAACTGCCATTTCTCTTGCTTTCCAGCATCCTTCCTGTGTTGATTTTCATGTCAATTGATTGGTTTTTTTAAAGGAAATCTACCTAAGATTATAATTGCACTGTAATTGTCTGGATCAAAGAGCATTTTTTACAAATATATGATCTATTTCTAAGACTGGACATCAGCAAAAAGCTTAATATCAGTAGCACCGGGTCTTGTTAAACTTCATGAGGATCGCACATTATATATTTTTCTTGTTCAGCAGATCAGTTTAGCTTGTATTTTTTTTTACCATAAATGGTCTTCCTACCCTTTATTGACTATTTCTGATTGGAGGTTTTACAATAATCCCTTGAGAAAAAGATGGATAAGCATTATCTTTTCTCAAGCAGTACTTCTGTGAGCAGCATGTAACTGCAGGAACTGAATTACTTGCATGTTAGTGTCTAACAGGAAAACTTTCTTTGAGCAAATAGAGTAAATAGTTGCGATGTTTGAACTGCATGAATCCCAGTGTGAATTCCATATTTAAGAATTCAGCCAGAGGATTTGACAAGTCTAGAAGTATTAAAAAGAAAGCTGGGAGCTGGCTGAGGTGACTAAACTTCTATGTATTTAACTCACATTTGGCTGCACAAAACCTTTCATGTAAGCAGATAGCACATGAACATTAGGGGTACCATGGTGATAAGTTAAATTGATCTCTTAGCTCAATAAAAGCAACGGTGTACAAAAGAAGCAGAATACTTTTCTAGGAATTGATTTGTTACCTAGCTTATAGTATCAGCTAGTAACAGAGACAGATGAGAGGTCTGAGTAATGTGAAATGGCCCATATTTACGACAAAACCAGTTTTCATTTAATTAAGTACTCCTTCAGCACCTGACTGTGTGAAGAGCTGAATTCTCTGGTTCAATTCAGGAAAACACTTTAATGTCTTTCTCGAGGAAAACATACAGTGTTATTGTTTTTAATGGGATTACTTTCATATTTCAAGCTCAATGTGTACTCGGCCATGTTTAGGATTTCATTGCAATGCACAGTAACCTACCAAGTTATTATTCTGTCTATTTACATGGTAAATTTGTTGTCTGCAGATACCAATGTTTGAGATTTTATTGTCTGCTGTAGTGAAGGAGGGATTGTTTTTTATCAAACAAAACAAGAAGTAAACTTCCGACCCCCTCCTATCCCCACTATTAGCTAGTAAAAGAAAAAGAGAATCTAAGAATGCTGGAATCCAGCATTTCTTCAACATATTAATCATCATTAACAAAAGGCATTAGCTGTTAGAGGCATTAGGCAATATCAGACATTTTTTTCTCATCTTCTGCACAGCAAAAATAAATTTAGTTGAAAAAAAAGGAGAATATATTGATCAAGATATGGGCCAAAGGGAACTCCAGGCAACAGAAAGCAGATTTGCCTTGTTCTACGAAAGTAAAGAAAAAGAAGGTGGGACAAGCAAGTGAAGACAGGCAAATTCAGAGCATGTTGCCCCTCTCTCCTCAGTCCCCCAAGATATTTGTTTCCCAAGACATGCAATTCTCTCTCACATTACTTCTTTCCACCCCAGAACCACAGGAACTTACTGTTTATTCATCCTAAATCTAGTGACAAGGTATGCCTTGTGGTAATTCATGAAGAAATAAATATGTATAATGGCTAAGGAATGAAGAAAAATATTGAAGACCCATGCCCCTGAAAGTAAATATGACTTTATGCCTCTTACAGTGCTTTTATAAATTTTACCTTTCACTTTCAAGCAGCTGTATGTAGCATAAAATCTTAATATTTAATACTTAACAAGAGCCTTAGTAAGTTAGATGTCTGCCTCCTGCTTTCATTTGAGTGAACTACTTGAATAGTTTGGGTTATTTCATGTGAGTGCTATAAAACAATACATCCAGGCAATTCAACAGAGAACTCTCCACAAGAGCTTCTCTAAGTCCAAAGATGATAGAAGAATAGTATATATTCTACTGGGAAAAGAGAAAAAGGAATTCTGAGAATTTGTCTTACTGCAGAAGAGCTAAGTCACTAGAAACTAGTTATTTGAAACATCCCATAGCTTAAAAAGTTAGTGACATTGTTTAAATGTCACTATATTGTCACTATATTGTATAATATTGTTTCCTTCATGAAAAAGGATGGTAATGAGACTGCTGACTGCTCTGCCTCAAGAGGGAATTGTCCATCTGCTAGCAAATCCCTGAATCTATATTACTATTAAGCAGTGTTTATAGAAGTACCAAAGTATCCTGGGCACATCGAGAAACCAATAGAGCACATTTCAAGACACTAGATTTCTTTTAGTTAAAATTCTGGGATCGTTTTCCATACAAAACCCCTATGTTTCTAGATCAGTTTCATTAGGAAGCTCTGCTGGAATTTGATGTTTTTATTTTCTTACAGAGGAAAACTTATTTCTCTAAGAAGAGCTCCACCTCCCCAAACACAAAATGAGCAAATGTACAATGGTTTCCCCTAGTTTTAATTTGCATTTTATGATTACAACTAGATTAGAATTTTTATACATTGCATCATTATTTAGAGAAAAGCTGCTTTTATATTTCCCACAATTTATGAATAAAAACAAACCCATTCTCAGCTGTTCTTGTTACCACTGTTAATAAAATATATTAATATGGGTAAAAATATACAGCCCCCTAACACTTGTGCATAAGTCTTAATAGATCCTCATTACTATTTAGATCTAAATAAATTGCCAAAATTCTATT
Source organism: Phaenicophaeus curvirostris (assembly GCF_032191515.1). NCBI lineage: Eukaryota > Metazoa > Chordata > Aves > Cuculiformes > Cuculidae > Phaenicophaeus > Phaenicophaeus curvirostris. The sequence goes on along the minus strand of NC_091392.1, from coordinate 122,999,847 downwards.
AGGATGGCTTCTGCTCTAAAAGCAAATCAAAGTTGAGGTATGAGGAGTGCAAAGGTGGCATAAAAGCATGGCTTCCTTCCTTTAAAGTGTGTTTCCAATTTTGTTATGTGAGAATAGTATTCACATATTATCATAGAACAGTTTAGATTGGAAGGCATCCTTGGAGAACATCTTGCCCAATATACTGCTCAAATGAGGCCAAACTGAGCATCACATCAGGTCACATAGAGCCCTGTCCAGTTTTGTGTTGAGTATCTCCAAGTTCAGAGAACTCACATTTCTAGACAACCTGTTTTGGTGTTTCATTAAGCTCATCAGCTCATCAGCTCTTTGCTGCATCATATGCCTATTGCCTCTCACCCTGTGCACCTTTGAGAAGAGTCTCGCTTCTGTACAGTTTCCCATTTAGTGGCTGTAGGCAGCTATAATCATAGAATAACCAAGAAGGTTGGAAGAGACCCACCGGATCATCGAGTCCAACCATTCCTATCAAACACTAAACCATATCCCTCAGCACCTCGTCCACCCGTGCCTTAAACACCTCCAGGGAAGGTGACTCAACCACCTCCCTGGGCAGCCTGTTCCAGTGCCCAATGACCCTTTCTGTGAAAAAATTTTTTCCTAATCTCCAGCCTAAATCTCCCCTGGCAGAGCTTGAGGCCATTCCCTCTTGTCCTGTCCCCTGTCACTTGGAAGAAGAGGCCAGCACCCTCCTCTCTACAACCTCCTTTCAGGTAGTTGTAGAGAGCAATGAGGTCACCCCTCAGCCTCCTCTTCTCCAGGCTAAACAACCCCAGCTCTCTCAGCTGCTTCTCATAAGACCTGCTCTCCAGCCCCTTCACCAGCTTTGTTGCTCTTCTCTGGACTCGCTCCAGAGCCTCAACATCCTTCTTGTGGTGAGGGGACCAGAAATGAACACAGTATTCGAGCAGCGGTCTCACCAGTGCCGAGTACAGAGGGAAAATAACTTCCCTGGACCTGCTGGTCACGCCGTTTCTGATACAAGCCAAGATGCCATTGGCCTTCTTGGCCACCTGGGCACACTGCTGGCTCATATTCAGTCGGCTGTCAACCAACACACCCAGGTCCCTCTCCTCCAGGCGGCTTTCTAGACAGACTTCTCCTAGTCTGTAGCACTGCATAGGGTTGTTGTGCCCCAAGTGCATGACCCAGCATTTGGCCTTGTTAAACCTCATGCCATTGGACTCTGCCCAGCAGTCCAGCCTGTTCAGATCCCTCTGCAGAGCCTCCCGACCCTCCAGCAGATCGACACTTCCACCCAGCTTAGTGTCGTCTGCAAACTTGCTAAGGGTGCACTCGATGCCTTCATCCAGGTCATTGATAAAGACACTGAACAGGGCTGGACCCAGCACTGAGCCCTGGGGAACCTCACTTGTCACTGGCCTCCAGCTGGATTTCACACCATTTACCACCACTCTCTGGGCTCGGCCATCCAGCCAATTTTCCACCCAGGAGAGTGTGCACCTGTCCTGCCCAGAGGCTGACAGTTTCTCAAGCAGAATGCTGTGAGAAACTGTGTCAAAGGCTTTACTCAAGTCCAGGAAGACCACATCCACAGCCTTTAAGGTCCCTCCTGAGCTCTCACAGTCTGAGCAAGCACAGCTTTCACAGCTGCTCCTCATATATCAACCGCTCTATGCCCTGACCACTCTGGTGGCCCTGCACTGCAGTCCTTCCATGTCTTTCCTGCACGCTGGGAATCCCAAAAGTTGGCACAAAACTCCAGAGTGGTCTCACAGATGATTAGAGGGGAACGATCGCTTCCCTCAACATATTGACCAGGGTCTTATTAAATGCAGCCCAGCGCCTAGTCAGGCTTTTTTTATCCACCTGGGAACACACAGAACTTACAAGGGTTTAAGAAGATTTTACACCTGTAGCACAGCAGGATATCCCCATGCTCCACACCATGGACAGGACATAACTTTAAGCACTCTTTTCGTATGCCTAGTATGTTTGTAGAGGGATCAATGCAGCAGACTGGAGCTTCACATACTAGTGGAACGCAAACGCACACAATAAAAGGCTGATTTGGATAAAAGAGTAGGCCAGGTGAAGGTCCCACTTCTGATGGAATAGGTCATTTATACTTATAAGATAGGTCAGATTTAGAAATACAGAAAAATATATTTGCTATAGAAAAATGCAGCCCTAGTTATACCTGCATATTTATAATACCCGGCATATACATAAAAATGAAAATGAGTTCCTACACTCTTGTCCTTTCCCTGCTGAACTTAACAGGATGCCAGTTGGACTAATCATGATGTTTTATCTTTTCCTGGAAGATTATATGGCATAAAATGGAAAAAAAAAAAAAAACCAAAACAAAACAAATTATTTCACTATAGGCAAATAAAAGCAATCAGAACAAAGTTATCTTCAGGTACAACTGTAGTATTATTTATTTGGATCATGATTTACAGCCTGACTGAAAGCCAATTGAAAAATGATAAAAGTATCTCTTTTACTTAAATGAGTTTAGAATCAGATACTTAGAGGTATTTTTTTCTTACACATGTCCTAGTAATTAACATTATAGACAAAAAAGGTAATGGCTGTTAATCTCTGTCCCAAAGACAGTGTTTAGACAGCTTTTTTATTGTTGCAGAAAACAAATATACACTCTAACATACTCTAATGAGCTGGCTAAGCTACTTTAAAATATCAGCTATCTTTATGTGCAACAAAGTATTAAAAAAAGAGTCTCCTGACACATATTCTATATCCCTTGAGGTCCAACTTTCAGATTATTAGCAGTTTTCTTTTTCTTTTTTTCTCTCCTCCTTTACTTTAAACACTCCGAATTGCAGACCCTCTAGAGCATCCAGCTGCATTATTCTACCCTTTAAGAATAGGCTTAAAGGCTGGCAGATATTTTTTCATTTTCCTCTGTTCTATAAAAAAGCTAAAGTCTTTCAGCATACAAACCTTGTAGTTCTTACTTTTTCTAATATATTTAGAAATCTATTCATTTATTTCTCTTCAAAACCTGAAACGAGCCTTCCAGTAATTCTCATAGATTAGAATTAATTTTAGAAGTCTAACAGCATGACATAGTATAAAATAAGAATTCTCCTATAATATATATCCCATGTTAAATAGCATAATAATAACATTCTGAAATATATTTAAAATAATGATAGTAGTCTCCTGAGCAAATATATCCTATGGTGAAACTCATAGTGATAAAAGACAATTTGCACATCATTTAAGCCATAAAGTCATGTGTAGGATTCTGCCTATCAAGTGAGGTGCATAAAAATGCCGATGAACCCTCCAATATGCTGCAGAATCAGTTTTAGCTCCAGCCCTGCTTTGGAAGCTAGTTAATCCTGGTCTGACAATGCCCCAGAGAATGTCTGTAGAGAAATGATGCTTTGAAAACAACCCTCAAGGCAGTATGACAGCACAGAGAGACGGATGGAACAAATATATTCCTGAAGATTAATTCTCAAAGTGTGAATATCAGCTCGCAACTTACTGGCAACATACTTGGGTTCTGGACTGATGAACTGCCTTTAAGCACATCAGAATACTAAACTGTAAAACATTCCGTTCCAAGTGCAAAATCTTCTAGGATGTTCTTTAACAGTTCATTATCTGAAGATGTTATACATGCATCTTTTCATGTGTATGTCACTAATATGAAACCTCTTCACACATCTGTAGAACTTGAAGTATAGTACCCAAAAGGCTGAGGACTTTGTCTTATTTGTATCTTCCACTTCTGATCTGAACTACACGGAGAGACACAAATGTCTGTTGCTGTAATTACAAGTTTTCATTCAAGATGGGCATATTGAAAGTACAATGATTCATACTCTGTAATACAGAACTACCAATTTTAATTTGATAATTACAGCAACTTCTGAAAGAACAGGATATAAATTTGGAAAATATATATTTATTTACACAGAAATTTTTGGAAAACAGTTTGGACAGAAAACTTCCCATTCTTATGTTCTATCAGAACATCAGTTTTAAGGCAGCATGTGAAAATTGATGTAGAATTATAAGTTGTATAACATAATGCATGATACGTAACCATGGGAAAGAATAGGTAAAAAATCCTCAAACAGGGGGAATGTCAATTAAGCCCATTCTTTTGGATGAATTTTAACTGCATAGTTTATAACCCCATGTTTTTCCTAAATAGTTATTTTAGTATCATCAGCTGTGCAAGATCCTCAGCTACTGAAAAATCAATTCATTAATTAATAGTGAAAACAATCTCTTCATTCCAATTTTGTTTACTTCTCTAATTGACGGAAGATCAAACCTACTTTTTGAACAGCGACAAATTAACTGAGTAGAAATAAATTATCTGAATCTTTTTGGATAACTACTTTAGGATGACAGAAACCATTACTTCAAAGTATCTTTTCCTCTTTGCTTAAAAGTCTCAGTAACTAGCTTGGCTTAGGTCTCATTTCACATAAATACTTTTTTCAGATTAATTCCCTCCACTGCACCCAACACAGCAGACCCAACCTATACACTTAAAACCAATGAGTAAAAGTAGGCACTGAAAGCTGTTTGCACTCATATTCATTGGAAATATTGCTTATTATTATTATGATGATGCGTTTTACTAAATAAAACCTATTTTCATCCAGTACAACTGAAAACTGTTTTTTCAATAACATATGTTACAATAAGTTTGACAGCATGTCTTGGCAAAATCCATGGGCAGAATTAAAAACATAAGGAGATCATAGTATTTCATCTCTTTTAATATTATATTATTATATTTGATATCTTTGTTAATTATCTTCAAGTTTTGCACGGCCTCCATGGTTCACTGCTTCCAGTAGAAATCCATTCCTGCTGCAAACCTTCCCCAAAATACTGTGATGCCAAAGCAGATTTTCTGAGTTAAGGCTTCTTGGCATCTTAAGTAAGAAGAGGTTCTAATATTTCCATAATGTAGTAAAATGTAGTTTATCATCTTGTTTCTCTGTTCACAGTTTTCTCTTTTATGAAGAATCCCCACCCGACCTTCAAATATAGAACATCTTGATTATTTTCAGGTAAGGACAGTGAAATGAAGGAACAGTGCAAACTGTATTCTGCCATTTTGCTCAGCTACTTACATCTTGGCATATTATATATTCTCAGTATTTTCTGTAAACATTATTTGTAGATAAAGGTTGTCTAAAGAAACAACATATGAGTCTCCAGTCACCCTACCTTACATTTATTTCTTTGCCAATCAAAACCTGCAAAACATCAGCCTTCAAGCAGATGAGTAAAATATACTGATTTTCCTCTAACAAGAATTTCAGTTGTATTGTTTCTTTCATTAAAGGGAACGGCTACTAAGCCAAGCATGTTTTAAAATAGTTGTCTTTTTTTTGTGTTGTTTTGTTCTATAATTAATCTTTCTACATGCTTTTCACACAAGAGTACTGATTCACTGTGATAACTTCCAAGCAGAGTTTGAGTCAGGGCTAATGTCTTAGACTTTTATGGAGGAAAAATATGGCAGAGTTAGTGGCTGTGATCTTGTGACAATCAGATTGAAATGAACTTAACCAAAATCCTCTCAGAGAGTTACCTTCAAGAACATTACGTGCCACTGTGAAAGAAAGGACAACATAAGGTCACTTATTTTTATGCAGGTGATTTGGAAAATGTCCTGTTACATGAATTGCTATGATATGGGATGCCTTTGCTTTTAAAATATTTTTTGGGACATTTCAGTTTCTTATTAGAAATATGTCTCTCTGTTTTCAAAGATGTATGAAGTGGAAGCAAAACTCCAAAACAGTAAGAACTTGGTAGCAGGCCAACGGGAACAGCAGTTTGAAGTGTTCTAAATTCTGGATGAGCAACAAGACATAATAAATTATAATAAAACATCTTTCATCGAGCATGTATGTTTATAATGATGAAATTTTACAAGGGCAGCATTCAGCTGTGTTAAGATGGTATTTTACATCTAAAGTTGAAAAACTGTTTAAAAGAAGTCAGTCTACTAAGATGGAACTCCTATTAAAGCTTACGGAGATTCCTGCAGAGGTACAACAAACTCTCAAAAAAAGATCAAAATGCAATACTGTGACCTTCAATGGCTTTTAAATCACAATGACAGGGGAGGTATGACTATGATCTCTTACAGATTATATAGATCGGGAAAGGTAAGCGGGGGGGGGTTGAGAAACTTAAAATTATTTGTCAGTTTTGAAAATTCTGTCTTCTAATCTCATCTAATAATCCAGTGATTGACTTTGGAGCATAATCAAAATTTCATCATATTCATTTCTATGAATTAAGTGATGTTAATATGATCATTATAGAAGAGGGAACCTGTTAACAAAACTGCAGTTTATATTTAGACATTGATTCTTCCATTTCATCAGAGAATATATTAAATGTCACATGCTGTTGCGCAGCCAATTAGAGAGGTAAGCGAAACAAAAAAGAGTTTTCCTGCTGGTTTTGTTACGAGCACAGCATGGGATCAAAAAAAAGTGACAGGGTTACCCTGCAGTAGTCCTTGTTTAACCAGCTAAAACATTTTAGCCCCATTTTAAGATGAAATGCAGATATAAACCAGTTAATTTTGAAGCAGGTATAACATTAATAGAAATTCTCAAGAGTTTATAATTAGATCTCATATCTACAGATGGAAGCAAGCTATGGATTTTACTTGCCAGAATAATATGCTAAAATGAGGCATAAGTAATAAAAACATATAATTCTGAACCAAGTATTTAGCAAAATAAAATTTTAAAACCAAAATGATTCTGAAAAAGATTAGAAGCTAGTATACAAAGAAATCTTCTTTGTCCCTCAGCCTCTTCGTGATAAATCAGTTATTTTAATCTTGTGTTGTGTGTAGGTGATACTGCAACTATTATTTATTACTAAAAGATGCCCATGCTGTTTTAGAGATATTTTAATTAATAAAACACTATATTGTTCTACACAGTAAATATTGTGATCACTAATCAAGAAGAATATTTTACTAATCTAGAAGAAAAAGTAAATTAAAAGTCTCAAATATAGAAAGTCTAAACCACTGAAAAATGGAAAATATGAGAAAAAAGCAGAACAAATTATATGAGACATCTGCATATTTTAATATACATGCTCTTATAAAAGTGTTTAGCACAGATACTATGCAAAACGTGTCCATTGTTTCTCTGTCTTTTTTTACTTTAAGCAAAGAGAAAGAATGTCAATATCTTCCTTAAAAGACTTTTTATTAACAAGAGGAGGAGGAAGAAGAAAAGAATCTTATAACAGAGTCCTAAACTTAGTTTAGAACTGAACTGAATGGAAATTTAACACTGTGAAGTTTTGCACAGGCAAGCCAGATCTCTTATATTGAGCAATGTTAAATCTGGAAGGCAGGTAATTCCTTTCAAGCTGCATAATACCAAATTACTTTTATCACTACTGAGTAGCTGAAGTTACAGTCTAGCCTTTTTTTCTCCTCTTGCACATGTATTTCCATATTTTTCTGGTTTTATCAGAGATAAGTAATATCGATGCAGTTTTGCTGACAAAACATTTGCATTAATGAGCTGCTGTTCTCTTTAAGACAACTGAGCTTTTCATAACTCAACAGCAGCAGGATAAGAGCCTTTCAAAGTTATTACAGAAGCAATATAAGAAAAGGTACAAAATAGGATATCTTTCCTTGTGGCAACCTGGACAATTCTAGACAATTCCTTCTTTATCATGAGGTTTATATTTCAACCATTGGCTTGCATACTCTTACAACAAAATCAGCTGAAGCAATAGAAAGAGAAAAAGATCTGCTCTCTTCCTCAATTAATTACCTGAACATTTAACCCACTAACTGTGTTTATGGGATAAAGTAGCTCAAGTAACAACTGCATGTATTGCAGCCTGTTATCTCTCCTGTGTTCCTTGTTGAAACGATTTAATTCAGAATAAAGATCATGAGGATTTCAACTTGAAAAATCAGTGTTTCTCATACCTTTTGTTTGATGATCATGTCGTTGATATCATCAAGATCACCTACTATCACTCTCTGAGATTTGATCTCTCGATCCAGTCGAGAAAGCCAGTCAGTGAGTTCTGCCCATGCCTTATTGAAGTCAGCCAAGGCTGGAACCTCCAAAAGCACAGAAGATGGCATTTCTGGTTTGAAGGTGGTGGTTTCCTTGGTTACCCTGGTTTGTGTATCCACAGCAACAGTTTCACCAGAAGTTACTGAAAGAAAAAAATGCTAAAATTACTGAATAAATGAACTATGATAAATGTTTATTTTAGCAACAGAATTTATGCAGTAGAAAGATTAAAGAAATATGAAAATTAAAACTAAAAGAATATATGAATTAATTTTCCTACAGTATTTCTGTAAATAGTGTGTGCTTAACATTTGGCATTCTCAGCATACTCAGATTTTAACCTCAAAATACCAGTGGGACCTAGTAACACTAGCTAAAATCTCAGTGTAATAAGAACCCATCACTCAAGGTCACTGAACTATTGCTATACATGAGCCATCTTCAAAAATCTAATAGTGTGGTCATATCTGTCAAGGCTTGAAGCAGACTGAAAAAGAATGTGGTTGCAACATCCCACGTATCACAGCACAACCATGTGCCTTGAAACACATACCTTTCAGTCTCCAGTCATGCTGTACCTGTGAATTTGTCTCACCAACAACCTCCTCACTTGTTGTTACCACTAAGGATTTTCCATAGGCTCTGTGACCAACATGGGAGCTTACACAGCAAGAAATTCAACCTTGGCCAATTTTTGACTTTTCTTCCTCATAACCTGAAAATACTACGGGATATTATTTGGATATTTGTCGATTTTTTTCCACATTTGGAGAAAATGGACACATCTTCTCCTTTGTGTCCTTTCTTGCTCTATTAGCTATGTTTTAAAGAATCTGTTGTACTGCTTAGATCAGGTAGTATCCAACACTGAAGCACAGTATCTTTCTCTGCAGGCAAAAATTATGAGAGGTGTCACAGACAACTACCACTGGACAGGGAGACAGGTAACATGAAATCTTTCAGAGTTTCAAGATTGATTTTTACTCCTCTATTTTTGTTATTTACAAATACATAGCTATAAACTGTTGGTTATTTTTACCCTCCAATTAATCAGCCAAATACAATTAACTACGCACAATATTACAACTGATGAGACTGCACTGGATTGTATTTGGTATTTTTAAAAAAGTCCAGACAAACAAGAAAAGTATTAAAATAGGGAAAAACACATGAAAGCTTGTTGTTTCACTGAGGTGCTAAATCATTAGAAAAGAGTCTAAATACATATTCTTTAGAGTAGCTACAGAATCTCTATGGGAATCAATCCCCTAAAAAATATAATACCTAAACCAAAACCAGGAAAGCTGAAATAAAGATGCACGGAGCATGCCCCACATTTTCTATCACTGAACTGCAAAATGCGACTATTGAAAACCAAATACAAATTTCTAAAGAACCAAGATATTTGTTTGTGTTTTCCCCAGTCTCCTTACAGGGAAGAGAAAACCTGGCTCCTGCACTTTTCCTGTGGGTATGTTGTCTTTAAGAGAAAACAAAACCAAACCAAAACCAGTGTCACTTCATATACAGTAAGGAGCTTTGTTGTTTCGTTTGTTTTAGGTTTTTTTGCTTTCTACTGCTTCTGAGGATCTGAGGCTTTTCCCCATTGGCATTCATGCCATTTCAGCAAAGTCTGTCTGAACTCTGAAAATTCAAGTAGCAGGTGAAGGTTCAATAGTTTGGCCATAAACACACTTAAAACATTAAAGCATCAGTAATGTTAACTGACCTTGCCAAGGAATTTAGCAGCTATTTTTCTCTAATGAGAAAAGTTTTGAGTTACTTCACTGGAGAATCAGTGACCCTGTTCAGTACTGCAAAAGGGAAAAAGCTGTGCAGAAGCATCTAAATGACTGTTAACTGTAAATGTGCTATATGATGCTGTCAGCATTAAAAATACTGCATGATTACAAACAATTTACCAAATCAACTAACGCATACATTATTTATCTGTCCTGAATATATGGCAAAATTATTACACCAAAAATGACTCCTGCAAATGATGGTTTCCAATGATATACACTGCAATTAAGTGTATTTATCCACCCATGCATATCATTATGCATTTCTGAAGTGCATACCTTATACTTTTCCTTTCTGTATTTTAAATCACCTACCTGCAGATAACTATGAAGCAAATTAATTATTGTAAAAGGCTGTTCGAACACAGTAAGTTTTTAATTAAAATCACACAAACAGATGAGAAAATGGATATATCTTTTCATGACATGGAAAGAGGTTTGTAAGGGGTTTTGTGTAACAGCACATTGCTTGCTAAAACAAGGTAACTTGTACAGTTAAAGACTGGCAGACTTTAATATCAAAATCCAAAACAGATAACCCTGAAGGATCTCTTCCCTTCTCTTTTATTTCACTGCTTAAATTTTTACACACAAATGTGAATGATTAAAAATAATAAGCTGCACTCATCAGGTTTTCTTTCATCTCTATTGAAATTACTCCAGATATTTTCTACAATATTCTATTCCTTTTTACCTAAAATACACAAACAAAGCAGAAATTAGCTCTGATTGAGGAACAATGTATTAAGATCTGCAAAGCAATGAGAAAAGAAACTACACAGGGATCATATAAGGCAAATGGAAAGTGCACTAGAGCTACTTTCCATATATGTACAAACAAGAATTATTTTGTTTGTAGATTCATTTGCTATTTCTGTTCACTTAGTAATGTACATTGAAGCTAGAAAAGAATGTCAGCATTAAGAAATGTATTATTAGCAGCTGCTTAGTTTCAATGAGTTGGCACTTAGAGCTTACAAACTTCTGCAGTCTGAAGTAACTCCTAGAAAACCACTAAGAAAACAAAATGTTAGTTATTATGTTCTCTATCTTCATTGCTCTTTCCAGAAAGTAATGTGAATTCAAGAAAGGTCCGAGAATAATCATTAATATCCTCAGAATTATACACAGTGTATTTCCGCCAATTTAGTAATTGTAGTTTAATAGGAATGCCTTGGTTGTACTCTTTTAATGTTTGCAAACAGAAGTCTATTGTACTTTTCCTCATTGTTCAGTAAGGGAAGAAAATGGCAGAGAAGTCCTTGAGCATGTCTGTGTCTGATGAATGTCATTTTATTTCCTTAAGGACAAAAAATGTGCAACAAACAGCACCAACTAGAAATAAATAATGAAAACAAAATACAACATTGCTTTCTATAGAATTTGGAATATTTTATTTGGTTTTATTTTGTTTGGTTTTATGCTGTTCTTTAAAGCTTTCTGTGTTTGAGGTGATTTTATGTCCTCTTCTCTGCAAGCCTGATATTAAAAATTTTCTGACACCTAGATAAAATTATATTTCAAAGACATAAATTCATGGAATTGTCTATACTGCCTCACCCCTAGACAGGAATTCAATTCCACAGATCAGTCACGATTTCCTGCAACAATTCCAAAATGTCTTCTCATTTCACCCTCTCCTCACATGAAATCCATAATGGTGTAGGTCAAAGTGATTCAGAGCAAGGGTTATTATTTGCAGTGAGGTGTTCCATATCATGGTCAAGATACATGGAGTTACTGAAAACCATAGCTGAGTGCTTCATTCCAGAACTTTACCAAAGCAGTTAAGTGTGAAAACTACAAGTAAATGTTGACTTCCAGTCTTTACCATGGCATGGATTCTTAGGTCCACTTTCATCTGGCCTAAAGTTCATGTGAAGGCCTTGCATTTCCTCTGTGACTTCAGAGATTCTTAGACAACTGTTGCTTATTTTGGCACTCACACAGGTTAAACAGCTGTTGTCTTATCTCAGAGGAAATTTCTATTCTTATTAGTATTTAAGGTAAATTGAAGAAAACTTTCTAAACTAGCACTCTACAAACTTCTGTAAGTAGAATCAGAGTGTCTGATGAGACTACCTAGCATCTCTTTGCATCTCACATTTTTTCACAAGAGTGCACTCAAAAGTTTGCCAGTAAATAGATTGTTTTCTCCCTCTAGTGACAGCTATTCCACAAAAAGGTATTCTTAATCTAAAGTTTGTGGGTATACTGCTCTGGATTTTGGCTTAGTTTCTATTTTGCATCAAGAAATGTGAAATAATACAGAGAGGACTATAAAGTACTAGCAGGATTGCACTGTCTAATATATTATTTTCTTAGAAGCTTCAAGATTTGTTATCTACAACGACTGAGGGTGGTAATAATCTGTTTCACTTTGATTGAACAGTTAAAACATTTGAGTTATCAAATTATTTATAGCAATCACTTTTAGAAAGTGGTTGCACAGTATGTTTCTCTTCTGACATTTATCTCCCCTCAGAACAAAAATACCATTTGAAACAGTACATCTGTCCCTTATTTCTCCTTTCTCGCAGATATGACATAGTTCATTCAAATGAAGCATATAAATAATTGATTAAAATTAATAGAGAACTATAAATCAGCATTAATCACACAATATGTAGCAACAGATCTCATTGTGAACCAATTTATTCAGAAAACTGACCACTTTATGTGACTTAAGGGGATAGTTTGTTGGTGTTTGTTTTCTGTTTTTCCCCAGGACAATTGATTCATAAATGCAAAACTAGAATCAAAGTTGGTTTATTTTTCCAAATATCCGAGTAGCAAATTCTATCTTACTGCAACACATGAGAAATACAATTAAGGACTTAATCTTTCAATTTGTTTAATTTGTTAATTTCGCTCCTGTGATACGACAATCCACAAAATGAAAAGGACAATGATAACTTGAGACTTTAAACCACACCAACCTGTAGCTTTTAAGCTAACTTCTCATTAGCACTTTCTGCTGTTTGACAAAGAAGGAAAAAATATAGAACAATAATAGGAGAAAAATTAAACATAAAAATAAAATGTCTAACAAAAAGGTGAAAACCAATCTAACAGTACTCTGAGCTAGGTGTGATTTTAATGTTGTAGAAACTTGAAATACACTGGATGAAAGTCAAGAGTATATTGGTAATTTTTGCATCTTGAAAACAATTGTAAGGTTAAAATTTAACAGTGCAAATAATAGGCATGTGTCATGAAATTGACCCCCCACCCCTTCCTTTTATTCTGCTTATTTCAGTGCATTGTTTCAAGAGAGGGTCAACCTGTCAACTCTGGATAAATCAAACTTCTTATTTAGGTACTGAACAGAACAGACAGGAAGAATGACACTCCCAAAAGCTTCAAACCCCTTTCAATACATCCTTTTAAGCCAAAGTCCTTAAGCAAAACTGGCTTAGTTCACAGGAATGTTCCTAGCCATTCTTGTGAATGTTTTAAACAGTGTTGAAGCTTTAATTATGTAAGATAATGGTATCTACCAGGTCAAAGCTTTTTGACAAAGAAGAAATAACATAGTAACTGGATGTAGAGTCTAATTCAATTTGCATGTCTAGCCTGGGGATTTAGTTCCATGGTTAGCAGTACCAATTAAGGCATATGCCAGCTTTAAATGCTTTATACAATGAATAACAGTAACATATACCCACTAAACTTAATTTCTGTTTTAGTCAAGGAAACCCATCTGCCTCATTCTGCGGAAGAGAGAGGAAGAATATCTGTACCCTGTGGCATATGCACAGACAACATTGCTCAATGAATTCGTTATTTTAATGCAAGGAACACTGCCTTCTCTACTGACAGGCCAAATAAGTATTCCCTCTGTGGGCAAAACAGCATTTCACCAAGCTGGAGGTGGCACAGCAGGCAGGTTTTGCTTATTTCATGGGAAGCTTCAGTGTCATCTAAACAGCACTTCAGCCTTGTGAACTTGGTTGAGAACAACTAGACTCCACAGGTGAAGATCTATATATACTAAAGTGTATTTTTTCCACTGACATTTTTCTTATGTGGTGTCATTCCAGCTGATTTTCAACAGGGTTTGAGCATCTACATTGATATTCTTTAACTCCAAGCAGGTCTCCCTGCGAGAGAGCTGAGAAGACACTTTTGAGACTGATTTATTCCTTAGACTCATTGTTTACTTTGAAATCTCAAAGCAAGGATGTTTGGGGTCTTTTTTCTGGTGATCTGAACTCAGAATTAACTTTAGAGTGTTGTATCTCTAAGCTAACATTTTCTTAACATTTTAAGCAGCTTTTAAAGATAAAAAACATGTTTCAAAGTGAGTCTTTTTCTGTTCAAACAAAACACCAAAATGAGATTGACCGATGGCTGGTTGTCTTAGCCTTGAATATTTAGTAAAAACCAATCCTAGAAAAAAATGACTTCGTAACTGTGTCATGGATATTTCAAAGATAGTAATTTTTATAGAGTATAAATGGATAACAGTTTGTACTTGGTTTCATGAACAGTTAGGGAACATTCACATTTTATGTTATTGTCATCAATTTAAAGTACAAGTTAAGTGCCTACACTTCCTTTATATTCAAGAGGCTTTTAATGATCCTAACAAGTCATTATTAAATTAATATAAATTAGGTTAATACAGGTTTAAAAAAAAGAAGCTGATCATTTATGGGATTATCAGTCAGTGTTTAGATCTATAATAGTTTGTGTGGCGAGATGAAGAAAGGGACCAAAACTAAAGACCTCATAATTCTTACAGATATAAAGGAAAGAAGAAATGAAGTTTAAAAAGTATTAAAGGAAAAGATTTACATGTGAATGTGTTCTACTATATTTGAAAAATAACCATAAAGATTACTATTATTAGATTAATAAATAGCATCATAATTTTAAATTGATAGTATAAATTAAGTGTCAGCTTTCTGAGGTGTATATTTCTCTGTCATAGGAAAGATTGGCAGAATTTTCTTGCTGTCCTCTTTTTCATATGTAGAAATGTGGCTGTTTGTTGTACAATGCATTTTTCCAAATTTCTCTAAAGAGAAAGATGTTTAGATATCTTTCACTTAATGTAAAGAAAAGCTCTTGCTTTTACTGGATTTGCAACGGGAATAAGAATATATGTGACTGTCTATCAGAAAAATAGGTCTCTACCAAAGAGACTCTACCAAACTCTACCGAACACTAAGAATTTTGGTAAGATAAACCATATAAGTATCCTTGTATACATCATAATCTAAGTAACATCAAGGTGAAGTTGACTTAGTGCTCTATAGCAAAAGGTTAAAATTATGACCTGTTGCTGTGAGGAGTTTCTGCAAATGCTTTCTCTGTATGCCTAAGGTTTGCAACAGTGTTTCCCATTAGATTCTCATAGAGAAGCTGAAGAAAATATAGCTGGTTTAGCAGATTGCTGGGTACACTGAAAACAAGCTGTCCCATCAGGCCCACAGGGCGGTGATTAGTGGCATGAAATCTAGTTGGACACCAGTAACTAATGGTGTTCCCTAAGGGGCAGTATTGTGTCCCATCTTATTTAACATCTTCCCTAAGGATTTGAATGATGGGACAGAGTGTAGCCACCTCAAGTTGCAGATGACATGTAGCTGGGAGGAGTGGTTGACACACCAAGAGAGGTCCATGACAGGACAAGAGGCAACAGGCACAAACTGAAACACGGGAGGTTCTGTCTGAACATCAGGAAACACTTTTTGACTGTAGGGTGAGTGGACTGTAAGGGTGAGTGAACCCTCCCTGGCACACGATGCCCAAAGTAGTTGTGGAGTGTCCATCCCTGGAGATAATCAAGAGCTTCCTGGACATGACCCTGGGCTGCATCCTGTATGTCACACTACCTGAGAAAGGGGATTGGGCCAGATGAGTTCCAGAGGTTCCTACTAACCTCAGCCTTCCACAGTCCTGTGAAACTGTATTATTGGTTCCAAACACTCTCTAAAAGTCAAATTGGATATAAAGTGAAGACACAGAATGCTCTGGGAACAAAGTAGCTATACTGAAAATAATACATGGAAATAATCCTGGCACACTGATGTAAACCTTTGACTACTTCAGGAGCAGTGGGAAAAGCTTTAAATCTGCAGTACCCTGTACTATTTACACTACGCCTTGAGCAGGAGCAGGTAGTATAAAATCAATTGAAGATTGTAATATGCGTCTGCAAACTGAGGTAGCATTAATAAGTCTTGTTCTGCTTGGACATATTGTTCTCTTCAAACCTTTCTGAATGATAGTGCTCCAAACTTCAGTCTCCTTTTAGTAATACAGCATGGTATTCCCTGTGAATCTTTCCTCAGGCAAAGTTCAACATGATTGATGGGCTCACTAAAATTTGAAAAGCAAAAGGGTTGGGTAGGAATGGATCACTCTTAGTGAGTTTAACAATTAAGTAGACACCAAAACTAAAAAAAAAAGTTATCTCAAAAAGCTTTCATATACTACCCACATGATGGTTCTAGATTCAATTTGTAGCAATATCACTGATTAAAATACCAACGCTAATTTACCTATCAACATGTACTTTAAAGTTAGGTAAAAAAAATCTGAAATTATAGAATATCACTATTAGATATTCATTAAAGTATTGAAATAATGCTTAAAAATAGTTGGGGAGGGGGAACAAACTACAAACAAAATACAAAACCAAAATCCGGCACAATTCAGATTAATACCTTCCCTCTGCTATAAATAAACTTTCTTGTTTATGCAAATGATACATATAAAATCATCGTGTTTGTTGCTTTTTCCTGTTCGGTATTATAAATGTTAGCTGAAGAAATATCTTCAATATTGCCACCAATTTTTCTGCTACAGTAATAATAATTTTTTATACTGTTGGTGGTTTTGTTAAGAATTTAAAAGTTGATTCACATGCTGAGATACTGGAACAATGGAAACTGAAAACATGTTAGGGCACAAAGCTTTTATTTATTGTAACAAAAGTAAAAATAATCAGAAATTTTTGTGTGTCATTATTCCCCCAATATTTTCTTATTTCTCTATTGAGATATGAAGCGCCAGGAAATGAACAGCTGAGAGAAACAATTTCTTTCTAGCTTACCTATACCCTGTATTGTCATTCCTGATTTGAGTTCTTCCCTAGCCTCTCACAACATATTTTAAAAAGCAAAGAAGAAAAACTCATTGAAGTAGGAAATTCAGAGCGTCTCAATGAAAATGAATAGGTAATTTTTAGTTATTATTATCTGTTATTATGGATGTGACTCAAACCCTCTTCTGCTAGTTCTAGTTTCTGATTTAGTGTATTCTTCCATGTGGAAGATTTCACATGTCTGGCCAGAGAATTTGCAGAACCTCAGACTGCATATACGCATTTGCACTCAAAAAGGTGATGCAACACTGTATATTAAATGATCTATATATTTACTGTGTGCATTATCACATGGAAAATTTGGACAAAAGTCTTATTTTCTTCATAATTATAAAAACTTTGACTAAATGTACATTCATTCATGATGGCCTGTTACAAATACTTCAGTAGAATTTTACGTTTGACAATGAAGTAGTCAAACGGATAAGTGCATTCAATGCATATTAGTTTTCATGTTTCAGGATGATATATGAGGGGTTTCTTAATCAATAATGAAATAAAGATTTCCCTTTTTCTTACAGACATAAACATGTTAACCTTTTTCATGAGAACTTTGAAAGGAAAACTGGAGAAGGCATTACATCAAATGAGAGTCTCTCAAGGAACAGAAATGTTACAAACATGTTCAAAAGTACAGTAACTTGAGCTGTTATTTGTTAAGGACTATTTATAAATTTGGGATTTTAAGGATGAAATTATTTGCTTGGCTTTTAAAATTTTTTAAGTAAAAGAAATGTTGAAGAAAATGTTGTAGCCTATTTGGGGATCCTTTGAAGAAGATGACAGAATCAACACAAGGAATCTCTTTGGTAATATTAAGACACTTTTCATAAGCAATTTTATTTTTCGAAGTGTCTAATAATATTACTTCAGCATTTTTTAATTTACATTTTAATAATAAAAACAAATCATATTTATATTTATTTTCTCTCTGTACCCTCCTGCCTTGAATGTTTTCAGTAATTGATTCCTGCATCTCTAATTAACTTGTCCAATATCTAGGAACACACAGTCATTTCTAGGCAATCTGAAGAGTTTCAGTTCAATGAGCCAAATGTCTTTTTTTCTGTTGTTTTTTAAATGTAGTATTATTTGTACCCCTACAGAAAACACTCTTTTCCCACTCCAAAGGATAGGAGTCTTCTCGAGTAAGCAGTTGTTGCAGTTGTTACAATAGGGTTTCACAGAAATTAATATCTTGTATTATGGCAGCCGTGGTGTTCCATCAAGTCCTGTCACATACCTGCCTTATAAAAAATGTTGTGACAACATCTGTCACAAATGATGCAAGCACCTCTCAGTATGCCTTTTGTCAGTAAAAGTAACAAGGTCCTTGATTTAGTATTCAGCTTTCAATTGTAGTCAATCTATATGACAATTTACATTTCCAGTGTACTGCTATTGGCACGTAACCAAATTTTACAGCTAGTTCTTTAATATACACAAAAACACACATAGCCAGCAGCTCCAACTTCACAGTCTTATGAAAATCACCTCTTCTAATTTTGTAAGATCTACAGATTGATTCAAATGGCATAATGCCATCCAAGCCAAGGGGAATTCTGAAGAAAAAAGTGTAAAAAAACACACAGATACAGAGTGTTCTGTTAAGAATACCAAAGAGACAGTGGAAATATTAGGTACCTTGCAGTTAAAAAAAAAAAAATCCACAAAACAAAAAGCCCCGAAAACTAGGATAGATATGAAGATGCTTTGAAATAATCAGAGTTCAGTTATTAACTAGCTTAACAGCATTACAGTAATCATGCAAAAATTTCCAAGAAAAAATCTGCTGAATTAAAAACAGTTGTTCAAAGCTAGAGAAGGCAACATCATCACCGCCACGTTTTTCTGATGAAGTAATTCTTCAAATCACTGTGAGAACCTTCTGTTCTTTCATCAGAAATGTTAAAATATCTTGCCTCATAGTACTTCGTGAAAAACATACAAAGCTCACTTTTCAAGTCAAATAAACCTCTATTGCTCTTCCAGCAATTTTAGCTTGACCTTAGGAAAAAATTGCCTTCAGAAACTTAAGTGTCATCTGACCACTGAGCTATTGTTGAAGGATATCTCAGTAATGCAAATCTTTACCTTCATATCTTCATCACTGTGGTCCCTGATACAAGCAAAGACAGCAGTCTGATATTTCAGTGAACAGCTTGATATAAACAGCAAGACTAAAGAACTTTCTGGCTGGAGTAGAAGAAAGTTTTCCTTTGCCATCTTTTCCTCATTTTAGCATTCTGTATTTTATGAAATGAGTTTGTCTTTCTTTTATTGTCTCATGTCCTCTGACTAGACAAGAAATGTTAGAAGCAATTACAACCTTTGTTCCTCATTCTTCGTGGCCTCCACTCTGCTTGTGATCTGTGATCACACTGGCTCACAATCTTTGGTTGGCTGTTTTTCTGTATAGCAGACTTAACTCTGTGGCAGCTCCAGTCACCACAGCAATATTATGAAGGATGTCAATTGCCATTACATTTATTGGTAGGGTATGTCCAGGATGGCACTGAGCGCTACTCCTTTCAGCAGGAAAATCCATCTTGCTTTGCTCTTTTAAAAGACAAGTCAACAGAGAACAGCAAGCACAGGTCAAGATGACTCTGTGCAGAAAGACCTATAACTTGCTATTATTCTAGCAAATCAAAGAGATTTTCACATAATGTAGTTGCCAATAGATCTAATTACTGCATAAAAGGAAACAGAAAAGAAAGATTACCGCTATTTGCAAGAATACACTATCTGTATAGTCAAACATGATAGTAATTCAGGTTACTGTAACAATAAAGAAGTGAGAGAGCGGTTTTAAAGCATGGAAAAAATGTATGATTTAAAGCTAGAAACTAAGGGAATAAACCTGAAGAAGAGCATAAATTACCATTGCATTATGGATAATTTTTTTTGCTAGGAACTCTAATGAGAATCCTTTTTCCCATATCTTCCAGAATGAACTAATTCAAATTCTTGATGCTGTAGATCTGTGTTTTAAAAATGATGCAATTGTGTTGTTGCCACATTTCTTGAAAATTGCTAACATTGGATTCTGCAGTCTGTGCTGAATATAGTTCTAGAGGAAAAAAAAACATTGATTTAATTCCTCCCTGAACCATGTTACATGAGCCATGTACAAAAGACCTACCATAACTATAACTTAGTTCTGTGCTATAACTTGGTATAGGTTATCAATAATTGTCTGATGAATTCTACAGTGTGCTATCATTTACATTTCATGGGATTTAATCAAAATGAATCCTGCATATACTGCTGCTACTCACTATTGATCAAGAAATTAAATGAAAGAGAACAAGCTGCAAAGCCTGCTTCTCAGAAGAAATTACCAGGTTTTTTTTCCCAAATGGAATAGGTAAATGTGGTCTTTAGAAAGACTGATGACAGCATTAATCTTATTTACATCACAAATCTTGACAGCTGCACTTTCATCAACTTGTTATAGAACAGGAAAAGAAGACCTCGATTCCATATTGTCTTTAATAACCGCAAAACAGCCAACTCCTGTTTTCACTTTCTGATTTACATTTCATCACAGGTATGAGTATAACAAAAATTTTCACTAGTAACTCAGAGTGAGTTTTATTTAATCAACTGAGCCCAGAAAACACAAAATAAAAGTCCACATTTCCTTTTTTATTACAAATCCTTTTCAAAGAATAACCTTCTGTGAGACCCCTGAAGTAGGATGTTAAATGTAGAGTTGTAACCTTCTTTCTTTTTATTAGGGGTTCTGTGGCTTAGATGCATTTTGCAAGTATTTTTCACCTGCCAGATAATCCAGAAACAAATCCTCACATCAAAATATGCTTTAAAGATCAATATAGAAATTTTGAGAATCATAGAGATTTGCGTTTATAAACTTGCTTATTATGTTTTTATTCATGCAGCTCTGAAGGCATAGTGTCAGCTTTTTATCTAGACTCTTTTCATTACTTCTCCCTGTTGGTGCTGTAGCACATGCTGTGAATGACCTCCAGAGATTCCTGAAGCTATATGCAGAGAGAAAATTGAATCTGAAAGCTTTATTAGACAAGTTTGTCTTCAGCTTGCATCTGATGTCAGCTGTATTGAAAAATAGAACTGCTTGTGAAACTAGGTCCTGACCTTGAAAAATCTCCAATCAAATGGTAACAGATTCAGTTTTGTGCCATATTGCTCTTTGTTAGATGTGGCACACGTGTTAGAAGCTAAAAAGCTTCTTAATGAAAATCAGATGGAATAATCAGGCAACTGCTTTCCTGAACACAATCAGGAAACTAGATATATGGCGATGTACACATAATAGAACCAACTCAGGCTGGCATCTGTGAATTTCTTTACAACACAAGTATGTGGACTACAATGACTCAAGATCAAGAACATTAAAATTAATCCTATAAGCCATTATTTATTCCTTCATCCAAAAGCAACCAACAGAGAAGGTAAAAACAACAATCTATTCCTTTACTATTCCATTCTAAATGAGAGTGAGCAACCTCTGTTAAGCCGGCTGACTTAAGGAAAAGCCTACTCTTATTGCTCCCCACTGATTCAAGAATTCAAGGTGTTCTCTGTGGCATCTCATTGGGCACTGGAACAGGCTGCCCAGGGAGGTGGTTGAGTCACCTTCCCTGGAGGTGTTTAAGGCACGGGTGGATCAGGTGCTGAGGGATATGGTTTAGTGTTTGATGGGAACGGTTGGACTCGATGATCCGGTGGGTCTCTTCCAACCTGGTTATTCTGTGATTCTGTGATTTCCTTATTATATTGTTCCCTCTTCATTTTTTCTCTTGCATTTTGTTTCAGTAAAACTTAGGACAGAGTCAAACTGAATTCTAACGAATACTAAAAATAGATACTTCTCTTAGATTCTACATGAACAAGTATCAAAAACTATACAATTCTGGACACAGCCATTACTGGAAATAATATTCCTCTCCGTTACAACTCTCATGATAGCAGTCATTTTTACTGGTGTCCTAAAACAAATGCTAACTAAAATGGACTACTAGCAGTAGCATTGACTCCTAATTCTGTGTAGAACTACTTGTCACAACAAATGCACAGTGTGGATTTTTAGCTATTCAGCTCCGTGGAGAATGATTCTGTAAAATTAAGTATCTACCATATCCCACACACAAGCATCTTAAAAGCTGATAGCACAGTTCTTTTAAATGGTGAATGTTATGCACAATGTATTTTTAAATATCAATACATGTTTGCATTAGTATTGAAACACTATAAACACATGCATTCCTAGACTGTTCAATCTTCCCCAAGGAACTGAGCATTCTTGGTCTCAATTATACTATGCCAGCTACTATAAACAATATATACACTCTTTGCTTGTAATTTATCCTCTGAATACACATATTGTTATCTTTTCAGGTGCACATAATGAAATGCACAAAGATTTTTATGATTAACATTTGGAAATTCTGAGAAACACAGTTCTGAACTACAGCCTGTATGTTCACTCAAGCATTGTGCATAATTCAGATACAATGACTGCTTCAGAGCACATTAGGTATGAAAAACTACAGAAAAAGAAAATTGCATCTATTGTGCATTTTTGCCCAAAGCCAGTTGTTGTCATTTTGTTTCTTACATTTTTGTCACTGCCTTTTGAATACCTCTTTAAAACAAACAGGTTTTTTGTTTTTAAAGAGGCAGTGGGACATTATGCGATCGAGCCCTGGAATCCATGGAATGAATATATTTCAACAGTTATTGTTTCAAAAGCAAAGAATCCTTCATCCTCACTGAAAATATTAAGCCAAATATCATATCAGAGATTTAACATGCCAATCTTCATAATACAGGATACTGCTATGTGCAATCTGTACATCTCTACCTCAGAACTAACAAATACAGAATAATAGATCACTCGACCACGCATTTAAAATGAAAACAGAAGAAAATTCCAGATGCATAAAATACAGACAGTAGCACTACAGAAGCACTATCAGCTTCTGAAGTCACTCGATTTTAGTTTTCAACCTTATCTTATTTCATCAAGTACATATTACCACATGTGCACTTTCGTTTGCTTCTAATTTTCCTCAAAAATCTAGTCTCAAGAATTGCACATTTTCAGTAGCACCAGTACACATTTCTTACATTACATTCCAAGCAGTGCATTAAATTTCAGCTGTAGTAAGGCACAGCAATGCATATACCTAGAGAGTAACACTAGTAATCTTTTTCCAATAACTATTTCGTAAGATACTATAAGCCCAGGACAAAGCAGCATGCATAGTCCAGGTGGGGTCTTGTTTCATGAAGAAATAAGAGGCAAACTAAACTTTCACAAACAGAAGGAAACATACCTTAAAATGAACTCCTTCAATTAAAATACAAAAGGAGAAGAAAATGAAATTCTGCTGTCACTAGTGAGTTTCCTCAGATTCACAAATATCATTCTTTCAATTCAAATGCCAAAACTCAAGGTGTTATAAATTCTGGAGGCGACTGCTGTGAATCTTCCTTTCCAAGCCTCATCTGAATATATGTGCTATAAGCAATGAGTTCTGTTTTAGTCAAATCACCCAAGCCGAGATACTACAGTTCACAATCCTCATATTACAACTTGATTCTAATGGACTCAGTTTGTCATATCACTCCTTTTCCATTCTCCCTTATTCATTCTATAATAAATCCTGAAAAGCCTTCTTCCGCTGTACGTGGAAGCCCAGTCTGTGGTTTTGTGCCTGCAGTCTCTGACTGCTACTCCCAAAACAAATTATACTGAAAGCACTGAACAGCTCTGATTTTATGCATTTGAAGAAAGATATCTAAATCTGATTTCTAGTGTTATGAGTTCTGTTGATACAATATGAGAATTCTTTACATTCTTGGTATTAAATACACAGTAACTAATCATGTGTATAAAGCCCTTCTCTCAAACCCATCTCTAACTCTGCTTCGACTTGTAAACCAATTCTTTTTTTCTTCATCTTTTTTTTAAAAAAAACTGCTACAAATAATCCTCCAAAAAAAAGACATAACTTGTAAAGTTTAAAGGGACAAATTCGGCTTAATTTTGAAAGTAATTTTACCATTGTAATTGACACTAACTCTCACCTACATTTTTCTTTACTGCACAGTTAAACACTGTTCTGTTTCACTTGAGTGGGAATTTCATATAAAAAGACAAAAACTTGTGTAAAACTTCAGGGAAAAAAAACCAAAATAGATTGTACACAAAGTATTGTTCATTGGTTAAACAAACCGAAAATTTACCAAGGCAATGTACCACTCACAGTTTTATTAGTTGTACATGCAAAATGTAAAATTGGTTGAAAAAGTATTTTCAGCTGTATTAATTCACAGTTATTTTTAAAGTTTCACTAATTTCAATTATAGCATGACTGAAAACAAATACACATCCTTTTTAAGAAATAGTATTTTCAAGTATAGCTCTAAATGAAAGGGGTCAAAAGTTTCTCCTTATGCCTGAATTGAATGAGGGCAAGTGTCTTCTTCAGGACAAAAGTCAGGAATGCCTCCACCCAACAAGGTATTCACATTGGTTTACAAAGCACTATACAACTTTACCTGTTTTGGATGTTGAGGCTCTGGAGAGAGTCCAGAGAAGAGCAACAAAGCTGGTGAAAGGGCTGGAGAACAGGCCTTATGAGGAGCGGCTGAGAGAGCTGGGGTTGTTTAGCCTGGAGAAGAGGAGGCTGAGGGGTGACCTCATTGCTCTCTACAACTACCTGAAAGGACGTTGTAGAGAGGAGGGTGCTGGCCTCTTCTCCCAAGTGACAGGGGACAGGACAAGAGGGAATGGCCTCAAGCTCCGCCAGGGGAGGTTTAGGCTAGACGTTAGGAAAAAATTCTTTACAGAAAGGGTCATTGGGCACTGGAACAGGCTGCCCAGGGAGGTGGTTGAGTCACCTTCCCTGGAGGTGTTTAAGGCACGGGTAGACGAGGTGCTGAGGGATATGGTTTAGTGTTTGGTAGGAACGGTTGGACTCGGTGATCCGGTGGGTCTCTTCCAACCTGGTTATTCTGTGATTCTGTGATATACAGTGGTAGCACTTCAGTACAAAAAATCTCTTATCAGTACTAATGATACTATTAAAATCTGTCCCTCCTGTAAAGCGCAGTCCAAAACTGCATTTCTCTCTGCATAAAATGTTTTCAAACTGCTGGCTAAGCAGTGCACCAAGGTATTTGGAGAGACATTCACAAAATTTCATGTTATCATGTCAAGTACAGATAGCAAATGTGACTTCCTTCCTGAATCATCTTGTCGTAGAAGTCAATCTTTGCTAAGGTTTAAGATGTACCCTTCAGCAAAGTACATTTTCCAAGCTGGAAAAGCAGTTCTTGTTCATTATGCCCGAGGGCACACTGGACTGGTGGGATATTAAGGACTTTTTTTTTAGTGCTTCGTCTGCCAAAGAAACTATAATACACAGAACTAGAAATAATTATAAACATGGTCCTTCACCTCTGTAACAGAAGCCGGTTGGTATATTTAGTAAGACCTTCTGGCTGAGATCTTGTAGCCAGACTAGACCAAATGATACCTGACAGGGCAGTAGAGGTTAGCCAACTACATCTTCATTCCCTAGTCTCAAACACAGATGTCAACATTATTAAACTCTGATGTTCACAAAAGTCCCCGTAGAATAAGAAAATGAATAATTGTCAACAGGAGACACTGCCACTGCTGCAGAGTCCTTCCAAAATGATTTTGTGCATCTTTCTTTAAAAACAACCTTTAATGAGATTATTTAGATTTTGAGAGTCTTTGTTAAACATAGATCTCCCAGAGCCAATCTGAGTCCCTATTCACATCAATGCATAGTTCAATGAGAATCAGCAACACAGAACAAGCAAGTCCATAAAAACATCTACATCCTTAAGGAGTTAAAATAACTGCAAATCTTATAGCACACCATAACAAAAATTATAACATTCAATCTCTTCCTTTTTTTTAACTACATAGACAAATACTTCAGTAACTTTCTATCTTTGCAGAAACGTGCTGTCTCAGCCTGGAAAACAGAAGGCTCAGGGGGGTCGTAACCGTACGTATAAATATCTGATTGGTGGATTAAAGAAGACAGAGTCAGGCTCTCTTCACTGATGGCCAGAGACAGGATGAGAGGCACAATACAAAACCTGAAATAATGGAAACTCTATTTAAACAGTAGAAGAAACTTTTTTTACTGTCAGAGTGGTTCAACACTGGAACAGGTTGACCAGAGAGGTTATGGAGTCTCTATCCTTGGAGATATTCAAAACCTGACTGGAGGTGACCCTGAGAAACCTGCACTAATTGACTGTGCTTTGAGCAAGTGGTACAGATGTCTCCTAGGTCCCGTCTGAACCCTACAGTTCTATGATGATACATCTATAATGATGTGATCACAGTACACCGACTCAAATAAAGAAAAATTATGAATTAGTGTCACAAGCATAGGTTCAAATTTTACATGCTCTTGGCAACAGAAAGGAAATCAATCTTACTTTCTGCTTAATCCTTTATAGAACGCCAGTGCTTTCATTTTCTGCATGTACAATTCTACCTGCTAAGTCTCAGAAATGTTAATGGTCAGAACCTACATCTTGAATTAAGGTAAATAAGTAATTTTGCAATTTGTCAGCTAAAGATGAGTTAATATAGGAATCTGTTGCACTTCTATTCTGTGTTCTCTCTCTTGTTCCGTTACTATCATTTCTTTGTAACAGCAAATACACAATTCATCAACACTCCCCTCCCTGCCCCAGAATCTGACATAACCTGCTGACATGCAAAACTGAGACAAGTTTAGTGACCCAGCACAGCAAAAAATGATTTCACATCTCTTCCATCAGTTCTTCCATGTCATTACATGAATTTCTATAGCAAGCCTTAGAACAAAATCCTGCAGGCCAAGAATACTGCTGTACTGCAAGGTTTAAAAAAATACTAGTGGTACTTAGCCCTTTTTGAAAATTTAAATGATTGCCACTTGAACCACATGACTAAAACTATGTGACAGTTCCTATTTAGTAAGCGTCAACATAAGCAAGACCTGCTTTGCTTGTATTGATACATGCAATTCTGACAGAAGTTGAACTGTCTTGTGGTACTGAGTATTCTGGATTTTGTCCATATGGTGCAACTATTACCTTCTTGGTAAAAAGATTTTTCTACTTTGCTGTCCTAGAGAGTCACTAGAAGTTAGAGAATTCTCAAATGTCAGGTTTTCTTGTATGCTACACATTAAAACATGTTAAAAGCAAGGGGAATCAACATACTACAAGTAATACAATCCTAGGTGACTACTGCAGCTGTATAATAGACACAGTTATGGGCAATATGATGTGGTGGAGGGGTGGGGAATTTCTTTCTGCTCCCATGTGTTGAGCAGCTTTACAAATTGTTCACGAGTAACATTTTTCATCAAGCAACTGAGAGAGTTCAACATCAGGTAAAGAATCCTAGAGACTTAAAAACTCAGATTTAATCCAGTGCTTCCACCATGTATTTCTTTCCTACCTATGCTTAATCACTACAATTCAAAGGAAAGCAGTGGGAAATAAAATATTTATCAAGGAGATAAAAATGAGTTTGTAATTCTTGTAGGGAACCAGCAGGTGCAGAGATATGAGAAACATCTAAAATAAATACTGTCCAAATAGTTCAAATTAAATGGAAATCAAGTCTCTTGTTGTGGATTCATGAACTCAAGACACCTAGAGATGTATGTCACAGACTTAATGTTTAACTGCAGTATTACTCTTACCATGTTGTTATACAACCTTTTCTATGAACATACAAGTTTTTCTTGAAACAGTCTCAGTTCATTGCCCTGTGATAAAAAGCAAGTTCAGAATTTCATTCTGTGACCAATTTACATCCACTTTACCTGTACCATTATCTACTAATTTAAATAATTCTTCCCCCTTCAT
Organism: Phaenicophaeus curvirostris; assembly: GCF_032191515.1. NCBI lineage: Eukaryota > Metazoa > Chordata > Aves > Cuculiformes > Cuculidae > Phaenicophaeus > Phaenicophaeus curvirostris. The sequence continues at coordinate 122,971,951 of NC_091392.1, read as the reverse complement.
AATATCTCCTCCATTAATATATGTAGAATGTCAAGATCTTATTTCTTCTCTTCATAGAATAAAGGAACAAGACTTTGAAACAGTAATAATTTGAAAAGCATGCTGTAATCTTTTCATGAAAACCATAATTTAATTTGTCTTCTTGGACACATTACACAAAATAGAAAGGAAATGATAAAAAAACCCAAGCTGAATACCACACTACACAGCTCCTATTTACAAGCTAAAGCTGAAATTTGTAATGATGCAGAATGAATTTAGACAATTTCCAGCCATTTTAATTTTGTGATTTGTAATTGATTTCCAAAGATGTATATGCTAAAGCACTTACAGACACCTGGAGAGACAAGGCCAAACGCTCCTAATGCTGGCTTTTCCTTCAGTTGTTGAATTAAGTGGTGTATTGCCTTCCAGTCAGCATTCAAGTCTTCTAATTTTTTCTAGAATAGAATATAAAAATATATTAAATTTACAATACATAAATTAATATAAAGTAAATCAATTTAACTTTCTTTTCCTCCAACTGATCAACCATCTTAATTGAAAAATAGCCAAAAAGACAGAAACAGCAATTAATCTTCAACAAATGGGAGAAAGCGATGAGTAAAACCCTTCCCAGTTGGGCTGCAAAAGAGCTTCATGATATAAGAGAGGGATCCTGAAGGCATATTTCCTCCTCAAATTTTGGCTACTGAAGCACAGATTGCCTTCCCAGACCAGCCTCAACCCACTCCCATCCCCACAGTCCTATCCAGCCACCTGGGGCTGTGCTTGACTCTGGTTCCCCTCCCCAGGCCTGATCCTGGCCCCCACCCAGGAGCTGATCCCTGGTGGGCCTTGTGATCCTTGTCTGAGGGTGGTGGGAGATGCCACGGCTGGTTAGACTCTGTCCTGCAGCCCAGAAGGGAGGCCCTGCTCTTTTTTTGATGGGGCTTTACACATGGGACACATAGGATGACTTCTTTAACACACTGTAGAAAGGTTTCTTATCATCACAAACCTGAGATGCTAATTTTTTTAAATTAAAATGGAAAGGCAAATTATGTATTAAAAAAAACCCTTATCAATACAACCTCTGCAATTTGTAATATAAAATGCAGAACACGCTCTTCCACCTATTAAAAAGGAAAAAAGAAAACAAAACATAAAAAGAAAGCCTTAGGAATCTTCAGGGAGTCACAGACTTCAGCGTGTGGGCATGCAGTCCTCACCAATAATGGCTAAACTGTTACTTTTAAACAAAACCTAAGTGAAAGTCTGGAGTGTGAACTGTGTTAGTCCTCAGATAACCCTGGGAGGCATTTAGATTTGAAAATGCTTCTGCCTCGCTTTCTTTCTTGCTCTAAGGACTGTAAAGAAGGATGAAGCCCTGCTAATTCCATGCTGCAACACTGAACTCTTATAAAGGAAGACTGCATTTCTTTTTTAAGGCTCTCTCTTATTGTCTGCCATGAAAACCAGCACAGTGTACCAATGTCACTCAGGAATGCTTTCCGTGTTTCTGGTATCCAGTCCATAATTAGATATATAGTCTAAATCACAATCTAGCCATGACAGAAACGGGATGCCTATTAAGAAAGGTGTTTTAGTAACCTAGAGTGTAAGATGACAGGGGTCGGCAGGAGAGGGACAGGAAACAATACCCATTAAATTGCAGCATGTAAACACACGTGCAAACACAGAGAATGAGGTAGCACAATTTTATACTTCAAGGTGTCAGGGGAGCATTTCTAGAACTTGCCTTAAGCTTTGCCATAAATAGTCTACACCTGCAAAGTTCTTTTGTATCTGTCACCAATAGAGGCCAGAATATTACCTGGTATAAACTCTGGACAGCTTTTTGTGTAAATACTTTTAGATAGGGCAGGAGAGAAAGCATACAACTCTGCATTAGGGAATAAAATAACTTTTATCTTTAAGAGCAGCTTAAAAACTGCATTAAAAATAAAAACAAAAGTCAAGAATATCAGAGATTGTCCTTGGTAATAGGCTATATGGAGCCGGCAGAAAAGGCAATCAGGAATGCATGAGAAATGCAACTTGTCATATGACAATTCACAGTCATATGTATGTTTTATTTCTGTGTGGATTATGGACACACAGAAACATGCACTTTGGAAACAGTCTATGGCAGATTTTAAAGTTCCTTTTTTTTCTGCTGCTGTAGCCCAAGAACCCATTTCCAGAGCCTAAAATGCAAAGTCCTGCTCCAATATCTATTAATTCAGTAGTAACAGAGAGTGTAGACAGACCTTAAAAATAAAAGCTGGAGAGATTATACTATCAAAGCCTGTCTTCATTTTACAATATATTCACAGTAACTCAGGAGGAAGCTATGGATATTATAATACTCATGTGGATGTGCTCAGGGATTTCTTTTCAGCAATGACAAAATATGTCCAACGCAGACATTAGACAGGGTTGTCGGAGAGAACACTTATGCCACTAATAAGAGTATAACTAGTTCCAGAACTATAATCAGAATTATAGTTTGATTCAGTCTTGCATCTGCCATAAATTAGCATATGTGCATTAAAATGTTAAATTCTTTGAGCACAACAATTTTGCTGTAATTGCAACTCTAGAGCTTTGGTGACAAGTACGGACATCAAAATATGTTGCATTGAGGAACACTTTTATTGATTTATTGATTTCCTTTAAATGTCAGCACCATTGCAATTTAAGTGAAGTTAACATTCATAGATTACCTGATCTCATAGACAACACTGAAACTAGATAGGAGTATTCAGAGAGAAAAATGATGTTGTATTTTTTGTGCAAGACTGAGGACAATGAAAATTAGTTCCCCACCTAACATGGGAAAGGACACATTAAGTGCTGTGGCAAAGGGACTATAGCTCTTCCACTGCCACAGAAATCCTTTCCTGAACAAACTGTTCTGTTTAAATGCTGTTAATCATAAGATTGAGGCTCACGTTCTTTCTATTGCCACTATCACCAGCAGTAACCTCTTCTACCCCTACCTGCAAAAGCTTTACAGAAATGCATTTCAAAAGCATAAAATCTATTTTATAAAAGTGAATAGGTCTGATTATTTAAGTGCTAGTGCTTAAAGGATCACACGTCTCATCCCATTCTTGACTCCTGAATCAGCATATACAAGGATTTCATTTGTCAACAAAAATATTTTTACAGTCCTGCATTGCAAATTTCCAATATCAGCATTTTGAGTATGCTTAGTGAAGGTATGAAAATATACATTTCAGTGATATAACAATGAGGTGCAGTTAAGTTTGTGTCAATATAAATCAATGGGATTTAATCTATTCCAAAACACTATAATGAGAGTATATTATAAAGGCTGCAAAGATAAACAGCTAAACAATAGGAAATGCCAGAATAAATTCCAATATGATCATTAATTCAGATACAATGCACATAATTGCACTGATACCTTTAATTCACTGACTCATACTATTTTCCAACACAGGAGAGGCTGCAGTGTGAATGAATCTACAGGACATCTACTGAACATATTGAAAAGAATAGGAAGATTTGTAGTGAATTAAAGAAATCAGAGAGAAGAAAAACATGTCAAAACAAAGGCGCTCCAGAGAACTAAATAATCTACTAAACTATGAAGCAATGTTATACAAGTAATTAATGCTTTTAAAAAACCCTCATAATTTTATCTTTTCTTCTGTGCCACAAACTAAACAAGGAGTACGAGTCTATGTATTGAACTGCTGCTCACAGTGTGAGTGCTATCCATATCCTCTACTGAATTTGGCAGGGTTCAGCCTAAACCAAGGCCACTACAGAAGCTTTAATTCAAGAAATTTCTTAAAATGTGAGTGCTCAACTGTGCAAACTTTCTAATATCTTTTAAAAAGACTTTAATATGAGTATATATCATTTCTGCTTCAACAAAATAATTTTTGTACAGAAACTGATTTTGACATTTGCTGAAAAGTCTATATTAGAACATATAAATAGTAGACAGTGCTGGAAGTTACTCATGAAGAATGATGACAGAAGACTAACTCAGTATTAATGGGTGAAGCTTAAGGAAACCTACATCATCAAGAAAGCTATTCAACAGCCCTGACAGTATATATTCACTGTTTTATGACTTATTGTACAAGACAGACAGTGAACCAGAAATCAACTTCAAAGGTCATTCAATTAACTGAACTACAGAATATAATGAAAAAAGTAAAATACAATTAAACGGGGACTAGAAATGAAATACTACTCCACAAGTAGTTACTAATTTCCTCACAGATATATTTTATATCATTGTCAAAACTATGACCCAAGGAACATCATAATCTTTATTTAACGAGTTACCTTGTAGAAATTGGCAGTTTACAGTGTCTGACATGAACACTTAAAAGAAATAGACACAGAGTATATTTCTGTGTCAGAAGCTTGGCCCAAACAGCATCATTTCACATTATTCATAATTTTGTCAGTGGTACATAAAACAAATAGTATTTCTTTTCCTTGGAAATACCAGCATTCATTCTTCAATTCTTTATATGCAATTATAAATACATAGAAAGCCAAAATCTCCAGTTTTCTATTCTTTCAAGTGCCTTGCTTGTTAAAATGTGGAGTAAGAGAGCACCTAATACTACAGCTGAAGTCTTACTGCACAGTGACTTTTGTCCCATCATCCATTTAGTGTGCATATAAGATGTTTCAGTTCCCAACAACAATAGTGCTGTATTAGCCAAGGAAAAAGCCCAACACAGAGTCTAAAGCTTTGATTCTGCCCACTGTTTAGCAAGTTCCATTTAAGTCACCTTCAGTTCACCTCTCTTAGTGTTTTATCACTGTTTAGTGGAACTGATCATTAATAAAAAGCCTAGATACCAAAGGGAAAATTAAGTCTTAAGGGCTTCTGCTCAGGAAAGCAAAAAAAAAACAAAAAACACATAGTTCTTAAATAGGCATTAATTTCTAAAGTGGAGGTAAGTGCATTCGTATGCTCCTGCGAAAGAAAATCTACTGGTGGGATTTCAAGTAAATTAGAGGAAATGTTGTAAAAGCAGGAAAATAATACTATATGACTATAATGACTAAATACAGATGGAAAAACAGGAAGCTCAGTGTAAAGGTCACCTACAGACATCCTAATTAACTGTTTTCTGTAAAATGAAGTTAGTGAGTGCTATAGGTGAGGAAAACCTCCAAAACCAAAGTTTACTATCTCTGCCCAGTCAGAAGAAATTGCAGTAGGTATTTAGGGTAATCAATAAGCCACTATTACAGTTTCTGGGAACTCTTAATCATCATGGAGAGCCATAAAGATGTTCAGAGGGCTGAAGCACCTCTGCAATGAGGACAGGCTGAGAGTTGGGATTGTCCAGCCTGTAGAAGAGAAGACTCTGAGGAGACCTTATAGTGGCATTCCAGTACCTCAAGAGAGTGTACAAGAAAGCTGAGGAGGGACTTTTTACAAGGTCATGTAGTGATAGGACTAGGGGGAATGGCTTTAAATGGAAGGGGGGAAGATTTAGACTAGACATTAAGAAGAAATTCTTCACACTGTGAGTGCTGAGGCACTGGAACAGGTTGCCAAGGGAACCTGTGGATGCCCCATCCCTGGAAGTGTTCAAGACCAGGTTGGATGGGGCATTGAGCAGCCTGGTCTTGTGGAAGGTGTTCCTCCCCATGGCAGGGGGGTTGGAACTAGATGATCTCTAAAGTCCCTTCCAACCCAACCCACTCTATGGTTCTGTGATTCTATGACTCTATGTTCACAGATACATTACTAGCAGATATAAAACCAGAAACCAGATCAAGCTCCAGTTGACATGGTAATGACCTTACTAGTTTGATCCTACACTCCAGAAGTAGCTGAACCACAAATGGAAAGCTACTTGCTGAATATTTTCTGCTTCAAGATTCTACAGGATAGCAAATCAAACTCTAGTCTCAATGAAAGTGTACAGTCTTTAGGAAACTGAGTGTGAAATATCCCCTTCAAGACAATTTCTGTGCTGGGGAAAAGGATTCTATAGTACATTTTTTCTAAAAGAGAAGTGTTGGAAGGCATTAGCATTCTTAACAATGTATCTTCTGCTCAAAATCAGCATCAAGTCAGTCATCCTATGTGAATTTCGGGAGAGAAGCTGAGAGGGAAAGTTCTATAATGCCATGTCCTCTTTCCTTCACAGAAAACACGTTTGTTTCTTTTAATTGACAAAATTTCTGAAAGTGAAGTTCAAAATAAGGGAGTTTAAAATCATGTTATATGATGCCATTGATTAGGCACCAACAATCACATTTGCCTTCAATGTTGATTACCCTTGAGTAGCTAGAATAATCTTAATGTCAAAACCAACATTCCCATAACAATATGTAAAACATTTCTAGCTGGAAACATTATACTTTTTCCTGGCTATGCTGTCACAGAACAGAACAAATGCCATTTGCTAAGTTCTTACATTGATTTTAAACAAAGCACATCAAGGACAAGTGTACAACAAGGGAAGCATAACCCATTACACAGTAATGGATATTGCTAAAGGTTGCTTCATTACCTTTACTGGATGAGTGGCTGGTTTTTCCTTATATAAATGACACCCTTTAGACAAAACCTCTTCCACATTCGGCTGTTTAGCCTGCACTGCTGCTTCAGTTTCCTGAAAAATAAAAACACATGCAGTGTAGATTAACCATAGAATAAGCAATAAGATTGAAAAGTCCTAAAGCTCCATGGGAGGCTGTAAAACACCAGTAGATTAGTTTCTGCTCAGGATTGTTTTTTGGGAAAACTTGTGGGTAGTAGTAACTAAGAACAAAGAGTGTCACCAGAGAAAACAAAAGCAAAGAGGGATGGAAAAGAGTAATGCTAGGAAAATATGCAGCAGTAATTCCCTTCATCCCCAAGGTTTCAAAAAACGATTACAAAGCTAATTCATACTAGGAAAGACAGGCATGAGAAATCTCATTTAAGCAGCTCTGTTCTTTTTTCTGTTTTACATGACCAGCAGATTAAAAGTGCACTAGTGAACATTTTGTTAATACAGTACATAGCATTACAATCATATCATGAGATAGAAAAAGTACACTGAATTGAGGAAGATTAAATATATTCATACAAAACTACTATTTGTAGTAGGAAACTAGTATTTATTTAGTAAAGAATTTATATGACTGAAACAAAATCAAAAGCACAGGAGCAATAATGGTTCCTATAGGTACAGCGAGGCACCTACCATTAGCAATGACACCCTACTGAATTAGCCACAGCATATCCTCTAGCAATTTTCTTTTTTAATCTGAAAAGATGCAATTCATGTGCTAACATAAAGCAACTCCAAGAAACCCTTCCCAACATACAGGAGCTTCATTCCAGCAGGCACTGACCAAATAAATAGTGGCTGAAACACTGCAAGTAGAGAATTAAAAGCAAAAAGAAATCACTGAAAAGTGTAAAAGAAAAGAAAAACTACACCTGGAGTTCCAAGGTTCATACTGTCTTCATTTGTCAAGTAATACAAAGGGGGAAGAAAAAGAAAGCGAGAGATATAGATAAAAATCCCAGAGTTATCTGACATATCAAAATTAACTAGTTGATTTGTTATTGTTTTCCTCTCTTTGCTCATCTCCCACTTATTTCATAGCTTGATTATCTTGTCCCAACCAATACTGCAGACTATCCACTGATTCTCCAATTTGTTTTTTTCTGTCCACAGTCTCAGTTGTCATTAGTGTGACAGCAGACAAGATTGTGCTCCAGGCCTGTCACTATCTGATCTGACACATTATTTCATTGGTTGAAATCTGCTATTCTTTGCTCTGCAGTAAACTTGTTGAAATTTATGTCATTTTAAGTCACAGAAAGGGGTCATTTTACTTCTGTATTTCATTCAACGTAGGAAACAATCTATAGAGGTCCTTGAAATTTTACTTGGAAAACTTTATGGAAAATCTGTAAAAAGTATTGATAAATTCACTATCATCACCCACTTATCTTTTCAAATATTGTTTATCAGTATTAAATGAAGTGACTTAAAGCTTGTCTCATTTCTTACAATATCTGAAACATGTTTGCTTTCAATAGCTTTTTTATTATGCATTTCAATATTAATGAGACATAAGGTTCATAGAGAGTGAGCACTGACAAGCAATGCAAAGAAAAACTGGGATATTGGGGGTGTGGGAGTTTATTAACCCATTGATCAAGCCCTCGTTAAAGTCCTGTTTTCTATCTGTTTCAATACTAGGTTAGCTTTCTAATTCCCTGCTCACCATACAAAGAAAAAACTAATTATCAAGGACTGTTAAAGAACAAAGTAATTTTTCTGCCTATTTTGATGAAAAATAGGCATTTTAATATTTTTTTAGTGTTTGGCTGTTATGCGGATTTTTTTAACTAAGCCATCTGCAAGCTTTTTGCTCATATTTCATGTTGTGTCATTCTATGTCTCAAATACTTATGTTACTTTATAACAGCACTGGGTATGATAAAAAAAATCTGTTGCAAGAAAAACACATTACAGCTCCCTGCAGAGTCTAAGAACATCAAGATAACTATGGGTCCGCCTCCTGGTTTAACTGCTGGTTTAACCTGTAGCATGAGCGTGCCTTTGAAGTGGATCTCTCAATCTTCCCCACTCACTAGGCTTTGGTTTCCCCTGAGGACTGCACTGAGAGCACACAAACTGGTTTCTTGCAGGCTGTAAGCAGCATGGAAGCATGCTCAAGGAGGGCACCTAACATGGTCCCAGACCCTGAGGGTATCCCTGGCCCTGCCTGCCCCTGCGCAGCCCCTGGGGCTCCCTCCCACATGCCCACAGCCCAAGATCCCATCCTCATATCTCCCTGCTGGGGCCATCAGCCCCTGACCCAGTGATTCCGCAACAGGGCTGGTCTCCAGCTCCCCACAGCTCTGCCCTACCCAGCCATGGGCCCTGCTGAGCTGCGCCCACCCACAGGCCCATGTCCCATCCCCACGGAGGTGCCCGATGCCCTGGAGCCCCGGCTGCCCTGCTCCTGGCTGGGCATTGGGTGGGCTCAGGCTGCCAGACCCTGCCCTGAAGACCCTTCAAGGGGAGACTTCCAATGGACCCAGCCTGCAGGGAGCCTCCTGTAACATGGATAGAACCAACCCAAGCGCTTATTGATCCCTCCTAGGTCATCTTCACCACTTGCCCATAACATTTCCTAGACACAGAGAAAAGCAGAGGCTCTTTCAGGAGCCTCTCTTAAGCTTTGTCATGTATTTGATCTGACTAGGTTTGCAGTAACAGTTGTTTAAAGTGACAGTCAAGTTCCTCCACCAGGAACTGGACATTCAAACCCAGAAAAGCCTGGCAAGTGAAGGCACTCCGGACTACTTAAAAGGATTATTTATATCTGGAGTTATTAATCAAGTCCGTTGGCTGCAAGAAAACCTGGTGGCGCAATATTTATTTCTACTGTACCTTCTACATTGAAATTTGAATCATGATTTACCATATATGCATATGTAAGTAGGCTAATTTCCCTTTTAAAATTAAGAGAAAACGGAAAAAAGCAAAATGAATGAATGATGGTAGCATTTGACTCCATATTCTCCAAAAAAGAAGGAAACACCTAACGATCATTTTCATTGTCATTATTTTATGCTAATACTAGTTTACACAACACATGTAAAACCCAAGAGATCCCATTTCTACATAGCATATAAACATTTGAAAAGATATTCTTTATGAATTCAAAAGGTATTTGTTCTTTACGGAAAAAAGAGAGGTATAATTTTCTGTAGTCAGATAAAAAAAACGTAATGTATTTAACTGTTAAATCATCAGTTCCTTCTGTTCTACAGTTTTGCTGGAGTTCCATGATCTAATCTTGTGTAGTCTGATCTTTCAAAATCAATGGCCATAACCTAAACCTAAATTCATTGTGCAAGTCTATCCAACATATCATGATGATTCATTTGAAATTTATGTGGAAATAATGATAGATAGTCCAGGGGAGAAAGAGTTTCTTAGTATCTTGTCATTCATTTGGCATCGCTGTAATTAACAGATATTTTATTTGTTAGAGCAAATGCTTTTTGATTGTCACACATTAATTCCAATATAATCTAAAAATATCACAAAATTACTTTAAATAAGTGCACACCTGACATTAAATAGCTGCTGTAGCTTTGAGGGAGCTCTGCACAGAACACTGCCTGATAGGATACCGCTTTGACGAATTCTGACCAGTGAGCAAGTTTCCAGCAATTTCAAATCCATTTGCTAGGTGACACCCTATTAATATGGGTCAACAGGCAAGAGAGTAGTTTCAGGATACTGCTCCATTACTCAGTTCCAAAGAGAACAAAAAACTGACGACCATAACATGGACTCTAATGGCTCACTCACAATAAAGAGACCAGAGTTATTATCTAGCCTGTGCAGGATCCAGGAGTATAGCATACTCCCAGAGCACAGCCTGATGTCTGCTCTTGAACACACAGGCCAGGCTACTACTAAAGCTAATGGGAGTTGCCCATGTTATATCCATCAGTTTTTAGATAATACCAAAGGCATAACTTTTTTAAAAGTCCTGATTCAAGATCATTGACTGCTGTGCACGCTTGCTTTGCTTGCCGTTGGAGGACACCTGTACAGCAAATGCAGCACTGTCCCTGGGAGACAGAGCTGATTCTATTGGAATTGCACAATTTGTGAACTGCTACTTCTGGGCTGGGTGATGAATATGCTAATCAAACTTTCCACGCATATGGCAAATTAAAATACATCAAAATTGGAAACTGTTGTTTCTCAAACATATATAAACAGCAAGAATCAAAGAGAGGCCATCTTTTTTCCACGACATACCATCTATGAATTTTCAGTGGTGTTAAAATGGTTCATCTAAACTGGTGAAAGCCTACTGCTGAATAAGTCACGTTAACTATTTCCAACAACACGTCAGTCCAACCTGCTGAACAAATGTACAGGCTGAAAAAGTGGCAGGGATTTGTCTATAGCCCCATCTGGACTATGAAAGTCTTAATATAGCTCAGAACTTAGAAAATTCATACTCCTCAGCCAAAACCAATATATTGACTAAACCTCTGGTGTGTATGCCAATGGAAGAGAAAGTTTGATGGCTTGGCATATGTTATTCCAAGAGATGGTAACTATCCTAGCAGACACAGGCAGGCTGTTTGGCATATGCTGCACATATACTAGGAGGCCCAGACAACTATCTATAAAAGTATCTGTAGCATTTCAGATTGTGTTTTCGTCTATATTTAGAATCATAAGCACTGATTTGCCTCCTCTGGTAACACTGGTAAAACTTTTGGGATTGATTTCCCAATGACATTACGTCCATAGGACATTTTCTGCAGGGACAATAGGAGAAACTCAGGGTGATTAAACCTGTGCCTCCATGGTGAAGATAAATGCAAAAATCAAAACTTAATTACAACATTCAAATAAAAAAAAATCATATAGCAAGTTGTTTTAAAAGTCATGATCACTTTATCAAGATGGTACACTAAATGAAGATTAAAGAAGAGAATTTATTCACAGGAAAACAGAAGCAGTAAGCAAGTTCCCTTTACTTTACTGATCAAGACAAGACAGTGGTATTTAGCAAGCCAATATACTAAACCTAAACGGTAAAATAATCTGGAGGCTTTTAATTTCAAAAATATTTTTTCAAAATAATCAGATATAAATCTGCATATACATTAGACTTGGTAACAGAAAATTAGAATTAATCATGCCTTTCTTTTCTTTTAGGTGAAGGAGATTGTAACTTGTAATAAGAATTCTCTAAAGTGTTTTTTCTTATTAATGAACACAAGAAGGTCCAGCAAGGCTCACCAAGATGTTCACACCTATCTTTTAGGTTACTATTCCCAAATATTTTAGGAAAAAAGCTATACAGAAATACTGAGGTTCCAAGTGCCTTATTTTTTTTCCTCACAAGTAAAGAAAGGGAAGTGGATAGAAAATGTGAATATATCCCGATCCAAGAATTCTGGTTCTAACTAAGTGACTTCATTTTTGTTCTGACTCAGCTCTGCACATTCCCATTCATGGGGCAGGTTAACAAGCTACACCACCACAAAGAATGCTCAGAGAAGACTTATTTACAAGACATTCAGGTATATCACAATGACTATCAGATCTTGATGATAGGTACAGTCGATGGCACTCTCGTTATTAAGTTCAGGTACTTATACACTATTAATAGACTAATCTATGACATGCTAGTAACAGTTCTGTGGCTATACTAAAGTGGGACCTAATCCACAGGGGGGAAATCATAGTTGCCAGTATTTAAACTTCCTGAATAAAGACTTTAATACATTTCAATAAAATTCAAGGAGACACAAACATGTACCCCTGTTTTTTTCTACATAACAGATGAAAAGGTTTGATTCCTTCCTCATAAGCTTAATAAATCTACTTTTCTCTATATAGAGAGTCTTAGAGTTTTAAGGAAAAAAAAAAAACAACAACAAAAAACCCCCAAGTAACGCAATTTAAAGACCATTCCCTTAGTGGCCAAGGTAGAAGCTTAGTATAAAACTACTTTATCACTAAAAGTATTCTGTAAGTAGCAGACAAGCATCCGCCTCTAAAAATGCTATTTTAATGAGTAAATAAAATAACCATTCTTTCCCTCATTACTTTAAATCACTGTTCTTTTAAACATGTGAGAGCCAAAGTAAGATCCCAAGGCAGTGTTAGAAGCTATCTTAATGCAGGATAAAGAATAACTTGAAATTCATCCAGCTTTTTAAAGTAAAGTGTGCAAAAGACAGTCATCTAATTTTAATGAGAGACTGGAAAGTTGAATTAACTGTAGCTCTTGACCTATGCGAACAGTTTTGAAGATACTTTAGAGGAGACACAATTATTTCACAGAAAAGAACAGCACACAAAGGACCTTTTCCTTCTAGAACTGCAACAATTCAACTTTAGAGTTCATAACTACTTTCTAAAGCTATGAGTGCAGCCTTTGTGCAGTTTGTAAAACAAGCAGACATCCTGTCTATTAAGACCTACTGGTGTTTTTCATCATTCAATTCCCTGCAGTATCTCTTATCCCTGCAAAAGAGAAGGAAAGAAAAAAACAGAAATCCTTCACAATTAAATAGAACTAAGTCCCAAAAATTAAGCCATGCAAACAAAGTGCCTGAAACAGAAATTCTCACCACTTTGCAGAGTGAAAAGATTTTTTCTTACAAAGCACATATTACTGCTGGCTATCAGAAATTTGTGAGCTTCCTCTGTACATCTAGAGGAGATGAAATATAGCAGTTTCCCCCCCTCACATAAAGACATCAGTATCTACCCATTGCAGCTGACTGTCCTGAAAAGGAAATTTCCTGAAGTTACTTAAGAGAGATTAAATTATAAGCTGTAAACACATGACCTGCAGATATGGTATACGAAAACAATTTGGCTCAGTAAGGCTCAGTAAGAAGAGTTCTTTGAGACTGGACACAATTCAGAATATTTTGTTTTGAGGCCGGACAGGACACAGGATGAAAGAGCTGCTCCTGCTACACCTACCTTGCAGGTCCTGTCTTAGTTCCAGTATAAAAGAGATAATAACAAACTCAGAAGAACTGACACAGAAGAGGGAAATTTGGCATGAAAACATAATGAGAAATTCTTATGAGAAAATAAGGGAAGTCCCAATAACTTCACAATCTCTCCTCTTTTAGATGCTGGAGGATAGCAGCTTGAAAGGGAAGAAAAAGGTTACTTAGAATGATATGGTTACAGATATGGACCACCACCATAAGTGTCTTGACTGGGAATGATGATTACAGAAGTATTGAGTCATAAAATTATTTATTTCCTCTTGCAAACAGGAAAGAGAGAAACCAGAATGTATTCTATCTCATTGCTCAAATAACGAGTTATTCAATAAAGCAAATTAAAAATCATTTAACTGAGAAGGGAGGCATTTATTTATTTACTGTACCATCCAATTCTTGATTGCCTATTCTTCTCTCTCTTAGATTAAGACATATATGCAAATTTTCTTTTTCTTTTCAAGCTTACTAAATAAAGTTTTATTTTCAGAAGAATTTCTGGCTACAAAATGAAATATGGAAAAAACCCAAAATCTGTAACTGTTCCAACACCAGTTTGTTGATTGTACTGTTTTCAGATATGCCTGTCTTCTGGTATCATTCCATTTAAAAGGAATATTCATAAAGATATATTACTGCAGTTTTCCTTACAATAATTATAGTGGCATATATTACTGGAATAATGGTGAAGATTGTTCAAGTATGCTGCTTCAGCACTAGAAGCAGGGGAATGTTTCAGTAAATGGAATTTATGTTCTAACAGTTTGGTAAATACGCAGTTTCCTCATTTCCAACTGCCTGGTTTGTAATGGCAAATGGCTAAGTTATATCTACCAATTATATCTATCTAGGTAGTGGCACTTTTGGGGTTTTTTTATATTTCCATGAGCAAGTATGTTATTAGAAGTTTATCTTTTTAAAATCTCACCCATTCATTTCACTCTGGATGAAACAAAAATAAGTTACAAAGTAAGGAATAAATTTTCTCTAGTGAGAAAATGCTACTGAATAGTGCCCAAAATTAAACAGTAGCCACAGCACAGATTCACAAGGATGTACTGGGTATGGCTGGGATGAATTTAGTTTTCTTCACAGCAGCCTGTATCTCACTATGTTTTACATTTATGATGAAAAGAGTGTTGATAACACAGGGATGTTTTAGCTGTTGCTGAGCAGCTCTTTCACAGCATCGGGGCTGCCTCTGTTTCTCACACTGCTCCAGCAGCAAGAAGGCTGGGGGTGCACAAGAAGCAGGCAGAGGATACAGCAGGGACAACAAAATGCCAGCTGACCAAAGAGACATTCCATTCCATATGATGTCATGCTCAGTAATAAATGCTGGGGAAGAAAGAATGGGGGACATTTGGAGTTCAGGAGTTTGTCTTCCCAAATAACCGTTATGGTTGACAGAGACCTGGGGGTGACTGAACACCTGCCTGCTGATGGGAAGTTGTCAATGAATTCCATGTTTTACTTTGCTTGTGTGAACAGTTTTGCTTTACTTACTAAACTGTCTTTACCTCAGCCCATGAGTTTTCTCACTTTTGCCCTTCTAATTACTTTCCTTCATCCTACTGCAGAGAAGTAAGTGAGCAGCTGTGTGGGGCTGAGCTGCCCACCAGGATCAACCTAAAATATCACTTTAGAAAGAATTCCAACACACCAATAATCATTTTTCACTGCAGAATTCTTCATATCTGACAGGCTGACTCTCTTTAGAAGAGTATCTCACAAGAGTTGAGTTCCACAGCACTATGCCCAGTATCTCCAAGCTATATTTACTTCAAAATTTAGCACAGCATCTGCAACAGGATTAAGTGTTTTTCATATCATTAACATCAGAGTGAGAAGAAACTAAGATTTTCTTAGGTGCATGTTTTTATTTTTACTAAAAAAAACCAACCACAAACCAAATCAATTTTTACTCCATCAAATAAATATTGATCAAGTCAAACTTCTTCGAATATCCATCAGGTACTAAAAATTCATATAGTTGCCAATATACCAAAAACTGAGAAGATATAGATTCCCTGCCTCTAATACTTACTACGTAACAACCAATTCAAAACAAAGTCAACAAAAGCAATATGATCTTGAACAGAAATAAACAGTCATTTGTATGGACTTTTCTTCAGATTCCAGTACTTTAAATTGTATGTAAACACTGGAGTAAAATATATAATCTTACAGAAGAGGAGTTACTGCTTAATAAATAACAAGCCTATTATCAAGAAGTACATACAAGAGTTTTCAAGAATTGTGTTATGAAGAGAAAGAAGGATTTCTGTTGAGAAAAGAACATATGAAAAAGAACACATGAAAAAGAACACAAATGGTGAGAATGTTAGGAAACTATTCTCTGAATAGAGGAGGAAGTACTCTGTTCTCTGAAAACCTATCTACATTGAACAAGCTATAATTTTAGTATCGACTTCACTAAAGCCTTGGTAAACAACTCCACCTTTTCTGTAAATATCCTCCTATCCTTATTTGCTCATTTATACTAACCACACTTTTCTCTGGGTTTCTAAACAATACATTACTAATACTTATTAATAGTACAAGAAGGAAGTCGAAAGGCAAAGCTGAGGTACAAACTCACTAACTTCCAAGGAACTCACTCACACTTCTAAAAAGTTTATGCTTTCAAGAACAAAATCACATCCTAATTTCCTGGTCATGCATTAATTCTAAGAAAAAAAAACTACCACACTATTAACAGTTGATCACCTTTCAAAAATCCTACCTCTCCTCAGACACCAGGACACATATATGTTTTGCAATCCATCCTTTAAGTCTGCAAAGTCTGTTACATATTAAGCAATTTACAAGGATTTCACATCGGGAAAGTTTTGTCACATTTTTACAATCAATGTGCAGCTATTATAATTTAATATTTTTGCACTTGGAGTAGATTTTTTTAGATGAAGTTTGGATACAAACTGCTGAAAATCTAAATGCTCAAAGAAAACAATGAGCAGGTTGCTCCTCAAAATTCCATAAAAAAGATTTCTGGAAAGAGAAGTAATTGGTTTATGCATCGAATATCAAGCTCTAGGTTCTATGTGCTGATTAAATTGACATTTACTGCAGATCTTAATAATGCCTTGAAAATATGGGTAGCTTAAATGATCAAACAATATTTCATCATGAGAAGTTTTCACAGTCAGCTTTTGCTAAATCAGACACAGGTGTCAGAATACAGCAAGGTAAATCTCTAGAGTACCTATTGCTTATGTGCCCATATGGACAAACTAAACTACCTCTTATTATGTATAAAAACTACTCATTTAAAAAGACGTTAGCAAAACAAAGAAGTAAAAGAATCAATAAAGAGTTAAAATCTGACTTATCTGGCCTAGCTTGTCAAGCAGACAATGACAAATGAAGGCTGGTGGAAGGAAAAACACACAATGCCAGTCGGCACTTTCTTTCCATCATGTGGGTGAATTTTCTTTTATTTGTCTACAATTAGGTTTGCTACTCTTCAGCCATGCTCTTCTCTTCTGTTCTAACTGGAAGTTGTCAAGTATATAATGAATTGATTGACAAGAGCTGACAGCTTTCCTACTGTCATTCAAAACTTAAAGTACAAAACCCAAATACAATTTATTTTTAAGAGTTATTTGATTCTTTAAGGATGTCCTATTTTTATCTGCTAAAAATGAACAAAAAATGCTATTTTAAATATATGGCAAATTATCACCATGGGCAGTAAATAGGTATAAATACTACACCTACAGATGGTTCAAAGCTTCTTTAGCAGTATAGGCAAAACCCAAGGTTGTATACATCTTGGAGTAGAGGACTCAATTGCAGAGAGGTACAGGAGGGGAGAGAGATAACCCAGAAGGTAAGGAGGGAAAAGATTGGGAAACTGAGTAAGCAAAGAGAAAGGACCAGTGAGATTGCAAGAGGATTTAGAGGTGAGGTGTCTGGGAGGCATAAAGTGCTTTTTAACATCTAGAGAAGATTTGAAAATGTCAGCAGTATTTCAGTGAGCTAGAAGTGGGAACAAGAACTTCTGTGTTTTGTCAACCCATTCCCTATCCAAGCATCACTTCTCTGTCCATTCCTTAAAATGCAGGGATTCATGTTTCTGTTCATCCAGTCTGTGTCCTTGCCATCTATAGTCGCCTACATCTGTCACAATCCTTCTGGAAAAGTGTCTTCCAGGGAAAATGGCAGTGCTGAGACAAAGACCTAGAAGAATTCCCAGAAAGTGCAGATTTAATCTCTTCCTATGGTTAGAGGAGGTATGATGACTCAAAAGGCTTTCTGGAGGTAGGCGGTGGATGAACAGGCACTACCACCTCCACTCTCTCATCCACGCTCCCTCCCCATATCCTTCCTTCCATCTTGTACATCCTGAGCTCCACTGAAGATAAGGAGCATCATCATCAGACATTTATAAAACATGTAGGACAGGGTTGTCTGTTCAGATTGGAACAGAGCATCTCCAGTTCCTTCTTTAACGTAAGGAGAATTGATATAAAACTCAGAATCTAAGGCCATTTGATCATGAAGAGTAAATCACTGTGATGACAAAGAATATGTGGAAATAAAGTATTAAATGCAAATAAACCCCACATAATTTATACAGTGGTAATACATAGATTATTAAAATAAAATAAAAAAAACACTAAATGAAAAAAGTAAACACTGTTAACAAAATTATTCATTTACTACACTCTGCAGCATGTTCAGCCAGAAAAACACAGAGGAATATGGAATGTAAACATCTGTATTTGCATTTACTAATAAGTACTTTTCTATGCATCTTTTACATTTACTGCCATTGTTTGAAACAAAAAGAAAAAAGACAGAAGAAGAGATGCTATTTTACACAGACTTTGAACCAAACTAGTTAATGGAATCTCTGACTACATTAAGATTAATAACGCAATCAAAATCTATATGAAGATTTTGAGAACATAATAGCTAACTCGGAAGGCAAACCAGCAGTTAAAACGAAGAATTTAGCAAAACCTGAGCTCTGGAACTACAACAACCTGTATGCCTAAAAGATAGTGTTAGCCACAGTAGAGAATGCTTCTCCGTGTTGAAAAATTCAATGGTTTAAATTCAGACAAAAAGATACCAACAAAAGGGATTTTTACCAGACACTAACTGTCTGTCGGGCCTATTGCTACCAAGGTCTTGCACATATAGCCAGAACTCTCCAGAGATCCAGAACAGTAAAAACGCAACTGTTCTGAAGCTCTCTACTATCTTTAGCTCCTCACCTCTGGTTAGGAGACTTTGTTTTCATAGGATTATGCAGAAAAGATAATAAATCTCAGAATAATACACATATATGCACTGAATGGAAAAGCAGGCAAATTTGAAAAGAAAGTAATTGAAAATTAAATGTCAGCCTTTTGCCCAGCACTGAGTTCTACTTATACAAATGACAGTTGTAACACCATATTAATTCCCTGGATGAACAGATAACTCTATTTTGAAATTATATGTATTTGCTCTTTGGATAAGCATTTAAATAAAAGGTTAAAATACTTTTGGGTTTTTGAGTTTATTTTTCAAAATATTGCAAGCTATGTGTTTTAGCATTTACTTTAAAAAAAAATTACTTAAATTCAGTTGACATAATGAAACTCAGGAGAAATATTTTCAACCTGAAATTCACTTGGGAGCCTATAGCCTGGGATTGTGTTGGTTTTTTTTTAATCCAGCATTCAAGAGTTTTCATAGGAGTCTGAGAAAAAAAAACACTGGGATACACAATGTTTTCCTGATTATTTTTATGCAATATGAGCTGGTAACTTTTGGTATTCTTTTGTCAAAGTGGTTTTGTTACACTAAAATTACTACACAGGAATCAGAACTAACATGCACCTTATTAAATTATTTCCAAGATTATTTTGTTGGGTGTTTAAATACAGAAGTTAAACATATGCATTTACGTAAAATTTTCTTTAAAAGTGCTAACTTGTATTTTGTAGTTACTAGGAAGTAAACATATATTCATTTTTAGGTTCCATTCATAAGCAACTTTTCCAATGTTTCTGAACAATTGCTCAAAGATGTATGTACTGGTGGCAATGATCTGGTACATTGCAGCTGGAATTTTCACTCTGTGGTCACATACTGCAAAGCCACATCTCAATTACAAAACTACAGATACCGTAATGGTAGTTAAACCAGAACTCAGCAGTCACAATATACTACACTGTTGCTTTTGACATTAGATGCAAGATTTTCCCACCAATACTGATTAGATTTTATTATTTACCACACTTCTTTTCCTATTTCTATGTGAATTCATGTGATTGCTTAGGAGAAAGACTGCTTATGAGGAATTTATGTATAAGAAAAAGGAACAAGGATTACAAGACAAAAATTAACGAAATATATATGCAGTAAAAAAAATTCTACAAATGCATATAGATTTATTTTTGCTTTTTCTTTTCTATGTCTTTCTGACATGAATTTGGCACTACTCAGCTGTGTTAAAACTGACACAATTTCATAGTTTATAATAAACAATGAGTTCGTGCTAATCTATAATGAGTTAGAGGTATTTTCAGTTATGAACAAGGACACTGAGTTAAATAATAATCCTTGAAAAGGATTTCAGTAGGTTGACATTTATTATATACAGTGCTATATTTACTTATTTACTTGGGGTCTGTTATGAAAAAGGGTAACATCATACATGAAGCATAAACACTGCAAATCTGAGTACTTTTCTCTAAAGACAATTAGAAAACCCATAATTAAAATGATTTTGATTCTATGCCAAAGATAGAGTCTATGTCGTAGACAGAACTGTTTCTTTGTAAAATTGTGGGGGTTTTACCTATTTAAATTCTGTAAAATTGGCATAGTAAATTCAATTAATCTTAGCAATGTTATCTGATTCTAAAAATGCAAAAATGCCACGATATTTATTAAGTTCAGAAAGTTTACTTTAACATTTCTCATGTTCTTTGTGTTCTGCACTACCACTAGTCCACACAGAGTCAAAGGACATAAGCTGTTGGCAAGATTTGAATATTGTCAAGGGACTGTTTAATCCACTAGAAAGCTACTGTTGAATTCATTCTGCAGCATTTCTCCTCTTTAAAATTTTTTTTCTTTGAAGTAGGAATTCACTAAATTCCACTGTGTGTCAGAAACATAGAACATTTTCTACAGATGAATATTTACTTGAATATGTGTATTGTTATTAGTAATAAAGGCTATTGAAAGTACCAGGTATGTGTTTTCTTGGTTAACTAAGTTGGTTTTCTCTGGATGGCACTCCTTCGTTTGAGCAGGACTGAAAGAATATGTAAACTTAGATTTTTCAGAAGACTTGGATGCTTGACTTAATAAAAATATCCATAGGTTTCAAACACTAAATACAAAAGCAAATGATCTGCAGTAAAAGCTAAAAAATAACAGCAACTGTAAACATATTTGTGCTCAGCCTTTTGTAAACTTTTCTTATCTCTCCCTTACTAGGCAATATACTTTCCATTCTTTATGTGTTTGGGTTCCTAAAAATTATTTCAACTAATGATTTCTTTTTGAGTATGTCACAACACAATAAAACTTAGTATGCATGTGTTCACACACATACATGTTGGATTTAAGTGGTTGGGGTTTTGACTGTAAAAAAACATTTAGCTCCTGTCTAAAGTATTTTTATAAAGCAATATCAATCTACAAATGTAACATGGACTACCTTTAAAAAGTGCAATCTGACTGCAACAGATGGCAGAATGTTAATTTTATTTTAGTCACAGTTGTGCTAGATAGTGACATAAAAGCTTTTACTTCCGTTATATCTTATCTCATCATTTTCATTTTTATATATTTAAGAAAGCCCTATTATTCTAGTACTGTTAGTCTGAAACCTGACTTATGAATCTAACTTCTTAAAGCCTTTTGTAAGAAAAAGGTCTGGAAATATTTAATCTAAATTCTTGATGAACTGGGGTACTATCACACATAGAATTGGAATTCAATAGGACTATCAGGAAAGATAAATATCTAAAGGAAAAGAAATAAAGAAAACTCAAAAAAAAAAAAAAAAGATTGGTTAGAACTCCTAAGGTACTTCCTTAAGGTTCCAAACAACTAGTGAAGCATTGCTCACTACCCTCCCTTCCAGGATTCTCCTTATTCTTTTTATTGCAGGTGAAGTAAACCAACCTCAGCAGAACAGACAGTAGGAGGAATAAATATCAGTCCTTATACAATTTCCTTCATCTGTAATTCTAGAGCTTTACAGATTGTTAATGCTGTATCAAAGCTTTTTCAAATTGTAAAGTATAGATCTATAACCACATGTTCAGAGTATTCCTGAAAGGTTCAAGTATATTAAATTTGGATGGCTGGATTGGAATAAATACCTTTCAAAATGCTTGTGTAGGTCCTTAAACATTCCATTAAGGAGACAATGGAGAAGTGACAATACCTTCCATTGTAGCAACATTTGCCATCTACTTATACTCTGATTAGCTGGCTTAGCCAAAATAAGGTTGTGATTAAAGATAACCACATTATTAGCAAGTCCACAAAAATAATTGCTTTGACCACAGTAATAATTGCTTTTTGAACTAATACTAATTAGATACCCTATATTTGCTTTCTTGTCTGAATCAGAACAACAGTACTGACGGTTAACGAACAGAGTTTAGGAGAAAACTTAATTACTGCCTATTAATGCAGTATTGGAACTCTCTTTAGTTTAGTAAACAAAGCAGTAACAGAAATATGAAGCTAAAGAAACTTAGCTGAGGAAAACGAACAGGTTTTTAACTCAGCTGTTAAAGTAATGGATGACAATGAACAATTGTCCATGCCCGGAAACTAAAAAAAAGTCTTGTTTTGGTTTGTTTGGGTTTGAGAGAGGTGTGCTACAGTTCAAGCAGGAAATTACTGAGAAAACTAAGTTTTACTTTATAAAGCAGGCCTGACTGGATGATCAGAGTAGTATCTTTTGACTTTACATCGAACCAACTATACTAATTCTATACACATCTCTGATAAGACAACAAATAGTTTTCTGTCCAAAGTCTGCTGCAGGGTCGCCATATATCATCCGACACCTAAAAATCTTTCTGTATAAAGATCTCTCATATAAAGTTTTAATATTCCAGAAGTATAGGAGGGTTTGGTTTATGGAATCTTGTTTATATTAATAACAAAAATAATATCTAGCAGAATGTTTGCCCATGATGGCTAGGTTTTCAGAAATATTCCTGTCACGTCACCATGAGAGGACAGAAAGAGCCAAGCAGAACATTTCTTTGATAAAGTGTATGAAAAGCAAAGCTCTTATAATTCACAGCAATTTAATACTGCTTTTATTTTATATAAACTTTAACAGTGGAATCAGTCTAGAAATAAAGGAAACAGAATGGAAAAAAAATAAGGAAAACCTGATTCAATCATCTAAAAATGTTTGTTAAAATACAGGAAATGAGAATGGATACTTCTCTTGAAAGCAAAATTCCATCACTCATTCAGCATACATACAGAAATTTGCAAAGAGCTATACTAATTTTATCTTTTTAAAAGGGAATGGATGTCATTGCTGAACTCATTCTGTCAATTATAGGACTGCAATAGGACTTGAGATTCACTATTTTATATAATGTGATTGTATAGCATAAAAGGTGTTTTGGTGTAAGAAACTGATTTAAGGTGAATTTAAGAAATATGCTCAGCAAAACCACACATCTTTAGAAGTTGATACAATTTCATTTCATGTAAGGCAAGAAAAGTTTGAACTATTTACAGATTTTTTTCTCACTGAAAATTGCATCATCAACTTAATAAAAACTCAGTTCCTGTTTAATGTTTATCTAGCTGAAAAACATGCTCAGTTACTATAAACTGAAGAAATTTCATGGATTTCAATAAGTTATTTTATTTTAAATATTTCTCTAATTTATGTGAAGACAAGTTCATATATGCATAGACATAAAATGCAAGGCTAGAATATGTAAGTATCACCCAGCAGCCCACTTGATTCTAATCAATATTTTTTATCCTAATTTCTCTGGCCCTACCCAACCCACATACTGTCATTTTTTTAATACCAAAATTCATATCAAGGATCAAATTATAAATATTTTGCTCACAGTTACTAGCTTTAACAATTACTAGAATGCTACCTGCGATGTATCGATTTTCGGGGCTAGTGTTTCATGTGCCTCATATGGCAAAAATAATATATTTCACCTTGGAACCATTAGTTCTAAATTGCCCCATCACTAGTAACTATTTAATGGAAAATAAAAGCTTTCCTTAATTCATGGAACTTTGAAATTCTGAGAACTATTGCTTACTTCTGTCTCAAAGCTATAATGCAAATACAAATTATACAGCTGATGCTGCAACTGACTTTGTGACCACTAAATTGCTGATTCTTTTTTAAAATGGAATAAATATTACCTTAATATCAAAAGCTCCTGGCTGACCCACTTTGTTATAAAGCTCCAGCTGGTTCTTGACAGGCGTTACCCACAGTATCACCTGATTTAGTTGTTGACCAAGCTCATTAAAGTCTTTTAGCAGAATCTCTATTTGTTTTTGTTTCTCTGGAAGATCTTTGGATACCTGAAAAAAAAAATAACAGAAACCATTTTTTTTTTGTTAAAAAAAAAGACGTATGGCAAAAAAAAACCATACAGCAATCAGATACTACACACATACACACTTCCACGAAACCACTTCCCTTGCTGCTAGAAAACTCACACCCACATCTCTTCTTGATTGCTAATTCATTATTTTACTGATAGTATATATATATAAAAAAAAATTATCTCAGTATAAAGGTCTGTTTTAAAGGTCAAATTTTAATCACAAAAAGTAATAGTAAAAATATGATAATCATTTGAATGATATTTAAGCTTTCCTGATCTCTTGAGTCTAGATTTTTGTAAGTATGAGTTTTGTTACAAAGTGTGTAGAGTTGCTAGTCAAGTCCAAAATACATACAAAATGCATACAGTGAAGAAAAATAATATAATCTATACTGATGGGGCCATTTGGTTCTCCAGTTTGCGCTCAAAACAGTCAGATTTTAACTAAGCGCATTCCTAACAGTATTAGAAATTAAGAATCAGTGAATGGCATGGTTCAAATTCAACAGTACTGAAACACTTGGGGTAAATATAGGAATAGGATGGAAATAAATAAGCCAACACAAAGCTCCATGCTGTCCCATCCAGATTGTTCTCTATAGCTCAAGAGGTGAGGTGTCACTATACTACACAATAGGCAACATCACAAATATATTCTAGGGGAGAAACCATCTACAATTTAAAAAAAAATAAAATTAGCAGCAGTAAATACAAGGCCTGAGCAGGGCTAAGAAAAAATTGCAGTTAATTATTAAAATCAGGCAAGAAGTATGGTTAATTTCCACACAAAGAAAAATGAGATTTCCCAATATTAATTGTTTTTAAGCATGTTTTTACAAGTGACCCTCTTAAAAGTAGCAAAAAAGTGAGGCTTCTGATAAACAACGTATAAATTACCTGTAAGGTTTAACAGCATTAATAGAAGGGCTGCTATCACGTTGCTCAGCTACAGAAGTGTTATTGTTGTGTATTAACTTTTAATTCTTAATGATGGCATTTTACAGAAGGCAATGAATATAAACCAATTAGAGACATGAAAGTAATGAAGGCTACTACAAAAGAAAAAAAAGAAAACAAACCAGAAAAAAACACAACTGCCTCATGGCATGTACCTGCCTTTACAAATATACTCTGTGTATTATTTATTAGACCATACTTAAATGATATTTGTAATACAAGAAGTTGAATATGTTAAATTATCTCCATTGTTCACTATAGCCATCCCATAACATTCTATTTAATAAAAACTGACCCATGAGTCAAATTACTTTTTCTGTCTTTCTAGTCTTGTTAAATACAACAAAAACTCTGCTTTTCCAGAATGGCCCCAGATATGAAAGAAAACAATTAAAAATTCATTCATTTCCCTTATGTGTTAACTCAATATCTATGCAGACCTTGGCCTAATTTCACAGAAGATTAGTTTCATCTTTCTTACAATTTTTGAATGTTAATCTCCAATGTTTAGTAGCTTTAATATTAATGTAAACAAGTTCAACAGAAATACTGTTAAAAGTAAATAGGTAATCATAGTCAGATAAAAATCCAAGCTGACTTCTGAAGATCTAAAATTTAAATTAATCTGCTCGCAAACAACATTAATCAAGCATATTAAGTCTATCAAAAGATGGGGAAAGAAAAATTCATGAAGTCGAGGGAGGGAGCAACTTATTGTGTACTAAGGTATATTCCACCCAGAAAAACAGAAGATGAAAATTTAGGTATTGATGACAGACTGTACTTCAACCTACTGTTTCCCAAAATATTCACATAAGAAAAGAAAGCAAAATAAAACCCACCTACAGTAAGAGGTAAATTGTGATATAAGTAAACACAGCCTCTTTTTACAAGTTGGCTCCTATGCTAAAATTATAGCACAAACATGTGATTATAATATCTTAATATATAAATAAAAAAGGAAAATAGGTCAAGACGAATCAGTTCATGATATACAGAAATTTAATGTCATCTACTTTTACCAGAGAGATAAAAAGAACAGTACATAAATAAATAAAGTAGTTTCCTGAAAATCAGAAGGTTAGGTTTACCATTGAGCATGGACAAACATTTAGCAAGGCATACCTTGTAAGATCCAGGTAATATTTTATACATCATTGTGTGGAAAATAGATTTTTTGTAAATTCTGCCACGAAATTACCAAGCCTGCTAATCAAACTACAACCTTATGAGTTTAGCGTATTAACAAGTCTGCCTATTATACCATCATACTACTGCAGACTGCCTTTTAGGGGACAGCTTGGTTCCTGAGCTAATTCTGCAGTTCACTAGAAGTATAATTGGGGAAGTATAATTACTTCTCTACGAAGTAATGAATATGATGACTGGATGTCCAGTTTTATGCCCTTTCTGTATCAGAGGATCTTCCCTACCTTTTTACTTACAGTCTTCCACATTTATTATTCACCACTCCAGAAGTTCCACCCCCTTGATAGGATTCTGATGCTGGTGGGACCTATAGACTTGCTGTCTCTAGGCTCTCTCCATGAGTTCTTAGATGCTTCCAGGCATGACTAGTGAGCAATGACTTCTATCCCACTGAAATTCTTCCATTCTACATTTTCGCTTTTGGCACCCTTTCTCACTCATCTTGCTTTTATTCATTTTTTTGCCTCAGGGTTACCACCTGGTGTCCACACAATTTCATCCTCTTTAATATCTTACGTCTTTCCCTCCTATTTAAGAAAGACTATTAGGTTTTATCAGAGGAGGGATGATGTTCTTTTCTAACAGGAAAGACCAATAGAGACAGTGACCATAAGGCAACACCAGCAGAATCGTGAAAACCTGGCAAACGTGAGATGCTTCCCCCCAGATCTGCCTACGACTGAACACAGGGCTAATTAAAAAGTGCTACAGGCCGGGAAGGAAGACAAGGTACAAAAGACAATAAATAAACAAATAAATAAATAAATAAAAGGAAGGACATCTTCTTAGTCCTTTACATACAAATTAAAGTTTTCAGCTTTGCCTTATTTGGCAGGAACTCAATATTGAAAACATACCTTGGTTTGCAACCAAAGGGAAAAAATAAATTTGCAAGTGCAAAGGACAACAAATATATAGATTATTCCTTCAAAGAAAAATTTCTGATTTCAGTATCAAAGGACTATATCATTTCAATGATACGTGTCAAAATACTAATCTCAAAATATGTGATGCATCTAAAATTTTCTTCTTTAGTTCAAGTGTTAATTAAGTTAATTAATTGGAAGTGCAGTAACAGAATAATTGACAAGACTTAAGCTCTAAACTGGGAAACAGTAGAAGACCCTAGTTTTACAGACTGACACTGGTCTTCACAATACTTAATTTTATTTTCATCGTAATCAGTCCATTTCCCACTTACTGAATTTTATGCACTCAAATTTTTTGCTTTTTTTCATTACAATAATAAAAAAACTCACCAACCAATTACCAGCATAGAAATAATAACAACATCTCTCAAAACAAGAGAATACTCTGTGGAATATGAATAACTGCATATTTTCAAAGTCTTTATCTAAATATTTTCATTTCTTTTCCTTATGAATTCTAAAATTACTTGCACTGCTTGTTTCTGTTCCATCTGAATCTCATGTCTTGGATGAAGAAGCAGCCTAAATAATACACTCAATCTGATTACTTTAGTGCAAAAAATATACATATTGGCAGCATAGATCTCCTCAATCATTTCACATGTTCCAGTTTTCCACTGCTATTTCCTAATTTAGCTTTAGGTCGTTATTTTTCAGTATATAAGCATGCACTATGGGATGAAGTAGCTGAGCAGATGAAATGGAATACTCGTTCATATGATAACAGTAAGTATAAAGGGAGGAAAAAGTTGTATAAAGTATATCAACTGATGCAAAATTGTATTCTGTGTCCCTGTTATTTAAAATATTTATGAGCATCCAGAAAGAAGATAATTAAAGCAATACCTATTAAAATAAGATGTGCAGTTACTGTTCAATACCATAACTCAGGAACTAAGCTCAAAATTTAAAAGTTCACACCCTTTAGGTAAAGACTAAGCAAGAAAGAAAGAACAATGAGGAATAGTTTTGCACAGGTCAGAAATGTTATCGCAAATGAATGAACCTGATAAATAGTATTATTAGTAAAACATCACTATCATTATCAGCATCTGCTACCTGTTAAAAGTCAGGAAAGCTGTCAAAATGACTTGCATACATTATATTTCAAGTGACCGATGCCAGATTTTGATTATTTCCCTTCTCTCTCACAAGTCAATGTCACAGTCATTTCCCATGTACCCAAAATGACCAAAGAGAAGTTAATGTAGTTACTCTGCAGCTGCTAGGGATTACAGATGAGGAGATGCATCTTCCCAACATGTCATTGTCAAAACAGAATATGGAGAATTTTCCTAATGGTGAGTGGAGAGAAAATAAATCTTGAATTCCAGCATCTTAACAGCAGCGGAAACTTGGTTTTTTTTTTTCCCCAGTATCAGATAAGACACTCCATTCTCTTGCTAGCTGTCTCATCAACCTCTCAATAACAGAGCAGCACTTATAAAAGGATCTTATTTTGATTAAAATTTAGCATTCTTCATACACATATTATGATAAATTATAACAAACTGCAATGAATATGAACAGAAGTATATTGTGGGGTATCTGTGATGACTGTTAAAATGTTTTTCTTGTATTCTTCACTTGGGAGAGTCCCTCTGATATACAAAGCACCTTATGAAAGCCAGTTTCTAACGCAGGATAACTGGTAGTGTCAAGTTTGAAAAAAATCACAATTGTTTATATACAAGAAAGCAAAGAACGTACAGCTTTTTTGTATGCATTGCTTTCCTTCCTAAATGTAAAACAAGCAGCAGCTTCTGCTTTAATATTCTTTTTCTGCAAAAATGT
Source organism: Phaenicophaeus curvirostris (assembly GCF_032191515.1). NCBI lineage: Eukaryota > Metazoa > Chordata > Aves > Cuculiformes > Cuculidae > Phaenicophaeus > Phaenicophaeus curvirostris. The sequence continues at coordinate 122,942,942 of NC_091392.1, read as the reverse complement.
AAATATTAGGAAAAAATGTGACAGATGACTACACTGCAATCAGCCTACAGTATAACTGGACTGAAAGCAGGTTTATATGCTGTCCAAGCAAGGACTTGGATAATAAAGAAATAACTAAAGTCATAATAACTATTAAATGCAAGCTTCAATCTAGACTTATTGATAAATCACAACTGACAATTCAATCACCCTAGTAAGATAACTGCATAAAACAGAAGTTCTTACAGCAACTGTTCAGAAAGTTTTATTTTTTTAAAATCACTGTACCTAGACCATGTATAAAAGAATGATTTAAAACAGAAAGGGGAGAAGTTAATTTTCATGCATCATTTCTTCATGAAAAACAATCAGTGTAAGAAAGAGTTTCATATAACTTCAGTGTAGAATGCCATTTAGTTAATTAACTGAGCCATTCTCATTAACAAACTCAATATTGACTTTAAAACAAAATCTATGCGGTGTCTTTAAAACAAAGAATAATTACGAGCCACAGTGTCTCTGACGAAGTTGGACTACAGACTATGTTATTACAGAAAGGTAAAAGCAAGCTACTAAAAATATGTATACCAAGATCTTTTTTTGTTATGTATCTAGTGCTTCATATTTCACAGAATCAGAGAGTGGCAGGTGTTGGAAGGGACCTCTGGTGATCATCTAGCCCAACCTTCCTGCTAAAGCAGATTCAACTAGAGCAGGCTGTACAGGAATGCATTCAAGCGTGTTTTGAGTATCTCCAGAGATGTAGACCCCACAATCTCCTGTCAAGTATGATTTCCCCTTGGTGAAATACACGCTGACCACTCTCAAAAACCTTCTTTTCTTCTAGATGCTTGGAGATGAGCAATTCTATCTCCTTTCTAGGGATGGAGGTGAGGCTGACTGGCCTGTGGTTTCCTGGGTGCTCCTTCTTGCCCTTTTCGGAGACTGAATTGACATTGGCTCTCCTCCAGTCCTCAGGCACCACTCCTATTCTCCGTGACCCTTCAAAGATGATGGAGAGCGGCTTAGCAATAATGTCTGCCAGGTCCCTTAGCACTTTGTGGGTGCATCCCTTTGGGGCCCATGGACATGTGGGTGTTCAATTTGCCTAAAAAATCTCTATCTAATCAGATCTTCCTAGACCAAGGGACAGCCTTTCTTTCTCTCCTACATTCAGGGTCTGTGATTCTTGAGGGTTGGTCTAAAGAGTGAAGCAAAGGCAGCATTCAGTACTTCTGCCTGCTCTGTATCTTCTGTCACAAGGGCATCCACCTTATTCAGCAGTGGGCCAACATTTTCCCTAGTCCTCCTTTTTCTGCTGATGTACTTGAAGAAGTGCTTCTTCTTGTCCTTGATGTCTCTTGCCACATTTAATTCCAAGTGGGCCCTATCCTTCCTCATTGCATCCCTGCATACTCTTACAAGGTACCTATACCATTCTCAAGTGGCTAGTGCCTTTTTCCACATTCTGCAAACTCCTTCCTTTCATTTAAATTTCTCCAGAAGATCCTTGCTCATCGATCCAGGTCTCCTGCCTCCATTGCTTGATTTCTTACAAGCCTCCCAAGACTGGACTTTAACATGTGGGTTTTGGTTTTTTTTTATTTTCTCTCCAAACTTCTTAACAGTTTATTTGTAATATTCTCAAGTTTCATTTTTATTACAAAAAACTTTTTTATCTTCTATTGATGCAGAAGACTAAAGCAGTCCCCAAATCCAATGCACCAAACAATTTTCTGCTTCATCCGTCTGTCTAGCTTTTAAAAAAGTAAACAAATGTATCCCTGCCTCAATGATTTGTGTTGTTTTTCCTGCATGGTAATATAATTGTATGTATCACAGTCTTCTGAATATCTGTATTCTTTTTATATTCAGTATCTATAACTAATTGTCATTCATTCTCCTCTCTACTATCTCAGTGATTCTCCTTTGTCAAGGGCATTTTTGAGCAAAAGACCCTCTACCTTAAATCTCTGCTAAATAATCTAGTCCTCAATTTTCTTTTCTTTATCTTTATTTCTTACTCAGTTCCAGAAATATAAAAGCAGTCATAAAGGGATGATTCCTGCAGTGACTCTTAATGAAGGCTCTGCTGACAGGAAAGGGATTTCTAAATGGAAGTGCAATGCCCCAATTGCTCTTTCTTTAGTTTACAGCAGATAATCCCGTATTTATCCCTCAGGCTATACACAGTCCGTGAGGCAGGCAAACTCCAGCACATACCTTACAGTACTATTAGCCTGTCTGAACAGTTTGAGGCTGTCAGCCAAGGTTTTCTTCCCACAGAAAGCAAAGCCTGACATATATGTTGGGAGGAGAAGAGAAAATGGCATGTCATAGTACTGCAACAGTGCTTAGATACAATCAAGTTTAGTATCACAACGGGCTATTGTCTAGATAATGACGATGAAGAATTTTTGAAAAGGTATCAAACTCTGAGAAAAGAGGACAAAAAAGGCATGGCAAGAGGAAGGGGAAAGGGAAGAGGAAGTTTAACTTTATTTTGGAGTATTCTATTTGTGGAACTTTTAATTATTTAGGCATGTCGCGATACAGACAGGCCAATATAATTAAAGTATAAACTTTATCTTGTAAGCAGCAAATAATACATCATAAGATTTTTAGGTCCCTACAGTCTTCCTTAATATAAATGTATGAAACACCTGACACACAATGGCAACCTGTCTTGAAACTCAAGGTTAAAAAAGCCCAGATCATTGTCGTTCATTAGCTTATGACATTATGTGATCCACTGTACATTGTATGTGAAATCTCTCTTAGAGACATAACTGTTGCAGTGTAGAAAAAAGTGTAAGAATTTGCCTAAAATTACTTATTTGAAATTTGGTAATTCAGTACCTCAATACAGCTGTCAGCACGTATGTCGTGAAAACTAGTACTTTTTATATTCAAAGTACTTGGCATAATTTCAGTATACGATGAATACATTCCAGATTCATAAGGCAAACAAGAATATAAAGGAATTTAAAGATGGTTGGTAAGATAGTATGGTATATATTCTATATATACTTAAATACATATATTTAATCATGATTTTATGGTCTCATGGGATAGTAAACACTTTTTACCCTTGCATGACTGTATTTCATAACTAATTTTAATTCTTTGCTCAAAGTTTAATGTGCAGCAAACAGAGCAGCAAAGTGGCCCAATGAACACTCATCTGAAATCTTTATGATTAATATAAAAATAAATAGATTTGTTTTCTTCCTATGCATCCAGTAGATCATAAAATTATTTGTGATGTCATAAATTTTAGCTTATCCTCACTTGTTAAGCAAATACAAACCACCTTTGATTTTACTATAAATTAACTACATTACCTTTACTGTAGATATTAGTTGGGAGTGGCCATAGAAGAATATCGTTACTTAGATTTTGTATAGACATATTAATTTGAAAAAAAAATCCCTAAAAGCCAGAAAAAGATTATGGGCTAGAGCAAATGCTAAGGGGTCCTGAGGGAAAATTGCTGAGAAGTCTGCCCAGCTTCAACAGTCCCATGGCTCACCAGGGCAAACTTGTCAAATAGGGATGGTGTCTAGCATCATACTGATGGCTGTTAAGGAGCGCGGTGAATCAGAGCTGATCTAAGTGACCTGACCTGACCTCAGTCTCCACTGAGGTCAGAGTAAAAAAACTTTGAGAATTCATTACAGATCCTATTATGCATACTTACAGAAACAACCATCATACCGCTTTCTGGTATTCTGAGGTGGTTATTAATGAAGGAAAATGGAGTTATGCACTACAGCAATAAGGAATTATACAAGAGGTAAACTAAATTATTGGAAGAGAAAAAGACGTAATATAGCATCCTAGTCAGGTTTCCAGGTCCAGTAGTCATGAGCTTACTTTCATCAGAATATTTAAGGTGTCCCCTTAACCAAAACATTTTAAAAAACCATGTAGCTTAACTGTTCAATATACCTGATATTTTTTGTTTAGAAAGCATTGCAATGGAAAAGAGTAAGAATAAGAGCAATAGCATATTGGACCTTCCAGGGCTAAAACACAACATATAATTGCCTGAAAACAAATCCCAACTCATTTGACATTGTAGTGAAAAATGCATTTTCCAATATGTAATCCAATCACCAACTTAAATGCTTTGTGACATCAAAGCTACAAAATAATCAGAAAAAAGAAAGAACTTCATAAGGTGAGAAAACACAAACATTTACCTCATTCTTTCTACATGTCCATGATTAATGTCAATGTATGGATAGAAATAAAACTATTCATTAATTCTTTTTATTTTTAAGAGCCATTAAAAAATAATAATGCATCAGAAATTCTCATAACTAGTAGCATTATATTTATTCATAATTTTCATAGCAGTTATTATTTCTTCTGAGAAAGCTAGGCCAGCTTTTTGCCTTTTGATAAAATTAGTAAAATGTCTTAGGATTTCTATTTGAAAGAGAAATTTAGAAATGGAGATTTAAATTTTATATTTAGAGTAATAACATTCAAGAGACTCCTATGAAATAATCATATTACTTATTTTTCAAAAGTAGAAATCTGTTTAATGTTGATAATCCAAGATAATTTAGACATTTGTGGTGAGATGTTGTTATGAAAGAAGAAAAAGATATGCACTCAGAGGATATATCACAGAAAAAAAAGAAAGATAAATAGAACTGCTATGAATTTTCTTATGTAGAAGTATAAGATTTGTACAAGGTTGTTAGTACCATGTTACTACAAGTCACTGCCCCTTATTAAAAGTACGACAACACCACAAATATCTCAACTGATATTCATAGACGCTTTGTGGGTTTATTTTTAGGAAAATGAAAAATGTTCCTCACTATTGTTCTAGATGGAAAGCTGCTATTTGAGTACATTGGGATTTAACTTGATAGATGCTCTACCACACAGAACATTATTCAGAATAATCTTATTAGTAACATATTGTGGAAGCATCAAAAAATATGAGAACTATTCTTTTCCTCTTCATCCCACCAAATACAAGTTTAGTTTTGTAAAATCTTGCAAGTCTCTTGTGTTCATCCTTTTTATGAAAAGCTCTTGACAATCTGTTGCTCCTCTTTCATGGAAAGTGGGGGAGATTACAAACAGAGCAGTCATACAACTTGGCCTCTTACCTTATAAGTAAGTCAGAGTAAGAACTAACACAATAAGTAAGAAACGTCTGATGTCACAGAATTTGGTTTTGGGATGACTATGAGGAATAAAAGACATATTCTTTTGATATATACTGCAAGAAACTAATTTTAAAAATATGCCCAGTTTTCTTATAAGCAGTTCCTTTCATGTAAGCTTTTCCATGTTGATGAGCAACACAACCTGAAATCCACAAATCATGCCATGATAAGTTTCCAGCTTATTTATATTTAACTTTCATTAAATTTATTATGTTTGCTGTCATTTATTGTTAAGCCTAAAATGTAACTGGTAAACCAAGAATAAAGTGAAGCAAATAAAGCTAGAATCTAGTATGTATAAAGAAGAAAAAAAAAATCAATGTATTATGAATATACCCAAAATCTTGTCTCAAAGGAAAAGAAGAACAAATATTCAACAGTAAGTCACAAGAGCCCTTGATATTGTGTAATTATTGCCCCATTGCTGAAAAACATTTTCAATATCAAAATTTTTTCCTTGAAGGGACCTCAGAATGTCTAAACCTTTCAAATGAGAGTAAGTAAAATATTGTAGTAGGAGAGTATTTATTGATATTTAACTGGACAGAAAATTGGTAGTGTCATTAGTAAAAAGAGAAAAATCATATATCTGTCTACAGGACTCCTGAAATAATGTAAAAAAAGCATTCCTATCCACTTTTACAATGCTTTGAACCTTCAGAATGTTTTAATATCACTAAGCAATTTAATTTTACAATATTCCTGTGGGATTGGATGTTTTGCATAGGAACAGAGAACAGTTGGAAAATTAAGCAATGCCCCTGGCATTTCCAGTCTGGGGGAAGTGACAAGATCAAAATGGTCTCTGTAAAGTATTATGCCCAAATGCACCACCTATTAGGAATTTAGAGCAGTAAAAACTTTATTTTTTGATGCTGTGCTACTGCATCTACTTGTTCATAATGCTTTATTAGGGGGACGCATAACATTTTGTTTAATATTTACTTTTGTGCTCAGAAAAAAGGAAAATATATATTGGAGGTTTTATGTTAATAAATGAAAAATAGACCAACGCAATAATGTGTGCAAAGCACATACCTGTGTGGGGAACAGAGAACAGGGCTGATTATCTTGATGTTATGCAAGCTTAGCTGCCGAAGTTGAAAGGATGAGTTTTTTTTGTGTTTCAGGGAAAAAGGCTTCTCCAGAAAATTGTTTCAGGCTATCATCTAACCTGCTTGATACAGAAATGTCTCTGAATGCCCAGAGGTGAGCACATACCCCGACCACAACCTGGCCCCACACTACAATGAGATCAAAATGTGTGCAAGTGTGCTGTCCCCTCTATTTCCACAGGAAGGAAACCTAGGCTTGGGCCAGACTGCAGCTGTAGTATATACTTCTCAGGCCCCTGAGATGGGGGAACCAGGACTCTCTGGTATGCTGCAGCACAAATGTGCCACTCTCCACAGGAGAAACACACAAAATTTGTTGTATGCAATTAAAGAAGAATATATACAAAGTATACCTAAAGTTAACACCCATTTTTACAGATTAATTAATTGTATAAGCAAAAGACTTTCTTCTCCACTCAGTTTCTGCTATTTGAAAAAAAAAAGTGGAACTAAACAATGATGACCCTTCCTAATTCGATGTATTGTCTGTGAAAGTCACTGGTTTGAATAAAGGCCAGATGAATTGGTCTGGCTACATTACCTACAAAGTAGGGATGACCAGCATCATCCATGGTTAAAATATCATAATACAATTTTATTCAGACAGATTGGATTTTTTTTGCTTTGTTTTTAGAATAAAATTTTAAATTGTGTATTTACAAACATTTTCTCTTTTGATGGACTTGAAAACTGTACGCATTTCACTTCTGTCCCTTTATATTGCAAGACAACACTAGCTTTCACTAAAGCCTGGGAATTTCTTATGTCCCTACTAAGTAAATGATTCTTCAGTCTTCTGTGCTTAAAACTGTCTTCCAATATGGCAGAATTTCCCCACTCAACTCCTTGACAGAGGATGCTATGTGCTTAAAGTTGCATGATTATATGATTTCTGGCATAAATCTCATGTTTAATAGTAATTTCTAGATCCTTCTTCTATTAATTTGTATGGATACCATTTGAGATCATGTATATTTTTAGCTTACTACCTTTTCTTCATTACTATGATTTTCTCCAGGCATCCAGTTCCAGGCATAATCAGATAGCTAAATCGACATGGTCAGAGGGTGTATGGACCTTTTTTTTGCCCCCAAACATCCACTATTACGTTTTTTGTGCAAAAACAAATAAAGCAAGTACTCCCTTCTTTAAATTTTACATCTTCTGGATGTAGTATGAATTTACTTCATCTCTTTGAACTCAATATTCTGCAAACTGACTCAAGAAATCCATACAAAACTGCTCTAGAAACAGATTCTTACGGTCATTTATCTGCATTTTTTAAGTGAGATCAAACATGGTCTTCCCAAAGCACTTCAATCTAAAATAAGATATGATTGGATATCAACATATTCTTCTCAAGAAGGAACTCATAACATTGTAAGAACACTGTTATTATCTATATCATTTGAACCAAGAGCAAAGAAAATTTAAGGGATTTTCTGCTTCATAGTTTTCACTACCTGACTTTCTATTGTATCTGGCTTTTACATAGAAGTTTTGTATAGCAACAAGGCTCCCTGGAGAATTGGTATCTAATATCCCTGTTTTCTGCAACAAAAACTGCATTCTGTTATGACTGATGCTTAGATACAGCAGAATTTTCAGTTACTTGGTTAATCTTTTAGTATATGCAGCAACTGTTTTTCTTTCACTAAATACCTTGAATGACAAGAGTGAGTTAAAGTTGAAATAATTTTCTCCACAATCACAAAAAAACACATATGCTATACAAAAATATTTTTCCTTTAAGAATAAAGCTAGTTGAACAGCTATAGTTTTCTTTCAGTAATAATATTCCAGAAACAGGATAAATTACATATTTTTCAATTACTTCTGCTCCCAAGAACTTCATTAAATCGTATTTTAATTTTGGTCTTATAGAAGAATAGACATTTTTTAAAAAATATATATTTTAAACAGAAAAAAAGAAGCAATTACATAAAATCTCTGGAAACTTTTAAAAATTATAAAAAGCAGTTCGTGTAAAGTAACTGTTAGGGAAAGAAAATAAAACCAGTGAGTATCATACCATAGCAACATTCACCTCATTTCAATCTCATTTATATACCTGTGTTGGGGATCAAAATCAGCACAGATCTGTGTAGATATTTAGATTCTTTTCAAATGTGGCACAAGATTTTAAAGTCTTTTAGCACTAATATTCCAGACTTTAAGACCACTGCATCCAAATCTAAATCTTAATTCATACTAGGAATAAACTGCTAGTATAAGCCTCATCTGTTAACATCCCTTAGTTTATAGACAGTAAATAACCAAAACTTTCAGTGTAAGTTAAACCAATTCATTTTCTTCCATCTACTGTGAAAACCTACACTTAGTTTTGATTGTAGACATTCATGAAGCTTATTGTAATACACCTTTCAAATCACATACACTGACAAGAAAAAAATAGACACGTCCTTATGTTTTACAACTGTCTCCAGTTCTTTCTGATTACGATCATTAGGATGACTTACAGTATAGCATGTAAAGTGGAACAAAAACTAATGTTTGAAGCTGCTAAAATGACTAAAAATTGCCTCTGATCACTGACTAGGCTGTAGGGCCTCATTCCCATTGTGCTCTGTCTTTCTAACACATGCAATCTGTTGTTTCAAAATATGTAAGTATCAGAATAGCTTTAAATCAATACAGCCAGAAAACCTTCAGTAAGTGTAGCCTTAAAAAAAAAAAACACCAAAAACAAAACAAAACCAAACAAACCAAAACCCTAGGAAAAGCCCCAAATGGGTTATTTTACTTGCTTGGAAGGTGAAGATAACTCAGACATTCATACTAGCCTGCAAATGCTTTATTCTATACTTTTTTACCTTATTTTCAAAATGTGTAAGACAATTTTACTTTAAGAAAAAAGAGGACAGGGGAGAAGCATAGTATTGTCAATACTCCTTGAGGATGAGACCAATTTTAATGGTCTTGGAATAGAGGGGAAGTGCAACCCAAATAAAAATTAAAAAAAGCCACTTTCACTTATCTATGGAATTCTTGGTTGAAGTGCACAGGCCATTACTCTTTCCAGAACCTGCAAAAAGTGTGCTGTAAGTTAGTGTATTTATATTTCCTATTAATTGAATGAAAGGTTTGCCATCCGTGCTCTATGTGTTTCTATTGAACCAACAGTACATGACCATTCTCTTAAATGATGTAAAATGCAATCTGATTGAAGATTTCTGGTTGTATTTAAAGACATATGTACATGTATGTATAACATATACCAAGTTTAGGCTACAAGACTAGGCTGTAAGGTTGTTTAAACGTCTCATCATCACTGTCTTTAAGAATATCTTTATTGTTGTAAGAACTTGATTGTTCTTCCTGTTTGAATAACAAGCTGCAAAAAGGGACACACCAAAACCTTACAGATCCTCATGCAGAGGTAGACCTTTAAAAATCTTACATAATCCTGTTCTTAAGAGCATTAGCTATTTTACCATAACGTTGGACAACATTATTGATTTAGAACCCAAAGATCTTCTCATTGCCCTCTCAGAAATGCAAAGATTCAGTGGCAAAAAATTATTATGTCCTCCCAGACAGAAACATTACTAGGATGGGCAATTGTTGACAGTGCGTTTCTGTTCCCTAGTAAAGTGTAACAGGAAGCATCTCCTCAAGTGTGTCTGGGCAGCAGGAGACTTTAATTGTCTTTGCAGCAAGGTGGATGCCTCAGGATGCTCAACCATAAGGAGTAGAAAATAAGACATAAGTACCAAATGGTAAGACTGGGTGTAACCACACTCTGGTCTACCCTACCTGAGTTATTGATGGAAATATCAGAGCTCTGTTATTTAGTAAGGCTACCACTTAGTTAAAAAACCCTCCGCATTACACAGTTAAAAAGTAATAACCAAAAGAACCCACTAAAAAGTACAAAGATAGGGATTCATCATACCTTATCTTATTATCAGTATGCCATTTTTTATAGTCTACGCCTCCACATTATTTTCTACTTAAGCTGAAAATAGTGGTCAACACCAAACAGTTGACATTGAAATTACATTTTAGACTAACAAAACCTCCAGAAAAATAATTAGTTTGAAACAGTACTCAACAACACTGGAAAGCTAAAGGCATACAAATTTTAATACAATTTGGCCTAAAATATATTTCTAAAAGGAAGGTCATCAGCATTGTTTTATTTCTGCACTGTGTTATGACATCTTAATTCCTGTATGCTTAGCATGGCTGGGAAAAAGCAATTTATCTTTACATTGCTAGTGATTTTGCCTTTTTTCATCTTAATTACTGGTGGTTGTTAGAAATACAGTAATAAAAAGGAATGCTATCATAGAATCATAGAATCACCAGGTTGGAAGAGACCCACCGGATCATTGAGTCCAACCATCCCCACCAATCTCTAAACCATGCCCCTCAGTACCTCATCCACCCGTGCCTTAAACACCTCCAGGGAAGGTGACTCAACCACCTCCCTGGGCAGCCTGTTCCAGTGCCCAATGAACCTTTCTGTAAAGAATTTTTTCCTAACGTCCAGCCTGAACATCCCCTGGCAGAGCTTGAGACCATACCCTCTTGTCTTGTCCCCTGTCACTCGGAAGAAGAGGCCAGCTTCCTCCTCTCCACAACCTCCCTTCAGGTAGTTATAGAGAGCAATGAGGTCTCCCCTCAGCCTCCTCTTCTCCAGGCTAAACAACCCCAGCTCTCTCAGCCGCTCCTCATAAGGCCTGTTGTCCAGCCCTTCACCAGCTTTGTTGCTCTTCTCTGGACTCCCTCCAGAGCCTCAACATCCTTCTTGTGGTGAGGGGCCCAGAACTGAACACAGGATTCGAGGAGCGGTCTCACCAGTGCCGAGTACAGAGGGAAAATAACCTCCCTGGACCTGCTGGTCACGCCGTTTCTGATCCAAGCCAAGATGCCATTGGCCTTCTTGGCCACCTGGGCACACTTCTGGCTCATGTTCAGTCACTTGTCAACCAACACTCCCAGGTCCCTCTCCTCCAGGCAGCTTTCCAGACAGACTTCTCCTAGTCTGTAGCACTGCATAGGGTTGTTGTGCCCCAAGTGCAGGACCCAGCATTTGGCCTTGTTAAACCTCATCCCATTGGACTCACCCCAGCAGTCCAGCCTGTTCAGATCCCTTTGCAGAGCCTCCCTACCCTCCAGCAGATCAACACTTCCACCCAGCTTAATGTCATCTGCAAACTTAGCGACCATGAGATTATAAAATTTTCTGTTCTAGGTGAAGTGAAGAGGGTGGTTAGCAAGACGGTAACATTAAATTTCCAGAGGGCAGACTTTGATCTCTTCAGCAGGCTGGTTGGTGAAGTCTCATGGGAGACAGTACTCAAGGGCAAGGGAGCCCAGGAGGGCTGGGAGCTCTTCAAAAGGGTGGTCCTAGCAGCTCAGGAGAAAGCCATCCCCATGTTCCGGGAAAAAAGCCGGCAGAGGAGAAAGCCAGCTTGGTTGAATAGAGAGATCTTGAGGGATATCAAGAAGAAGAGAAATGTTTATGGCCTCTGGAAGAAGGGACAGGCCTCTTGGGTGGACTACAGGAGGGAAATGAGATTGTGTAGGGAAAAAATCAGAAGGGCTAAGGCTCAGCTAGAAATTGGATTGGCCAAGTCAGTGAAAGATAACAAAAAATCTTTCTACAAATATATAAATAATAAAAGGCGGACTAGGGAGACCATACAGTCCCTATTGGACACAGAAGGAACAACAGTAACAGGGGATGAGGAAAAGGCTGAGGTACTTAATGCCTTCTTTGCCTTAGTCTTTAGTCGTAAGGAGGGTCGTTCCGTCTGTGTACAAACCCAGGAGCTAGAGGAGCATAATGAGGCTCCCATGATCCAAGAGGAGGTGGTCAGTGCCTTGCTAGCCTGACTGGACAGCCACAAGTCTATGGGGCCGGATGGGATTCACCCTAGGGTACTGAAGCAGCTGGCGGATGTGCTGGCCAAACCCCTTTCCATCATCTTCCAACAGTCCTGGAAGACTGGGGAAGTCCCACTGGACTGGAGGCTGGCTGATGTCGTGCCCATCTACAAAAAGGGCCGCAGGGAGGACCCAGGAAACTACAGGCCTGTCAGTCTGACCTCAGTGCCAGGGAAAGTCATGGAGCCGGTGATCTTGAGTGCTATCATGAAGCACATGCAAGAGAACCGGGTGATCAGGACCAGTCAACACGGGTTCACAAAAGGCAGGTCTTGCCAGACTAACTTGATCGCCTTCTACGACAAAGTGACTCGGCTGCTGGATGAGGGAAAGGCTGTGGATGTGGTCTTCCTGGACTTCAGCAAAGCCTTTGACACAGTTTCTCACAGCATTCTGCTTGAGAAACTGTCAGCCTCTGGCCTGGACAGGCGCACACTCTCCTGGGTGGAAAACTGGTTGGATGGCCGGGCCCAGGGAGTGGTGGGAAATGGTGTGAAATCCAGCGACAAGTGGGGTTCCCCAGGGCTCAGTGCTGGGTCCAGCCCTGTTCAATGTCTTCATCAATGATCTGGATGAAGGGATTGAGTGCACCCTTAGCAAGTTTGCAGACGACACTAAGCTGGGTGGAAGTGTCGATCTGCTGGAGGGTCGGGAGGCTCTGCAAAGGGATCTGAACAGGCTGGACTGCAGGGGTGAGTCCAATGGGATGAGGTTTAACAAGGCCAAATGCCGGGTCCTGCACGTGGGGCACAACAACCCTATGCAGTGCTACAGACTAGAAGTCTGTCTAGAAAGCTGCCTGGAGGAGAGGGACCTGGGAGCGTTGGTTGACAGCCGACTGAATATGAGCCAGCAGTCCAGCGAGTCCAGAGAAGAGCAACAAAGCTGGTGAAGGGCTGGAGAACAGGCCTTATGAGGAGCAGCTGAGAGAGCTGGGGTTGTTTAGCCTGGAGAAGAGGAGGCTGAGGGGTGACCTCATTGCTCTCTACAACTACCTGAAAGGACGTTGTAGAGAGGAGGGTGCTGGCCTCTTCTCCCAAGTGACAGGGGACAGGACAAGAGGGAATGGCCTCAAGCTCCGCCAGGGGAGGTTTAGGCTAGACGTTAGGAAAAAATTCTTTACGGAAAGGGTCATTGGGCACTGGAACAGGCTGCCCAGGGAGGTGGTTGAGTCACCTTCCCTGGAGGTGTTTAAGGCACGGGTGGACGAGGTGCTGAGGGATATGGTTTAGTGTTTGATAGGAACGGTTGGACTCGATGATCCGGTGGGTCTCTTCCAACCTGGTTATTCTATGATTCTGTGATTCTGTGAAACTTGCTAAGGGTGCACTCAATGCCTTCGTCCAGGTCATTGATAAAGACATTGAACTCATTTATATATTCACACATTTTTTAGAACTTGTGACATTCTCATGTTTGTCCAATTAAACAGAAAGAAGGACAACTTCATTTTGCTATATGCGAGGACATTTGTCAGTACAGCTGACGATAACATGAATGTGGAATACAGCTAATTAGCAAGCTATGACAAACTGTCATAGGTAACTTAGCATAGCATACTACTTTATTACATTTAAGTGAATCGGGTCACTCAGTAACTGAAAACAAATTAGAAAAAGATCCATTTTTTTAATCTCCAAAATGCTGGGTATATTATTCTAATTTAAAATGGAAAGTGCAGAAATCCAACTGCAGCATTCGTTCTCAAAAATCTTTTCCCTTCCATCCCACAAATAATGGAGAAGCAACTGTAGAAGTTTCAACTGTGAACTCAGTTTGAGTTGCATTGACATGCTAGAAATTTGATGTCATCACAGGTAATCTATGACTAATTACAACTCAAAGCAAGTTACAATGCATGAAGCATAACCTTGTTATGACTTTGTCTTTCTGCACTTTCTGGGCCCATCTGTTTTTCTCTACACTTGATCAACCAAGCTAAGAAGACCTATACTTTTCCTGGTGGTACAGAATATGTTCACAAATTATAGCCATGTAACTCCGCTCCAATTTTTTTTTGTCCATATAGCACAGCAAATTGATTTGCTGTGGCAGTAAACAGTGAAATAGTCTCTTCAATGTCTAGTAATTAGTTCTAATACTAGCAGACAAATTAAAAGGCAGCAAAACAAAATGTCTCCATCAGGCACTTATAATAACCTTCGTAATACACACAGTAGACGTTGTGAAGACTAAGGTGGATAAATGAGCAGAATACTGATTTTGGCATCCAGCTTACTTTCAGATAATCTAACTCATCCCTCTTGGCTGACATCAGGCCAAGAATAATATTAAAAGAGTAATAAACTCCTTCCAGCAAACCTCTGATTCCATGGTTCACTGGTCTCAGACCTAATCTATCAATCCATTTACTGCACAGTAAAAGGTAAGAAACCCATTACAGATCTGTTGCATGCCCTGGCAGGTGGTATATGACAAGAACTGAGTTCATAACAAACTCCAGAGCCTAGTATCCCTTTTGTATGCTTTGAAGCACTAGGTGGTTAGCTTACTTGGCTATCACAGCAGAAGACACTTTCGCCTTTGAAAATAAACAAACAATTCTTGATGTGAAGGCAATAAAAATGGTTAGAAAACACTTCATTTTTCATGATAGGAAGACTTCACAAAGATAGTTTTATTTTCAGTTTTACAAGAAATACTGGCTTTGGAGAGGGTACAATAAGTAAAACCAGGCTAGAATTTAAAAGTCATGCTTTCAAATGTAGGCTTTAATCTTCGTTTTCTGCTTAAACTATGTCTGAGGTAGCAGCCTATTAGAATCACTATTCAATAACGTTGTCTAAAGAAATGTCATTTTAAAATTATTACTATCCAAAGGAAGGAAAAACTCTTTGTAACTGTTTCTCAAGGTCATCATCATGTGACAAAAACACCAACAGCAAAGACAATACTGAAGCATAGGCAAAAAAAAAGGTTCTTTTATGTGACTGCAATTCCTTTCATACTCAATTTCTTTTCTTGGCTTATTTCCATTGCTGTAGGGCAGCAGTTTCTGTAAAGAAGGTCTGAACATGACTGATTTCAAATATGTCACCTGAAGGTTAAGACTCACAGGTGTCATCCCCTATTCCCCTGCTCGGCAGATCAAGGCAAAACCAAAAATTTGTCATAGCCTTAAGTGATATTTGGCTACATTCTCAGCTGGTGTAAATTGTCACAGCTTCCCCAAAAGAAACAGAATTACTCTAGTGCATGCCAAATAAGGACCTGCCTTACAATATTTATGTAAATGTAGTGTATGTTTCATATTTTGAAAATATTATCATCCTGTGATGAGATAATGAGAAATGGTAAATTGTTATATGTTCATTTGTAGCAGAAATGCCAGATGTGCTTTAAGGAACACAAAAAATATATCCTCATCAAAACAACTACAGAACCATCCTCAAGTGGCCAGCATAAGTTCACCTGATATAAAAGTGCCAGAGCTGCGAACTTTGACTCACAGTAAAAGCCTGTGGGCTTTTTTCAGTGATTACAGATCTATAAACAATGAAAGCCAATGTCCCTATGCTAGGCTTGCAGATTTTCGTTCCATGTTCTTTAATTTTATTACAGACTCTAGAGTTTCAGAGGAGAAGTTTAAAAAAAAACCAAACCACATTAATTGAGGCTTCCTACACCAACTGTGAGTAAAAGAAAAATATTTGAAAGAAAAAAATATTTATCCTTCAGTTTCACTGAAAAAAATCAGGGACAGAAACTCATAATGAGCTTATAGCTTAATTATTTATTTTCTTAACATCTGTCAAGAGCACACAGGAAATGAAAAAAAACATCAGAGAAAGGGAACATGTTCAAGTATGGTACACACACGGATTTGAGTCTTTTAATTTTAAAGCCCATATTCTGTTCATCAAAAAAATATACTGCGTTTTTCTGAGATTCACCTACCAAGGGCCAGTGAGAACTCAGCTTTATACATCTCCATATGTAGGTAACTGAAATTAAAATAATGTGGTTAAGTAATGAACATAAAGGGAAGCTCAGTTTTCTGGTTTTAGTCTTTTAGGAGTAAATGGAAGTTTCAAGTGGTAAATTCCAAGCCTAATATCTTGCCACATACATTACTTGGGCCTAGGAGACAAATTTGTAAAGAGAACAATTCACTAAACAGTAGCCTTGTTCTCCATATTTCATCAAGACCTACCCCTTTCAATAGCATTCATAGTTGCTCTGACCGTGAAAGTAACCTGGAATATTTCTGCATTGGCAAGGAAAAAGTGAAATTGTGAAGTTTTTAGGTGTATGACTAATCAGTAAAAGATTATGTTCAGAGATAAATTACAGATTTCATTAAAATGCATTTGCACAACATTACGAAAAATATTTTTTCCTGAAAACTAATATTGTCTATTAAATATTTAGTATTACTCTTAAATACAAATATTCAAATCCTAGTGTCTAAATCCAGCTATGTATGTTTACTTCACCTAGTAAATAACATGATTTTGATCTTCAAGTGCTCTGAATTCTACATACATTCCTTTCAGAAACTCATTTGTAAAGAAAGATATATTTCTCTCTGAGCACCCAAATAATGATTTACATGTCCAACTTGGAGTTTGTGAATGTGATCAATATTTATTATCCACTTGTACCTGAGCCATTAGCTAGGATTTTGAACATTGCTGGATTGCTTCTGTTAGGAAGAAACTAATGAGAATCCCATATCAAAGAAGTTTTTATTTCCCAAGTCCGTGCTTGAAATTGAACTACGTTCACAGAAATGGTAACAAAACAAAAAAAAAAACAAAAAAAAAACCAAACCAGGATGTAGTGGTATTGACCAGAAAGTTTAGCTTGTCTTTTCAGGAGGTACTCTTGGAGAGGATCTCAGCTTTTCTTCTGCAGAGCTAAACGTGACTCTTTTCCCCCTGGCATCCTAGTGTCTTTAACAAATACATACCACAGGTTAATTTCCCAGAATTTGATTTTGCCATCAGAATCAATGGAAATCCTTCAGCTGATTGACCTTTCCTGACCAGGCTAATTCTTACCTCAGGTGAAGGTCCTCTGGACAAAGCTTTCTACAATTTCTGCTACATGAGAAGCAGTAGCTACACAAGAGCACTCAAATTATTACCTCTCTTTACCAGATTTGTCATTCATTGTCACCAGTTTTCAACACAAAAATATGCTACTTCAACAATAAAATACACTAAAATCTTCCCTTACTTCTCTCCATGAGTATGGAGAAAACAGAAAGCAAAATGTGTGATACTTGGCTATACAGAAGCCAGAACTCAGAGCTCAAGGTTGGAAGAAGCGTGGTGGATGATGAAGCAGTGGTTGCAGCTTCCACCTTGGGGCTAGGGAAAGGAAAGAATCTGCCAGTCTTTCCATAACAGACATTTGCTGCTGCCTCTCATACACCTGAGTCACAAAAGCTGGAATATTTGCTGTATACTCAAAACAACCAGGCCACAAAAATGATACTCTGCATTCCACCCTTAAGCAGCAAACCTGTAATTTAGGGAGCACATTTGGATGAAACATCATCATTTCAGGCACTAATGGTCTTGGTTTGCTGTCATTGTTTCTCATGGCTGTGGATTGTACACATTTTTCTTCCTCCAGTTCATTATGCATACAAATGTCTCTTCATAGAGAAAAAGAATATATACCAGAAAATATACAATGCAAATATTTGCTGCAGATTAAAATTTTATACCACAGTTATATCACTATTACGTCTAACCTTTAACAAGCGATGGTTAGCCTCCTTCAGCGTACTCTCAAGCTTATGTTTTTTGTCTGGGTTCAGTGATGCACTTCCAAGTGCTATTCCTCCAGTTTCATTTAATCGTTTCAGTATTCCCTTGTGTGGAGGTAGCTCTTCAGCTCTTAACTAGAACAGACAAATACAGCAGTTAAGATGAACTGTGGTAGAATTTTCAGCTCTCTTATCTTCACCCTTATCGATTCGTGTATCAGCTGCAGGAATAAACTCAGTTCAAGACAAAATAACCATTGCATTCTGAATGTAGAAGGCAATGCCCCCCCAACCTCAAAAGAGAAACCATCAGTGGATCAAGCAAAGAGTCCTAAACACCAAAATATGGGGTTTCTGAAAACATTAATTATTGTTACATGATAAATTCTACTTTGGGACACTCAACAACTCATATATTAATTTTAATAATCTTTTAATATGGTAAAGAAAAAGAACTTTGGAGAAGGGCTTTTACCTGTTCCATGCTATAAACAGTCACCCAGACGGTATGTAGTGAAAAGCCCTGCCATCTAACCTCATAATTAAGAACATTCACGTGTGTTCATAAAAAAAGCCAAAGTATGCAAGCAATTCATCTGAATGTACCACTTCTCTGTCATGTATGCAGTTACTGCAAACTGATACTGTCAAAGTAACTTGACATACCAAATAAGGATAATGTAACTAAAAGACAAAAGTACTTCAGATTTTTATTAACGTAAGCATGTAAGTATGAAGTGAGCCACACTGCAAGACAATACATTATTCATTTGCTGCATCAGTATGTATTCTCATGTGTAGCTCCAATAGTACAAGGTAGACTATAAAAACAAGATACAAATAAGAGTTGCTAACACCTTTAATTTTGGATTATGTATCCCTTGGAAATAATACAATTGGGAAATATTTGTGGATAAATGAGGAGTGGGAGCCTTTGCTATTTTAAACCATCAATTTAGACTTTAAGTCTGTAATCATGTCTGAAAATTATAAGACACATCTAACACTCTCTTATAAATAATTCTTTGCCTTTGTTCTGATATACTCAACAATGGAGGCAAAACCTCACAAATTTTCTGTCCAACTCACTAATATCTTATGCTCAACAGTCAGAGGGACAAACTCAGCACGTAGATAAGCCTTCATTTCTTCAAATGCTACTTATCCTATCTTTGTTTATTTAAAAAGAAACTTGATATTAGATATTTACTATGAAGTCTTCTGGATTCTTTTCAGATTTTGTTGGAAGAGGGGTAGAACAGACTCTGACAAGTTTCCTTCAGATTATTTAATGCTTTATTCTATCACTTTCTGAATTTGTTCAACCTGGATTAGCATAAAGCATAACTAGTCCGTATCCTCAAAAGAAAACAGGAAACCTTTAGGCAGGTATTCTGTAAGTAATATACATTTTCCAACTACAGTTTAATATATTACTGTGCCAGTTATTAAGAATAGTCATTCTATTGCACTCATCTCAGAAACTAAATTGAGTAACTTCTATTAGATACATTAGCAGTACCACAGTCTAAAAGGACCAATATCTTCATGAAAATATTCCAGCTTTTTAAAAAAAGAAAAAACATTTAATATTCTGTTGGGTTTTCTAAAAGCATTAAAAAACCAACAATCAACACAGATTTTTAGTCTAGGAAAATGTTGCAGTGATACTTCAACCAGCTGACATTTATAATTATACATACTATTCTATATACTCTTGTGAAATACTTAGCACAATTTCATAACTGAGAAGTTATAAAAGGTTAACAAGACACCTATAGAGAAATGTTTTATGGATAACACATGTTCTGAATTATGAAATGAGGATGAATGTGTGTCCCTGCCCATGGCATGGGAGTTGTAACTAGATCACCTTTAAGGTCTCTTCTAACTCAAGCTATTCTATGATTTTATGTTAAAAATATAATGATTAATTACTTACTGACAGTATAGGTATTTTCCTTTCAGCACATTTTCCATTACTTTTCTGATTTTAGGATTATTAGCATTTACTTGTACCTGGGTTTTGAAATCCACTGCTTTGTTTTATCTAAAAAATTTAAATGTATGTCATGTTTGACTACAGAAACCTTCTCTGAAAATAGCATTTATTTTTCTTTAATGTAGAATCGATAAAGTAAGAAAGTATTAAGAATAAAATTCACAATACCTTTACTTTGCTAAGGCAGTCTCTTAACTGGTCTTCATTCCCTGGTTCAAGGGGAATACAAATAACACTGTCTGCTTCCTCTAACCATAAAATCAACTTGTCCAAGTCCTCTTGAAATCCTGATAAAATATTCTTTTCTTCCTCTAGCCTGTAATACAAACATGAAATTAATGTTTCTATACATTTATTTTTACATTGGAGAACTTATTGATACTGAAAGAAAGATAAGGAAAAACAAATTTTTGTAATTATTTTTAAAATTGCACCACATTTTCACATCAAAATTATCAGATTATCACCCTTTTAACATGGCATTGAAAGTATTTTAAAAGAAAAACTCAAGTCATAGTTTGCAACATCACTACATTCAGCTCCTTGATTACATATGCCAAGGAATAAACAAAGACGTCAGAATGAGAACTCTTAATAATTCAGACCAGATTTTTGTGTGAAATAACAGCAGGGAAGCCCAGCGTCAGAGGCTAAAAATTCTAGCACCAAAGTCACCAAGCTGAATCTGTAAAAAGTGACACTTAAACCCATTGGACACATTGTACAAAAAGATTTTATTTCTTTTCTATGTTTTTTGATTGCTAATTTAAAACAAATATGTCTCGCTCAAAAAGCAAATGAATAAGCTTCAGGCAAAAGTTAATCAATAAAAAGTGCCAGCGTAACATCACCTAACCAAAGAACAACAAAAACAATTGTTGCTTGACACACTTGCCTGTGTCACTTACCACACTTTCACACATAGTCTGACAAACATCTTAGACACTTAAAAGCGTTTATTCAAGCACAACAGAAATTTCCAACTGTCAGTATCTATCTTCTAGAAATCTGCACATTCAAATTACCCATTACATGACATTTTTTTAATCTCACTGTAATTTCCTGAGAACAAAAGTATTCAAGAGATCTCAGGTATTCTGCATTTGAAATATTTATTCACAGGAAAAGAAAGCTGTTTCCTTAATAATTTAATGAAAAGCATTTTGTTAAAGGGAAAACAGAGGAAGAAAAACTAAGATTTGCAAAATTCCTTTTAAGTAACACCATTCAGGATACAGTGTAAAATGGGGGAGAAGCCTGGTTTGGTCAGCAGTGAAAATCCTAGTAGTGAAGAGGGGCATAAGCATATGATTTAAACTACATTTTATTTCACAGCAAAGAATCATTTTAACTTCTTGATATAAGCCAGAAATTTGTATACGTTAAGATTTGTTGCAGAGGCAGAGAGTCATGCTGTTGAAATACTATCATCAAATAAAACCAGGAGCATAAAATCCAACAATTACTTTAGACAATCTGCAAATTAGTGGAAGTTCTCCTAATGCATTAACTGCCTTCCATCTTACTGGTATTTACTGCATTTCCTTAACAAGGCATCCTTGCAAAATAAGAATTGCCATAGTAGATGAATAAACATTCTACAGGCTCTACAGACCACTCCCCAAAACAGTAGATTAACTAATAGTAATAGTTAGTAGTAGATGGGTATGGTTGGACTTGATGATCTCAAAGGTCTTTTCCAACCTAGGGATTCTATGATTCTATGATTCTAATACAACATACTAATACAACACTCCTTATCAGACTTCATCATTGAGCTGCTACATCTCAGAGCCTGGCTGTGCTAAACACACCACATTTTAAGGAGACCTGAAAAATATGATAGCCACCATGTATGTGATGCAGTCTTTCCTGGATAGCAAAAAACAGGGAAGAAAACATTACTTCACTGAAAAATAATAAAAAAAAAAGTTTCTATTAATCTTACAAGACCCAAACTCTTTTTGAAAGAAACTCCAACTATTATACGAAATATATTCTTTCTTTTGCAGCTAAAAAAGAAATCCTAAGAAAGTAGCAACTTCAATAATATATGCAATGAATCTTGGATAAGAAAAGACTTATAAACAGTATTATGCATTGATGTTTTCAAATTATTATGAATAAATAGCTCACATTTTCAAGGGTGAAAGGGACATCTCTCCATGGCCAACTCACTGCGAGACAGCTGTAGCTCTCTACAGGGACAACTGTACATGGGGAGCTTCAAGCACTGGGTTGGGTTTTGTTCTCTTTTTGTGGAGGAATGTTATTTTTTAAATCGAAGTATTCACAGGCACAGCGCCCCACCACCCCATTATCCTCCTCAGCCCCAGGCAACAGGGAATGCGGGGAATCAGCAGTCCCCGACACTGCATAGAAGTATCTCACAGAGAGCTGCCCACAGAGAGTTGTCCTCAACTCCTTTCAAAGCTTTTTTCTCTATAGTATGGTTTAAAGATGTTCTATGTTCACTTCTAAAATATGAAGCATTATTGCTTTGCTTACCTTCAAGCTTAATGGCTTTGCAGAATTTATTTAAGCATGTAGTACTGATAATAATGAATGTGATATTTAAAACTCTGCATCTACAATTATGCAGTAGGTATTTTACTTGCTTAGTCAATGCATTTAGATAAGTAAAGAGCAGCAAGTTCTTCTTGA
The DNA here is from genome assembly GCF_032191515.1 of Phaenicophaeus curvirostris. Lineage (NCBI taxonomy): Eukaryota > Metazoa > Chordata > Aves > Cuculiformes > Cuculidae > Phaenicophaeus > Phaenicophaeus curvirostris. Next base: position 122,920,334 of record NC_091392.1, on the reverse strand, counting down.
AATATTGGTTCGAATTATAAATATTCTTAATACATTTTCACAAAATGGATTTGCAGCAATTATGGCTGAAAAAATACATATACAGAAAAGCAAATGCAGAATGTATTATTAAGTATTATGAAGTCCAATAATAAATTATATGTTCAGTCATAATAAATATACAAAGTTCATGTAAAGGAGATCAGTAAAAGGCAGTACAGGTTAAAATAGAGGATGCATTGGTCCTAGCTCAGCTGATATATCCATAGATTGCTATTATCTCAAGTATTTCAGATGGATTATAGCTGGAATTTTAAGTAATCAATAAATTTAAATCTACCCTCACACAGGACAATTTTTTGCTAGCTACTGCTCAACAACGAGATAATGAGGAGTCACATTCTCTAAGACTACAACAGTACAGGTATATAGGGTTTAGTCACTTCTTTTGAGAAACTGAAAAAGCCTACGGAAACAAAAAGGAGAAAACAGGTGCTTCTTGGGAAGTGTATCTTGATAGAAAAAGAAAGGAGAATCCTGCTTTCTCAACCAACAGTCATTCATTCTGAACACAGTGAAAGGTAAAAGAATATAGATTTAAACACTAATGTTATCATATAAAAAATACTGTTTTGAATAAAAATTCTGTGCATTAATAGAATCATTTAGGTTACTTCTAGGGATGGTGACCCAACTACCTCCCTGGGCAGCCTGTTCCAGAGTCTGACAATCCTTTCAGTGAAGAAACTTCTCCTAATATCCAATCTAAACCTACCTTGGCAGAAACTAAGCTGTTTCCTCTTGTTCTATCACATTACTCAGAAGAAAAGATGATATCCACCTCTCTACAACCTCCTTTCAGGTAGCTGTAGGCAGTGAGTAGGTCTCCCCTGAGCCTCCTTTTCTCCAGACTAAACAACCACAGTTCCCTCAGCCACTCCTCATACCACTTGCTCTCTAGATCCTTCACTAGCTTCACTGCCCTTCTTTGGACATGTACAATGTGCCTCTCATACTGAGGAACCCAAAACTGTAAACCGCATTTGAGGTGTGGCCTCATCAGTGCTGAGTATGGGCATGATCACTTCCCTACTCCTGCAGGCCAAACTTTTTCTGATACAAGCCAGGATGCTCTTTGCCTTTTTGGCCACCTGGGCACGCTGCTGGCTCATACTCGGCTCACTATCAACCAGCACCCCCAGTTCCTTTTCCAGGCACTTTCCAGCCACTCTGCCCCCAAGCCTGTAGTGTTGCACTGGGTTGTTGTGACCCAAGTGCAAAACCTAACACTTGGCCTTGGTGAAGCTCACACAATTAGCTTCAGCCCATCGATCCAGCCTGTCTAGATCCCTCTGTTAAGCCTCCCTTCCTTCAAGCAGATCAATGCTCCCTCGCAAATTGGTGTCATCTGCAAGTTTACTGAGGGTTGCCTCAATTCCCTTGTCCAGATAAAGATATTAAACAGAACTGGGTCCAACACTGACCCCCAGAGAACACCACTTGTGACCAGCCAGCAACTGGATTTAACTTTTTGGGCCCAGTCATCCAGCCAGTTTATTAGCCAGTGAAGAGTACATCCATCCAAACCATGAGCAGCCAGTTTTTCCAGGAGAATGCTGTGGGAAATGGTGTTGAAGGCTTTACTAAAGTCTAAGCAGACAACATCCACAGGCTTTCACTCATCTACTAAGTGAGTCATCCTGTCATAGAAGGAGACCAGGTTAGTCAAGCCATACCAGCCTTTCATAAACCTACGCTGAGTGGGCCTGATCACCTGGTTGCCTTGTACTTGCTGTGTGATGGTACTCAAACTGATCTGCTCCATAATCTTCCCCAGTATGGATGTCAGATTGACAGGCCTGTAGTTCCCGGACATCACATTTGGTAACCTCAAGTCAACAGGGACCTCCCCAGTTAGTCAAGACTCCTGGTGGATTCAGTTGGCATTCTGGACTGCAAGTGCACACTGCCGACTCATGTCGAGCTTCTCATCAACCAGCATCCCCCAGTCCTTCTCTGCAGGGCAGCTCTCAACCACTTCCTCCCACATCATGTACTGAAATGGGGGATTGCCCAAACCCAGGTGTAGGACCTTGCACTTGGCCTTGTTGAACCTCATGAGGTTCTGACAGGCCCACTTCTCCAGCCTGTCCAGGTCCCTCTGGATGACATCCCATCCTTCCACCATAGCAACTGCATCACTCAGCTTGGTGTCATTGGCAAACTTGCTGAGGGTGCACTCAATCTCGCTGTCAATACCATTGATGAAGATATTAAACAGCACTGGACCCAGAACAGACCCTTGAGGGACACCACTTGTCATGGATCTCCATCTGGACTTTGAGCCATTGACCACTACTCTTTGAATATGACCATCCAATCAGCTTCTTATCCACTGAACCATCAACCCATCAAATCCACATCTCTCCAGTTTAGAGATATGGGTGTTATAGGGGACCATGTCAAAGAAGTCCAGATAGATCACATCCTTTGGTCCACTGCTGTGGTTCCTCATCACAGAAAACCACTAGCTTGGTCAGGCAGGACTTGCTGCTGGTGAAGCCATGCTGGCCATGTGCTTCAGCATGTCTTCTAGGACATGATCTTCCTAGACACAGAGGTGAGGCTGACAGGTCATAGAATTATAGAATCACCAGGTTGGAAAAGACCCACTGAATCATCGAGTCCAACCATTCCTATCAACCACTAAACCATGTACCTCAGCACCTCATCCACCCGTCCCTTAAACACCTCCTGGGAAGGTGACTCAACCCCCTCCCTGGGCAGCCTGTGCCAGTGAAATGCTTCCCACCTGGCCTAGAGCTCCTCAACCTCATCTGTTATTTCGGTACTTCCCAGGATCATCTTTTCTACCCTTTTTAAAAATGGGCACGATGTTGCCCTTCTTCCAGTCACCAGGGGACTTCTGATTGCCATGACTTTTCAAATATCATAATTCATCACCACTGTCAAGCTCCAGATAGTCAAAACACTATCTAACATATAGGTTTTCTTCACCACCTCTCATTCTTTGCCTGCCCCTCCCGAAGAGTTTATTGCCATCCATTTTAGCTCTCCATTTGTGTGAGTCATTCCACCATGTTTCCAAGATTACAGTTACATCACAGTTTTCCTGCCACTTCCATCTCTGTTTGTTGCCCACGTCATGTGCATTGGTGTAGGGGCATCTCAGTTAGGCTATTGATCCTGCCACCTTTTCTTTGGGGGAGAAACCCTAATTCCTTTGTCACTGTTCTCAGATGCTTCTCTGGCCACCTTTGCTCCTGGCCCTGTCCAGCTCTTGTCAGCCATCACTGTCAGGGCTGCAGGCTCTGAGTGGGTGACGGCTCCCCTGAGTCTTCCAAGGTTTGGGAACCCCTTGGTGCACTTTGTGAGTGCTCGGCAGCAGATCCTGCCAACAGTGTAGCCACTCACCTCAGGTCAAGAGAAAAGATGGGCACAGCAGTAGAAATCAACTTTAAGTTGAGGAATGGAGCTTGGGAGATGACATACTTTTCTCCTGCTCACATCATACTTCAAAACCCTGACTGGAAAGCCAGCTGCCCACCAAGGGCCACATTAACACTGTCATTAACTACCTTTCACACACTTAGGGGAGGGGGGGTTCTCATTTAGCACACTGTACTTCACACAAAGCTAACTCATCAAGCTATATTTCACTATTCTACCATAAGTGAAACTGAATTTTAAAAGGTACTCCACAGCCCAGAGAAATCCAGAAATAAAATTTTCACAACCAAACATGACTTCAAACGTAGATTTCCAAGGCTCAGGAGAGGTCCTTGTGCACAATCAAATCACAGAGAAGAATAAACAGGCTAAATAAAACTGGCCTGGTGAAAAAGTCCAAGAGATTTAAAAAAAAATCGGAAAGTAATAACTGGTAAATACCAAACCATTTATTACTTTCAACCACCACCACACACATGAGAGTCTGAAGGATATGCACACAATAGAAGTTACGATATTTCACAACAGAATAAATTGTCTCTCAGAAGCTGCAAAGACAATGTGACAGAAGTTAACACAGCATGGACAGCCAGCTACCACCTCGTGGGATCAGTACCAGTGGGATCATTGGCTCTTTCCATCTGGAGAAAGACATAGAGATACTGTGCTTTTCCTCCTTTTTTCAAACTGTACCTCCCCCTGATTTAAGCTATTTAGATAAAACCTTTCCTCTTCCTTCTACTTCCTCCCCGACCCCTCATATAAATGAAATGGGTGTAGGTTTTTGCAAGAGACAAATGAAGCAATAATGATGTATATTTCTTCATATTGCCAGAGAAAAAAAACTTACACTGACATGAGTGGACTTTAGAAACCAACATACATTATGTCCTATTTTCCTGCAAAAAATTCTTGTCAGTATTTCTGGATGCTTTCAGAAACCTACATTGCAATTTTTATACATACTGTTGCCTTCAAGAGTAGCTTCTTTTTATGATTTCACATGCTGTAGCTCTAGAAGAGAAAATACCTACTTCAAAACTAAATCTGTGAGGGTATTTTTATAAAGAAAAAAAACCAAAGAAGCAGCTATAATAAAATGCTGATTGGTTATTTAGTTGTATTGATTCATTTATTTATTTTATATTGCAATTTATAAGAAAGAATAATTATTTGATCCACTAGGTAGCTGAGTTTAACCAACTTTAATGTTTGGCCATGGCCTTTTGGCCAGTGGTGACTGATTTTTCAGAAAGGTAACATTCATTTGCTCTGTGGAGAAAAGAAGCAGAAAACCTGCTAAATGGAGATTCTTATAATTTCAGTAGTCAGCTAGATTTATTGTCTGCTGAATTGAGTTAAGCTACCAAAAAGTCAAAGAAGAGGACCAATGTCTATATGATTTCATGTTCCAGAATATGAAAATCACACCTAATCAAAGACTTAAAATTCAGGGTTATCTATAGGAAAGGTAGTAATTGTGATTATTTTAGAAATAGGAACTCAATGCTATTAAATAGCGTAAACTGTTTAGTCACTAAATCCACTGAAGAACGAGAATAGTGAAGACTAAATCTATAAGCAAAGTTAAAGCAAATATTGTTATGTAATGTTATTTATATGTTTCAACTAAAATATTGCATCAGAGACTTTTATCAAAGTTGATGTTTTCTGTAGATGACAAAGGCAGGAGGAACATGACAGAGTACCAATATGTTTTGTATAGTTAAATAGGCATTAGTAAAAAAAGCAACTAGTATCTTCTCTACTGGATGTCCAATAACAACCTTTACTCTAGAAATAACTCGCTATCCTACCAAAGAGAAAGTGAGCCTATAATTCACAAAAGTCAGTATTCATAACTACACTTAGAGCTTAAAGCATAAAAATACCACTGTAAAAAAAAAAATAAGATATTTACTGAAATACTAGGCAAATTTCTGCTACTCTGAACAGGCTCTGAAGAACAGTTCTAGATTATGATCCTGCTTTAGATCCAGAATGAAGCTCTAAATCAGCACAGATTTACTCGCTTTCATTCTTAACATGGTATATTCTAATATTTACTATACATGAGCCCACTACTGCTCTCTTTAAGCTCATAAACAAATTGCTCCACAGTAACTGCCTAGAGATTAAACAAACACAAACCAATGATACCGAGTTGTTATTTAGAGGAAAAAGATATTACTATAAAAACAACAAAACCCACCAAAACTATATATGTGCATGTCTATGTATATACACATACATATAAAAGCAAACATAAACACAGGTATACATACACACTCACAAATATACTTATACAAACAAATATATTAAAAAAGTGAACACCATAAATAGCAAAAGAAGCCAATTAACAGCCATGCTTTCTTGGTTTTGTCTTAAATTTTCTTATGGAAACCTTCACGGCTCTTCAGGAACTGTTATTTGACTATGATTTCAGGAAATGCAAGCCTTATCAATGAAAAGTCCCAATGGTGCCAGATTCTGATATTTCTTTTACGTATGTACTAGAGCTCTTAATCTCTTATTAAATATTGTTTTCCAGCCAGAAATTCTGGAATATTCCTGATGCATATAGATATACTCATTTTCTTTTTATAGAATACGCAGAGAAGAACCAACATTACAGTATTACATTTATTACAACATTCTTCACTAAGATGTGCATGTGCATTCAAGACATCAAATGCTCTTCTCAAGCCAAAATAGGTTATATAAAAGCAGCTGCTCAAAACTCTAAGATTTTCTGAAACTGAGGCAGATGTTAATCATGAACTAAACAGTAAAACTTCTGTTCTTCAACCTGATGAGATTCCTCAAAACCTATGTTCTCAACAACGGCTTTACTTTTTTGTTTCCCATCACTTTTCCTCATTTCTAAAGTACACAGCTCAGTGGAGGCATTATTTGATGGTACCCTAAGGACAGATCTGAGAAAGATACAACTTTAAAATATGCGAATTTTGGCACTGAAAAGTCATAGCGTTAAACTCAATGCACCTGAGAGCAAAATTATTGATCTGTATAGTATTTTGAATGAGAAATCAAAAAGATTTCTTGTCTCCTAGCAGAGATAGGAATTGGCAAGATTCCTTCTTAATCTTAAGTACACTGTCAGTTTTATCACCCTTATGAATTCAACTGCAACTCTTAAAACATTTAAAACATTTCCTAGTCATGAAAGAAAAAATTTTACTTTGATGACTAATTTAAATGTTGTTCAGTAGGACTGAGTTTCATTATCTGAATAACGTGGGATGTTATCAGCCTAAGACTTTCCAGGAATTCCTTCAGAGAAGCTTACTGTTTGTGTATGTTTGTGTGTATGCACATGCAGAAGCGTTTAAGAATTCAGATCAAAAACTTAATGCTTCATAAAGATCTACTTCCCTATCCTAGTCAGGAATATTATGCTGTATAGTAATTAAAAGGTCCATTGCAATTAGCAGGAGCTGCAGGTGCACTTTGTTATTTACTTTACAATTTACTTTTGGCCTGCTAGAATATTACTTCTAGTATAAATAACATCCTACATGACAAATTTCATATTAGGCAAGCCACTAAAATAAAGCACTCTCTATATTAGCTGAACCAGTTAATCAAATAAAAAGTTTCAAATTGATGACTGATTGCACCTTTTGAACAAGCTGATTTCTATCACCATAATTACATCTGGAACAGCTGATACATGTAATTTCTAGCTGTTTAAATTAATGGTGGCAATGACAAATTAACAGTCAATTGTTATTAAGGGATTATAGGCTTCCAAATCTGAGCCTAAACAAACCGGAATAAAGTGCATGAGCCACCAGTTGACTCCAACATGATCAGAGCAGCTCTTGAGAAAGCAGCTGAGAGTACCTCTTGCTGGATAAGCAGGTCATTGAGGAATAAGATGGCATTTTGGCAGTAGACCCTTTGGAGCCAAGCAGCTTCATCTCCAGCACAGGACTGCATGCTGTTATATACTATTGCCTTATCCTTTTAAAACAGCCCAAGCTCCCAATGAGCATTAAACCTGCTTCTCTGACAAAAGCAGCAGAGAAGGATTTTATATGAACTTCTGGTCTTCTGTGTGACTGCTATTGTCAGGCACATTACTTTGTGTTTTCCATATCAAAACACAACAACATTATTTTTTTATTTCTAAGTTCATATGGTCTCTTTGTCAAGTACTCTGACTGCACCTGTTTATATGAATTTTAGATACATTATACTTCTGGAAGTGAATGTATTAACATTTGGTATTTAATACTAAGAATTAAGTTACACTAATTAAAAGAATTATTTCGCCTAATAGCATTTTGTACGTATGATATTTCATACATTAGGGATTAATTTTCCTAACAGTATTAAACTGAATTAATAGCAAGTTCTTATGGTAGTCCACAGAATGCCCTGGATAGATATTTTTTTTTACTATCATTAATCCTTAGTTATAACAGTTAAGTATTACATAAACATTTATGGCTCATTTCAAGTAAGCGTACATTTTCATTTACAGTTTCTAGAAAGCATGAATGCATACTGCAGCTCATGTATTTTCTCCATAGTCAGTAATATGATATCAATACCACAGCAACCCATAAATAGTTTGTGAAACACATCAGAAGTTTACAATTTGCAACTGCACACATGTGATTATGGCCTTATTTGGGAGGTATCAGCTAGAGACAGAAAATATGCTATCCCGATAACAGATCTGCATTTCTGACTCATATACCCACTTGCACTTCCAACAATGTTTTGGTGCCTTTTTATTTTTTTTTAACATTCAGCTGCTGATTTTTTATTTATGGTATTTCTAAGATTGGGAACTAGTGTATTTAGTAGCTGTTACTGAGAATTTAAGAAACCAGAAAGAAGCCAGCAACTTGACAATCTAGAGAAAATATTTAAGAAAAGAGAATGAATTTTCTTTCTTTCTCTAAAGAATATGCAAATATGCTTCACTTCAGTAAGAAACCTTTAAAATAACTGAAATGCAAAACATCAAAGAAACTTTAGAAAAGTCATATATAAATTCTAATCAGTAAGAAGTTTAGCTACACTGCTTGCAAACACAATGCAAATGTGTACCAGAGTGAATCTTTTACAGTGATTTATTCTAATAAATCTGAGCAGTCAAAGAAAGAAAAGACAGGAAATTCAATATGTAACTAATTTATTAGAAAGAAAAAAAAATTTTTTTTGACATAACTGTCATGAAATCTCTTCATCCTAAGCCATCTTTTAAATTGCACTGAGAAGCCAATCACAGTCTTCAGTATATCGAGTATACAGGTGAAGGAAAACAGACTCTGGTAGCTAGTGTGTTATGGCAAAAACCCCCATACTTCAATGAAGGTAAAGTATGAAAAAATATTAAAAAGTATATTTATTTTATAGCAGTTATTTTTTACTTAAAATGGAAAGCTCATGTATTTATAGTCAGAAATGTATTTGAAAGTCTTCTGGTAAACAGCTTTTGTTCTGTCATCCATTCCATAACTACTTCAAACTTGCTTCAGTAGAGATCTGAACAGTTTGCAGGTTTAAGCTCACTAAAAGCACAAACATATTTGCAGCTAAAATAATGAAAAATTCTCTTCTATTCAACAGAACCCAGTTTAACAGATGTCAGATTGTGATGAATAAAAAAAAATCACCAACAAACTGATTACTCTAAAACAGTGAAGGAATCTAATTCCTGGGCATCTGTTCTCAAAAATCACAGGGGAATTTTTAAGAAAGATGGAAAACACCAAGTCCAGCCAGCATCACAGTTACAAATCTATCAACAACCTCATTTACGAGAAGCTTGATGAGGTGAAGGCTCTGTGAGATGGATATATACATATATACATATATATACACACCCCCTCTACTAGCTCTGCCTGGCATATGTGTTCCTGCAGCAGGAGTGAAGGCACAGCACCATGCGGCAACTGCAGCCCTGGGGCTTGCCACCAGCCAGGGACTTGAGTGCACACAATTGCCCTAATGGCAAGTCAGTGCCTCTGTAAGCCATCCAGACCTAGAGTGTCCCAGGAGTGTGGCTTAGCAGACATGCCCAGCATAATATGGCCTGATGCATCTCAGGGGATAAAAAAGACAGAGAGATCTTTTGATGATGTAGTTTAGAAGATTTTGCATTCAAAATGATTGCTGGACTATGAAGAGGAAGAAAAAGGCAGGTTTATTCTCTTCCTCTTTTGCCTGAAGTTAGTAGCATCTATTTAAGAGGCCATTGCAACTCCCTCTAGTCTCCAAAAGACTCCCTTTCAGTTTGAGTAATGCTGTTCCAGAGTTCAACTTCAAACTTCTCCAAAACATGCCGCTTGCAGCAAAATGCTTACAAAAACTCAATTAAATTCCCAATTTGCTAACTATCACTGTATCAGACTTTCAATCAAGTTTCACTTTATTCAACTGCCTAGTCTATTCCGAAGTTTGCAGTAAGATAAAATGACTGGATGTGCTAAAATTACATTTGCACCTAATTCTTAGCCTAATGGATTAAACCAGAAGATACAGAAACATTAAACAATGAAATCAAACTTCTACAGCTTTGAAACTCTTTGATAAAGGCAAATGAAAGATAACATCCTATGCAAAAAATAACTCAAGCATAACCTCTTGATCTGCAGTACCAAAGAAATGAGATTCAAAGACAATTTTAAGTCTGTGCTTTGCCTGGCATTGGCATTTGACCTTTTAAAACTTAAAAGCCACCTTCTTTTTACTGAAAAGCAATACAGGTTTCTCGAATTGTTTTGAGATTGGGTTTTTTCTAGTTTGTTTTTAATGAACTTGTCCTTTTATGGTTCAAGTAATCCAAATTCATTAAATCTGCTGGACTGTCACTAAGATTAGTGTTTAATGAACCTACAGTCACTTTCAGTTATTTATAAAATTTCATGGTTTTGATCTGTTTCACAGTTCTTATTATGCAGGTAGGTTAGTAGTTATTCCAAATTATGAAAACTGAATTAACTTGTTGAAACTCTCAGAACTGTATCAAGCATCAATCTTCCTTTTTTAATTCAACCAACTACAGGGTTCATTATAGTTACAGGAAATATTTTGAATGTGCTGTGCTCTTTATCAATGATGTGATAATATTGTTTTCTCATACAGAATAAACAGTAAGTCATCTAACAGTGCACCTTGAGAGAAACTGACAAAGTAGTTCCCTAGAATTTTGTGCACTTCCACTCCCCCTTCTCCCCTTCCCTCCCCCACCCCCCCAAAAATTAAAGAGATCAGTGCATCTAAACATGGAAACTGCCCGAGTGTGACAGAGAAGCTAGACCAACAAATTGCCAACAACACTGCTAACAGGAGATGGTAATTAAGGGAAACACAGAAGACTGACCACTTTCTGTAGCACATTCATGTCATATTCCCCCAGAACGTTATAAGGCTGAGTTATAATATTTTCCTCCACAACTTCCTGTGGCCAGCAAACCTCAGATACTCAGAAACCATAATGTAAAGAAGTAATTTTGAAATTGATTTTACAATCTCTTACAGTTTCAACACGTGCTCTTTATATTTCTAGTATTGAGGAATGAGTCAATAAGGTCATTCCACATTCAGTTTGCCCAACACTTCAGTTTTGTGAACCTCAGTCATATCCCTCCTGAGACTTCTCTCCAGACTGAAGTTCCCCAGCTGCTTAGTCTCCCCTCACAATGCAGTCACTCCCAACTCTGGCTCATTTTATTTGCCTTCCTCAGCCTATATTTTCTGTGAGCCTGCCATATCCTTTGACATGCAGGGAGCAGAACTGCACACAGTGTATAACGTGAGCATGTCACAGTGATTGATCACAGCAAAACAGTATGTTTTTGTTCTCAATACCCTTACTGACACTGCCCAAAGTTTTATGGCTTCTTCAGCTGCCTCTCCATACTCAGCCTGCAAACCCTGTCAGTGATAATGCCAGGATTACTTCCCTGAGCTGTAACTTCCATTTGCAAGCTCAGCATCATGTAAGCATAGTATAGACTGTTTCTCTGAAACATTAATTACCTCACATTTGTCTGTTGTGCAGATCATCTGCCACTTGTTGGCCATCCGCTCAGTTTTGGAGTTTCCCCCACTATTACCTCAGCATTAAACTATCTGAGAGAGCTTAATGTCCTGGGCATTCTTAGAAATTTCACCATAGATTTGCATTTCAAACTAAATTCTCACATTCACACACCTTAGAGGAATATGTTGGTTTTTGTTACTTTCTTCAACAATGTCTGCTCCCCAGCCTCCAGCTGATGAGTATGTTTGAATTTGGCTTGCAAAATATGTCCAAAATGGCCTATGTCCCATCTGTAAACTGTGCAGATTACCAAAAACAAGTTATTCCACCTTAGTAAGCAATAGCATCTAAACTTTCCTTGCTATTTAAGTAACACTTAGCAACATTACACTTGAATTAGAAATCATTGTGGGATTTCATGTGTGGAAACCATTCAGTTCCTAATTTTTTACCACTTCTTTTATCTTGAGATGTGCCGAGGCAAAAATTTTAATTGAATACAAATTTTTAATTGATCACTACTCCTGTATTTGAGCCACTGAGAACCATTTTTCAAAGGCAGCACTATATATTGACTACAAAGAATAAAAAATAAAACACGTTTTAAAAAAAAAAATAGAATCAGATTTCTTTTCTGACTTCTAGAGTATTCTAAATGTTAGTATCTATTTTATTTTTATTTGAAATTTTAAATGGAAATGTATTCTACCCAGTCTGCTCTCCTTTCAACATCATGTTTTTCCATTATGCTTTTTAAATGTGGTTCTCTCTTCTCATTCTCTAAACTGACTTTAAAAAATCCTCCTCACAATAATAGAATTATTTTGACTGTAAACATTTTAGGAAAGATAGATAAATATTAAAGGACTATTAAAACTTAAGTGATCCAAGATATAAGCATACTGGCTCAGGAGTCTAGAAAATAATCTATTCTGAAAAAGAGGAGTAAAAATATTTTAATCCACTCAGGTCTATGGTAATTTATATCATACTGCGATACAGAAGTAAGTTTGCCATTCTACAACTCAATAGTTGCAATGCAATGGATATTTCCATGACTATATTAACTTTTTTGGACTGCTGGCAGTGACCTCTTGGACAACAAAGAAAACAATATAGAGCAAGACACAGAAGAGAAAGGTATACAGACCGAGACAGTGGCAAAGCCCATAAAATATGGAAGGTATCAGATATCTGGCATGGTACCAGTTCAAAGCCTAGGTTCAAGTTAAAAGTTATATAGTTCTTGACAGGACTTAGCTAAGCACTGTTTAACTGCAATTGCTAGCGGTAGTGAAGTGAATTCAGCTGCTTCTATTCAATACTGGTCTCATGAGAATGGCTCTTGTAGAAACGTACACTGAGACACACATACAGGGGAGAGTCTGTATGAGCAAGAAGTGATACCATACTGGAGAGGCCAAGTAGAAGTTACTTCCCTCAACTTTTCTTGGTTGCCCCGTGCTTTGTTCTTAATGGATAATTAAGTCACTTTGCGTGACATGGGTTTCAAGTCCCCAAAACAGAGCATTTAACTGTTTTCCAAACCAAACTAGGACCATTAGATAATGAACAACTGAAAGATGCTAAAGCATAAGAGAGATGAAAATCCCATGACACCAAGGCTAAATTAAAACTGTTCAGCAGACAAGTTTATAGTATCTTCATGCCTAGGATCATCAATAACTGAGACCTAGCTAGAACACACCACATATTCCAGTCATCCAGGTTTCTTTCCTTTGAAAAGCCAGTTTGTGAGAGTGAAGAGTTGAGGGGAAAAGAAGAATAAGCATGTACTGGGAGGCAGCACCTATGCTGAGGTTAGGATTCGTTTCCAAGATCTAAAAGCAGAAAGCATTCTCTTGCTCTGACTCAGCCAGTAACACTTGGTAATGAATAGAAGTGTGAACTACATCATCTTGATGCACAGGAGTCTCACTGCAGTACATCAAAAGCACCTATATTAGTTTAACACAATGCTATCTGTATCGTTTCTACAGCAATGCATTTATTCATGCTGAGTTCACTAATCTAGGTGTCTGCAACCTTGTCCTCAAAATAACACAAGCTGTCATTTCAGAGGAAAACAAACCAATTAGTCAACAAATCAAACAGACCAAAAGGAGAAATGAATGTGCAAATGTTTAAGGTCCTTCATTTAGGTAACATAACTGTATTACTCCTACTGAACAGATCCCAAACTTCCTTAAAATATAGCATGTGCCAAGAAATGCCATATACTGCTAACATCACCTTGAACAAAAATAATATTCAGATACATATTTCTATTGATAAACGAAAGAAAGTGCAACACCAATCATTATTAGAACTTATTTAATCTTCTCTGACAAAGCTCATCCACCAATTTCTTTCTTTTGTGTTGCTGCAACATTTCACAGGGCTATTAAAATGATGTGGTATTGTTTTCTAAATGTTAGTACCTACATAATAAGTTAAGGCTTGGAAACACAAATTGGTTTCTATTGTCCAAAAAACCCAACATTTAGTGTGATAGAGACCAAGGACTCCCCTGTTTAACAAGTAGTATTACCATCAACACCTGGAAATAATTAAACTAAACAGAATTTTCATGCTTTAATGCACAGGATTAAACAGCCCTGTAAGATGCTGTAGCTTCTGACAGCCATAGATTACTTGTTGAGTCTCCTTTTAATATGTTCCAAGTGGAATCTTAATCATGATTAAACTCAACTAAAACCTTTCAGGATGCACCCTTACCCCCTAGTGAATATTTTCACAGGTTTTGCCTCCAAAAGCTCTAAATTAAAAAGAAAAATGGTACAGGACACATCAGAAGTTACAAAACTATTGTATACTAATAGTTCTAGTACCTCTCTAGCAGTCATTAACCAACTTCTATAAGGAATATTCTGGGTTTCAAAAGAAGCACATGTGAAGAAAGCTCTATCAGTAACTGTATTTTAAAGCAGAATGTCAAATCAGTTTAGGCCTAGCATCTAGGTTAAGAGCATAGGCTTATATAAAACCTAGTATAAAAAGCAAAAAAAAATATTTAGTTTCTTTTCAAATGGAAAGTCTTATTTTAAAGAAATCAACATTTTCTGTTATCTGTAACTGAAATGCTCTGGCTTCCTGTGACTGCATGAGAAAAACAAATTGATCCAAAAGTGATCATAAATAACATTAAATTAACCAATCCATTCCTCTTATCTGACATATGAAAGGCAGATGTTAATGGCATTAATGATGAGAAGTAAATTAGATTAGGATTAACTACATCAATTAGCTAAAGTATTATTAGTACTATAGAGAGATATTTTAATGACATACCATCAAATAGAAAGATGTTAAGTCAACTGTAAATTCTGTAAGTGAAGCTCCAATCTGCTCTGTTTTTAATCAAGCAGTAATATATGCTTGTTTGGGTTTTTTAAGCATTAGGAGTGGAATTATAAAATTTGGAGTACTGAAGGGAGTGGTGGTCACTGAAAGGAGTAGGTAGGAAAGAAGAATTAAACAAATTATCATGTATTTGGAATCCATTTATTCATAATTCATTATGAATATGAAAACTCCAGAAGTTGAGCTCTTCTTTGAATGTTTAAGCCAGAAGCAATCTAAAGTAACCCAAACAAATTTCACAAGTTTGGTTTTTTTCTCTCTTTTAACCTACCTCTTTTTTTTCTCTACCAGCTGTCTGCAGATCTCCTGCCACCGGGTATTCAAACTTTCCAGTTGTTCCTTCAGCACCTTAGCATCTGTTGTTGATGACTGCTCAATAATCTCTTCACCAGCTACATTCAATGTTTTGACAACAGTTTGCTGTTGCCCAATTCCATCCTGAAGCTCCTGCAAAATACCCACCACATACACGTATTCATAATAATGTCAAGCATGAAATAAAACGCTTCATCACATATTGGCCAGATGGAAAGAGGTGAAATATCTTGCTCTCCTCTGAATTCCAAATGAAAAATCCAAGCCAAGTAGACAGAAAGACATCTCATGGTTTTGCAACATGTACCTTTCAATACACCCCTGGAGCCATTTTCCTCCCCTCCTGTATTCTTGGCTGCTAGGGATCATTACAGTAATATTCTGCAGGTCAATTAATAAGGGAACGTTGTGAACAAATTTGTTTCTAAACCCTCAAAGGTACACACCATGTTTGTTTAATAGCCTGTGAAGCACTGTAAAATTTAAAAAGCACAGTGTTTGCAGTTCCTACCAGCTAAAAACACAAATAAGCAATTCTGAGAAATAAAAGACTGCTAGAAGTAGTTCTTCTTATTCCATTAAAGAATACATTTGGCTCCAGTAGTGAGAAACCTGATAATCCATTCCTTCATGGGTTTTGGTTGGGTTTTTTTGGGGGGGAAGGGTCAGTTTTCTTGGCAGGGTTGGGGGGAGGTACCCTTCCAATCAAAAGTATTACTTATATTGTGTCTACTTACACAACCAGAAGAAAAAACTATCAAAAAATAACCAAAATGGACAATTTTTCACATTTTAATAAATGTATTAGGATACATTTTCTACAGTTTTTATCATTAAAGGACTATTATACCTATAGCTAACTTACTTTATATTTAAAAACTACACAGTTCTGACTCTGTAGCTTATACTTTAACACTGTATGGCTGTTTAAGAAAGATCATGTTTATAAATAAGGAAATAAATGCTTTTGTATTTTTAATCATCAGTAGAGTATAAATAATTTTTTCCTTGAATTCCTCAAAATGTACAAGCAGGGAAGTGTAAAATCATTTTCAACAGTTTACTGCTAAAATAAGCACAAACTGAAATAACTTCAACAATCTACATCGTGGAATTCATACTTACGATGGGTTTCACTATCTCAAGAAGTGTGTTTGAATGTTATCTACATACAAGAGCTTCCAAGTTAAATAGTGAATCTACCTTTTCTGGAATAAACCAAATATTTTAGCACGCTATACTCTGGATTGACATTAAATGCTTGTTTTCCCTTTCTAAACACATAATATCAATTACAGAGCAAGTTAGTAAATATTCATAGAAACATTAAATTAATAAAATAGCCCATTAACTGGTTAAAATTGGCAGGATTACAACTTTCTAGGAATGTAACAGATGGACATAACTATTCACACATATGTATATTTTGTCCATTAGATACTGAGACATGAGTTTATGATTCATGAACTGAACCACAATGGAAGGTAACTTGTTTTAACATGACCACACCTCAGTTGCAGTAATCAGAGTACAGTTACATTCTGTTTTGACAGGATGAGAAAACTTTTTCTGCTGCATCTTAGCAAGCTACAACAGTCCAGTCACGTCATGTCAAGCACTTTGCTGGTCCAGAGTGTCCCAGCACACTTCACTTTGCTTGTAGAATGTGTAAGATTTTAAGACAGCATTGCAGCAGAAACTGCAAGATCTTCTAAGACTCAGAAAAGCCTCATAAAAC
Organism: Phaenicophaeus curvirostris; assembly: GCF_032191515.1. Taxonomy (NCBI): domain Eukaryota; kingdom Metazoa; phylum Chordata; class Aves; order Cuculiformes; family Cuculidae; genus Phaenicophaeus; species Phaenicophaeus curvirostris. Next base: position 122,903,421 of record NC_091392.1, on the reverse strand, counting down.
CTCTTTGAGACATTAGAATTTCTTGTCTTTCCATGATGCACATTAATACAATAACACAATAACCTTAAGCTGTTATTTTCAGGTTCATGATTCACTACCAGGTGTAAATAGCAGTAATGGGCAGGTAGTTTGCCTAAATGCAAAAATTCTGTATTATCGTGAGTCTGAAATGCATTAGTCTTTCCAGCACACACCTCAGTTTCGGTAATGCCCAGTTTAACATGAATATCTATGTTTTTTATGCATTCACTGTATTTCACATTTATTTTGGTGCTAGAGCCTTTGCATTATGCAGTAGGGAACATTACACAGGTAAATCACAACAATAAGATTCATAGTCTAAGGAAAATACATCACAGTAAGTGGCTTATTTCCAGCAAGGTACCTGAAACAATTGTGCTGTTGCATGTACCTGTATGAGCTTCAGATCCATGCCACTTAATAAAAATAACTCAGAACATAACTTCTACTTATACACAGCAGGACTGTTCATTTGGAATAGGAGATCAGGGAAAGGTGAACAAAGAGGGGAAATTCTGCTCCCTTAACTCCAATGTTTTTAGAATTAGAATTTGTAGAAATTCGAGGTTACCTTTGTACCAGTTTTTCTAAATGACAGAAGTTTATTAGTATACTGATGGATGATTAAAGTAAAATGTTAATTAAAAATCTCTTTAAATACTTTTAGTGAGCCCTTTTCCGGCATTCATAGCATCTTAAATTAGTTTATCTCCCCCAGCATACTCACAAAAAAATAATACAGCAGCTATTACATGATTTCCACATTTATTTCGATTCACACAAAATAAACCAAGGTAGTTTTCTGATTTATTCTGTGGCATATTACGCAACAGGCCTTACTCACAAAATTAAAAAAGAAAATAAGGCAGTGGCAGAGGTGGTCTTTCAAATTATGATTCCTAATGCCAGAATGGGAACCTTGCACAGGATGTGTAGGAAGAAGTGTGAACTTACACCAGAATATGAGAGAAAGCTTCTCGCCATCTGGATTTCAGATCACCATAAAGAACTTAATTTGAGATTATTCTTTTTCTCCAAATGCTCTATGCATTTGACACACTTCACATGATTAAGCTGAAACACATGCGCTGATGAAGACTGTCTAGGTTCCATGGCCTAAGATAGAAGAGGTTTTTCTTGATGCTAGGTACCATACAAATCACACCAATCCAATAAGACATTTAGTTTTTTTAAAAAAAGGATACTGACATTGAATCTGGTTCTTGTAGTTTCACTTGACATTTCACCCTTTTATACAGAAATGGCAAAGTAAAAGGGCACACTGCCCTTTGGACTCCCAGCTTACTTGGAAGGTCATCCGAGATACATATACTTGCAGTTATGCAGTTTCTAATCACTTTATGAACAGAGTAAGCAAACAAACTTAACTGAAAATGAGATGTTCATATAGTATTAAAAATAAAACAACTCAGAATGTCTACAAAGATGCAACAATATAAATGAGAGAATTGTGAAAACATTTGGTAAGAAACCACCCTCAAAACAAATTTGCTAGCAGCTGGTTACCAGAATGAATTTTTCCGTTAAGAGTACGTAACTCTGTTCAAGATTCTATTAGAAATAAGGAAGAAATTAATTTTCCAGGCAGTTAAATCACATTGATTTAATCTGGAGATACATTACTGGCACTTCGTTAGGATTAAAACAATCAACAAAAAGTATATGTTGTTTTCTAGCTGCTTTGTTATAAGCAGCTATTTAATCTTCATTATTATGTTTGTTATTGTGTTATTATTATGAATTATGGGATTTCAGGCAAGCTGATAGATACAGAAGAGGCAAGAACCTAGTAAAAGACTGAGGCAATGTTTTTTAAGGAGTTGACAATAATTTAAAGCAAAGTGTTTCCTTCCTAGCATAAATTATAGGAATTATTATGGTTTGAATATTATTACCAACTCTGTGAAAAGAGCAACATCTGAAAGACTTGACAGTAGGCTCTGAGCAGATTCTATCTATCAAGCAGAACAGGGTGCATTTTGTCATCTGTACTAACTGGCTTGTACATCAACTGTACATGAGAAACCAAAGGAAAACAGAATTGCTGCTCACCCATTTTTAGAGTAAAAAATAAATACTGTAAAATATCTACAAAAAATTTGTTTGATTTTGTATGCAAACTACTTGGTTGGAGAGACTTAGGAAAATACTGTTCCATCCTGCTTTATATATTATTTATTTATTTTATATTTTGATGCTGTTTAATTAGAAAAAACCAAGATGAGCATTGCCCTGGATGCATTGCTTACTGTCCATGACTGTTGTTGTCTACAAGAAAACATGAGTACAGTGCAACTCCACAATTGTACCTTCTAACAAACTAAATGGAGATACACAATTTTCATATCCTGCTAAAAGCTTCTAATTCGAAGACCTACGCATAATAATACAAAGTTAGGACTATGGCCTGATTTGACAAAATGTTTAATTTGCAGTCTGATATTTATAAAATTTCAAGATTTTACCTGCTCTACAAAGCTATAACTGAACAGAGTCAACAATAAGAAAAATTGTGTCCTACATCTTTAACTTCTTACCTGCTATCACAAATCAAACTACTCACATAACAGGTCTCAGTATATTAAAAATAAAAACATGGCCTAGTTTCTTCAAATATGGTCTGTTCTTCAGTTTTCAAGGACATCAATAATACTGATGGAATTATTTCAATATCAGGCGCCTTTTTTTGTTTACCTAAATAAATTGTTTTATTCCAACTCAATGTGAACAGCATTCTTCATTTTTCTGCCATAATTAAATACATTAATTTTTCTTAAATTGGAAGCAGGTAGTTATAACTATTTTGCTACTTCACGTTTTTTCCTGAATCTTACAGAAATATTGCATAAGCCAAGTTATTCCCTATATATGTCCTGTGCTTCAAAAGCTAGAAAATTTCTTTTTATTTTCCTATGGAATCTATACCTTGAAAGTACCACCCCTAGTCTTTAAATCAGCAGCACTGGATTAAACAATGTGCTTCTGCATCCTGTTTTCTTTTCAATCCTGGTATTTAAGCTGTGATATATTACTGCTTTCTTCTGAAATTACTAGATGGTCATTTGTCAGTGCCTCTGGCTATGAAAAAAATACTTATTACATAAAGGTATCAGACTAGAAACAATGAACAAGCTATATATATTGACTCTCTGCTGATGGTCATTTATGGGCTCCCTTTAAGACAAACTACTGCAGATATCACCCCATCCAAGCATTCCATAGACTATTTATATAAACCTCAATCTCTGAGTTTTCATCCTCATCTTTTACACTTAATTTTATAGTAAGTCAAAATAGTATATACATTCTTTTAAATGGAAAAACAGTACATAGTTGTCCTCCATCACTAACATAAAAAGTGGTTTTTGACAGGCATGAGAAACATTTTTTGATACTTTCTTATTCTATGGAAACTACGCAAAATCCTCCCCTCAGTAAAAAACAAAAACAACAACAAAAAACCAAACAAAAACCAAAACAACGAACCCCAGAACTAAACTAATACAATTCTGTCCTGCCTGCTTATCAGAAAAGTTAATGGCAAAAAGATTTCTACTGGTGGTCAATCTACCCTGGCTTGACTGTAACTATAGCAAGTCATAAAGGAATAAATGTATCCTGCGTAATACTCGGATTGTAAATTGGCTCCCCAGTTGTGGAGAATTACTGTGATAGCCAAGGTTATGAGTCGTGTATACTTCTAACTGCTTACACACAGGCAAGTTCAAGAGTAAAGGAAGTAAAATGCTATTAGGTACCATATCCAGTTATTAGGTATGTATACATATTACTTACTTAATAATTTGCCTGTTCTACACTATCACATTACAGCCTTGCATGACAACACTTTCTGAACAAATCACAGGCACAGGTTCAGTTAGATAATGGAGGCGAAACTCAAGTATTGCAGGAAATTTCACCTAGGTTAAAGCTAGAACAAAATAAGCCAGCAGAAATACCTATTTTTCAAAGAGAGGAGCAAAAAGTCTGACTATAGCAACAAAGTTATTTCCTTGCCTTGCACTTCAAATACAATACACATGAAGTTAACCATCTTGACAGTAAGAGAGACCCAAAGTTCCCTACCAAACCATTTACCAAAGGATTTTGGCAGCCAGAATTCATTGTCCACTTCAGGCTTCTCCTTTTACACCTGTCACCATTAAGGCAGCATTTGCCACAAGTCTCTGAGCAACATGAACCAGTGGCAGAACGTCAGTGCTGAGGGCAGATAACAAACCAGCCATTTTGTATGCAGCTATCTCGCGTCCTTCCTCTGTTTGGATTTTGCTGGTTCTTCCATTGCCTTTCATGTCCTCATCACCTGTGGATTCCTACAACTGTTGTTTCAGCTCTTTTAGGGCTGTTGGAGAAGAGGCGTTCCGTTCCAACTGAGTTATATTAATTTAACGAGACTGGCTTTACTCCCTACAGTAACTCCTGGGGTGATTCTCTACCCCTGCTACACTCTGTTTTCTTCAGTGTTAAATAGACTTTGCCTGTGTATCCATCGCCTTGCTTCTTTGGAGCATAATTATAGCATTTGGGGTATGATCTTTTATTAATTCAAATGCTTTCCTAAGCATGCCAGTGTTGCTACTCAAGGGATATCAGATTTACATATTCCCATAATTTCATTTCTGATTGCTAAATTCATCAGCTTGCTTCAAAGTAGTTGATATTATAAACATAACAAGACTTTCAGGAACTGATGTTCATTGCATATTTAATGCTAACATTTTTCTCAGCACAGCACCACATTTTCAACATACAAATCAATGTGTTTATTAGAAAATTTACTTTCAGTGGAAAACACGCATCTTGGCATCCTGATCTTTTAGATGAAAAGAAGCAGGATGAGTTTTAAACAACAATATTATTTTTTTTTGTAACAAAGTAATACATTTTGTACTTTATTGACAAGAAATTAGTCCATTACAATCAAATCAGCTGTGATAATTTTTATAGGCACTTGGGACTCTCTGCTGGACAACAATTAACTTCAATTTTGTTCTCTCCTTTTCAACCAGAGTCAGTATCAAAAAAGCTGTATCAAATCTGAGAGAACTATGTGTTGCGGGCAGAGGAATTCAAAGCTAAGGATGGAGAGATAGGAAATAAAAAAAACCATCCTGAACAGGAATTCAGGAAACATTGCTTCTCTTTCTGGAGATGTCTCACTACTCTATAAACTTGCTAAAAAACAAACAAAAAGTTATTTTTAAATTTTCTTCTCTACTGAGATATTTAATAAAGTTATGGTAGTTTACTGTAGATTTGACCCACACAAATATACGAAAAGAAGGGTGAATTTTTAAGTTGTTCAACATGTTTGGCTTCCTTGGCTCATGGGTTCTGAGGGAACTCAGTAATACTCTCAACAAGGTCCCAGCAAAGTGTTTTTGGGGCAAAAAAACCCCAACAACCCTACACTATCAAGTAACATTGCATGGGGAAGACACATACCAAATTAAGTAAAAATCAGAATTATTTTCACTTTATAAGGATAATGTATAATGTTTGCTAAATTCCCAGGTTCTAAAACTTTAAGCATAGTAATGAGTATACTTTTCCATGTTTAGAAAAGACAAGGCAGAATAAAACCAATGCTAGTTACAGCTTATTATTATGACATCTAATCACCATCCAACGTAGCATCAGAGAATGATGGCAACATATCAATGTTATATTAATAGTGGATTACATTAACACTAGATTATTTTAGTAAAGCACGAATACTGTTTGTGAAAGTGTTATAGTAAGAGAATGATAATATTATTGCTATCTTCTAATTTTATCTGCAGGGTGCTACACACATAAAAACCATAGAATTTTACCCCAAAAAAACCCCTGGGTTTATTTAGGGAATTTTGTGGAGTTTCACTGTTTGTTTCTTTTTTTTTTTTAAACAAATTTCTACACTTAAATTTCTATGCCTAAATTTGACACTGTATTTCTATGATGGGACATAGTTTCAATCAGCATCTTCCATTTTGCTTTAAATAAACGCTTCTTTTTCAAATAAATAAGTAATTTTTTAAGTAACAACATGATCTTAAATGGCATAAATAGTTATGTTTTATAACCATTAAATAAAAAAAGCACATTACATCCCATCAAACAACTGGTACAGGTAGAAAATTTCAATTCAACCCTTCAAAAAAATCCAAGTGAAAACTTTTTCCTACAGGAGTCCTGTCTTCTAGTACATAAGTCTCTCCCAAAATTAATTTAACAATGAGAACACATATACAAATTATTTTGTCTACTTATTTTGTATCTGTACTAAAAACAGTGCAATAAGACTAAACACACAAAAATGTCACCAGAAATAATGCTATACTAGAGATCTGCTTAAAATTCTACTAGAACCAATAAAGTTATTTACTGCACTGCAGCACATCTCACAGCCATAGAATATGGTTATCAATTGCAGAAGAATTTTTCTGGTTGACAGTTAATACATTGATTCCTAGCTGAAGGGTAAAAAATCTACAGAATTTCTCAAAGTCAGTCAATGAATCACTAAAATCAAAACTAAGTTTTATCTAAAAAGTTAGATAAAACTAGATATTGCTAATAATAATAATAACTAATAGGAAACAGGAGACACCACTTAAGCCAAGTGTTATTAGCAGCCTTCAAAACTGATTTTGTCACTCAAAAAAAAACCAGAATAGATTAAACTGTAATAATCATAGAACCATAGAATCACCAGGTTGGAAAAGACCTCTTGGATCATCGAGTCCAATCATCCCTATCTGCCACTAAAGCAGATGTCCCTGAGCACTTGGTCTACCCTTCTTTCAAATACCTCCAGGGAAGGTGACTCAACCACCTCCCAGGGCAGCTTGTTCCAGTGTCCAATGAACCTTTCTGTGAAAAATTTCTTTCTGATGTCCAGCCTGAACCTCCCCTGGTGGAGCTTGAGGCCATTGCCCCTTGTCCTGTCCCCTGTCACTTGGGAGAAGAGGCCAGCACCCTCCTCTCTACAACCTCCTTTCAGGTAGTTGTAGATAGCAATAAGCACATTCCACAAATGTTTTGGGCAGAATGAAGTGTTTACAATTTTCTAAATAATTCTCACCAAACCTTAATTGCACATAACTCTGCTTCATGGTCATTTTTAACATGAAAAAAAGTATTTTTCTTCTATCCACCACGACTCTTCATATTTAATACACAGTATACATCATATAGTTTGTGCAGATGGCTGGTCATGAAATTTCAACCTTAATATAAAATAGCAAAACATTTGTTTAGATAGAAAATCCACTTCTCTTACTTCCGTTTTTCTGCAGAATCATTAGCAGCTACAGGACTGAGAATGTGTACCTTAGAAAATCCACCCTGATAAACAACTTTTCTGGGCATGGAAAATAAAATAAAATATGGGAATCAGTTTGATAGCTCTTAAAGAGTTCACAGAGGTCTATGGGGGAATAATTCATAATATTTCCCTATTTAAAAACTCAATGCATGCATGCCAACGGCTGCATATTTCTCCATCAGTCCACATGTAGGAAGTTATTGTTTTGCTGTCTTGCAAGAATTGACGGGTAGGGATAGATCTTATTGCTATACCAAAACTTAAGAAACCCTCCTTCACCGTTCAGCTCCTCAGGGAAGACCTTCACCATGACCTACCAGGAATTGCCCTGTACAAAACCACTGTCAGCATGAGACGCCTCACAAGAATTTGAAATGCACTTTCTATGCAACTGCCCATCTACCCTGCAGACTATCTTACGTACACTAAACTGCCATAGGAAGGAAAGTTAAACAAGCAAGCAAACAAACAAAACCTTCCCAAACCAGTTTATTCTCTAAGAATGGACCTAATACAGCTTTTTTCTCTCCTTGTCCATTACATTTCCCAATCCCTCCCACAACAGCTCCAGCTCTTCCCGCTCTCTCTCTCTCTCTCTCTCTCTCTCTCTCAGCAAGGAAGAATAAGTACATGACAGTCTGCAGAGCAAAATTCATTCACTTATCTCGTGGGCTGCTGCAGAAGGAAAAATTTAACTTTTGACCACATCTGATCTCTCATTCTCTCAATGCCAGCACTGAATCATGTCCTACACAGCTACTGATATCCTAAGGCTTGTAGGAACTTAATTATTTGAGAATCTCCACCTCTGCTTCAAATTTCATTAAAATTGAACAATGAATTTAAAAAAATCATTACAGACCATGCCACGAAAGACAGATAAGACTGAAGACAGACAATGAAAACTCATAAGCTCCATTTACACATGAAAACAGACTGAAAAATCCTTCCAAGTCCTCCTAATTCAGCAGTTCTAGCAAAAGCAGAAAAAGCTTACAGCAGAACACCAACCCTTGCTCTGTGCTCAAGGAGACCAGAGGCACTCATCTATGCATGAAGCTTTTACTTTTGGGAGGCAAATTAAAAAAAATAGCTCATCTAATGTTCACATGCCACCTCTTTGTGGCTTGTCTGCTCTTCCCTTTACAGGAGAGCTCAAGAAAGGTGTTTTTTGTCCAGAAATCTCCTACTTTGACTCTGCCAGCAGGTATAGTCTCAAAATAAAACATTGTTATGCAGCTGTCATATAAAAATCGTTAAACCATCATAATTATTAAATCTGTGTTTCTCATTCATATACATATCCTCAAATGATATTAAAATGTTTTCTTTTAATCACTGTATCGGAAAATAACATGAAAAAGATGCAAATAATGTCTCTCTGCATAAAGATAGATGGGAAGCCAGGATGAATACCAGCCTGTGAAACCATTTCATGAGTTTGTACAAACTAACACATCAACTCAAATGCATTGTCCCAGTGACCAGGCAAATAAGGAAATAAAGGGTGTAATTAAAATCAAAAGTCAGTCTACTGCTACTACCAAAAACATACACCAAGATTTTCTTTGTTGTCTTACATGTCATAACACTTGGGAATATCCCAACCATATACTTGTTGCTATGAGAGCTAGCCTCGAAGAAGCCTCGAAGCATCTTAGGTGTTTCGTTTTGCATGATAGATGTGCTATAAATCTTGATTTGTTTCCAATTAATGACACTGCTAATTGCCAAACTCCGTTCTCCTTAATATGAATATATCTTATGAAGGATAACATCAAGCCTCAGATAGGAAGAAAGCTACAGAGTTCTGGTGAGAAAAGAAACAGTTATCTGTAAATGGAGGTGAGATGTATCTAAATTCACTGAGGTCCTACGTAGTTTCTTTTATGTGAAACTGGACTTTCACAAGACAGAATAAAAGCGCAAGATATGATTTAGTCACAGTTTTTATATAAATTGAGACCTCCACTATTCCTTATTCTAGACTCCCTGTTTTCTGAAAGGCATAGAACATAAGAGTATGATGTAAAGTCCAGGTGATGAGAAAAAGAAGCTGTCAAAAGTAATGTGTTATTCCACAGAAAATCTGCAAAACCTGAAGTTTTTCTAGTGGTGAATCAAGAAGATATATATTTGTCTGGGTAAATAACCACACAGGAATGATGGCAGAAGGCTGCTTCCCAAAAGTATTGTCAGTGATAACATGCATAACACAATGGGATTTTAAATGAGAACACGGCTTTTGCAAATAATGTACGCTCTTCAAGATACTCTAGAGACACTAGACAACACAATTCCTTTAGACAGAGATCGTGCTTAAAATACTGTTTTCTCAGTATGCATGATCTCCATTAGAAAGCTGTCAGACAAAAAAAGAAGTGTTTCAAGTGAAGTGTTTTGAATCCTAAGAGAAGATCATGATAAGAAACATATCTGTAAGTATAAAAACAGTATTTCAGAAAGCTATCCTAGACCAAGGACAAAGTTGTTGCCATTTTCTTGCTTGAAATTCTTATTATAAATTGCTTGTACAACTTGTAAAAAAAGAGACCTTTTACTCACAGAAATATGCATTCCATTGTAAGTCCTCCACACAGGCCCCAGAGATGGAGTGAAAATAAAAATCAAATTGTGCTCAACCTGCTCCTGAATTGCTGTAAATGTAGTGCAATTCAGAGGTTTATATGTAACAAAGACAGATGAGCTGGATTTTCCTATTTAATTAAGTGTTGGGGATTGAATCACTTGAGTAATTCTGAATCAGTGAGAGTTTACTTGGTAGTGGAAGAAGACAAGCTATCTTTAGTTTGGCTGAAAATGGACAAAAACATTGAATTATAAAATCATACTCCTATCTTTCCTGTCTTTACATATTAGCCTCATTAGTCTCATTTCCACTGCTCTATCTTTATTTTATATGTTAGGCAACATGGAAGGATCTTGCCAGGAAAAGTAAGGACAATATATTCATGCGACATAAAAGTACTATGATACAGTAACACCCCTTTCACGGGTTTTCTTGGTCCTTACCCTTGCCAAGATTTGAGATCTCTGTTTTTGACAGGACTTCAGCTAAGCTAAAGCCAGCATATAAATAAATCACGCTTTAAAGGTAACCCACTCTTCCCATTGATCTCAGAGAAAATTCTAGATATAGCAAGGAACAAAAAATTGGGACACGGATGAAAAGCAGACATCTTTCACGCTCATGATTCATAGTGTCAACACATACGCAATCCTGTTTTCTCCTCTGGCAAAGTGGTTAGAGTAAGTATATTTGTGCTGTTTTCTCATTTGCATTACTAGCTTGTACTAAATGTGTTAATGCGTTGTATAAAATAGTATACAATTCTGAAGTTTAGACTACCTTTTAGAGAAATTTACCATTGATCATTTAGAAACAGATGCACTCCCTTAAAAACAAGAAAACAACCCCAGATATGCAACTGCCAACAGAATTGCCTGGTTCAAGTCACTGCTACGCTTAGTTCTTTGCTGAAGACCAAGGGAAAAGTTTATAAATTTTTATTTATACATATTAAAGAAAACAGAACAGCAAATTTAGGATTTTTTTCCTTATTTTTTATTTTCTCTGACCTATTTTCAAAAGCTTATTTCCAACACTGACTGTATTTCCAATATTCTCTACTGCTAAAAAAAAACAACACAGGAGTCTATTAGTTTAATGAAAGTTCTACTCATGCATGCAGTGTATAAGCTTTGAAAAAGTCACCATTCTGTTTTGCATTGATGTAACAAAGCACTTATATCAAAATGGTACTTCGTATTTGGACACAGAAGAATAGTAGCGTGTCTCTCCTGAAGTTTTAGAATGTATTTTCCTCTGAAATCTATACATCTCAGGATTGTGTTGCTGAAGTGAGGTAATTAAAAACATAAACCAGCCTAATTTTTAGCATTGCTGGCATCTTCTGGTTAACTTTATTTCAGTTTTAACCTCTCAATCTTGCTGTTAGAGTGTTTGACATTCTGCTCCTTTCCCAACTATTTTAATATATAGTTAGCCACATTTCTTAAGAAAAAAACAAAGTACATAATTTTTAAGCTTTTTTAAAATAAAATCTGAGACCTTTTTTATCTTCTATTAAATCATTTATTAAGTTTTGTCTTTATCATCTCTGTAAGCCATTCTCATTCATTTTCCTAGTGCTTACTAGATAGCCAGCATAAAGCTGTTTTCTGAAAAGCAGCCTTATAAGTATAAAGAATATTTTTTAAAAATAGCACTAGCTAGCATCAGTTGTCCTTCAAAGAACCATGGTCTCTTAGGTGATTATTATTCTGCTCACAGGTGTTTAAAGATGGGGAATGCTTAAACACACAAGCAATCCACTGTCTCTTGATTACACTAGCATCTTCACTGCAGGAAAAAATAAAGAGTTCTGACAGAAATGTTTAAAAAATAAGAGCTAAGCTTAGATGTGTGGCATATCACCCCCATGTTCAGTCTCATGGGGATTCTGACTGACTGGCAGACCTGTTGTCCACTTATCTTCTATTCCCCTCTTTTGACCGAACACACACTTCCTTCCGTGCCCCCTTAAACCGTGAAAGAAAACTATACTACAACTTTGCTATTAATTACAACAGGATGAACCTAATCACAATACATAAGCTTCTGTTAAATTTCAAAACTTTTTGGATGTTTGAAAAACATTCAATCAACTTCCCAGAGTTATCTTGCTTATCTTTGCACTTCCTATTTTTGGGTGAAAAACTGTCTATATGAAAAATTAGGGCTACTCAAGAGAACCTGTGATGGATTGAATAGCCTGCATTGCACACTGCTTTGCACCACTGCTGATCTATTATGCTCTACATAAAAGCATGAATGAAATGATGTGGTAGGAATGGCTTGGAACTCCTAGAAGCTGGAGAGGTTTTTTATAAAATCTGAGTGACAACCATAGTGAAAAGTAGCATACAATAGAGAATAGCAGGGAGGGGGAAAAGCTGTTAATATTAGGATTTAGAGTATGGCTACTTTGAAAGAAAGGCTAATTTAAGTGGGGGGAGGGGGGAAGATAACACAACCTTTTATTCACTAGAGCTGGGCAGGAGGACTTGGTCATACTAGAATAACTGCAATCTGTATTAAACAAAGATGTGGTTCAAGCCTGTCCAGCTGAACCTACTAAGCAGTTGTAACAGTCATAGTACAGTGCAGGCACAGATAACTTAACTACAAAAAAACTGGCTCAGGTACAAACTGTAAACTACTCAGAATTGCCCAAAACACCCTCCATCACACTAGCATTGTTGTGTAGGTGGTTCTGTGAGAGACTCAACATGAAGAGAATGTACTTCAGAATGGGAACTCTGCACTAATACATTGTACTTTTTTTTTTCCCCAACATTAAGACTCATTTAGGATTTGTTCTGTCTCTAGACAGAAAATAAAGGAAGAAAAGTTAAAATGTTCTCCCACATCTACACTGTGCCTCCCTTCCAAGATGAGCTCGTCTGGAAAATTTTCAGCCCAGTTTTTATTTTTATGTGCTTATACTGGAGAAGTACAGCATCATCAATTCTTATTAAAAATAAAATGTTTGCATGGGGTTTGGGAGTAAAAATTCAACCAATTCATCATAATTTCCTATGTCCTAACAGCATCACAAACCTGATGCACTGTGAAGTCTCGCATCTAATGGGTAAATCAAGTTTCACTAAGAACAGAAGCACGGAGATTTTATTGTAAAGGGAGCTATTTTCAGATCAGCTACATGATTAATGTAGTTTTTATAAAATTTATGTAAAAAACAGATATATTACTATTTGGGAATCAAGCTAACTTTAAAATAGAGGCTTCTTAAGGAAATTTGACTGCCAGGATAGAAATGAAAGTGATTATCAAATTTTGGGATGAGCTGCTACACAATTCTGATGCTTCCAAGTTCAATTCTTTGTCATGCTCAGTCTTTGCCAAATAAACATTCAAAGGTTCCAACAAAAAGAACATCCCAAATCTTTAATCATTACAAAAAACACAGCACCTTGACCTTGCATTTTAAAATTAAATTGAGTGACATTATAAAAATTAAATTGGTTTGTCCTCATTTCCATAATATCCTTTAAAAAGCCCTGCCTAGACTGGAGTATATGTCCTGTTTCTTTATCTTTCTTGATGACCCTTCATGCCTGCAAGTCAGCTCATTTTACCCTGCTGGACTGCGCCCTACTGCTGTACGCGCTCTAAAATTTCCATTAAAATCTAGGGCATCATCATTCTTTCTTATCTCCAGCAGGCTGCCGAACAGTGCAACACCAGCAACTGCATGCGAACTAGTCTCGAAGGACAATATAGTTATGTACATCACCATCTAGCATGGAAAAAAATTCTACCTGCATAATGTGTTATCACATATAGTACACTGGGAATCTTAGAAACACTGGGTCTGGTGTAGGATGTTGTTAATAATTCTCTTGCAACAGCAAGTCTTACTTAAACAGCAATTTACCAGTAGGCAATTAGTTTCTCAGAGAACATTTTTATTAAGTTCACTTCACAATGAAATGATCTGTCTCATCAGCTATTGAATATTTGCTGGTTAAAGCATCATTATTTTAAATTAGCATATTACGAGTACCTGAGGGTATTTATACTTTTCTACGCGTTTAACCTTCAGGTTTCTAACTCCCTCTTCTTCAGGCTGATTGTTAAGCAGTTCTCATATGCAAAGTACAGGTACACCTTCCCAAAGCATTTAAGTTGTCTGTGCTCATTCTTGTTTATCCTTTCTGCTTTGCAAGAACTCATGCATGTGCACACATACAGATGTGTATGTATATACACTTAAGAGTACGCATAATTATATACCATCCTGATTCATACACTTTTACAAATACACATTCTGTATTACTGAAGATGGACTTCAGTCTTGCCATGTTATTTTGCTGCACCTCAGATGTGATAACTGTCACCCTCTCCTCTTTTTCTACAGCATGACAACCTTTTTTTTGTATCCTGAGCCCAAACCATCACACACTTTGAAGTCAGAGAACAATAATTCAATTTTACATTACATGGAATGGATATCCTGTGTGTACTTATGTAGAGAATAGAAGAGAAGGGTGATTTGATTGCAGATGTCATTGAGATGGGCTTTGGTGCTCTGTATAGCAGTGACTGAACTGACCTGCTGGCTAACATCTCTGTGGCTCAATAGACAGCTTTTCTATTTTCCAGACAAGAGAAGAATACAGAGCATCTAACCACAGTCACATCAGGATTAGATAGTTCTGCACATGAGGATTTACCACAAGCACCTACTGCTACAAAAGTGCTCAGCATCTACGAGAAATCTAAGAATAGTTTGCTGACTGAAGAGATCCAGTTTAGTCATTCATTTTATTTGACATGTTCCATCCAGTGGCCACCATCACATGAATCTTTCTGGTGTGCAACACAAGTGTTACTCTTTCTGCATTCATAGGCTCTTTTCTTGGGATGGTACAAACACATCAATATTCTCACTGCTGTATGGGATTAAGTATATGACAGGGACGTACCCATTTCTTCCAGTGAATGAATGTATACATTGACTGGGAACAGAATAATCCATTCATAGCTTCTTATTTAATAAGAGCTCAGCCAAGGAAGGTTTTGGGGTTTTTTTGTCTCCTTCAGACATACTTGCAATGACATTTAGCAAAGGAAGCAATAAGGCATGATCAGCTCTGATATGTCCTCAAAAAGACAGATGCATAGGGGGGCTGATGTCTATCCTTCATCTACTAACAGCAAAATACAGTTATTACCAATTATGGTTAGTATCTGTCCTGAATCTAGATATTATTTGTGGTGGGTAAACAATCTTTATGGCTGGTTTCTGTTAACTTTTTCATAGCTGTCTCACAATTACGACCTTTCATAATGAACTATAGCTAACTAGGTTGGACATATGCAAGGCAGCAGCAAAAGTGTTCTTTCTGTTGATCAATTGCAAACCAGGATTTCATTGACTGGCATAAAAATAGGCAGATCATAGAGTATGCGATCTTTGCCCACTGAGCAAGCTAACAGCACTTCTAAAGAGAAGAAAGGTCATTCAGCTTAAAGCCTTCAGTAATAAGAAAGACACCATGTTAACTTACTGAGACAGGGGAAAAAAATAAGTCCTCTAATGATTGAAACTTAGATTTGACAGAATTCATGCAAAATTATTCCCATTTAACTACGTTTGTGCCCACAGCATCCTGGTTTGCAGAAATAAAATGCTCTTACCAATTTCAGCAGGCTTCCCACACTAAGTAATCTTTCCCTAACAGTTCCACAATGCATATGCCTTTTGAAGCATATATGGGTCAAACAGTTTCCGTATGACAAGAAGATAATTGTTGGCTTTGTGGTTTTGCATATAGGTTACATGTGCAAGTCAATAAGTTTAAAAGATAAAAAACAGCGCAACATGTATACATGGTTTCATCCTGCAATCAAGAACAAAGTAGCTTTGCAAGTTTCAAACTTCTTCTTGGAGATGACTTCAAAAGGCATCATTGGGAAGGATGAAAGGCACCTTGATTTTCATGTTGAGAGACTTACCCTGTTGTTATAATTTCACCCCCGCCCCCTGCTTTTTCTGCTTAGGAAAAGGATGCTATATTCTCTAAGGAAAATAACTGGCGTTTTTTAAAAAGCCTAGAAATAAATACTCGATTGCAGTGGATACGTGCATTGTTAGGTAGCCAAAAATAGCATAAGGAACAAAACAATCTTTAAGTAACATTCATAAAATATAGTATTTGTCTTTTGTTTTATTCTGATTATACAGTACTAGTTTTAGTCAGCAGAATTACACCCAAGAACAACAGTTTCACTGCATAAAAAAAGGTGATCTCCTATCCCAAAATAATGTTATATGATTTACGACAAATTTCAGTATACATTATTTGGGTGTAATCCGAAATCTGAATAATATAGCTGGAATGTGTGTGTAGCTTATGTTAGTAATTCTTTGGGACTATAATTGTCTTTCAAGATCTGCTGAACACCAAACACTTTTTTCATGGTATGTAGTTTTAAAATATCACACAAAACCCCAAATATTATCACTTTTTAGATGGTTAGAGAGAGATACATTTTGAAATAGCGGAAGTTATATTATTTATAACAAACTTCAAAATTTAAAGCTTCAGGTAACAGCAGGAACGTTGAATCAAGGACTGAAGTGGCTGAGTTTGATTTGAATCCTCAGTAGGCAAAGCTTCGTACTTTATATAGATTTAAACACACGTTAGATTGGAGATTTAATGCTCTTTTGCATCCATATACCCATTATGATGTTGCTATTACCTTTCAGTAATTACTCAGAATTAATATGATTGGCATAATTTTAAGAATTCCACAAGGCACTTTTAATCCTTAGTGAAATCTAGATGTTAATTAATTCAAAAGAAATTAAGAAGTCATCTCAAATTTTCAACTCTTTATGAAGTACTATCTGAACTGATGTTAAAATTCACTTTAAGTAATTAATCTTCTATTCCTGCCTCTGTCTCAGTTAACACTAAATCATTTTTAAGATTCTTTGGTGACAAATCAATAATAGCTTACAAAAAAACATATGCTAGGATACGACTGTGCTTTATAATTAAGCCCAGAAGAAATAGGTCTTTTTATTCCCAAAAGGCTGTTCTCCTTAAATTAAGTTAGATTACAAGCCAATCTGGTTAAATAAACGCAAAAAAAGTACATTGTTTTTCCTAATTCTTTCTAATTTTTCCAGCCAACTGGTATTCTTATTCCAGAATAATAAGAATGTCTATGTGGCTACACGATCTTTTTAATAAAACTGTTTAAAAAGACATCTTCCATTTTATTATTTCTACTTCCTGTGTTGATAGGAAACCAAAATGCTTTTCTCCACAATATATTTACTCTAAAGATATTAAATTCTCATAAGTACAGCAATGCAATACATACAGCTTCTCAATACAGAAAAGTACCACTGAAAAGATATTCAAAGAATGTCACTTGTTAAGAACATATGTTGCTTATATGAACCTATTCTAAATAACCACTGTCACATTTTCATGAGTTTCCTAAAGAAACTAGATATATGCAATTTTTGTCTTCTTTTCAGACACCTACTAGTCTTCACTTAGCACTAGTAAGTTTTGGGTGCACCGATCCATTGCAACCAGGTTAGGAAAAAAAAAAAAAAAAAGAGGTCCAAAAGTCAATTAAATTCCTACATAAGACATGCTACAGATTGCAGAATGAAAGCAATATTTTTATATGTTATGATACCAGCGGCTAGTCATTAAAATCTTATTCCATTTGTAAGCAATGACAGCATATGCTTTTCTTGGCTGTTCCATAATCAGGAGACAAGGGCTAAATCTGGGGGTTCTTTGAGAGGAGAGATCTTGTAGGAAAGAAATTGCAGGGAATTTTAGCTCATAGGTGGGTTCTCTGCTGTATTACTTGTGCTACTCATGACCTGCTTACTCATACTTTAAATACATCTCTTTTTTTCTCAATTATGTTTGCTTTTTTTCTTGACATGTAAGATTTTTTTAGAATGCATTGTTTCCATAAAAAAAACCTTGGAAAATTAATCATAGTGTTTTGAAAATAACTAGAAAACATTATATAAACAATTCCTTGATAAGGAAAATAATTAAGAAATAAATTATGCTGTTCTTTTTTCACATGTGGTTGCAAGCAGAAAGAAGCATAAGAAAGATGTTCACCATAATTGTAGCTGTGGGACCTACAGTACTTTGACCCTTTCTGACAAATAAAGAAATATGTGGGATCCACATTGATCATCAAGTTAACTCAGTAAAAACAGAAATGGAAACCTGAAGCTGTAAGTGGATTGTAAGAGGATTTTTTAAATCTTTAATTTTATTTTGGTTAATTCGATACCATGGAGTTTGTTCGAGATAAGATGTTTTTCTCCCACTTCTAAAACATATTCCATGCAATTTCAATTCTGAATCGGAACAGATTTATTATTTTGACTAGAGGTTGTGATCTATCAGGAATGAAAAACTTAAGCAGTATTTGAGTTTCTAAATTTTTTCTTGTATAACATGGAATGCACGTGAGGGCATGACTAATCACAGCAATCAATCTTCATGCAGTAAAAGATACCTCCTATCCAGTTCACCATGTGGCAGCAGAAATCACAGCTGAAGAGGCACCAGAAATGTAGAGGCAGCTAGAAATGGATGTAGCCTGCTTTCACTGTCTAGTTGTACAGAGTAAGCTCGTCATGCACACACACACAGAGGAAGGGAAACGGGAGAATGACGTTTTCCAAAACAAATCAGAGACACAAACTAGCAGCAGTACTGCAACCACCACAAGTCCCTTTCAAATTCCCACTGCATCTTCCCTGGGACAGCAGCAAAGGGAGTCCAACAGGGCAAGTCTCTTAGTGGCAGGAGGCTGCTGCTGGGAAGCAGCTGTCCCTGCTGGGTACCCGAGGTGATTTGCCCTACTTTAGCACATCTGAGATCCAGTGGGTGTTAGGAGGAACGTGGAGTCCATGAGGTAATCTTTGCAGAACATTTCTTCTTCTCTGGCTCTTCCCTAATGCTTGGGAAGAAGAAGCAGCCTTTGGGAAGACAGTCAGACAAGCAAAGACCCCTCAGCTCAACTGACGCACTTCAGTCACAGAATCACAGAATTGTTTAGGTTGGAAAAGGCCTTTAAGATAATTGAGTCCAACCTTAGACCTCACATGCCAAGTTCACTGCTAAATCATATCCCTAGGCTGTCAAAATGATTTGATACTGGAGGTAAGCAAAATCTTAAAGAGAGCCCTCTGAAAGCTTTCAAAAGATTCAGGTACATATTCTGCATAACATAACATTGCATAACATACACATATGAATTGGGTTCACCTAATGACTACCAATAGTTTGTATCCAGATCAGCTGTTTCCACAGTTCAAGCAGGAAATGAATAAAAGTAGTTCTAAACATCAGGTTTTAAGTTCATTCAAGAAAACTTATCCATAGTACTTTTAAGATGGAAAAGTAGCAAAAATAAACATGTAATAATAATTATATACCTTGACACTCCAAGGCTAGCACATAAAAATTACATGCAAGTAGATTTTGAAGTTGATTTAATTTAATCCTAAAGCCAGGATGCCTATCTTGAAAGCCCAAAACTGTTTGTGTTTAAAAATAGAAATAAGTGATTGGACTACATTATTCTTTATTTTTTCTTTAATTTTTTATGCCAATTCTGTAATACATACTTTTTTAGACCAGCTCAAGAAATGTTTTTCTTACTCTTTATTGAAAGAAAGAGATAAAAGAAAATTTTGCCTGGTAAACCGAGATTTACAAAGTCATTGAAAAGCATGGAGTACAATCCCTCCATCTAACTTCTTACAGAAATCCCATCCTTAAAATATAATAAGATATTTCTTAGAAATAAAAGCCTAAAAACCTCCCAGACTAAAAAAATAAAATAAATCACCACACCACTTCTTAGAAAGCTTTGAACTTGAACTGTTAGGATATTGACCAAAACAAACAAACAAACAACAAAAAGTCAATACCCAAAAAAATTTATTTAATGTTATCCTAATCTCAAAATTTGGGTGATATACTTTATCACTAAAGAATACAATTTGGTCAAGCTAGAGACTATGTAAAATATTTGGGAGGGCTGAGAATGGTTAGATAATTAAAGTGCTAGTAAACACTGAAGAAAATTATTCTCCCTTATTTGTTATTCATTTGAGTTTATTCTCTTTAATTTTCTTCTTTTTAGTCCCCTGTTAGATCTCATTTAAGAAGGAAATGTTTTGGTGCTTTTTCTAAGAAATGGTGGGGGTGGAAAAGAATAAACTAGCCCTCAGGGAAGGAGAAAGAAGAAAGTGAGCCTCATTCAGCTGCTTTAATGTCTTCGTTAAGAGACAATAAAGAGACATTTTCAAAAACTGTACTGATTCTAGATCTTCTAGGATAGAATAACAATAAAGATAATAGTTCTCTCACCTGAACACCAGAGATAATCTCCTTAAAATGAGAACTCATCCCTGCTTTTCTTGTCACTCTTTCCAGAAACACAGTAGTATAATTCTTTAAAATAACTGCCATGCCCTACAACAGTACCTAGGTGCATCTGTGTCAATTTTAATAGTTTATCCCCTTCTTGGTTTTTTATATAGTCTTATTTATGGACAACAGTTGTTTAATATCTTAGATGACCACTTCGACTGTATTTTTAAGGTATTCTATACACTTTGATCTGATTTTTAAAAAGCTGCCGCAATTTAATCAGAGAGACTCCTCCTGAATCCTTACAGAATGAGTAGAGGCACATGCAGATGATACTATACCAGACAGCATCTGTAGCAAGAACTTAAACCAATACTCTAATGCCTGCACCTGCTGCACTAGGCAAAGCGTTGCCAGCAGGTGGAGAGAGGTGATCTTTCTCCTCTTCTCAGCCCTGGTGAGACCCATCTAGGATGCTGGGTCTTTGTCTTAAGACTTCATCTTAAGCCTTCTGTAGTTCTTTCCCTTTTATTTGGCACTTTCTTAATACTGTTACTAACTATAAGCTAAAACATCTCTTAGGAATAACACTATGTTATTTGTAATTGAGGAATTTATTTTTACTAAGTGAAAATAGACAGTTTATAATTTCCCATGGCCCAAAAGCATTCTCCTTTCACCATCATATATGTTGTAAGGTCACCACTGACTTTACCAGGGCTTTGATTTCTTCTTCAAATGTATCTCAACTCAAAGATGTCAGCTCAGTAAAATTCACCAATTTAAGAGATGTAGGTTTTTACATAATAGAACATGATAAAACTGTTGAGAAGTTTCTATCCTAAACAGTTATTGCACAAAAGAATTCACAACAAGGTCTACTATCATATGCAGGTACCCAACACTGTTTAAGGTCATTAAAAAAAGAATAAAGCAAACCAGCAGGAGAACCTACCACATTCAGACTTATTACTTTCTGAACATTATTATGGAGTTACTGAAGGTATATGTTAGTGATCTGACTTTAGAAATAAATGTCTCTATTTCATTTGTTGCCCTGAATCTTTGAATCAGGATATCCATTGGATGAAGATTCAGAAAACAAGTCTACAGAAAAGAAAGTAGGCGTTCTTGAATTCAGAACTACAGGACATCCAGTTATGTTTCTTCCCCAGCAGGAGGAGATAACCTCCTTGCTGACAGTAGAATTTTCCAGGAATATTTTCATCAACAGCAAAAAATGAGAAACTTCTCTTCTTCAGCTGAGGCCATACAAACAGCTCAGTTCCTGTCTGCCTCCCTTTCCATCAGGCAAGAATAAACAAACCAGGGTTACACCTTACTGAGGCCAGACAGACAATGTGGTTTCACGGCAGAGGGAAGCAAATATCATGATTCCCCTCAGGCCAATGAACAATCACAATTCCTTCCAGCTACAGAAAGCAAACAAGAAACAAGCTAACCTAAAACCCTATCACAGCCTTGGTGTCTTAACTTTAGCAGAGACGAGCCGTAAATTCCACACTGCACAGAAGAAACCCCAAGTTTTGCTGTTTTATGCCACGCTGACAGCAGCAAGATAGTGTTCTTGCTTTTCCAGGAGAAAGAAGTTTAATACAGCAGGTAACAAAGGGACATAGTTTCCATTGAGGGGATTCAGAATTAAATACTAATGATTATTTCGGTATTCTTTGACAAAGACCTGACTGCAACAGCCTGAAATTGCTATCTAGGTGAAAGCTCACGTATATCACTCCCAAAAAACCTGTGACAGTCTAGTAAATTATAACCATAAAACTACCTACATCAAATTGTTGAATCAGTAGAATCTGAAATTTTAATACATATCCACTCTTTTGCCACAAAGCCAAGGAGTTAACCTTTGACAAATTATCTGTCCTCAGTTCTGCGGCGAAAAAGGATTTTTTTAAATGCCACTAGAAACCACTTGATTCTCCTGGAGATATAAACTCAAAAATCCTTTGCATTAGTGTGAATCAGAGTCATTTGAAACTTCTCATATTTTGATAAACAACAGTTTACAAGGATAATATATTACCTCTAGTTCTTCCTAACAATGATTTATTTCAGCACATAATTTAATTATCACAAATTAGCAAAGTAAAAAAAAAATCTCAAGAAAAACCAAGTGCAGATTTGGTGGTAAAACACACAAACCCAGGTGTCATTTAATTCAGTAAAACGTAGCTAGTGAATACTGAAATTAAAATTAATGACTTCCCACATGAACCATCCAAAAGTACTGTGAATGTAGCCTTTAGAGTGTCCAAGAAAGATGGCATCACGTGGTTTTACAAATAAAAGAAACTGATGGTACTGCATTACTTCATCAGACAAATGCACTTGGAGGAGATTCTGGAATTGTTTGGGCTTTCAGGGTTCAGAGCAATCACAGGTTAAGCCTTACAGCTGCCACAACACTGTCTAATAAACAGTGCTGACCAGAGAATGACAAAAGGGTGGGGAACAAACATAATATATCTGAATCACACATGCAAGGCCAATAAGCAGCATCTGCATATTTCAGCAAACCATTTCAAAGTTAATCTGAGTTTTTACTTAATTAATTACTGTGCTGAAAAAAACACTCCTCTTATTACTATAAGTATACTTCAAAAGCTGTAGCTAGAGACAGTTTATAATAACTGCGAAAAAAAAACCCAAAAAAAAACCCCAAAAAAACCCCCCAACTTCTTACAAATTAACTATTCAACTGGAATCTGGAGACCATCAGTTGCTAAAAAAGCAGTTATGGCAAAAATTTCATTTTATGGAAAAGCTGTAAGACTGCCAATAATATTAAAGACTAAACTATCCTGTTGACCTCAATTATGACCATGAACTAAATTAAACCTGAAAAGGGCAATTAAGTTATTTAAATGCCAACTTATTAATTACTTTTTTTATTAAAACAAAGTTGTCCTTTAACCTTTTGGTTTAGCCTTGCTATGAAAACAACAGAGAGGGATGAGTAGCTTTATCCCTCCAAAGGGCAAAATGATCTGTTTGTATATAATGTTTCCCAAACCAAAGAGAACCTTGAGCATAATCTGTTGTTTTGAAAAAAGCCACAGAAGAATACTGAACATAGGTATATTTTTTGCATTTAATTTTGAATTTTAATGAAATAGATGATGAAAGAGTAAAACATGAGCACAGTTCTGCAATCTTAAACGTGATATTTGGAAAAAGGATCCTGTGATTTTCTCAGAACTCTCCAGTCCTTTCCTCCTCCCTCAAACAAACAGTATCAAATTAATAAGTTTTTATATTTTATTTATAATTAAATTCTATTATACAAAGATGAAAATATTTTCACAAGCAGCTGTGCAACTCAGCTTGGTAAATAATTGAGTTTAGCTTTGCTGCCTCTTCTCAGCCTCTAGCACATCTGCTGTACTGACAGAAGGGAGATCCAAGGACAGAGGAGCGATGAGAAATCTTTTAACAATAAAGCACAAAATATAAGAATGAAGGTAAAGAAAAATAGTACACGTATTGTAAATATTCAGCAAACAGTTCTGACAAACAGCATTTGAAAAACTTGCTTGGTTAGAAAAGAAGACATTGCTCATAAGCAGTGATCCTGAATGTTCGGTACTGTACATTGTATTTAATTGTTCTCCTCCCTCCATAATTAATGTTGGCAAGAGTCAAATCAGTAATCCATATCATGGAAAATACATAAATTCAGAAAATTTCAAAACACTTTGAAAGAGTTTTAGAAATTGTTTTGAAAATATAGTAACACACTTGTAGCCAATTGTTTGGTGGCACATCTGCCCACATAAAACATATTAAAGTACCTCAAAACAAAAAATTAAACAGCTTATCTCTAGCTTTCTTCAGCAAAAGTGCGCATCTTCCAAGAGCAGCTACTTCCTGTGACAACATATTTTCTACTAATAATATGACATGTTTCCTTTATTCTGAATTTAACAGTGCATTAAACTTATTTAGAGAGCAAGATGTTTCCTTTACCAGTGCATTAAACAAATATGTTAGTGCATGGACCTTAGTTAGTTACCATGGATTTTATAAATGTAATTTAAATTGCCTTTTCTTATGATTTTTTAGACAGAGCCACCTGTTGTTAAGAACATATTTAAAGGAACTCCATCCGGATATTAAATAAAATATTATTTTTACGTAACAGCAGCACTTAAGGTAGTGTGAAATTGCATTCTTGGTCAAAATATGATGCCAAAATGCCAACTAGCAAGCTGAAAGACGCATAAATATTTAAATAAGGTGCATAACCCTTTACCTTTCTACAAGATTGAAACTGTTATTCTCTATTTATCCTCAATTCGTACGTACTTTCAGTTTCAGAATGACCTAATTTTATAACTAGCAAAGGTGTATTACACATGTTTGTGTAACAGAAAACTACTTTCCATCAGTATGTCTTTGCACGCTCAGTTGTAAGGCATATCTTTTGAGATCCAATTATATGTAGAATTCTCAAACAAATCACATCAAACCACCTAATTAAAAAAAAAAGGGTAAAAAACTCCACACACTATTTTTATGAAAGAGACAATTTTAAAGGAACAGGTCCATAGAATAAACTTGCAGTTTGGTGGAACTGACCTACACACCTTTAGAACAGGTATTCATTTTGTAACCCAATGTGCAAGATGTTAAGGCTTTCTTCCCAGAAGTTTGACTTCGAGATTTTTGTAGATTTCCTTGGCTAAATGACTAATTATCTACTTAGTTCCATAGTCTTTAAGTAAGCTGATCTGCCCGTTCATTTGAAGTTCACTGCAGAAGTTTGACCTTAGTTGCAATAAATTCTGGAACTCGTTCCTGTATTTTTTGTAGCCTAGCTACAAACAAACATTTAAAAATAACTGAAAGAACCCCCACATTTTACAATTTAAGCACCTACAGTAAAAATAATTGATTAACCCTAGGCATCATCATCTGTCTTTGCCTCAGATATACACACACTGTAGTCTCAAAAAAAGCTCAGTTTGTTCCCTGTTAAACTACTGGTTACAGTAAGGTTTCTTATCATAGACAGGAGAGTTTTGCCAATGGAAATTTGTAAGAACATCTCCTAATTTTTCTGCATCAGAACAAGAAAAAAAAATCCACAACAACTAAACAACACAACAAAACACAAACTTGATGGAATAGTTTCTAACTACAAAATATATATTTTTTTGTGTTAGTTCAGATCCATATAAGCATCACATATATGTCTGAACAATTAAATCATTTTTAGCACATCATGAACCTTTTCTTGCGATTACCACTGTATGCCTACAGTGGTTATCTTTTGCATCTGAATGTAATTATATAACACCATCTAGCTTGCAGGAAATTGAAAATGGATAAGTCTTACAAGTGTTAACCCTACAACAATTCTTCTAATATCATTCTCACAACCCTACAGGGAATACTTCTTCATTATGTAAGGAAAAAAAACCAACTTCAAATGAACCTGGCGTGCCTCTTCTCTACACCATAATTAAATAACCTAACATTTTATAATTTTATACTAACATTTACAAGACGACAAGCAGCTTTTATTCACTATTTGGTGTAAGTAAGTTTTACAATTTTGATATCATGCAGGACTCTAAAATGCTAATAATGCACAGGAACCATAAGTTTAACATACTTTCTTTACAGTACCACCTTAATTAGCTTTCAAAGAGATTTGAAGTATCAGATTTTCAAGTAAAAATAATATGTATCTCAAAATAATTTCTTGATAAAATGCATAAAGAACTGTGATAACTCCTCAGTACTTTAAAAATTGAAACTATATTTTGCTTTTGAAAAATAACATTTACATCAAATAAGAACTCTTCACAAGAAGTTCTATTTCATGAGCTATATAGGCAATTAGACTAGAGCAACTGTTTCCAAATTCAGTTTTAGATAAGATATTTAAATCTAAATCATAGCTCACAGCTCTACAGTAAATGGAGAAAAGTAGACGGCACCAACAGGCAACCAACCTATATAAGCCATCTTGGATATTTATCTTAAAATGGACTTGAGTAAGCCTGTATCTCTGCATAGTTAGGACAGGTCTGTCCCAGCTGCAAAAAAAATGTTGTGAAATTGAAACAGGAATGTGTTACAAGATAGCTCAAAAAAGTTCTTGAATTCTTCTGGCTTGATACAAAATATAGGGACCTTCTAGAAAGTTCCTTAATGTGGTACAGGAAAAAGACAACCTAACAAGTTATTCTCTATGCAAGGGAACTACGCCACCATAGGAAAAAAAAAAAACTTTACAAAGAGATTTAGTTAAATCAATGTAAGCTCCTTTGTGGATAATGATTGTTTATGTTTACTTTATCTAAATTGTTCTAAGACACGCTTCCCCAAACTAAGACTGTCTACACAAGAGGGCTGATCTAATTTACCTAAGTTAATTCGATTTTCTTGCGTTCACAGGTTTCATGGACTCCATTGTCACTGGCAACATAATGAAGCAACAGCAACACTAAAGAAAAAGCATGTGCTCTACAATCCAGTTATTGCAGCAACTAAATGGCATGATATTGCTCTCCTTGATAGCTATAAACAGATTTTCATATCCAGACAACTATGGACCTCCTTAAAACTTAAGATCATGCTAAAATGGTCCTAAATGGAAAGACCATGTAAATACAAGAAAGATTTCTGGCACCTGGATAGGGCGATCCTGGAGAGGCAAATGCCCCAGCATTCGACAGTAAAGTGTCAGGAGAGGGATTGCATGAGAACAAGAAGACCCTGCATCAGCAGGGCTTGACTGTTTTCTACTGTGCATACTTACGAGTATAAAATACAAAAAGTAAAGGTTCAGGAAGAAGGAAACCTTGAAAAAGATTCTTTTAGGCACAGCAGTCACCAGGAAAGTAGAGATTATAGTCATGGCAAGACCATTAATGTTCTATTTGCAGACAGAATCAAAACTGCAATCACCAAATAAATGGTGTTTGTTAGCAAGAGCATGATAATATACTGGCAAATGGTACAGTTATAATTGTGGAATAAGTCATCTGTAGTGCAATTTTATTTGTAAGGCCTTAGTTTTCCTTATTAAATCAGTAATATATTAATATCTGAACACATGTATAATCAATTAATTCTAGAGAGCTGGACTAATCTTGTAATCTCTTCTGCACTTCTTTTCAATTGTTGTCTAGAATAGTGTAAATAAATTATATGCTAACACTTTTTTCCATTACGTAGTTTTATCAGGATCTTACTTTCTGCAATATTCATTACAGGTAAATTAGTATAGTAGTAGTTTTCAGCTTGCGGTATTTCCTAAATTACATTTTCCAAGAGGTTACTGGATGTGGGACGAAACCCATTAGGAGAACATTACAATTGCTAAAATAGTTATTAAAGTTATTAGTTATTTTTAAATTAGTTATTAAAGAAGTAGTTCTGCTTCTGGAGGTGGGAAGGCTTACAGTAAGATTTTGTCAAATGTTATGCAAAATTATAAGGAGAATCAGATTATGTTTGCACAAAAGGATGTCAGCCTAACAACACAGCACTAGCCACACCGCAATAGACACTCTGCTCCAAGCTTCAAGTTTGTTTTGACTCAATACACAGCCCACATTAAGTGAGCTGTTTAAAGTGGCAGGTGTCAAGAGAGCAATTGGAAGGCAGGTTGAAGAGAAGCATTAAAAACAAAAGGATACTGGTAAAACACCTCATCTTTCCCCTGAATGTTGATGATTCTTTTACCAAATTAAAAAAAAAAATATTCAGAATTTTTTCCCAGATGGTTAGCTAATTGGTATTTGTTGGTATAGTCTATAAGACTCACAGAAGTCAAAGCATAAAAGTAAACAGTACCTGAAAAGATGAAAACTTTGTGTAAGAGCTAAATGGAAGTGAGGCAGAACCTGAAGTTTTCTTTCAATTAGATAGTACTTACCTGTTTGTGTGTTACTTCACAAAACAAAAAACAAAAGCCACTTGAATATGCCCCCAGTGGAGACACAGTATTCAATCATCTACTTTGGCAGTTACATCTTTCTCATGCACTGATTTATGCACAGACACAGCAGCAGGACAGATCCTGGTAGGAGCTTATTAAAAATCAAAAATGCACTTGCAGACTTCCAATACAGCTTGATTCAAAAAACCATTATTCCTTTCTGAAGTGGCATGCTTTCTGTCATCTACTTCAGAACTTTTCCTTTGTGCTGCGGCATGATTATTTATTCTTTATTTACATAAAATCTTTCAACAACTGCAGTGAAGCATATTCTTCATGCCATAGAGTCTTTGAAGTTTTGTAACTAATATTTGTGTCAGAAAGATGCAGCTCATGGCTATCAAAGTGGGATATAAAATAAAAAATACTCCAGAAACAGATCATTCAGATGTTTAAGTACCTTGTTTGGACTTAAGAGTTTTTTACCACACATAGCATTGCTTGTACACTTCCCCTTGTACTCAAGTCCTTCCATGCTCAATCAATTTTCGGGCTTGTGCACTTCAAAAGATTAAGAAATGCCATGGAAGGACAATATGATGTTATACCTTTTCTTGATAACATACTGTTCAGTTCCCCACTACTACTTCTAGAGCAAGGTTCAGGCAGCAGAAGAGAAGGGCTGGCAGAGGGGCTCCGCATCTTCCCCATCCTTTCATGTTCCCAGCCACCTACATTTCTAGAGGGCAGCCTGAAATTAGGCTGCCAGGAGCAGAAATTCAAGTACGGTAAACTTAAGTACAATGTTGGTTCATTGTACCACAGTCACATACCACTGGAAATAGTTCCTATACTTAACACCTCATGTTTTTATTAATTACTCCTTTATATTCAACTAGTACATAACCAGTTGAGGCACAAAGGTTTCTCATTTAAAGAGAGTGATACAGAAGCATATACTTCAGGTAGGATCTCCACAAATATTTCCTCTTTTATATTAGCAGTGTAAATTGAACTTAACAAGCATGCAACCATGCCTTCATTATTAGAGTTTTATCACTGGTAATTATGTCAAACTAGATGAACAACAATAATGAGTAAAGAAGTCTTGAAACCTGAAAGTTAGCTGCAAACACTAAGGATTAGAGAAAAGAATTACTTTGGAAGTTACTTGTCCTCAGCCATAGCATACTACTGTGCAACAGCAAAAATAAAGCTCACTGTTTCACTGGTAAAGATTATCCCCATGAAAGATAAACTCAAAGGACTAGGTTACTAATCCTGCCTCTGACATTTAGCAGTTCTGTTGTATCAAACAAACATGGTTTCAGTTTCTTTGTAAAGCAGAAATGCTAATACTTGTCTCCTTTCCCCAGTGGCATTGTAAGCATAAATGAATTGTCATAATGGTCTTAGAAAATGAAAAGATGTAAGCATTTTTATTGATGTTTTACGTCCCAGTCCACTAGAATATATTAAAAATTATTTCACAATTGTCATGTGCAATATCTATCTATACATATTTCTCAATTTACCACTTCTTTTTCCTACAAATTGCAAAGATGAGAGAACAGCTCAGCAAGTATGTTCTCTAGTCAACACTGCTTGCGCGCAAAGAATAAAATCAGTTATCAAATATGATCAAAATAATTTTAGCTAACTACAGCTGATCCAGTTTGCCTTGCTGTTACACAGTTGCAAAAACAACAAAATGATCTGGGGATTTAATCATCAATCAAATAGATCATAGCTACTATAATAACTAGATCGAAAAAGTAGTATTAATAAATACTTAAATTCAATAAACAAGGCCAAATGCCGGGTCCCGCACCTGGGGCACAACAACCTTATGCAGTGCTACAGACTAGGAGAAGTCTGGCTAGAAAGCTGCCTGGAGGAGAGGGACCTGGGGGTGTTGGTTGACAGCGACTGAACATGAGCCAGCAGTGTGCCCAGGTGGCCAAGAAGGCCAATGGCATCTTGGCTTGTATCAGAAATGGTGTGACCAGCAGGTCCAGGGAGGTTATTCTCCCTCTGTACTCGGCACTGGTGAGACTGCACCTCAAATACTGTGTTCAGTTCTGGGCCCCTCACCACAAGAAGGATGTTGAGGCTCTGGAGCGAGTCCAGAGAAGAGCAACGAAGCTGGTGAAGGGCTGGAGAACAGGCCTTATGAGGAACGGCTGAGAGAGCTGGGGTTGTTTAGCCTGGAGAAGAGGAGGCTGAGGGGAGACCTCGTTGCTCTCTACAACTACCTGAAAGGAGGTTGTGGAGAGGAGGGTACTGGCCTCTTCTCCCAAGTGACAGGGGACAGGACAAGAGGGAATGGCCTCAAGCTCCGCCAGGGGAGGTTTAGGCTGGACATCAGGAAAAAATTCTTTACAGAAAGGGTCATTGGGCACTGGAACAGGCTGCCCAGGGAGGTGGTTGATTCACCTTCCCTGGAGGTGTTTAAGGCACGGGTGGATGAGGTGCTAAGGGGCATGGTTTAGTGTTTGATAGGAATGGTTGGACTCGATGATCCGGTGGGTCTCTTCCAACCTGGTTATTCTATGATTCTATAATAATAGCTTAAAAAAAAAGAAATAAGTCTTTCCACTGAGTTGTTTTTCTTTTCCATTTTCTACAAAGAAGGAAACCAATTCAGTGTCAGAAAGAAAAATTATCCAGATTAAACAGTGCCTATCAAAAGAATTACTTGAACTTAATTACGAACAGTTTGAGAGGATATTTTATATTTAATTGAAGTTGGGAATTACGCAGGCCAGATTTAGGGCAATGAGGGTGTATTTATACTGGAGAGTATGAAGAGCTCTGTAACTATGTAACAGTAAAATATACTTAATACTGAGCTAAAGAAAGGGAAGGAATAAGGGATTAGAGAAACATGTTCCTAACCCTAGTCTAATGCCAGCTCTGCCTTTGCTTACCTTTAAGAGGACAGATATTTGATATATTCCATAAAGATTCACTCTAAGTAAGTCCAAGTTTCATTTTGCACATGCTGGAAGATACCTTTTTGGTCCTCTATGAAGTGACTGTATGAGTTCTCTCCTGTGGTATCCAGTTAACACACTGGAATATTCCCAAATATTTTTTTTTGTTTTCTTACAAAAAGTGGCCTCATTTTCCTCTGTGAATGGTTCTTTAGTACATAATAAACAAACAAAGGAACATGATAGAAATTAATGCCTGCAGTGCAAGGCATGAAATACAAAAAATAGTTGCTTGGCAACCAGCATGAGAAATGAGAGTTTATGCCTGTTCAAACAGCCAAGTGAGTGGTACAAGTACCATTTGTGACTGCCGTGAAAAGGATGGTTAGGGAGAAGATGGATGAGGGGGTTTTGCTTAGATTCAGCTCTGTAGTTTTTCCTAATTTCTGTAGTTTCTTCACAACATACATACCTTGGACTGCAATAAATGTATCTTAGATTGCTTTCCTTCTGTGTCCTTATAGTACTGCCTTTAATCAGTAAACCAAGCTTTATTTTAAAAAGCTATGGTTTTTCATAACACTTGAAAACATCTAAGGAAGTGTAAATGAATACCGATATCCATTCGTACATTCCTTCTTGAGAATTATTGAACTGGACATTTGCAACTACTTTCCTAACTAACAATGGCTACATCTATAAAAATTCTGGCAGCTTGGAACAATCCATCAGCCTGTTGTAACTGTAAATATATTAATCAAGAAATGCTGACTTTTCACTAATAATATGCGTGCAATTGTTCATACACCCAAATGATATCAGACACTAACTGTTTGGAAGAACGGAAAAAAATAAACACAGTCCTCTTCACAATATATGGGGCTCTTCAGTAACTTGATATATTGTAGAGATGTACCACCTTCAGCACAGGAAACCCTTGTACTACGTATTCACGGGCGTAAGAAAGATAGTTCTAAGGAATTATCATTTTATGATACCGTTGTTCTTATACTTCTTTTTAAGCAGCCGTTGGATGTTAGATTAGTCCAACCATATGGTCATTCTTACATTCAAATTAGCTATGGCATAAGTGTAAAAGACATTAGATCAAGACGCATTCAATATGAACGTTCTCTTCATCACAAACATGAGAGCATGTTATGGGAACATATAACCTGCCCATTTAAGATTGTTATAAGGAAGAATTTCTTCACCATGAGAGTGGTGAGGCACTGGCACAGGTTGCCCAGAGAAGTTGTGGCTGCTCCATCCCCGGAGGTGTTCAAGGCCAGGGTGGATGGGGCCATTCCGATCAAACACTAAACCATATCCCTTAGCACCTCATCCACCCGTGCCTTAAACACCTCCAGGGAAGGTGACTCAACCACCTCCCTGGGCAGCCTGTTCCAGTGCCCAATGACCCTTTCCGTGAAAAATTTTTTCCTAATGTCCAGCCTAAATCTCCCCTGGCGGAGCTTGAGGCCATTCCCTCTTGTCCTGTCCCCTGTCACTTGGGAGAAGAGGCCAGCACCCTCCTCTCTACAACCTCCTTTCAGGTAATTGTAGAGAGCAATGAGATCTCCCCTCAGCCTCCTCTTCTCCAGGCTAAACAACCCCAGCTCTCTCAGCCGTTCCTCATAAGGCCTGTTCACCAGCCCTTCACCAGCTTTGTTGCTCTTCTCTGGACTCGCTCCAGAGCCTCAACATCCTTCTTGTGGTGAGGGGCCCAGAAATGAACACAGTATTCGAGGAGCGGTCTCACCAGTGCTGAGTACAGAGGGAGAATAACCTCCCTGGACCTGCTGGTCGCACCGTTTCTGATACAAGCCAAGATGCCATTGGTCTTCTTGGCCACCTGGGCACACTGCTGGCTCATGTTCAGTCGCTGTCAACCAACACCCGCAGGTCCCTCTCCTCCAGGCAGCTTTCTAGACAGACTTCTCCTAGTCTGTAGCACTGCACAGGGTTGTTGTGCCCCAAGTGCAGGACCCGGCATTTGGCCTTGTTAAACCTCATGCCATTGGACTCTGCCCAGCGGTCCAGCCTGTTCAGATCCCTTTGCAGAGCCTCCCTACCCTCCAGCAGATCAACACTTCCAGCCAGCTTAGTGTCATCTGCAAATTTACTAAGGGTGCGCTCCATGCCTTCATCCAGGTCATTGATAAAGACACTGAACAGGGCTGGACCCAGCACTGAGCCCTGGGGAACCCCACTTGTAACTGGCCTCTGGTATTGGCCCCTGGTATTGTATCTCCAAATCCATTTACTCAACAACACTAGCAACTACATCATGTTCTACAGATCACCATGCATTAATACTGACAAACAGATGTCTGTTAGTGTGATCAGCAGTAAACTGCATTGATTCACTTCCTTTTGGTGCACTAACTCATCGCTGTAACTGCTATGTTATCTCTTGCATTGCCAATAGAACTAGTTATTCATCACATTATTTTAACCCTATGAGTAACAACAGCAAGAGGAAAATCAGAGTAAATCTATCTCTAACTGATGCAATCAACAATATTTTAGGAAACTTTGGTGCCAGCTCAAAATAAAACAAAATTTTTGAAGCAGTTGCTATACCATATCTAAAAATCTCTTTTTGCTGTTGTTGACCAGGAGAGTCTTCCAACTGATTTAGAATTACCAAATTTGGACAGACAAAGAAGATGATAAATATCAGCAGCAGAGGAAGCATTTTAATTACTAGTGAGGACTAACAACAACAAAAAAACCTAACAAGCAGAGAACAAACCAAAACCAACAAAAAAAGAACGACAACTAAGCCACAGTACACTTCTACTTGTCATGAGCGTAGCTTTCAAACTACTGATAAAGAAAAAAAGGGATCAAAGAATATATTTTTACTCTGTACAATCAATTTCACCATAGTGCAGCCTTCAGAAAGCTACAGTCTGCTTCTGAAGGCTGAGATATCTAACTTGCAAATTTCGTCAGAATGTGTGGGATGTAGGTAGGGGACTTAACACTGGTATATTCTTCCTCCTGCCCAGGCAGAATTCTGAAGAGTTATTTCTCTTATCAGTTACTAAAGTAATACACTACAGCTGGTTATTCCTCTAACTTTCATTGTTCTGTATTTTGATTTACTAATAAATGTTATTTCAGATTTAATATATTTGTTATCATATTTTAATTGCTCCTTCATGCTATCTTGAATACAATAGTAAAACATTAAAAAGAATTTCGGCTGTTGTCTTCTGAAAAAATTTACACAAGGACAGAAAATTTAAAGAAAGATTCTCTTAAATGAATAACAGTGATGGCCTCGGTGGCCAAAAATTCCCGGGGTAAACCATCCTTCTGGTTTTGTGTGTCACAAACCTCCTTTATTAGTTAGAAGAGGTGTAACACTTGCAGAATCAACAACTGAAGGACTGATGGATTCCCACTGCATTTGTTTTTCAGTCTATGCATGTGGTAATCACAGACATTATTCTTCCTAAACTCTTCCTGACTACCTCGGAAAGCAAGATTTTCAGTTTCATTCGGTTGCTTCCACTGAGCTCATACAAATGCTGTTTTTAGAGCCACCACAGCTGATGTATCAGAAAAGGTTAATGAGATTGAAATTTAAACAGGGTGTAGGCCCACACCTTGAAAGTGGCTTCACAAAGAGAACAATGACCAAAGGTATCAATATGTTTTGAATCACAATAGAGAGCTCTCTTTGTTTAGCTGTTCCTGAAATTCATGTCAACACCTTCATTACAAGAAATATATGCTAATTACATTATTGATCTTAACCTTCGGAAAAGGACCAGAGTTTAAGCTTGTTCTATTTTTAAATTCTTAGGAAACATTCTGCAGAATGACAGGAAAAAAAAAAAAGTATATATATGAGGTCTTAGTATTAATTAGCTAATCCACCTACACTAAAATAAAACCTTACTAGTTTTGGGGGGTTTTTAACAAAAAGTTTGCTAAGCCAAATTATACTCTTATTTACATTTATTTCACACTATAAAAATGCTAAATGCAAGAGCTTGGACAGCTAGAGGCTTATTTTATATTTATGTGCTATCAGGATCAGTTCCAGCAACATAAGAGTGGAGCAACTGTAAGATATTTGAGATGTGTCAGCAATAGGTAATACTGTCAATGTTAGTCAGCATGAAATCTGTTGTGTTATAAGTGAGAACCTCTTGTGGTTGTTCCACAGGTGCTGGACAATACAGGTATGAAGGAACAGACTCTAGACAATCATTACTTTTCTCACATTTTCCAAAATAACTTCCTTGTAAATGCAAGACGTTATTGAGACACCAGTAATCTTTAATAGCTTAGGCAAAATTCAGTTTCTGAGCATCACAGAAGATAAAATTCCAGCATTCTCCATGAGATAATAGGCTTAATCATGAACACTATTCACCTTCTTAGACTTAAAGTATTTGTCCTGATAGAAACTTAAAGCAAGCCATTTTACTTATGCAATCAGTTGAAAAGTAATACTGTATTTCAAAGGAAATAAAATACGAATGTAAAATAGACCAAACCTCTTTTGTCTCTAAACTTTCTCCAATAGCAGCAACATAAAAATATACCTACCAGTTACTATACAAATATGAATCAATCATTTCGCATGAACATCATCCCAGTAAGATCAGCAATCAAATTACAAGAAAGTTATCAGGGAAATTACTCAGTCTAATTGAGGCAACCACCACACAATGATGGTGTCTACATCAAGTGTACAGTTACTCAGAGCAAGTGATCTTTCCTTTCCAACGCCAAGTATGGCATTCCAAGCCAAGAGACAGGATGGGCTCAGCCCAGCAACACAGCAAGCATACCAGTGATACAGTATTGTCCTGACCCAATTTGGACAGTCCAGGGGTCGCCAGGGTAAGATCCTGGTCTCCAAATAAAATTTATGGGTTCAGTACCCACTGGGTTAAATGAAGGCAAAGCAATGCCAAACAATTAATCTGTAAGTAATTTATTCCTAAGAAGGCCTGTTACAAATAAGATTGGCATTGGCTTGCTAAATCTGTGTTAAGGGAAAGAATGAAAAGAGAGAAAACTGAGGAACAGGAGTGAGAGAGAAAAGTGTGAGGAAACCACCTGCGCTCCAGACCTCCTCTTCTCTCTGACATGATGGTGGGCGTGCCACTGCCAATGCCTCCTCTTGAAGAGGAGTTTATAGTTTTTTTTGGTGGGCTTCCACAGTCTTTGTTCTAGAAAAGTTCTGGAACTGAGTTTTGGGGAGTTTAGGGGAGCTCTAGGGTGTGAGGTATCATTCTGCCTCTACTCTCTATACCAGTAAGACTGCAGCATGACCTCTCTGGGCAGCAAGTACAGCTGGAATGTTTGCAAGAGTGAGATAAGCTGTTGAAGGACACTGCCTCTGCCCTAGTCTCAACAGTGGTTTAAGGCAGAAAAACAGGTGGCTTAAGGTAGCCAAAAAGAACCAGTCTCATACAGGTATAGATAACACTGCTTACAGGAATCACATGCAGCGTTTCCAAGAATGTATATTAGCTAGTCTAAATTTGGACTTAGCAGACTACTGTTTTTAACACTTACCTTTCTACAGTTACTGTGTTCTTTTTAAAAAACACGTCAATATATAAATGAAAGGTTATTCAGAATGAAGTAACAAACAAGAGAATCTTTGCCAGCAAACTCTACAGTTACAGGTAAACATGAAAAATATTGGTCCTAGAAAGCAACCAAGCAATGAACAGTTTGGTTCTCCAGTTCTCATGGGATTGTTATGAACAGCTAATTAGGATGACATTGTTCTAATGGCTTACCCTATAGCAAGATAATACATTATACACAACTTCTGCAAACCAGGTATAACGTTCAATTTCAAACAATGTTCACATAAGATGCAGCTAGGAGATTTTAGGCTATAACTCCGTTAGTCTAGACAAATCACTCCAATAAATGAAGTTCCTAAAAGGGCAGAGAGAAAGCATAGAAATTCAGCTGCCATTATCCTAAATACATTCTTTTGTTCAGAGACAACTACTTGAAGTTTATTTGGCCAAAGGAAAAAAATCCTGTTACTGGAAAGTAAGCGCTTAATAACATATTCTGTTAAACTTCCTCAGTCTCCTATCCCCAAATATATCAGCTCCTTCAAGAAAAGCACTAAAGGAAGCAGCTGCAAATTGGGGGTTTAAGCTTAAGCTGGCAGTTCTGGTAATATTAGATTTACACTTTTCTAAATCTTTCCTCCAGGAGACAGCAAGAAGAGGAGTAAATCCCAGTTCTATCTATGAGAAAGAATCACTTCTGGGTCCTAGAAAAGCGGTTAATGAAATTGTGTAGATCTCTTTCCAGTGACCATGGATGAGAACTGTGTTCAAAAAATTGCACACTAATTAAAAGAACTAACTTCTAATTGCACTTTAAAATTGCCCAGGTTGCACTTCTGGTGTGAATGTATAATCATGGTTAAGATAATATAAAGCCTATGTTTATGGTAGAAATTAATAAAACACAGGGTACATAGGTGAAACAAAGTATTTTGATGTACAGCATAAAGACTTTAAAGTTAAAACTTTTCAAAGACTTCATTATTAAAAGTACATGTTATAGGGAATACATTATATAAAGTATAAAGAATGCATTACTATGTACAGTTTAGTCTGATGACAATCATTCATGATCTTTTTAGTTCTTCTGTTTTTGCCAAAGCTGTTTAATTTCTTCTAAGTAGAAAATAATTCTTTTTGAAAACAAGTGTATAAACTTTCACTAATGGGGCAATATAGGATAAAGAAAAGCTTGAAGGAGTCAGAAGAACAGTTCTGAATTTTTTCTGGAGGCTAAAATGTCATGAAGTAAATAATCTATTCGACAATTTCCCCATGTACTTCATGGGAAAGAGATCTCCAATAGAACATAATTGGAAAAGAGCTTTGGTCTAACCACAGCTTTATTTTCAAAAATACTAGACATTTGTATTGCACTCCAATTAAACATTTCAATCAGAAGGATTAAGTGTGGCACTGAAATTTTCACCACTGAATTTTATTCTGCTTTTACCTAATATACAGCAACACAGTTTTGCTCCCAAAAATCAAGGAGATTTTATCACAGATCACATCTGTGAAACTTCAGTGTTGAATTACAAGGCATATACATTGCTTCCTTTAATTCAAAGAGTAAAAGACTATTCTGTCCTTCAAAACACTGAAGTCCTACCATGCATCTGATGAGGATTAAGTATTTCTTTCCTCCTTCTCCTGCAACTCTGCCATGTAGTATGCAATTATGCTTGACTCCAGCAGAGACAAAGGCGAGCTCCAGCCAGCAGCTGGGATTGGGACTGCAGGCTTATTTAAGAGAAATTCTGTTCTTAACATGGCAGCGTGTAACAGAGTCAGGCTGCACCAACAGGGACAGTGGTAGTCCCTTCAGTTTCCCGATGTGCTGGAAAAAGAGCCCAAACAACTGTGAATAGCTTTGTGGTACTGCTGGGCAGCACCAAGTGGCACAAGGTACATGGTGCTCCCTACCTTAACCGTGGTGAAGCCCAGTGTGCCCATGCCATTTGTCCTGGCAAAAGAAATCTCACCGAACTGCTTTTATAACAACAAAACAGCTAGCTATTTTTTTATATCTACTAATACAGGCTACTGGTTCACTGAAGTCAAAAAATTGTCTATTAGAAATAGGTTGGATTTTTAAAAGTTGCAGGCATTTGACTAAGTGTAGTTTGATTTGGCTACCTTCCCCCATTCTCTGCCCCTAAGTACAATGGTGTTTGTTCAGAGGTAAAAAGTTGAACACTGATTCAGGAGAATTTTTACCTATCCTTGATGTACAGAATAAAAGCGATAAATGTTTTGCACCTGTGCAAAGCATAGCTACTTAACTGTTTTAATAAGTTGTGATTAAATATAATTAGTAGAAATAACTATTCTATTTTAGATAATACTTGCAAAATCCACATTTCTCCTGTTTGTTTATAAGCAGATGATAGACAAAATTCCCAGGCAATAAAATTTCTCAATAAATGCATCCACCCCAAGCACTAAAACATTAAAACAACTGAATGAAAAAGAGAAGCTCCTGTACCTGTGCACCCACTAAAACTTGTTGGCTTTGTTTTAAATAGCTTCTGGAATTAAATGCAAATCTCTGCAGATAAATTATTACCTTTTATTTATAAATCACTTTTTCATTTAATCAGCTTAAATACTTTAAAAGTAGCTTCTGGCTCTGTACACAAACAAAAAAATGCAGTAATATCCTTTAAAAGACAGGATGGGATAGAGGCAGTACAAACAACTACATTACTACTTTTTTTGTGGCAGATTGCATTCCAAGGAAAAATGTAATTTCACATAGGGGAAAATGAAAAGGTAAGTTTAACATCCTTCTATTCTTTATAGGAAAGACACCTGTGATAAAAATGACAGGTTAATATTTTTCCTAGCACATTTATTCATGTGCTTATTTTGCAAGGAATACAGCCAACTGTCAGATTTTTGATACAGTTCAGTAGACAGTAACTATTGCTAACTGTTAGTGAATTCCAGATGCGCAAGAAAAAAAAGTGAGAAGAATTAAACAAACGTGCATTGACCTTTAAAACACATACACTTCACTGGACAATAATCAAAGAACAGAAATATGACTTTTAAAGACAGAATAACTAGGTAATAATTTGAATAGTTTTAGAAATGAGAGTCACACTTCTAAGTTTTTTGGAAGTGAGATCTATTAAGGTAGCAAAATCCAAACTTAAATATTATAAATAGGTAAATACTAGAACATGTTCTCTAATATATTTTCTTATATACATATATATGAAAGTAAGGCACATGTATGTATTTATAAATGTAAATACATAAATACATACACAGCCTATGTAAATATGCTGTATTGTTGAAGGATATTGAAGTATTTTGACTGATTTCAGCATGTCTTTAAAAAAGCAATTATACTGAATTAAAGAAGATTTGTAAGAAATGCTATCTGAAAAAAAATTCAGAACGCTACTCCTATAGCAACTATAACAATAGTATTTTATAAACATTAAAACTCCCTATTGTGGAAAGCGTAGACTAAACAATTTGTTAAAAAATCTGTACCAGTAAGATAAACGTTTTTTTTTTTTTAAAGGCTATAGCAAATTGATATGCTGCAGAATAGGATGTAGGTTATTGTTTTAAGATCCTAAAATACAGAAATAGTCCCCTGGATTTTGGGATCAGGATTATAGCCAAATAAGTGATTCACACATGAACTTCCTAAGCTAGAAGTGGGATGACATTTTCAGTTTCAGATGTTTTCTGTATGATTCTACTGTTCATTTGTCGTAGTGATAGATAGTAGTAGTAGGATGAAAAATAAGTCACCAATGAGTGAGCAGCAGGAAGTTTAAACTACTAGATCAGGAACAGACAAACAATTTTCTTTTACCACTGACTTAGAGGGAGTAAAGCCTCCATGAAATGAAGATGCAGGTTCACAAAGTCACTTATAGTTTTATAAATTAATCATTATGATGCCATCCAGAAAACAAAACATGCTGAAGAGGTAATGCTAAATTGGTCACTGGTTGTAGAAAACTGATTATCTTCGCATGCATGCAAAATAAGGCAAATTGCCTGAAGTCCACTGGAGGAATTCTGATTGCTATCAGATTGCCCATGCCTTGTTTCATATTCTATGTGTATTTCATTTTATGAATGCAAATCTTTGGTCATTTGGTTACTGTAATACTTGAAGTCTTTATAGGCTTTAACATAGGAATGTCAATCAACACTACAGTAGATTTTCTGGACATTTTAATTATTCCCATGTGTCCACAGAATTACTTAAATGGAGAATAAGAATGAACAAAAAATTGGTTTATTACAAATGCAGAAACTGCAAGAGTAAGTCCTATAAGAATACTTCAGATATTACTGGAATATGTCTACACACCTGTAGGAGACAGAGCAGGACCATGTCATCACACTTGCTCACCTCCCAAAGGAATACATCTGCATTAAAGGTAACATTTAGGCTAATAAATTCTGCATCTCACCAGAGCTCATTAGTTAGCACTTGACCACACAACCTATCATAATGAAACTATAACATCAGTGAAACTGCTCCTGAATAAAATTTTAATATTCAAATATTTATTAGCTTTGTATTTGCACTGCTACATGCCAGACATAGTACTCAGGTCTGCATGAATAAAAATCCTTTTTGGAAAAAAATAATTTCCAAGTACTTTTCTGTTACATTTTTTCAGTGCATGCAATATCAAAGCATTTTGATTATGCATGACCACTGAACAGCTTTGGGGGAAAATAATAAATCCTTAAACGATTTTCTGGAAAA
The DNA here is from genome assembly GCF_032191515.1 of Phaenicophaeus curvirostris. Taxonomy (NCBI): domain Eukaryota; kingdom Metazoa; phylum Chordata; class Aves; order Cuculiformes; family Cuculidae; genus Phaenicophaeus; species Phaenicophaeus curvirostris. Next base: position 122,861,870 of record NC_091392.1, on the reverse strand, counting down.
AATTCAAACTTTATCCCAGTAAAGATCATATTCGGAGTGTATCCAAATCTAAGGCAAAACTCATGTGACTCCAATGAAAGTAAGAAAAGCATTTGTATATTTAAGAACTTACCCTTCATACAGCAAAATTAATGTCATCTATATCATAACCACAAGATATTGTGTTGGGTAGGCATTATAATGGCTTGGATCAGTACAGTCTTTGCATGGTAAAAATCTGGCTGAATGGCTGGGCCCAAAGAGTGGTGGAGTTAAATCCAGGGCCAGGTGGTCACAAGTGGCATTCCCCAGGGTTCAGTGTTGGGGCCAGTTCTGTTTAGTATCTTTTTCGATGATCTTGATGAGAGGATAGAGTGAACCCTCAATAACTTTGCAGAGGACAACAAGTTGGGCAGGAGTTTTGATCTGCCTGAGAGAAGGAAGATTCTACAGAGGGATCTGGGCAGGCTGGACAAATGGGCTCAAGTCAGTTGTATGAAGTTTAAGAAGGTTCAGTTTTGGGTCCTGCACTTTGGTCACAACAACCCCATGTGGTGCTACAGGCTTGGGCTTGGGAAAGAGTGGCTAGAAAGCTGCCTGGCAGAGAAGGACCTGGGGGTGTTGGCTGATAGCCAGCTGAACATGAGCCAGCAGTTGGCCAAGAAGGCCAACAGCATCCTGGCCAGTATCAGAACGTAGCCAACAAGACTAGGGAAGCGATTCTCCCCCAGTACTTGGCACTGTTGAGGCTACACCTTGAATGCTGCGGTCGGTTTTGGGCCCCTCACTACAAGACACTGAGGTGCTGGAGTGCGTCCAAATAAGGGGAAAAAAGCCGGTGAAGGGTCTGGAGCACAAGTGTTATGAGAAGCAGATAAGGGAATTGGGGTTGTTTAGCCTAGAGAGGAGATTGAGGGGAGACAGTATTGTTCTTTGCAACTACCTGAAGGGAGGTTGCAATGAGGTACATGGCCATCTCTTCTTCCAAGTAACAAACAATAGGAAGCGGCCTCAAGTTGCACCAGGGGAAGATTAGATTGGGTGTTAGGAATAATTTCTTCACTGAAAGGGTTGTCATGCATTGGAACAGGCTGCCCAGGGAAGTGTTTGAGTCACTGGAGATACTTAAAAGACATGTACATGTGGTGCTTAGGGACATGGTTTAGTGGTGGAGTTGGAAACGGTTAGGTTTGTGGTTGGTCTCAGTGATCTTAAAAGTCTTTTCCAACCTAATTCCATGAATACATAAAATGTTTATTCAAAACTAACTTTTATAATGTAATACATGTGCTTAAATCTAAAGTCTTTTACTTTTCACTGTATTCGAAATGAATAAAATTAATATTAAACACTTGCTTCACATAATAATTAGTCTTTTTTTAGAGGATATTTCCTCTTGAAAGTATCACTTTTTAAAGGAGAGCTATCACTAAGTAGAATTATTTCTTAAAAACTGAAAGTACATTTTGTGGTTAATGGAAATAATTGCATTTCTTTCCATTTGATTAAAAATATTGATATGGCTAGTGTAATTATTCTACCTGAATATCACTACATCTGAACTATAGAAAAAGCCTGTGGAACAACTTATTCAACAGTTGAAAGCTGAGCTGGGGTTACAAAAAGGATTGTAGAATACCTAGCTAGCCATAAACACCAGCCATCTCCAGGTATTAATTTGGTTTTGGATATCAAATAATTCACGAGATTAGCTTTCACTGGAAAAGTATTAATTTTCACAAAAAAACCCCATACGTTTCTATTTTCTTTCTACTTTTACACAGTAACTCTGAAGGCTCATGACTTCAAAACTGTCTTTGAAATACAAGAGAAGTTTACTTACTGTTTTAAATGAAAACTGCTGTCTGACTATAGGAGTGGGACTTCATTGCAAGATTTACAATTAAACACTCTCCCACCATTTGGGTTTTTTTTTAATAGTTCACACATTAACCATGGACATGATCCTTCAGAGACTATTCTTGTAGTATTTCAGTTCAAGGAGTTTAGACTAGTATGTAGAATATGCATGTGTGATCTTTCCCCTTGCATGACACTTTCTTCAAGTATGCTTGTACCATCCTTATTTTTAATGCACAAGTCAAGTTCTCATCATGTGGTGAAAGGTAAAGGTCCTAATATCTTCATTTTCTACTGGCTGTAGAAATAAGGAATTGTAAATAATCATAACAAATATGTACAAGAAAATCTGTAACAGAAAAAGTGTACAAACTGGTGAATATCAGTATGACCTTCAAGCACTTTACACAACATTGTGGTTAACCAGAACTAGGTTTGCTTTCAAAACAATGTAGATTAAGGCAGTGGAAGGCACAAAAGTTAAAAATACAACAGTGTCGATTATTTACAATGTATCCAAGCTCTGTCCTAGCACTAGTTACATAAGCAAAAATGACTAAAAGAGAGTCTCATGGGCAAAGTACTCTGCTTTTCAAGAAATACTACGAAGGAGAGAATCACAGAATCACAGAATCACAGAATAACCAGGTTGGAAGAGACCCACCGGATCATCGAGTCCAACCGTTCCCATCAAACACTAAACCATATCCCTCAGCACCTCATCCACCCGTGCCTTAAACACCTCCAGGGAAGGTGACTCAACCACCTCCCTGGGCAGCCTGTTCCAGTGCCCAATGACCCTTTCTGTAAAGAATTTTTTCCTAACGTCTAGCCTAAACCTCCCCTGGCGGAGCTTGAGACCATTCCCTCTTGTCCTGTCCCCTGTCACTTGGGAGAAGAGGCCAGCACCCTCCTCTCTACAACGTCCTTTCAGGTAGTTGTAGAGAGCAATGAGGTCTCCCCTCAGCCTCCTCTTCTCCAGGCTAAACAACCCCAGCTCTCTCAGCCGCTCCTCATAAGGTCTGTTCTCCAGCCCTTTCACCAGCTTTGTTGCTCAGAAGATCCAGGAAAGAAGAGTGACGAGACAGTTAAGTGCCATTACATAGACATGCTGATTACCAGCCCTTATCAGAACCATAAGAGATGCTAGGGAAAAACATGCTTGCCTATGAACTACTTCACAGACTAGAACAGACATGTCACTTAGACATCTTTTCAGTCCTATTCCATGCCTACTCAAAAATCCCTATCACTGACCTTATACCTAAAAGAACATTTGCTACCTCTGCACTACAGAGATTCCTGTTTCATAACTTTTTAGTATCAGAAATAGGCTCAATTATTGTGATCTGGGAGTGGAAATGACCTTCATGATCATTGATCTTCCTTAGATACTGTGATAGAGTATTTCCTTGCAGTATCGAAGGATAATAATCTTTCTCCAAAATTTTGCCTATCCTAAGCATTTATGTTAATGTAATTCCATACCTTCCTGTGTATGCTCCCAAACTGCATGCACCTCCCTTTCTCCATAAACATGCATTCTTTCTCTTTTTTTAATCTTCCCCAGACCCATGCATGGACAATGTGCCAAGATAACAGAGATTTCAGGTGGAATGTTTTAAAAGGAAAAGGGTCAAATTGGTGGAAAGGCAAAAATTAAAATGTTGATAAAGTATAATTCTCCTTCCTATAACTTTTTAAAGATTATTTAGTTGATGAAAAGATATAGCATTTCTCCTGAGGTATAGACAGCCCCCACTCCCAGTTCCACTCACATCCAGCATTTTATGCTGCATTAGCCCTACAAAACATCTAGCAGATGCTTTGCTTCTGTATTACATTTACACATTTTTTGTAGTTATTCCCTTGAGTCTGTCTACTGTAATCTTCATCACATCTTTAGTTTCTGTTTTCTAAGTACTAAAAGGTTCTGAAAGAGATTCCCAAATCATGAGACTGAAGGAACTGCCAAAGGTCAGGTTTTACCTTTCTCACAAGTCCAGCAAATAAAAAGTGAACACGACACACACTTTTAATAATGCCATTCTTTCAAAACTGCATCAACAACAGGGAGCTGTCAATATAAGTTTCAAATGAATTGCGACATTTTCAGTGTGTAAATGTCAGAAAATAGAAAAATAATCAAAGAAGTCTAATTTTCAGTCAATTGATACTTTCTTAAAAAAAGGAATCCATTTTAATGAAATTGGAAGATTGTTTTAATATTAGTGCACTCATTCTTATCTCAAAAACATCTTGTTCAATGTAAAAAAAGAATTATCCCTACTTTAGATAAGTCAATCATCATAAACAGAATAAAATAAATATGACACTTCCATGAAAACATTAAAAAAATTAAAAACCACAGATATCCCTGAAACCTAATTTGTTAATCTGTTAATTCTTACTCTTTGATAATTTTTAAGAAAAATCAGTTTCGGGAAGAATTTCTCCCCAAGAAGGTCACTCTTCATTTGACATTCCCGGTTAAACTACCGAGGACTGTAGAAGAGTTAGTAAAACTGGGTAGCAATGCTATCAAGTCTATAATATTCTAGGTGACTTCAAATAATCTCATTCCAGATTTGGTTATTTTTTAAATAATGCATCCTTGTAATACCTTACTTTTCCTGTTTATATCACATTACTGTTTCTGTTGATAGAGAGTTTAAAACTAATCCACTGATGTTTTAAATATGATGCCTATTCAGAACAGCAAGATATACAAATATAGCTGTAAAGTAGTAGAAAGCAATGGTAAAATAGTAAAATATTAATATGCCATTATTTTTATAATCATCTATTAACTTTGTGCCAGCTTATTGAATGTTCACAAACAGAACATGAAGGCAAATGCTAATTTGCATTTTTAAGAATAAATTTGGGTTTACAACCAAAGTCTGGGAATACAATATATGCACCTATATTTTTCTAAATTACTGTTTCTAGAACAGCCAACTTGCAGTGGATTACCCAAGAACTATTTTGCAATGAGACAACTTAATATGTTTTAGCAAAAGATGTTAAAAATAATGTTTTTAAAGCTTTGCTTCCCTCTGATGCTATTGGCTGCAGAGTTTTGACAGTAGTGGATCCTCTCGTATGTGACTTCACTAGACATACACTGATGTCAAAAGCAGCTGCAGCTTAAGATTATGCCCATTATTTTTTCCCCAAGTTATCCATTCTGCCCTTTTAATCCTGTGCAATAAAGTTGGCAGGAGCAAAGTTGTGCCCCACAACACCGATGCTTACGTTAACAGTCTTGCCAATTTGAAAAAATCAGTTGAATTAACCACCTTGAATTATTAAGTCATAAGCATCTGCCACACTGTGATAAGCAAAGGAATGAGACGGACAGCTGAAGTAAATTTTGTCCCAATGTTTACACACTCACCTGTCACAGCACGTTTGGAGCTCTGTGCTACCTGCTATATGAGAAAATGAACTGTTGATAAAGAGGCTATATAACATGGGATGTGGGAATTATGTGAACTCCAAGTGCCTAGTATTCAAATTAATCTCCACATGTGTATTTGGTTTGCACTGTGGTTTTCTTCACCATAAGGCCATTATGCTAGGCACACAAGTCAATGCAATTGGAGAAATATGCTTTTATTGCAACCCACGTAAACACAAGCAGAACTCACATAAACACCAAGAGCACAGTCAGCCTGATCCCATTAGGGGATCAGGACAGGAGTGCCACTGGCAGTCACAAAGATCCCTGGTAATTGGCCTTGGATTTGGGGTCTTTGCAGGAGGTAGTCCCACCCTGCATCAGCTATCCCTACAGTTAATACCCCCAGGCCTATGTCCTCCTGTGACCCATGGCCTTTTCCCCAATAGCTGGATGCCAACCTTTCATCCTACTTGCTGCACAGTCCTGTTTCAGGGTCACTGGTGGTCTCACACATGCAGGCATAAACAGGACAGCACACTCACACAGCAAATAATCAGGAGCAAAGTTTGAAACTAAGAACACACTGTGATAACGTGCAAGGTCCAACCAGACAAGCATACCAACCATTAGCTTACCTAAATGCGACATACCCTTTCTATACCCCCTTCTGGGTATGTTAAGTGATTAATAGGGATGGATAGACTCAATTATCCTGTGGGTCTTTTCCAACCTAGTGATTCTGTGATTCTCTCCATTTTCATACGCTTGTTCCTCACTGTCGTTTCTGCCCTTGCTTCCTCCCAAGTCAACCACGTGCACTTAATTACATTTTCTCACTAATCCCAGATTTGCTACAATATTGCCAAAATCAGGATTTCTAATCTTATTACCCAGGTTATCTCAGCCTTACACGGCATCAATGATATAACCACCACCCACCACTGTTTACAGTTATTCATGAAGTTTGGCCACCTTTCTCATAATGTCTAACAACCTGTGAAACTCAGCCACTCTTCATGGTGTTATCTTTAAGTCCTGTCATCTTCTGACTCTATTGCTCCATAGGTCCAGTGATTTCTCATGTAACGTCTTGTAGTTTCTCACTGTTTGTTCAAATCTAAACCTAAGGCCAGAACCTAATAATCTGTATGCACATCATAACCCTATATTCTGGTGCCTCATCATTTACAGAAAGTCTCTGAAAAAATCAGAGAAAGTGACCAAGAGCTAGTAAATTGCCTTTGCTGTTTGCCCCAAACAGATGCTGACAAGAATTATCATTTCCCTTCTGCTGCTGATGTTGGAAACAACACCTGGCATCATGCCAAGAACTCGCTTGACTATCGTTTGTAATAATGACATTCAAAATTCTCAGCAAGACACTAAAACAACCCCAAATTATTATACCTGCCACACCAAACACCAAAAAAAAATATTGCCTTAAAAACTGGGCGTTTATTCTCTTCTTCCTCAATTTTGAGCTATCAAAGCTGAACATAAGCTACTGTTTATAGACATTCATGGGAGAGTAGAAACGCAAAGAAAAAAGAAATAATAGAAAAGCCTGAAATTCTTATTCAAATCGGTTTGGTCTTAGGTGAATTTATTCTCTAAATTTATTCACACTAGGATGTTTAAAAAAAAAAAAAACACACTGAAAGATTCAGCAGTGAAGAAGAATGTTTTCCTAAGAACACAAACACACTCAGTTCTTTTTCTGTGCACATCAAGTCTCAGTGGTCCTACTCTCCTCAAGAGTACTAGATGGGAATGAAATTTAGCAGCCTAAACTAGCTCTCCTCACACTTGCTGCTGCTATTAATGTTAATTTCCTCATTCAGGCAGTATCATAATACCAAGATGAAAGATTCAGACTGCCAAAGAATAACTAGCAGCAGTGAGAGGCTGCCTGAGGAAAAGACGCAGTTGCACATCATGTAGTATAACTTTTTCCAACGTGACTGTTTGAGGAGCTAGAGAAAAGGCAAGTAGATTGGAAGGAAAAGAAGGAAGGTAGCACAAATTATCCCTTGTTCATGTCCACTTATTTTTTGTTTCAGGAGTACATATGGTAGTCAAAGTGCAAGACTTCAATCTTGTAAATATCACTGAAAATTACAGTAAGATTAATTCAAATATATTTTGAACGCTAATAACTCCATTATTGAACCATAAACACTTACTCGTAGTGATTCCCTTAAAACGCTGTTTTCCTTTCTAATGCCCTGTTCTTATGAGAAATTTAAAAACAATAAATGCTTGGCTGTTCAGTACCTAAACTCCTAGAATAAAATAGAATAGAGTAGTTCAGCTAGAAGGGACCGAAAACAATCATCTAGTCCAAGTGCTAGTTTTAGAGTTGTAAAGAATAACGACTATTACTGATAAAAGGCTATTTTAAAAAATTGTAATTTCATTATCTTTTAGCATTTGTATTTAGAGCCTCAGCACAAATCAAGTCTATCTCTAAATACGTTTTACCTTTATTATCCTCTGTTGTACTGATAGTCATACTTTCAATTTTTTAGTCCCATATAGCGTCTGTTCTGCTTCTTTACTTAAATTTTCCTGAAGACACTGTAGTACGCAAGAAAATGTTCTCCAAAATTTAGGATGTGCCTGCCATTCAACACCCACTACTTTAACTGATCAAACAAGAACAGAAAAAAAACGAACCAAAAAAGGTAAGTCAACTGATCCGTATTGATACCAAGTTAGTCTTTTACTTCTCCATTAGTATTACCAATGGTATAGTACTCCAGTACTACTAAGAAAAGCCTCCAGCAGTTAAACATAAATGTAAAGAGAAAGAACAGACATTTTGCTGAAGCTGTACAGCATGTCACTGAAGTAACAAAAGTTAGACTACAAGCCATCAGTTCCTCACTCATAGTACACTAGCTTGCTTTGTGCAAACTGCTACTAACACCTGGGCTGCTAAATTTCGAACTGCTTACACCTGCCATGTCAAAACAGCCTGAAAGCATTTAGCACACACACTGTGTGTTACCACACCGCTATCCAATGATTCGTTCCACTCTGTCATTTAGGGCTGGAATTAAATCAGGAAGTGAATGATTTCTATCTATTTACCAGCACCTTTGAACATCCATTGTTTTGTTTGGTACTGGACACAACAGCAAAGAGGGGAGATTGTTTTGTTTAAAAGTAAGAACAGAACTACTATGCAAAGAAATTTAATACACAATTTTATTCAATAAGCAAACAAAGAAAAAATGAAGGAAAAATACTGACTGCCTCCCAATTAAAGAATTTACATGTAACATGTATTTAATATATGCAGGTAAACCAGAATGTTCTCCACTGGACTTTCTAACATTATCTAACCTCTACGGAATGTAACTCTGTCCACATCCTCACTACTTTCAGCTGAAGTGGTCTGAGCTTCTTTTGAGAGATTAACCATGCTAAATCTTACTAAAATAATGAGCTAATTCATGAGAGACAATGGATCACACTAAAGTCTATTCCCCTCCAAATAATCCAAAAGCACATTAAATGACTATTTTTCAAATTTACATATGTATAGCAATACCAAACTAACAGAGTAAGGTTTGCTTTGGATATACAGATAAAATTAAGCTAGAACAGTCTGTATAGATAGTTTCAGCTTCTTTAAACAAGATAACATCTTCTCATGGAATAAGAAATAGTAGTAAATAGATAATGAAATGGTGTCTGGAAATATTATATTTTTATAAACTAAGATTTTTAACATACTTCTGGCTTCAAAAGCATTACAGTCTATATTGTTAAGAATTTAATGATGACTTGAACATAAAATTAAGATTGAGCTTAAAATACATCTTTGAACACAGTGAAATAAACAGCATCTCTCATGGCATATACAAGTGAATAGATGGGCTCACTATCTTTTTTGGCAATAGTTACAGAATCAGCACAAGGTGTGGCACCTTGATCTTTCTGGGCAGCTCATTTAGACAATCTTATTCGATTAGCATCTACCATCATCATAGAAGCATTAGCTAGCTCTTACTCTAAACCTCCAAAATTAGTCTCATGGGATTTCCCTGAAGAAGGCATACATGTTCTTTTGGTTTAGTTTTGCATGTAACAGTTGGCAGGTAACAGTGCAAAAGTCTACATTTGATTTACACTTTTAATGCTTAATTCTGCTAACAAAGAATAGAATAGCTGTGTTGGAGCACAGCTATGCAGCAGGTTCTGTGACTAAGCAACAAAAGGATACTTGAATATCATTGTTCTTTTTTGTTTCATGGACTGTAATTATAGCAAAAGAATCTGAAAATTCATGCTTTAAAAAAAAAAAAAATCCCCTAACTATTAAATACTGAAAGACATTGGGCGGGGAGAGCAGGAAGGGCATCATCTTCTTTAGTGCGGGAAAAGCGTTCATTAGTGTTGAGGTTTTCATGTAGAGGAAAATAAGTAATTTTAAATCAGAAGCTTTTTTGCACACTTTGCCAGATTGCCAGAATCACTTAATAAATGTTGTTTGTTACGACAGTGTAATCTATTGTTTCTCTACTGTATAGAGATACTGCCTAGATTTTCCAGTACAGAAATCATAGCGACACACACATATCCCTAAACTACGAGCAATTTTCTTATTTCTTCAACCCTTCTCCTATTTTTTTTTATTGCTTTGATAAGGTACCCAATACTCTGTTCCCAAACCAAAATAAGGAAACTTCCAAGAAGATAGTTTTTATCTGGCCTGGTTAATACCAATCCTAAATATCAAATCCTTTATATGTTTATTGAGTCTGAAATGTCTCTATAAGGGTGAAACATTGAGATATTAATGATTTTGGTTGCTCTTTAAAAGACCATCATGTACAAAACAAAAAAGCAAAAGAGCGTTCAGAATCCTATCAACTGCACAAACATATTGCAGTTCTAGATTGGTGGAATAAGGAAAGGAAATTACTTTTTGTATGAAATAATATAGTCATTTGAATTATAACTGTTCTGCAACTAATGTGAATCCCACCATACCTTTCTTAAAAGGAAAGAGTTTATGAGCCTTTCTCCATTTATGCTACACAGCTGTTTGGATTTTTTTTAAGGTGTGGTAGGTGTGATTTCCCTCTCCCTTTTTCTTCTGCAATCCCTGTTAAACATGGTAAAACCTGCCCCTTCCTCAGTTTTTTTACAACTCTAACTTTGGTTTGTGAATCTCCTGAGCAGGGCAGTAGTACAGTGAATTGAAAAAACACATTATGCCCTTCAGTAGACCATATAAAATGTGACTGAGCTGAAATGTTCTAAGAGGAATTTATATTCATTTCTACTTTCCTTGTCTCAAAACCAAGTAGTCATTTTTAAGTACGTCCCTAACATGCCAGTATGCTTTTCCTTCCTGAACCGATTTCTGTTTTATTGTATTTTAACATTTTTTGTGACCTATGACACATTATAGCATTGAAAGTTTGCAGAATCTTACCTTTTTAAAAGGTGTCCTACCCTTACACAGGTGTACCTAAGTGACATGTCAGCATTTTACCTTAGTGTAAAATCTCTTTGAGTTTTGTATTTCCCATAGGTAGCCTACAGCAGATTCTATATAGTCACTGAGCACATATATTAAAACATTTATCTATTTTTAAAGGCACTGCTGAGTGAAGAGTGTGAAATTCCTCCCTCCAGCCTCAAAAAAATCTGCCTACAGATTATTAACGTTTCTTTAAGAAAAAAAAGTCAACACATCAAACATCAAGAAGAAAGATTGTCAGAGCTCCACCAGAAAGTACAGTAAAATCCACTTAAAGGAAATTGAAAGCTTAAGATATATTTTCCACTCAAACAGCAGCATCAGTTTAAGCCATAACAACAGTCCCATCATCTGCTACTGTGTCCCTGTCTCAGATACCCCTTTCACCAGCTCTGTTGACGGTATGACTTTGGGAACGCTTGTCAGCTGTCTCTGATAGATGTCTGGCTAAGCTTAAACCACCTAGAGGGGCAGTTTGAATTCCTAAACTTTGCACTAAAGTTGTTGAGGTCTCCACCTCAATTCTAACTCAACATCAGCTGTGCGTGCACACCAACACCTTTAACCGGCACAGATGTTTCTTAAATAATTGCATTTCTAAGTTCTTTAATTATTTAAAGAATCATAGAATCATAGAATAACCAGGTTGGAAGAGACCCACCAGATCATCGAGTCCAACCATTCCTATCAAACACTAAACCATGCCCCTTAGCACCTCATCCACCCGTGCCTTAAACACCTCCAGGGAAGGTGACTCAACCACCTCCCTGGGCAGCCTGTGCCAGTGCCCAATGACCCTTCCTGTGAAGAATTTTTTTCTGATGTCCAGCCTGAACCTCCCCTGGCGGAGCTTGAGGCCGTTCCCTCTTGTCCTGTCCCCCGTCACTTGGGAGAAGAGGCCAGCACCCTCCTCTCTACAACCTCCTTTCAGGTATAGAATAGAGAGCAATGAGGTCTCCCCTCAGCCTCCTCTTCTCCAGGCTAAACAACCCCAGCTCTCTCAGCTGGTCCTCATAAGGCCTGTTCTCCAGCCCCTTCACCAGATTCATTGCTCTTCTCTGGACTCTCTCCAGAGCCTCAACATCCTTCTTGTGGTGAGGGGCCCAGAACCGAACACAGTATTCAAACAACTAATTTAAATTTAATATACTATTCTCTTGACCAGCCTTCAAATGAATTGCTGCAACACAAACTTAATTTATTAGTTGTGTTCATTTGTGGAACATATGCTTAAATTAATTAGTAATGATCAATTAGGATGGAAAACAAATACACTCAAGTGCTCTTTACAAAAGAAAAAGCAACAAAACACCTCTTTAAATCTCCCCAATGTTATATTTGGGCAAAGAGCCAGAAAATATAAAAAAAAATATTTCGTGCCTATGCAAGCCACATTTGCTTTAAATCTGCATTTTTCATGTTAAAAAAAAAGAGCTACTGGCATATTACCAATACACATTGCTCTTAATTAAAGAACTATATTAAGCTATTCAATATTCTATCTTTCCTTAGCGGACAAATACCAAGAAATTTAATTGGAAGTGCTGACAGATTCGCACTATAAATTTCATACTAATTTTCTAAGGTATTTTGTCTATTTTTAGAGTTTTGAGACAGTTTGCAATACAAATCAGTCCCACATGAAAGGATTAAATAGACAATGAATTGCCTGCACTTGGCACCTCTTCGATCACACTATGTTTATCCAGTGCCATCCATCAAATGAGACTAGTGACAGTAGTTAGGTAAATACACTGCTGTGCAGTTAAGTCTTTAATTGGCCAACAGCACTTTCCTGCCATAAGTTAAAAACATTAATGGGAATAGCAGTTGATCAAATGAAACAATTTCTGTGAGAAGGCTATGGAAGAGCTCTTCAAATGGAAATAAAATATTTTATTGTAAATCAGAACTCCACTCTAACAGATAATACATTTCACAGTGGTTTTCTTTTTCTGGAATAAAGATTGTTTGATTTTCATTCAAATAAATCATTTGAGTCAAACAAACAAAATCCCCTGCGTTCAAATAGGGAAAAATGATCATTTGAGCCAGTCAAGTTACGTGATGAGTGTTGCAGGCAGAGGATCTCTGAGATTTTTCATACAACAGATAAAAATGGGACAGAAAAAAAATAAATTCAAATAAAACTATATTTTTGCACAAAAGCTGTGATGTAGAAGTGAACCTAAGGCCTATAACACGTGGTCTTTAATCTGAATAGAGTCATACAGAGGCTGTTGGTTTATGAGCACCCAGTTGCATAAGGAATGTGAAGGAGCACTCATTCAACATAGGAAATAATATTCCTTAAATAGTACCAACATTCATCTAAACCCAAAAAGATTGTCTATACTAATGGCTAAATTAGTTCATGTCCTCATGACAACTCAATGACAGAACCATCTTTAAAAACCTGGAGAACCTGGGCACAGATTTCGTTGAGAGCTTCTTCATTACCAGGGAGATAAACTGCTAAACAATAAGCACCAGAGTCTGCATAGTGCACAAATCCAAATAAGCTGTTTATGTTTAGCATATCTTTCATTTATAAGCACCCAACAGCTATTCTTAAAGAAAAAAGTTAGTCAAAACCCCTTTCAGATAGCCATGAAAACACAGAAATACTGTATTTTGCAGAAGAATGCTGTCCTCTGTCAGATCGAAGAACCATTTCACTGATTCTGGATCTTCAAGGTTTTGACTCTCAGTCCTGTACTAGAACTAAATATAAAGCTGTAAAGATGCAAACAATACATATATTTTTTCAGCATTTTTTCCCCTGCCTGCAAATTATTTGTATAAATCTTTTAAAAAGTATCTAGTTCAAGCCTGTTGTGTAAACATGCAAAAAGGACCACAATTCAGCCATTCCCATACGTGAAAATTCCTTTGACATTCACAGAGAAGTTTTATGATATAAACTTATCAAATAAAGTTTATTTGATAATCAAATAAATAAATTAGACCAAAACAACAAACAAACAAACAAACACCCAAATAACAAGTTATTATATACAGAAAGGAAAAAAAGGCAAAAGGAAGCTCAAGACTTCCCTCTAAAAAACTCAAAAAAACCCAAAACTCGTCCCTTGGCACCACATTATAAAAGCACACAGTGACAGCAAGTATAATGCAATCATATAAGATTTCAGAATAATACATAAAAGTTAATGGTGAAGTATTTAATTCATGTCTTGGAATGAACTACTTAGCCCACATTGACCAAACATTAACCAAAATGATTTGTATTAATGTGAGTTAGTTCCTTAAAATACACAAACTAGAACTGAAGCTGTAGAGCAGACAGCTTCCCACTCCTTCCTTCTTCTACAGACATAACTTTCAAATGGCATATGTAAAATGCCCCAAGAATTCAGAAGCCTTCCCCATCATCCAGGATGTGGAAGATCACTTCCTGTGGGCCACAGCTACACAATACAAGACTGGGTCTCCTGCAATCCTGTAATCCAGTATTCATCTACACTTTGCCTGCCCATTCCCACTTCCACCCCCTGTATCCAAATCTTTCTGTCATTTTATGATAGCAGTACCAAATACTTCCAGAGATTAATGGCTTCCTAGAGCTAATGGCCTACAGCAGTACCACAGGTTATCAGCTACTCCCAGCTGCTCTTTAATCTCCAGACAATAGTCAGCACCTTCATTGTTATTGGATAATTAGCATTTATGAAAGCTATGGATACACACTGAGAGGATAATACCGCCTCAAGCATGTATGCCAGAAATCCTTACTTAAGGAAAAGAAGGTATTCTTCATGAATCATATCTGCATTGTTAAATGAAAGAATATTTCCCCACCTACTCAAAGGCATTAGCACCAGTTACAGATTAATGATCTGTAAACTTTTATGAAAGATAACATTACTGCAGATTTCAGAGATTAAGAAATAAGTCCATCTTCCCCCTATCCCATCTTCATTATTTTTCTCTACCTGTTCCCAGCCTGTGCCTTACCTCTCTACCCAAGACGATATCTGTCTCTTGGCCAATAACGTATCCACCAATACTGGCCTTAAAAAAGTGAGACAAATTATTTTCATATTTATTGCTTAAACCAAGAAGATATGACCTCAAAAACTTCAGAAAAATCCGCTGCACCAAACTACTTAGTTTGAGATGCGACAGTTGTCTCCATATGCTACATGTAATACTCACATTCTAGTGGTCTGTAGGGCAATTGCCTATTTCTGGCATTCTACCAGGATTTATATAGATGTGTGTAGTCTGCTGTCTTCTACTTACTCATCTACTAACTGACGAGAAATATATTTTAAACTCTCTGCATCCAAATTAACAGTATTTTGGCCCTGTGGTTTCATCACACTCCCAATCTACTAAGCTTTCCAACAATATCATACATTGGAAAACAAAATGGTATGATTCATTGGATCTAAATAGATCAAGAAAAAGGATGTGGAAATAAATATTTATCTTACCAATGTAAATATTGGTTAACATGTTGTAAATCATGCCAACCACACTTTAATTCTGTGTTCACAGATTCAACTGTAAATCCAATATCTCAACACTTTCCTTCTGATTAAATCTCTTACAAAAATTGCAAGTTTAACTTGCTTTTTTTCCCTCTAACAGTCATTGCCACATTGATATATTAATATTTATTTCT
This sequence comes from Phaenicophaeus curvirostris, assembly GCF_032191515.1. NCBI lineage: Eukaryota > Metazoa > Chordata > Aves > Cuculiformes > Cuculidae > Phaenicophaeus > Phaenicophaeus curvirostris. The sequence continues at coordinate 122,846,477 of NC_091392.1, read as the reverse complement.
TTAACCCAAGGGTACAGTTCAAATTTCTTTCGCTAAGTAGCCTATGATTACTTCTTTACCTGTGATGTTACCGATGTTCTATAGGCTTGCATCTCCTGCCATGGCAATCCAATTACAACAAAAAGTCATAGGTTTTGCCAACAGAGGGAAAGGGGCAACTTCATCCAATCAACATAAAGAAGACTAACTTTGCTTCAAACTAAACATTTAAATCATTAATACTTCTAGGGGCCAGGACCAAAGAGCACCTCCTTGACTAAACTCTCAGGTATTCCATTGGAAAGTTTTTAATTTTATGAGCTAGGAATCAGACTCTCCCATGAGCATCATCATCTCCAGTAAGCTTAACATGCAGGACCAGAGGTAGTCTGCAAACTTTAAACAGCTCCTATTCCCTGTTGCCAATTGTATTCCAGCATTTAAAAGTGAAGAAAGGAACCTTCTGTGAAGGCTGTTTAGTATACTGCACTAGAAGATACCATTCAGTTATTTGGTCAAATAAAGTAAACTGAACATATTTTCTGAGAACTTTTCAACTCATGCCACAAAATTTAAGAGGGATTGCATACAAAGAAAATTTGATGTGACTAATTTTGTAGCACAATATTAAAATATTAGGAAGTACTACTTTTAATATATTTAATTCAAATATGTTATCTACTGAATAGTTTCAGAACTATAATTTAAATCAGCTAATCCTGCATTTATCTCTGAATGTTAAAATTCTTTGCACTTACTGGAATTTATTTAGAAGTGCTCTAAACATAAGAATATACAATCATACAGATGGTCATATTGGTTCATATCAAGGGCTTATATTGCTCAGTGTTCAGCCTCTATATGTGGCTACAAGCAGATGTCGAGTAAAGACAAAGTTAGGAGAATAGATAATAATTCCTTCTTAATGCCTTCATAGCATGCAGCTGCATTTCCCATCTTCAATTTGTTTTTCACACTTAGTGATTGTCAATGTATGTATTCTCCAAGTGTTTGTCCAGCATCCTGTTTAACCCACACAAACTTGCATCTTCAGTGGCCACAGAAGCATTCACAATGTGTTATTTACTTACACTGGAAGTAATAAAATAAGAACAAAAAAACTAAAAATCCTCACACGAGCAGGAAAAAAGTGGATCTATTTAAATAAAGAACTACAAGGGGCTGCAAGCTTTTACTGTTAGAGAGCATTAGTATTCAAAGCTGAAGGACAAGAATTCTCATAATTTAATTGCCCTGCATTCATTACTATTTCCAAAGGCAGTAAGATGCTAATTTTGCATTTATCGCATCTTCTTAATTTCTTTGTTCCAGAGATTAAGATCCAAAAGACCTTTCCTGAATTAGTAAAATATGTCTCATCTATAATTCAGCAATGGACTGGTTTCCATTGAGATTGAAAATAGGAGTCAGAATGGAGAAAATGGTGAAAACATTATTGCAAACCCAAATGGATATGCAAACATAAATATTACCAGAGCCTCAATTGGGACCGGAATTAGAGCAAGACTCCAGTGTATTTCAGGGTTTCAGATTAATATGCTAGATCCGAGTAGAAACCACCACTCCACTCCCAAGTTCTGGTAATCAAGTTATTGACAAAGTCATCAAATCTCTCAGTTGACATAAAATGAGTCTTCTATATTCTTCAGTTGGCAATTTCAACAGTATTCTTTTGCCCCTTCAAAACATAGCTGAGACCATGCCAGTTTATATACAATACTGACTGCCAGCAACAGTCAGACAAATACCTTTCTTCAGACTACATTAGGGACTAAATTTAGGAATTCTCACTAGATTTCCACCTACACTATGTACAGTCAGTCACCTGGTCTAACTCAGATGATGAATGTCCAGAAGTTTCATTCCAAACCATATTATGTTGCCCAAGTCCTGAAGTTATATTTGCTCTAAGTTTGAGGTTTGGGGCTTCTGTGGGGCTTTTTTGTTGGGTTTTTTTTTTGGTTTTTTTGAAGTTTACTGTCACACAACTGTCATGTAAAATATCAATTCTGTTAAGTGTGCCCATACTAAACACATTTCACCAAACAAAACACAAAGAGCAAACTAAAGGAATGAAGAAAGAACTTTTGACTAGAAATAGGTAAGCTGTGAGAAAGTCAGAAACTGAACATGTTTTTCCAGTATCACAAATTCTTCCTCCAATTTAAGAAAAAATGCATTCAATTAAGAAACTGGGGAGCTTTCCTTTCTCTTTTCAGAAATTGTCTAACTGGAAAAAAATGTACATTACGGTTTTTAAACAAAATATTTTGAGTTGGTTTTTTTGTTCTGCTATTACATAAATTCCTTCTTCATAATTTTTCCCTTGCCAAGACACAGGTTTTTCTCATATCGAAAGGATATTTAACACACGGGTGGAGAGGTGTATACACTCCCCACCATGTATACTGCTTAAATTACGTCACGATTCATGTCGCTTCCTAGATGATTCTAAGGAGATATGGAACACATCAGTGCAAATTAGCAAACAATAGTAATAAGAAAGTCTGAAGAAAAACAACAACAAAAAACCTAAAGCTAAAACAAAACACAAAGAGAAGAATAAGAAAGAAGGATGATCCATCAAAAGCTATCTTAAAGTAAAAGTGCAAAACAAGTCCTTTCAGTATTAGTGATAACAACTATAAAATTAGTCTCTCACACCTGATGCTCTCCCTTTTCACAGATGTCTGATTTAAGCACATTTCTTACTAGAGTAGCTGACAGCAACAACTCTGCCTAAAGTAACACATAAAAAGGTGCCACTATCTGAAAGTTATCACTTGAAGTTGTTACAGAGCAACTCACTTCTTTTGTTACCACAGCATTCTGTATTCTTTTTGTCTTTATTGTATTTTTTGAATGCAAGACGTTTCAGCTTTGATTCACCTGCTTTTATCATTCAGCATATGATATTCTATCATTAACCTGCTTCTATCATATGACTACTAAAATAATGCAGAGGTTTTGTCCAGGTCCATTTGTTAAAAAGTATTTGTACTGCTCGATACGTAGAAGACAACTAGAAGAAACCACCTGCCAACAGTGACAGCATCAAACTTCTGAAGGTGCAATCAGAAAGCACAATTTTTCCTTTGTCTATCAGGACACTGCAGAGAAGTGCAACACAGCTCTAGATAAGGGCAGAATATTCTCTTTTGGTCCTACTTTCTTCTCTGTTCTCACTTTCACTGGTGACATAGAAACCTTATTGGAGACACATTCAAGTATTTCTGAAATACTAGGTGATGCTTGTTTTTTACAGCTGTTTACAGTTCAGTTATTTCACATAAATACTAATATTGCTGGATGTAAAGGCTTCTTTAACCTGAGAGAAAGCATCTACTTACACTGGAACCATGCATTCTCATTTACGCATGTCTATATATGTATTATGTTATAATATATGCATATATACGTATATTTATGATATATTGGGTCCATAAACACATGTATATACTCCAAAGTCAAGACTCATATTAAGAAATAGCCTTACATTTATGATATATTGGGTCCATAAATACATGTATATACACCAAAGTCAAGATTCATACTAAGAAATAGCCTTACATGGGTGAGTCTTATCAACAGTCAATTAGGATTCAAATAATCTAAGTATACAACATAGTTTCAGAGATCATTTGTGACAAGGATGCTGAGACTGTGAGCAAAGGAGTTGGGACTATCACTTAACTTTCATACTTGATAAAAAACATAGAAAAGATTGATAGCCTTATCTTGTTTATCTCAACATAATACATAATATAGTATTGTGTGTCTTAATAGATAAGTTCTTACACTAGACACAGCAATCAAAGCAAAGAGCAGCAGAAGAAAGTGTGCTTTGTAAGATAAATAAGAGAAATACATCAGGGATGCTACAAATTCTAGACTGAGAATGTGTATTATAACCCATATAATAACACAGGAGCTGCCCTACCCTCTCAAACAGTCTAAGTGAGAAATTGTTAATAGGAAACATGGCATTTTTATCCCTTAAAATAAGCTGGAAAGAGTATGCCCTTCTCAACTCATCCTTTGCCCCAGCTGTTACACATTTCATACTTTTGACTTCTATCCATACACCAAGTATTAAAAAAAGTTATTCTTAAAACCGTTACTGAGTCTACTCTCTGATCTACCTCATCTAAAACTAAAACATAGACATGAAATAACTATAGAAAATATCACACACTTAGCAAAATAAAAAAAAAAAAACACACAGAGCCTATCAGATTATCTAACCCTCTTCTCTAAGAGGAGACAAGTAAGATTAAGAGCTTCTTCAGAGTAAATATGAAGTACGAAGGATGAAGCACAATAATCATGTTTAATCTAATTTTTTAAGAGGTTTTGGATGCGAGCACAGTTTGGAAAGCTGGCGGGAGTCCCAGATTTTGCCTGCATTGCCCCCCCACTCCCGTAAGCCTTTCTCCTCAAACTGTCAAAATAACAAAATAATTATGCTAGTTGCATAACTTTGATCACCTCTCTTCACCACCAGCATTTATGACTGTGGATTTAAGAAACTTCTAAAAAGAGTTTCAAGAGATATTTTTCTCTGTCTGAGAAAGGGAAAACTGATTTGTTTCATTCTATATAGAATCCTAAAAACATTTACTTTGGAAAAATCTTTAAGATGATTGAGTCCATTTGTTAATATAAATAATATTTTTAGCAATATATAGTAAAATATTATTTAGCTATAAGTTTCCTAATTATTTTTTTAAAACTTAATCAAGTACCACAGGGGTAAAAAAAAAAAAAGTTAAAAAGAACTCTCTTAAATTTTAAAACTTATCCATAGCAAAAATCTCTGTATGTACGTCAAGCCTGGGACTAGAGACTAGGACAATTTATCACAAGGAAAATAGCTGTATGACAAAGAAGAAACAAAAACTGATGCCATGAGAAGCCAGACTTGACCTTCCATGTACATGCTTCAGAGACACCAAGCACTCAAATATCCCTAATGAAAATCTGATTCGTCGCTACTACTTCACACATTCACATCATGTGATTTAACATACTGGAAAATTTGTAATAATTCATTGCAAGAGTAACTCAGTTGCAGATTAAGCTGCCATTGTTACACACACACTCCTATGTTGAAAAAACATGGCTAAGATTGCGAAGTTGAGTACTCTAAGATTTGGAAATGACAGAATACATTCCTAGGACTGATTTCAGTCATCTTCTGCATATGCACTATGACAAAAATTTCTTATCATGTATCCCATAACCCTACCCCCACACAAAACCTTTGCTTCAATCAGCAAAAAAGATGAAAGGTGTTCCCATTGTAAGAATGCACATAATATTTTATTTCACCTTCAGATTTCAGAGGACAGCCTTTTCAGTGACACAATCCTTACATATCTTCTACATCCCAAGCCACCCTTTAAGTACAGAGGAGACAGTGATGTACTGATTCAAAACAGAGAACTGAGAGACAGTGAAATTCAGGTCAGAATTTTCTTCTTTCTTGTAACAATTTTAAATAACTGTCAGAGCATCCAGTAATGAAAGAACATTTGGTAAGGTCAAAATCCACAGAGTGCAAGTATAGTTGTGTGGAGTTTTGGACTTCTGCCAGTCAGATTCTGAAGATTCAAGTCAGGCACTGAAGAAACATTTGCATAGTATCATGTAGGATCTCTATGGCCTCGATACTTCTCCAGAACAGAACTCTATTGCCTTGTTTTTAGTCTTTCCAAAATCCCTTGTTTAAATATGAAAAGTTGCCCTCACTTGAACTTATTTTCATGCAGGTCTCTTACAAAGAAGTTGTGTGTGGATGAATCAGAATCGTTTAGGTTGGAAAAGACCTTTAAGATTATCAAGCCCAACTATGAATGAATACTCTACTAGATGAGCAGTACAGTAGACCTAATATCTCCAGAAACAACACCTCCTAGGTGTGTTTCACTCCAGATATTGCTGAAACATTGTTCTAGATGTCGGTTTGCCTGACAGATAATCCCATTGTGCTTCTATTAGAAGTACAGAGAGATGAGTCATATGTTGCCCAATACCTGCTCATGTCAAAAGTCGCAGTGAGGCCAAAGAAGTTTCCTTTTCCATTCAGATTAAGGAAAGGAAGGTACCTGAGAGGGGACAGACTTTTCTACCTATTCTTTCCAATGCTTATTCCTGCAGCACTTATTCTGATCATGGTCCTTTCCTAGTTCTACCTAATTCCCTATCCCAGTCTCAGTCTCTTCACGAACTGGAGACGCTACCTCATTTCCATCCCATTCCCATCATGCAATGTAGTCTTCTCTCACTCCTCAAAATGAAGCATTACAATTCCCTTTACCATCCTCGATCCCCTTCTGCTTTCTTTCATATTTTCTTCCAAATCAAGTTTCTGTTTTTTTCTTATAGCTCACATTTCAAATTAATTCTCTTTCCTTTTAAAGGCATCCAATTTTTCTTGTCCCTTCCCCATCCAGTAACTAATTTTCTCCAGTTATCTGACCTATCCCATCAAATCTCAGTCTCAACTTTCTTCTCTCTAAGGTCTCAGTATCAAGCAGTTTTAATACTTCCAACTGGCTCCTAGCCATCGCTTTCTATTGTCACCTGACTTCCAGTCCCAACACCCTGTCTATCACTGTATAGGCACTATTCAGCACTAAGTCTTAACTCCCTTCTGGTCAAAGTTTCACTGCCTCTCCCCACCAAGTTCTAAGACCATTTTTATACTCATATTAGGTCCAATTTATCCTCTACAGTTTGGTACTGTAGTATTCATCTCACATGCAACATACCACATGTGAGACATAGCAGAAGGACAAAGCTGGACCCAGCACTGTAATTATAAGTAAAATCCTGTGCAGCCTTGAACCGGAATAAACTCATTTGGTTGGAAACTTCAGGAAATGTACTTGAAAAATTCAGCCAAGCCTTTACTAAGAGCACAAAGACTCTGCTTTTCAAAAACCCATAGCTTGGTCACACTAGGATGTTTCTTAGTCCTGGGAAAATACATTTATACAAGTTGTCCTTTTAAATTGACACATATCCTGTGCTCTCCACAACGACAACATTTTCTGAAGAAAAAGTCACCACTTTTTGTTTTCTTTCCTCCCTCCCACCTCTATGACTGAGAAAAACAAACTTATTGTCTCATACTGAGCATGCGCAGAAGCAAATAGACTGAAAATGTCAGAATTATTCAGGCTTAGTTAGACCTTTGATGTAGAAAATGTCAGTCAAAAAGTTTATACCTTAACTCAGATTTGTAAAAAGTTATTGTAAACAGTAATGATGAGAAAACATACTAATAAATTGATTTACTTCACTACTTAGTACTGGTAATACATTCTAGCAAAACAAGTGGGTTACTTTAGCACAGTTTTGTCATTTGATTATGAAAACAGTGACTCTGCTTCAGACTCCTTTCTTTATTCTACCTAATTTTAAAAATATCTTTACTCTGCCTCACAATTAACACCTTAAAATTTAATCCATTATCATATCTTGATTTACAGAGAGCTTATATTTTGAAATCTATTTTTCTGACCAGTTAAGAAAAGGCCCCCCTTTTTTTCTAAGTCTATTACTCCTTCCTATTCTCTTGTATACACCTATCCAGAATATATGACTGTGTCACAGAGAAGGTTATAAACAGGTATTCCTTTTGGCAAAGGTAAGTCTTGGAAAAACAATGATCTGTGCACCAAATTCAAATATTTTCTAATGACTCTTGACTCCTTTATTATGGATAGAGCTACAGCTTATACATCCTACCATCTGATGAAACAAGTAAATGTGAAGAAGCTTGCAAATCTATTGCTGCCTACCATTGCTAAATGCATTGTAAAGGTCAGCATGAGTTTTTCCTTTAGAAGAAGAGAAAGAAGTTTGATTTTTTTTTTCATTTCCTCTTAATAGATAGGTTGGGTTTTTATTACTCATGCTAGTATGCTATCAATGCCTCTACTGACTCTTAAAACATCTGAACCACTGTTTAAAATTTCTGTAGTGCAGCAATACCAATCAATGCTGATAATCAGAGGACTCTCAATTAAAGTTCCTACAAGGCAATGAATGGTAGACAAGCAAACATACAAAAGGACAACAAATGAATTCTTGCCCATCCCAGTTCTTAAAAGTCATTACAATTCTCTTTGCGTCAGTTTTGAAATTCAGAATTCCAGTGAAAATTCATTAACGTTCTCAGCAATCTAAAACCCAAGAGAATCAAGTGATTCTGAGTAATAAATCATACTGAAGACAGCAGCCGCAAAGAGTTGAATGAGCTAGGTACAGCTTAGGCCACATCCCACTATTATCTGGTCGATCAAATTAAACATTTCCTCAATAGCACAAATAATTTGAGATCTACTGTTACAAGAAGACCACTATGACTGGAAAAATAAATTGTCAAAAAGCAATTGCATAAGACCACATTGAAACTAGCCCTGACTTACTCAGGAGAGTTGCCCTATCCTTAAATATTATGCTAATTTTACACAGTAGTCTAAGTGTAAATCTATTACCTTAGAAAAGGAAAAAGAAAACAAGTGGACTTACAGATTCTCTCACTCTTTTTGATATGCAGCAATATATTTTGAGGTTATAACAGCAAGTAACAAGATTAATCATATAAACTATGCCAAATCATTAAACGAAACAGTATAATGGTATGGCATATGCAAAGCCACCAACAGAGAAAGACAACAAGGATTTGGTGCTTGTGATAGATGAGAAGGATAACTGGAAAAGGAGTAGAGTTGTAATGGACAGAAAACATTTGGGAATTTTAATTTTCCTAAGCAATATACCAGATGTAGAATCATAGAGTCATTAGGGTTGGAAAAGACTTCCCGAATCAAGTCCAGTTTTCATCCCCATCATGCCTACTAAACCATGTCTCAAAGTGCCACATCTACACATTTTTTAACACCTCCAGGGGTGGCAACTCCACCACTTCCCTGGGCAGTCTCTTGCAATGCTTAGCCAAAAGAAGGCATGTGTAGAGGACACATGACTCTCTGTAGAAAAACTGGGGAAATAAAACTCAACCTATAACAGGGGAGATGCTTACTGTAGAGAAAGCTGAAATCACATATGGTATTGACATATTTTATCACAGTTTTCCATCAGTCTCAGAACTAAGCAACTAGACTGTGACTTTGTCTGTTTGGCTCTGTCTTAAATTAGTTTCATAAATATTGAGTTATTCAGGTTAATAGACAATTATCTAGTGTAAAAAGCTCAGATAACTACGAAAACAGAAAGTGTTTATTCTCTGCTATGTAGATAAATCTCTTTCAAGCTCTTCGCTTTTTCCATCATTTAAACTTGCTCCTGCTCATTTTTATGCAAGAACACTGTTAGTGTGACTCAGTGGTGCAGTTGTACAAAACCATATGCTCAGAAGACTGAGGGCTGCTTAAGCCTGTCAACAGCCAGACATATCACTGCTGACATCTGCACCAGTTGTCAAATCAATGACTAGGAATGTCACTGATCGTTAGACTTATTTTCAGTCATCCAGCTATAGCAGCACGACCTGTATCTTTTTTTCTGCTATTATGGGATACAAGGACCAATAGTCTGACTCACCTCATTTGAGAAATAGTAGAATATGAATAATATTTTCAGTTGCTATGACAGCATTTCAGGCAGCATGTGAACTCAGATCTACCAAGCCTGATAAAAGGACGGAGTCCAAGGTCTAAAAGATAATGAAAGTGCTTTTGTTTCACTTTTATACGCATTTTGAAACAGGCAAAGAGATAAGCGGCGTGAGCATATTAATAGCCACTTTTCATAAAATATGCTTTCTCCTAGGGCTATTTCTCATATATGCAAGGGGATAAGTGAGAAGTCAGGATGGCACAGACAGCTGGAGAACTCAAGGCCAACTCCCAGACCTTGTGTTCATAGGAACTGTTGTTGTGGTCATTCCTGGAAGCAGCAAGGGAAAGATTTCCTTGCCCTACTTCCTAACTGATCATATGGGAGCTACCGAAAAATCAGGTCAGAAGTCATGCACTAACAAGAATTACTTTCAAATCATAATATGAAATGCCACCTAAATTGTAAATCTGATACTATATCTTCTAGTTCTGCAAACACTGTCCAGAAGTTATTAAGAACACTGCAATATTGAGTGGGAGCACCTCTCCTTTTCTGTGAACACCATATGTTGTATTTCAACTTTTCTTTTCAATGCTACCTCACTCACCTTGCAAGAGTTCACTTTTCTTAAAATAAATGGCATTTTGTTACTTATTCAAAAAATGTATTACAATATTTATCCTAACACTTCATAGAAATTTCTCCTGTATGCATATCTTATTTTGCATAGAAAATACATAAAACTATTGATATCAGCATAAATTATTAACTGTATTTATATAACAATATCTACAGGTAGTACTTCATTTGGAGAAAGCTTTATGCTTAAATATCCTATTTAATGGTCCCTTCCTAATGATAATACCAAGAACGATACCAGCTAATCAGATGACATTGCCAAAATATTCTCCCAAAGGAAGCTTCTATAAGAACATTTCTATTGGAGTCATCAGGCCACATCTTAACAGTTTGTGGCACAATAGTCTGCAGCATGACCATTCATATACAAACAAATGCATACACTTATTCTTAGAAAGCATACAAGAAGATACAGGTCATTAGCAAAACATGAAAACCTGGTTTTGGAGGGGAGGGGAGAAGGTGAGGAACACCATGTGATTGGAACAGGTAGCTCCAGAAAGCTTAATTTCCATTCTTCTTTTGTAAGTCAAAATTCAGGCTCAGCACTTGCCATGAAGAAAACACACATTTTTAAAAGTGAGCCTCAAATCAGTTTTTTCCTGTTCCTCATTGTATGTTTCTATTGCCTGCTCTTTAGTGCTCAAATGAGAAGTTGGCGAAGAACCACTGATAGCCTCAGTGCCACTTTTTATTTTATCCTTTCATGTGAAAAAGGCCAACAGACCTTTCTGTTCAGTCTCCTCAGTTTGCTTAATTTCATAGAAAGAAAGTTAAACACATGCTAAATTTGACAAAATGAACACTGTTTATACAATCCAATGATATTCATAATTAATAGAGCTGTTTTCTCCAAATCACCATACAAGAAAAAAATCCTGTTCTGCCACAAGTCAGTCATATCAACTACATTTGTTAGAGTGTAGTTTTCAACACTTATTTGCTCTTCAGCAAGCAATATAACTTTAAATGCTATCCAAAGTATTAATTATTTTACTGAAATATATCTATGATAATAAGAGTTTTGCTTGAACTTAAGTGGCATTCATTTTCCCTTAAGGACTTCACACAAACTAGGACTGAATAACCAAAATTTTGATTAAACATTTTTGCTGTGATTATATGGTAATGTCTTTTTGCACACAATCTTATTAAATTAATTTGCTTCTTTCAATTAGGTTTCCAAAGCTACAGACTGAGGAGACATCTTACTGCTGTTCCTGTACAATCATAAATCATGTGAACTGGTATTTAAGATTCCCATACACTGCTCTTCCCAAATGCTGCAACTCCATAGAAAATATTAGAGGCATAATTGTCTTTAACTAACTGCACAGGCAAATTAAAACTTCAACAAAATTACTCTGCTACCTTTTCTAGTTGTGTACCAGCTCAAACAATTTTGTAGTTGCACACTGCCTTTTTTTTACGCTAGTTCTACTATTCATCTGCCTCTTTATTTCAAACTATTTTTTGGCAATTTCAAACCTGCCAGATTGTAAGATGAATAGAACATTGTAATAAATAATAGCATAATCTATAGGTCTTCCAAGTTTCTTTATAATTTACAATTTTTTTTTACTTTGTGAATTAGAAAATAAGAGGCTTTATGATTTATTAGCAAATAGGGAATGATCTACTTTGTTTTCAGAAAAAAAAATCTATATTGATTGATTTATATTTATGCTTCACATTGAAAAATTAATAACAGTTTCCCCTACAAAGGCTCTTATTGTCCTCTACTTTCTTAGCCTGCACTTTAGAGGTTTCCTTTCCCCTAAACATGCTGAATTACCAACTTTGTCCCATCTTTTCAAAGACCATGCTTTTGCCAAAAGTGTAAAAGACAGGACAAGAAAAAAGGTAGTTATAATGGGGAAAAATATGCTGTATAGAATAAAGTAACAATAAGCAAATTAAACGCATATAATTGATCTCATTCATAAGCAGTGATCCAATTTAATATCTTTATTATTTCTATGATATGAGAACAGAGAAACTATGTTTTATGTTTTTATTAGCTAATCTACTCTGTTGACCATCCAGTCACTCTATAATTAGCTATTTTGTTCTCAAATATATTTTGGTCTTAATACTCCTTTCCTATTGAACTTTTAAACAAAATTCCTACCAGTTGATTCAAAATACCATAAACTTTTTCTGAACACATCACTGGAGTCAAAATAAAATTGTATCTTACTATTTGATATTGCCAGTTACAGTTAGTAGCTAAAAAACGTTAGCATTTCCTTCATAACCATTAGCTAGCTTTTATTTTAAGGCTTGTCCTGCTACTAAAAACTGAGGGAGTGCCTTATCAATTGCTTTATGAACTTCCTTAGTTCAAACTACTAAAAGGTGTCAGAGGCACAAATTATTAGGGAAAAAAACCTGTATTGTATGAGATCATCATCCAGCAAATTACTAACTGTGGTCAGGATTTTGTAAAATTATCATGTAATGACACAAAGAAATGCAAAAGAAACAGGAGAACATGTTTCAAAACCGGACTGAAGTATTAGTATTGGGCATCTCAATGAAGAAAACGAGCATTGCCCTACAATGTGTATTACTGTATGGTTCAAAACCGAGTAACTACAAGTGTTTGAAAGTACATGCCTCAACATTGTCTTTGATTTATTTTGTCTTTATTCATCTTTTAAGGCACAATATGTTAACTGGGGGAGCAATTCCTAAAGAAACATAACTGATAATTTTTTTGTCTTATTTTCAATTTTTATTAGGTAGGAAACCAGCATTTGCAGAAAGATGCTCCATAACTGTAACTAATTTGCAATAGGACAGTATTTGAGCGGTTATCTTCTTGTTTGTTTGGTGCTCTGCTCCTGTAAAGACTTCAGCTATAAATGTCAACTTCTTTAGGGCATAATTGACTACATTCCTGTATACTGCTTCAGATAGCATTATAAAAGCATTCTGTTAATCATACACTGTGGTCTGAAGTACAGATTTTGTGTTTGGTTGATAGAATTGAGCTCTACAACATTCTAGCTGGATGCCTGTAGATGGTCTGATTTTAACCTTCATATTTTGGAGAAAGAACAATTTTGCATCCCAGTTGCTACATTTCCAAGCTTCACTCAGCCTCATTTCTCAAAATTTCTTTTCTGCTTTTGTTTCATATTCTTAATTTCATTCCAAATGTTTTCCCAAATTTGTACTTGTTTCTGTTCTCTGAAGCAAGCTGCTTCTGCTTTCTTCTTCTTCTATAAGCACGTCTCTAAGGGTTATGATGCCTACAGTGGATCTGAAAGCTGAGTTATTCCTCACTTATGTGTTCTGGGGTTTTTTTGCTACATGACTAAACAAGGATGCTGAGGTTTTTTTATTCATATCAGTCCCGTGATTTATAAATGTAAATAATCTTGAAATGTGAACATGCTCAAAAGTGGCATTCCTTTTGGTTTTTTACTATTATTCCTTCTCTTGTTTCTTGCACAATCATTAAACAACTGAGTAAGTATGAGAGAACAGAAAGCAGTGGGTATAATTACATCTTAGTCTGTGCCACTACACAGCACCCCTGTGACACAGGATCACAGCACATCTGAGGCTGGAAGGCACCTCTGGAGACTGTCCAGTCCAACCCGCTACTCCAAGCAGGTTGCTCAGGGATACGAATCATCAATTTCTTAATATCTCCAGATATGGAGACTCCACAGTTCCCCAGGAAAACCTGGGCCAGGTTTTGACCATCTTCCCACTAATAAATATTTCCTCTTACTTTTACGCATAATTTCCTGTGTTTCAGTTTCTGCCCATCATCCTGTCACTGGGCACCTAACAAATGTCTATGTCTGTCATCTTTACCCTTCCTCCCTCCCCCACCTCAGGTATTTGTGCATGTGGATAAGATGCCTTATCATGACCCTCCTCCAGCAGAAGCCATCCCAGTTCTCTCAGCCTCTTCTCATATGACAGATGCTCTGGTCCCTTAATCATATCCACAAACCCTTTTCTGGGCACACAGTACACATGTCCCCATCTCACATCATGAGGAGTTCGGCACTGCATGCAGTAGCCCCTGGCAAGGTTGCATCTGCAGTGAACAAGGAGAAAGCATCACCTCCCTCAGCCCACTGGTGATGCCCTTTGACACCATCATAATCACCAGAAAAAAATTTCAAAACAGACAGAAAATCTCTTTTGTTGCTCTTCTCACATTTTATTAAATGGTTTTAAATATACCACGTATGATTTAATTGATAGTTTTATATTACCCTGAGATTTGTTACTGCATTGTGCTCCCCTCACTATCACTTTCAAACTGGACAATTAAATACTACATTCACTTAGTTCTAGAGTTTTATCCTGGTGTTTAGGATGTAAGCACGATAATAATAATCAGTAAATCACAGAAATAGAAAACTAGGGACATATGCAGTCTACATATTCTTCAATCCTGCAGTTTGAACCCAAATGCAAGCAAACAAACATTTCATATCAAATTCTATTAAAAATATTCTGGATTAATCAACACATTTTAGTTTTGCCCTTTTATTATTTTTCATTAAAATATAAAGCAAAGCAAAAATTAAGAGAAGTTTCAAATTAAGGAAGTATTTCTTTTTCTGAAAATATTGAAACAAAACTAACATTTTTCTGTATTTTTCAAAACAAAATTAAAACATTCATTAGGTAAGTGCTGACTGCGACTAAATGACACTTCTAAAACAATAATTTAATATCTGTAGATTTAAAAGCAGCTGTTATCCTTGGATTTCCATTTATTTTTGGTAGAATTAAAGGCAAATAATTATGAATCACTCTCATCTAGTACAAATTAGCAAAATTTCATGGGAATGAATATAAATGCAAGCAGGCAAGCAAACAATAACTTAGAATCTAGCTATTAACTTTGATTAAAACTGCTCTATTTGACAGTTTATCATCCAGTCAGTTACCAGGAAAATTAATTACTTCCTGAAAATAATATTGGAGATTCTCTGATATAAAATATAAAAATTGACAGAATTATTTTATCTCCCTTCTGCAGTAGTTATCACTGTAATTAATATCTATTTTTAAATCCATTCTTATCACTTCACAGATTTTCTCATTTCTCACAGAATTTGAAAGAATCCTAGGGTTTTGGGGCTTTTGACTCAAACCTGGTCTTCAATAGCACCTCAGGTTGAAGAATATATATTTCAGTTATTAAAAGGCAATCAGAAAATGAATATTCTGTTCATTCTATCCAGCCACCTGAGCAAGAAATATAATGATCCACCACAGAGTATAAAGCTGCTTAACTCATTTAGGAGCAAATTTTATTACTTTAGCCCATGTGGTATCAATCACTTCTGTCAATCAAACCCATCAGTGCTATTTCTATAATAGTAATAAAATGCTTTTAAAACTCAGGATCTATAACAAATTTAAGAAATTATACAAACAAAGTCTTGTCACATCCTTAAAGGTGTTATTCCCACATTTCAAGTGAAGGAATACTGCATAGACTGAAGAGAAGTCTAATTTTTATGAGAGCTCTGAACACAACTTAGTCATAGTACAGATGGTTAGCATCTTTGCGAATACATCCGAACTCTCTACAGTTTTCTGAAGGTTATAAAGAGAAACCACTACCAGTAAAGAATCAAGCTTGTTCAGATTTGCTACTGTATATACAGTAATTGACCAAGATATAATAGCAACAACAACAAAAACCACAAGGCATTAAATTCAAGAAGTTCTCACTCATTGAGAAAGCAAATTGCTTTTTAATTTCCTGACCTTATAAAGCAAGAAGATGAACACTGCAAATAGATTACCATATCATAATCTCACGGAATTAGATAGGTTAAATACCCAATTACAAACACCCCGCATGGCAAAAGACTTAAAAGAAAACGTATTGAGTATTTTGAAAGTAGGAAGCTTACATTTTAAACACAGCAAGAAAAGGAAAGATACAAAATTTTGTGTTACAAAGCCACTGGATAATTTTAAATTGTATGCATCTCAAGTAAAACGGCTTCCTGACATCAAATATCTGCCCATAAAAGTAACACTAGTCTTCAATTACAATTAAAAATACACAAACTACACATACCTGCTTCATTTTAAAGATCTTTTCAAACAGCATTGTTTTGAATAGACAAGCTATGCATATCTGATGGTAACGTTCTTCTATACTACTCCCTAAGATTACTACTTATGAGCTACCCTTGCAATGGATCTGGTTAGGACAAAGTCAGTCTTCACTGTAGCAGACCCTTTGATGCTCTGTATTTGTGACTAAAGCAGCATTGATAACACACCAGTGCTTTGGCTACTGGTAAGCAGTGCAGGCAATGAATCAATTCTTTTTTTCCTCAGTGAGTAGGCTGGGGCTGTACAAGGAGTAGAGAGGGGACACAGATTGGACAGCTGACCCCAAATGACCAAAGTGATATCCTAGACCACATAAAGTGAGGAATTGGGCAGGTAGTGTTGGTCTGGGAGGTAGTCATTGCTCAGAGATTGGCTGGGCATCCATGCACTTGTGGGAGGAGGCAAGCAACTGCCTAAGCATTACTTGTGTTCCCCTCCTCCACCCTACCATTACTTTATTTAGATTGTCTCTATCTTGACCTACAAGTTTTCTTGCTGTTGCTTTTTTTGTACTATTCCTTGTTCCACAGGGTGAGAGCATTGAATGTGTGAGTGGTTGTGCAGTGTTTAACTGCGTGCTGGAGTCAACTCACCACAAAATACATCGACCTTGTGCAATTCTAATTTTTCTAAATTAGTCATTGTTTTGTAGCTCCTGCCAATATTGACTGATCATGGAACTATGGAAGTGACAGCAGTCCAAACGATCAGCTGGACATTAGCTACATTAGTAGTGTTTTGTTGCTTTTTCTTTTGTAAAGAGCACTTGAGTGTATTTGTTTTCCATCCTAATTGATCATTACTAATTAATTTAAGCATATGTTCCACAAATGAACACAACTAATAAATTAAGTTTGTGTTGCGGCAATTCATTTGAAGGCTGGTCAAGAGAATAGTATATTAAATTTAAATTAGTTGTTTGAATACTGTGTTCGGTTCTGGGCCCCTCACCACAAGAAGGATGTTGAGGCTCTGGAGCGAGTCCAAAGAAGAGCAATGAATCTGGTGAAAGGTCTGGAGAACAGGCCTTATGAGAAGCAGCTGAGAGAGCTGGGGTTGTTTAGCCTGGAGAAGAGGAGGCTGAGGGGAGACCTCATTGCTCTCTACAACTACCTGAAAGGAGGTTGTGGAGGGGAGGGTGCTGGCCTCTTCTTCCAAGTGACAGGGGACAGGACAAGAGGAAATGGCCTCAAGCTCTGCCAGGTGAGGTTTAGGTTGGATATTAGGAAAAAATTTTTCACAGAAAGGGTCATTGAGCACTGGAACAGGCTACCCAGGGAGGTGGTTGATTCACCTTCCCTGGAGGTGTTTAAGGCACAGGTGGACAAGGTGCTAAGGAGCATGGTTTAGTGTTTGATATGAATGGTTGGACTCGATGATCTGGTGGGTCTCTTCCAACCTGGTTATTCTATGATTCTATGATTTTAGCTTAAGCACCAAGTCATACCCTGTCTAAATCGTGATTAATAAGTTAGTAAAACATAAAAATAAGATGAAATCAAAACAGAGAAGAAAGTAAGTTACTGAAAACTCAAGGACTGCATTGTCCTTGATCATGGAACAGGTGATCTTGAGTGCTATCATGAAGCACATGCAAGAGAACCGGGTGATCAGGCCCAGTCAACACGGGTTCACAAAAGGCAGGTCTTGCCAGACTAACCTGATCGCCTTCTATGACAAAGTGACCCGGCTACTGGATGAGGGAAAGGCTGTGGATGTGGTCTTCCTGGACTTCAGCAAAGCCTTTGACACAGTTTCTCACAGCGTTCTGCTTGAGAAACTGTCAGCCTCTGGGCTGGACAGGCGCACACTCTCCTGGGTGGAAAACTGGTTGGATGGCCGGGCCCAGAGAGTGGTGGGAAATGGTGTGAAATCCAGCTGGAGGCCAGTGACAAGTGGGGTTCCCCAGGGCTCAGTGCTGGGTCCAGCCCTGTTCAATGTCTTCATCAATGATCTGGATGAAGGCATCGAGTGCACCCTGAGCAAGTTTGCAGACGACACTAAGCTGGGTGGAAGTGTCGATCTGCTGGAGGGTCGGGAGGCTCTGCAAAGGGATCTGAACAGGCTGGACCGCTGGGCAGAGTCCAACAGCATGAGGTTTAACAAGGCCAAATGCCGGGTCCTGCACTTGGGGCACAACAACCCTATGCAGTGCTACAGACTAGGAGAAGTCTGTCTAGAAAGCTGGCTGGAGGAGAGGGACCTGGGGGTGTTGGTTGACAGCCGACTGAATATGAGCCAGCAGTGTGCCCAGGTGGCCAAGAAGGCCAATGGCATCTTGGCTTGTATCAGAAACGGCGTGACCAGCAGGTCCAGGGAGGTTATCCTCCCTCTGTACTCGGCACTGGTGAGACCGCTCCTCGAATCCTGTGTTCAGTTCTGGGCCCCTCACCACAAGAAGGATGTTGAGGCTCTGGAGAGAGTCCAGAGAAGAGCAACAAAGCTGGTGAAAGGGCTGGAGAACAGGCCTTATGAGGAGCGGCTGAGAGAGCTGGGGTTGTTTAGCCTGGAGAAGAGGAGGCTGAGGGGTGACCTCATTGCTCTCTACAACTACCTGAAAGGACGTTGTAGAGAGGAGGGTGCTGGCCTCTTCTCCCAAGTGACAGGGGACAGGACAAGAGGGAATGGCTTCAAGCTCCGCCAGGGGAGGTTTAGGCTAGACGTTAGGAAAAAATTCTTTACAGAAAGGGTCATTGGGCACTGGAACAGGCTGCCCAGGGAGGTGGTTGAGTCACCTTCCCTGGAGGTGTTTAAGGCACGGGTGGACGAGGTGCTGAGGGATATGGTTTAGTGTTTGGTAGGAACGGTTGGACTCAGTGATCCGGTGGGTCTCTTCCAACCTGGTTATTCTGTGATTCTGTGATTCTGTGATTCTGTCTACACCATTAATAGATCTCCACATTGTTTTTTCTTTCCACAAGTTTCTGTGTAAAGGCATCACTGCTTCTTTTAACTCTGATTAGAATGAATTAACTGAAGTTATTTGATACACTTTAACATTTTACAGAAACAGAAGCATTCTGAGAGTTTAAAATGTTGTAGAATCATTTGTCCACTATAAGAAGCGAGTTGAAGCTGTGGCTGTTTTCACAAGCACTTGAAATTTTTAACAGAACAGTACTAACCTTAGAATCTTATCCTACACTCACTTAACCTGGTTCCATTTTAACCAAAAGAGGGCCATCTTGCTGAGAAAGATTTAAAAAAATTCTAATTCAATGGTGAAGACTAGCTGCATATTCCATTTTTTTAAGCATAGTTTACTCTCTTAAGACCTCTAATAAGAAAGAAACATTTGAAGTATCTCTACACATTGAAAGATAAGAAAAAGTTTTTATATGTGCATATACGTATATTTGGCTGCATTAATTATGCTGCAAGAGGTATATTCTGTTGACAGTATCAGGCACTCTCAACTTTGAGGGTTATTCTGAAGCTCTGGCTCAGCCTTTATGAAAATTTAGGAAACTGACTTGTAGCCTAAAAGGAAGTATCTCAATGATCTGCCTCCTGGATTTCATACAGCATCTTTCATGCAAGTATTTCAGACAGCTTTGTAGCAGATACAAAAGAGTTAAAATAGAAAAGCAGATGAATGAGACAGAGATCAATGTCATTTCTTTAAGAGGTAAGAGACATTTCTTAGTGTCTTAAACCTGAGTTTCCCTAACTAGTGAGTTTCTGATTATAATGTCATTATAATGAAAATAACAAAACCAATTCCATTTATGCCTCACAGATTTTATAGCTTCCTCTAATCAGAATTTTACTAAACTTTCCTCTGGAATTACTGTTATAAGAGGCTTTGTTTTCTAAGTAAAATTAGATTTTGCTGCTTTTGATTGAAAGTGTAATAACTCTAGAAGAACACATGCAAATTATTAAGGAACTGATGCTAACTTGAAAGCCCAACGAACTCTTATAATTTAGGAATGGTCACATGACTCCAGTTGTTTTCCACATCTGTTTCAGAGTTTAACAAGCAAAAGAACCCCTCAAGTATGATAAAAGTCCTTTATAAAACTACTAGTTAGGAGTTTGTCTGGGTTTGCATCTATTGTGGTACAGATTTTCTATTTATGAAACTTGATACAATTCATTTATCATGAACACATTTATAAGACCTACATCTTCAGAAAATCTGACTCTATATATTTTAAAAAGTGTCTTTTCCCTTAATACTATGTATATACTATTTACATTTCTTGTATATATTACAACAAAAGCACATTATTGGGTCTTCTGAGCCTTTAAGTCATTCACATTTAAGTATTATAACAAGAATCCTATTGAGTGTAAACTGACACAACCTTACCAATTTCAATCCTTTCATAGTGAAAACTGGAACTACTGATAGTGTTTCGTTACTGATACATACTTAGCATATAAGTTGTAAATCTAAGGAACTGTAAAAATCTGATTTTTATTCCTGTAGACTACGATGATCTACAAGACTATTTCTGAAATTCCCCCCCCCCCCCTTTCAAATTATAAGGCAGCCTATACTGACATTTTCAGCCTCTAAGGCTACACTTACATCTGGAAAATATTAATAAATGAAAAATAATTGAACTGATATAATCATAATGTTCAGGCACATAATTAACAAGAAGGGAATGAAATTTCAGCCAGGACAGCGTGGAATGTGCAATGTAAAGTTTTCAGCAATCTCAAATTTTCCGCAGTGAAAAGTCTCAAGTCTACATTGAATGCATTCACAATATTCTTGAACTTACCCATATTTTCAATGACTCTAATAGACTACATTTCTGAAACTAGGGTACATAATCCACATTTCCTTCATTCAGATCTCAAACACTCCCATTTCCTAATCTGTTTCTTCCTGTAACAAAATTTGCATTTGAAGGTTATTTTTTTTCCTTTTTCTATAATTTTTTAAAGACCTGACATTTCTAGTTCTTAATGGCCTTCATGAAGCACTTAAAGAATCCTAGATTATATTCTTATATCCAGATGAGGTTTTCATTAAAACTATTTTTTTTTTTTTTAGTTAGAACTGCTTTAAATAAACACGCATCTACCTCCATATAACCTGGACACTGAATACTGGAAGCAGTGATATAGAGAATCAGAGAAAGTAGCCCCTAGGTCTTCTTTTTCTGTAAAGCACTTAGATGGTACAGGGATGCATGTATCAAATGAGGCTCTGGTGCGAGTCCAGAGAAGAGCAACGAAGCTAGTGAAGGGGCTGGAGAATGGGCTGGAGAACAGGCCTTATGAGGAGCAGCTGAGAGAGCTGGGGTTGTTTAGCCTGGAGAAGAGGAGGCTGAGGGGAGACCTCATTGCCCTCTATAACTACCTGAAAGGAGGTTGTAGAGAGGAGGGTGCTGGCCTCTTCTCCCAAGTGACAGGGGACAGGACAAGAAGGAATGGCCTCAAGCTCCGCCAGGGGAGGTTTAGGCTGGACATTAGGAAAAAATTCTTCACAGAAAGGGTCACTGGGCACTGGAACAGGCTGCCCAGGGAGGTGGTTGATTCACCTTCCCTGGAGGTGTTTAAGGCACGGGTGGACGAGGTGCTAAGGGGCATGGTTTAGTGTTTGATAGGAATGGTTGGACTCGATGATCTGGTGGGTCTCTTCCAACCTGGTTATTCTATGATTCTATGGATATGTTTTCATACCATAGAAAATGCAGTGTATATAACACACTTCCTGCACAATTTCCTTCTCTTAATGAATCTTAACATCACCATTCCCTAGTTCCATTCTTACAGAAAACAGACACTCCTGCTCTTCTTAACTGTTTACATCTAACCAAAAAAAAAATCCCCAATATATTTTAGAAGACTAAAAAGTGGCCACATGTGTTTTTACTTCTTAGATACCAACACCTCTGATAAAACACCAACACCTGGAACTTCATAATAAACGGCAACAAGTTTTATAATACAAAAAAATCAGTAACTTCTCATGAAACACAAGTTCATAACTGAATGGTGATCAGTTCAACTTTTATTTTTAAGCAGAAGGAAAATCATAGATAGCCCTAGACATGAATTTATGCCTACTCTGAGTAGATAAAAAAAAATTAGCCTGTGATATACATTAATAAATTGTTCATCTTGTGACAATTCTCTTGGAAGAAAAGCACAAGGCAACACTAGTGAAATTTTATGCCTCACTAGGCTTCTGAACAGATTTGTAAGTGGAATCAATGATAAAAAAAAAAAAAAAAAAAATCATTTATGCAATCGACCCTCCACCCCCCCAGGACAGTTCTCAAACTTGGCATTTTTCCCCCCTTTCGTCTGAAGGAAGAGCAACTCTTCCTCTTAATAAGGGCAACGATGACCTTCTTGCTTCTAACTGCATTGAATTTAACATAACATTTTAAATTATACCATTAGAGTATAAAGCAATTTCTAAGTTTAATGCCACCTGGGCCTAAATTTAACTGCCTATGAATTTCAAACCTCCAATAACAACATGAGTTACTGAGTTGATTTTTTCTTTTAGTTACAAAATAATTTACGACCCCTGCAGAAACAGTTGAAGATTAAGGCCCCTTATGAATGTGACAGAACTTACTCAAAATATTACAGACTTCTGAGAAGGAAGTGAAAATTGTATTTACAGTTGAGGTCCTAGTGTAGAGCTCAAATAAACAGAAAAATAAGTTTTACAGCGTATGCAAATATTCCACAAAAAAAACTTTCCAAATTAACCCTGGGGGACTGGGTTGAAGGGGGCAGGGGATATGTGTGTGAAGACAGACCTACACGTGCATATTTTAATATATATATATAAAAGATAAAATATGCACACATACATCCTCACACCCTTATCCTTACAGGAGAATGTATTATTTACTCTCACTACAGCTACAGGAGAAGTCTGCTATTTAAATCCACTTTCTCCTATTTTAGCCTTATCTTACGTGAAGGCTATTCCACCTGAGGTGTAATGTCTGTCCTTCAAATTAATCTATTAAACTCACTTAATTAACATGAAAAAATGAAACATTTGTTATACCAAAGGGGTAGGCTGACTCTATATAACTCAAAGTTATACACTTGGGAGTCTCAAAGACTTAAGACTGCAGTGGTCCAATGCTTAGTGTCATGTCTCTGCTTGTTATTTAATAGCAGTCTGATGGCAGCAGGGTGAGACTGGTCTGCTGGGTACTCAGTAAAGTCTGAAAGTGTCATTTGCTTTGCCGTGGTGGTTTTGGTGGTTAATTTTTGTCATGTCTGTTGCTTGCTCTACAATACTTAGACTGAAATCTCTGTAGTATTCATACAGCACTCAGACCAGTGGTGACCTGGTTCACAAGCAGAGCATCTTGTACCAGAACTGTAGAGTACAGAGTTACTTAGTAATAATAGTGAGATCCTATAGATGGAAATATGCTTTAAGGTAATAGTAAGAGCAAAGATATGTCTACATAGTTAAATAATGATAATGTACCTTTTAATTATTTGGAAGTATTCAGTGTTATTTCTAAAGATTTATAAGTTTAGATTTGACCAAGATATACATTTAAATTAAGCTGGTGAAAGGAAGAACAAACAGCGATTAAAAGAGAAGAAAGAAACTAATTGTAAGCCTGTTACTGGGAATACAAGGAAAATAAAAGCTTAGAAACAGATAAGCATTCACCATCCAGCTGGAATATAAATGAAACCTTGGCTTTCCATTGCATGCAGTGTTCTTCTATTGCCCTTCCACGTTACTCTATGCACTGCTTATTCAGTGTTTTGCTTTCACTGGATCCCTGTGAGCTGAAGGTACTACAAATAATCTTTCTCAGTACACTCTATATACCTGCTGCTATAGTTATATAGCCCTAAAGGAAATTTTGAGTACCACTGTTGTACAACCTTGATGTAAACAGAGGATTTTCTTCTTTCTTTGATTGCTGAGACATATAGCATAGTCAAAAGAAAGTAAGGCAAATCTGCAACTACAACAGTTTATAACATATATAAAAAAAAGTCAGTATTAGTACAATTTCTTTCTGAACTCAGCTAGTCATTGTATTTGCATGCTAATTGAATAGTTGTAAACTGAGCAGTCATTAGAAAGTATAAAATGAGTCCTGAGGACAATTACACAAAATATTCAATTATCCAGTCATAACAATTACAGCTTGGATGAAATTAATGTTGGCTATTGTGCACAGGTACAAGCAAGATTGTACCTGCTAATAAATACTCCTTCTGGCAGATCTCCTGTAAGTATTGAATCCAGGCTCATGGGAACCAGACCACACTATCATCAAGGGATCACCTCCCACATCTACATCTCTACCGAGCTGAACAGAGATCAGTAAGTTGTGGGAGAACAAGATGTATTCCCCCAGGTAAGCGGAGATCCAGCCTTAGAGCCCACTCTCTCAAAGCCTTGATTTTGAGGGAAGTCAAGTGTAGAAAGGAGCATGACAGGAAGAACTACAATGACTCACAGTAATAACTGTGGAGAAAAGTAATCTAGTTTTGGCCACTTAACAAATGGAAATTGGAGAAACTATGAAGAAGTAGGAATGGCTGTTCTTAAGAAACTTTGGTATTTCAACATTTACTTTTATCTTAGACCAGGACAAAATATTGAAATTCAGAAACAGTGAATTAACTTTCATATTTTAATTAAATTAAGTGAAAATTCTTTACATTAACAAGTAGTAAGATAATTTTTTTGTTTCTTTGGTAATTGAGACTAGTGGGATTTTTTGTTTTAGAAAAGAAAAATAAAAATCAAAATACATGAGGATTAAATTGTATTTCCTTAGGGTGCCATGACTCCTCATGAAAGCTCTATATAAGATTCTTACCTTATTCTCCTGTGAAGTAATTATAGTCCATCCATGTTCCCTCTAGCTAACAGAGAAAAAACTAATGCAACATGGATGAAATAAAAGGTAATGGTCCCTCATTCCTCACACCAAAAAAATCATTCCCAGCAAAGAATAAGGAGTTCACCTACACATACAACTTGAAGGGAACAAAAGAGCAGATGGTAACCTGATCTAGAATTTCAGGAAAATTGGACGTTTTCTGTAAGAAATGATTGATTTTCCAGAAGCCACATTTCCAGGGGAAAAATTCGCAACAGATCATTAAAAGTTTTAGAAATTTGTCATTAAAAAAACCCACCACCCAGACGTAAGTGTATTTCTCAAGAGCCTTGTAATCTTAATCGTTCCAGTTAAGTCACACAGATGGAGTAGACAGTATTCCCCTCTGTAGCTCAGACTAATCATTTGTCTTCTTACCTGTTTCTATTTTGAGACTATTCAGAATATACACGATCATACAACTCAGAAACCTCATATTTCCCAAAAGCAAGGAAAAAAAAACATCAAAAACCCACAAACCCACGCAGCCAAAGAATAAATCATTTTCCTCCAAGGCATATATCTTTTGAATGCCTTCTAGCTGTTGAAGCCATACAGGCAATTAAAAACAGCCTTACAAAAACCTCTTTTCCTTGCTACATCTTATGTGTCAGATGCTGTGGGTTTTTTCTGAAGCAGAGCCTGAAGTCTTATACTTGCAGCCAGACATTACATAGCTCTCTGGGGCTAGCAAGAATTCTACCTGTGTGTCTCCCAAGAACACTACACTGGTGGTACAACCAGAAAATGATATTAAAATTGGCATTACATAGACTATTAATACAAGGTGAGACATTGACCATGAGACAGTTTGTTTTATTTTTAAAATCCAGCCATATATTTATGTATAGATACATAAATATTAGAACTTGTAAGGCATTGAGGACACATAAGAACTCCTGTAAACAGGTTTTACCTGCAACTAATGCACACTGAGAAAGACACATTCTATTTAAGTGTGAAGTTACATAATCCCCAAATTGTATCAAATATAGGAAAGATCTGTTGGATTCACCAAATCACCTCTAGGGTTACCTGTCACAAACCACATTCTCTGATACACACTCCACACCTCCCCAAAGTGTAAGTGGGAAACAGTGTTACAACCATAAACCAGGATGACAAAAAGGTAAGGATTCAGAATTAACAGAATCTTGACCAGATACAAATTCAATACCGATTTAAAATACATAGTCACAGCACTTAACATGAAACTACTCATTAGTTAGCTTTTACCCACAACATTTAATGTGTGACCTAACATCTTATTTGCTGTGTACTACTGTAAAACAGGAAGGAATTTTCAGTTTCCCTTGTGAGCTATTTGGTGGTACGCACCACACTAGCATCAGAGTGCTTCCCAATTCTAATTGTTTTCCACAGGCCTCCACTGACACAAAGATCTTTTATCATTCCCATTACAGAGAAAGTGAATTAAAGCAAATTGAGTATAAGGTTGAAGTACCTCTGAATTTTGGATACCTAATTTGAGACAGATTGGATGTGGTTATTTACTACTGTATACCACTTCATACTTCCCAAATCAGATTCCTCATTAATACATTTAGTTAAAGGCCACAAAAATTCTCTCTTCTCCCGTCCTCTTATTTACCTCATCCGACTGTCACCAGCCAAGATTGCTGATGCTTTCTCTGCCCTGCTATCATTGTCATCCCTTGTGAGCTTTGCTTCCTCCAAGTTTCCCTTATCCTGCCTGTTCCATTTACACCTTGTCACTAACGGACTTGTGAATTCCCAAACCTGTCTGTCAGCACCTAATGTAATTCTCTGCCCTCTGTGCAACCTTCCTTTCATCAAAGCTACCTCAGTCGTTTTTCGTGTCATTATTTCCTGCCCATTATGACCCTCGTCTTCCTTTTCACTGCAGGACTGAGCCTCTAACCTCTTCTGCTTTGCCCCAGTCTCTCTTTAAATGTCTGCACTAACCAAAGTTTTCACTATTTTTTCCTAGGTAATAAAGCTATTACAAAATATGTTAAACGTAACAGACAAGAATTCACAATTACTACCTTCATTAGATTTGAGTGCAAGGAAATTAAATGATTATAACATGCTACAGATCACAGTAGATATTAGTAGACTTTGAGGACTAATATCTTCATTAGAAAATAAAAATAGTGTCTTGCTTAAAATATTTATGCTTTGCAAAGAATCAAGTGAAAGCATACCTATAAATGTATCATTAGTATTCGTAACAGCCTTTACACGTTTTATGGCCAATATATCTAAATGCGCAAATATTCTCATTTGTAAGCATATTGAGACAACGAGGAGTTACACGTTGTTTGCCAGCTAGCAAAGAAGCAGTAAAACAAAGATAAGCATACATTCAAACCAAATATTCCCACAGCTAAGTACAAACTGTGAGTTACAACAGTGTAATCAACTATTAGAGAAATCTTGCATCAAATATAAAGCCTGGAAAGCTGGATTTCTTTACAAGTGTGTTTAAGTAACAAATTCTATTAGCCTAAGAGACACCAGAGACAACTCTACCCTGCACCCCTATTAAAAAATGAAGACATATGGCCTTGGATAAATCTCACAGTTTGATTAGCATCATGATACTGAAACTACGATAGAATCCAGTAATTCAAGCCTAGCACCGAACACTGTTCAAAGTGTTTACTTCTAATGGACTAATTTTAGGATTCAATCATGCTTTAAAAACCATACCCTGTAATTTAGACTATGGGATCAAAAGCACAAAGGGTGACAAAGACTGGCATTTTATATACAACATTTGTATTACTGCAGTAACATAGATATATCCTCTAAGATCTGACAGGCTCCCTATACAACAACTCTTTTTCTTTACGAAGACAAACTACTAATTTATATTAAGCATGTCTTTTGTAGCCTACTCCTTCATATGATAGCATTATTTTATTTTATTTAACCATAACAATAACAGAACTCCTATTAAAAACCAAACAAACAAATAACACTAAGCTATAGTTTACCACTAAGAAGTATAAAGTAAGGAACAAAAAGAAATCTTTACTTGTCTTTACAGGATAGCTCAAAACTATTTCTGAGAGCTTGACGATAACTTATCAGAGTCCTCACATCTAAGACAAGTAGTCCTAAATTGCTCTAAATCGGAAAAGCCTGCTCTCATCTTTCCTCTCAGACCCCTATATCAAGACCAAGCTCACCCCAACACAGTTTTGGCTTTAGGCAGCTGATTGAGCATTCAACCTGCCTTTAGGTGATTGTTGCAGATGGTGCCCAAAAAGGAAAAAAAAACAAAAAAACCCCCAAAAAATCAAAACCAAAAACCCCCAACAACAAAGATCCAGAATCAGAAGCACCTGACGCTGCAGCAATTTTTCCACAATGGTCTGGCATAGAAGAGAATACGCAATAGCATACAAAAATGCTGGAGAAAAATAAGTCTCTGTAAAAACTAAGGGTCACAGTCTGATCTTATTTACAACGATGCAAATGTCTAGTAGACTGAGTAAGAGCAAAACAGAAGTAGAAAGGTTAACTTGTTTTCTGTGAAATTGAGTACTCCTGTGAACCTATTCAAAGCAACCTATGCTTTTGACAAAAATCATCTCTCTCTCAAGCAATCTTTATTCATCTTCCCCAATTCATGACTTTTAAAAGGGATGCAGACTTTAGGAACTATATATTTTGCATTAGTTAAAATGACACCTTAGAATAACTATTTTATAATTGATTATCACGATAAAGGTGACATAATGAGCTCAAATTGTTAAAGATTGTTTAAACAGAGCTACTAAACTGCTTTCCTTTCCATCCTCCTCGCATCTGCATCATATGAACAGATGCCTAATTTACTGGCACAATTAACTTTCTCCTGTGCTAGAGATACTTTCTTACATTTAAGTAACAAAGCAGTCTGAAATACACAATTTGAACAGGCATGCTGTATTCAGCGTTATAAAAAAAAAAATCAGGACAATCCTTTCAGGATCCTATAAGCAAGTTTAACTTTGTATATTTTTATTTATTTACTTTTATTTTTAATTATCAAAATTTTTTCCCATAATTGGGATAAGTGCTAAGAATCCAGCAAACCCAAACCATAGAATTTTAAACAAATATTCCTGTGTATTCATCTCCATCACTCTAAAACAAAAAGAGCCCAATGTAAGCAGTATAATATGTATTTTACTAAACATACTGTAATTCTTCATATGCAAACAGACAAGGTATTCACTAAGAACATGGAAACATCAGTTTGTTGTCCACTAAGGACACTTAATACCATGTTATAAAGTTAGAGCTCTCGTTTTCCAAACCTGTTAGACTTTGTAATGTAAATGCACCAATGAAAGAAGAGTCTCATAACTACAGACAAATTACACTACATGAGTGGAAATAATTACTGTTGTTCTAACAAATGAATTTGGTAAATTCAGCACATTTTATATGAAGATAAGTATAAGCAGCAGGTGAAGGTGTTCTCAGTAGAACATATATCTCTACTATTTCAGTTTTACTTATTTCTGTGCATAACGCTTTGCATAGTCACTTGCAATGAGAATATATGAGCAGGAATGCATGACAGCGGACTGAACACAAGCCAGCAGTGTGTTCAGGTGGCCAAGAAGGCCAACAGCTTATATCAGAAATGGAGTGGCCAGAAGGACAAGGGAAGTGATTCTCCCCCTGTACTCTGCACCGGTGAGGCCAAACCTCGAATACTGCATTCAGTTTTGAGCACCTCACTATAAGAAAGATATCGAGGTCCTGGAGCATGTCCAGAGGAGAGTGACGGAACTGGTGAAAGGGCTGAAAAACAAGTTTTACGAGGAGCAACTGAGGGAGCTGGGGTTGCTTAGCCTGGAGAAGATGACGCTGAGGGGAGATCTCATTGCTGTTTACCTACCTACCTGAAAGGAGGTTGCAGAGAGATGGGTGTTGGTCTCTTCTCCCAAGTGACAGGTGATAGGACAAGAGGGAATGGCCTCAAGCTGCCTCAGGGAAAGTTTAGATTGGACATTAGGAAAATTTTTTTCACAGAAAGGTTTATCAAGCACTGTCAGAGGCTGCCCAGGTAAGGGGTTAGTCACCATCCCTAGAAGTATTCAAAAAGCAGGTAGATGAGATGCTTGGGGACATGATTTAGTAGTAGACGGTATGGTTGAAGTTGATGATCTCTAAGGTCTTTTCCAGCTTACTGATTCTATAGTCAGAAGAACCTAGCTTATAGGAAAAATAACTTGTAAGATACAAATATCTAAATTTCTACACTAAATAGTAATAATAACAACAATACAATTTAATTACCAGGGTGACTCAAGTCTAGCACTGTGTGCTGTATTAAATATAGCAGTATTCTGAGAACCAGTATATCCGGGGTGGGGGGGGGGAGGAGAAGAACAAAAATTTTACATCCCTAAAATTATAAATAACTGAATTTAAAAAGCATTTTACTTGTGCATGTAGTTTTGAACCACAGTTTATTAATAACTGTGGTCCATACTACATTAGAAGGGATACGTAATCAATATGTGACAAATGCAATGTTCAATACCATCTTCTTCCTCGCTTTTTCAGACTAGAGACTTACTCTGGAATGTAAACAAAAAAGAGCACATACAAGCCCCATGACTGTCAAGCCTATACATTTAAGACTTAATTACAAATAGTTATACTTCATCACAGCCTAATTCAGAAATTAACTTTAATGCTTCATTCAAGACAACAGCTACATATTTTTTTAATTATTAAAAGTGCCAGATGAATTATGTGCTTAGATCAACACATAGCAGAAATGAGAAACACATTTTCTAGACCATTCTGGGTAGATTCTTTTCTATTTTTTATAAAGGAATTCGGTGTTACCTTTGTTTGTTTCATACTACTTTATTGCGCAGTGATGGAAGCACTACTCTAAATTTTTTATCCCCACTTAGCAGAATTCATATATCTATATGGAATGATTTTCTGATTTCATTTCCTTTGTCTCACTTACCAAATATATTTTCTATCATGTTCTATTTTATCTTCAATTGCAAACTGTCATCATAGATCCCACATGTCTACCTATATTTAGACATCTGCAGACAAAAATGCAATGAAATATTTTTTTCACTGGAATTTGTAATGTAGTAAGTGGATGCTGAAATTCAAAACTAGTCTCTTAATACTGAAAATCATGATGTCAAAAGCTGTGTTGGGGTTTGGTACCCACAGCCTTTGGGCCCGTGGAGGCAGCTGGGGTTCACCAGCAATACCTGTTGGTCACCTTCCCTCGATAACATTTCTGTCTCTCAGTGAGGACTGACTCTTCCTTTCTCTTAGGGTTGTCCTGTAGTCAGGGACATGGGTTAGTGATTGATGGGAATGGTTGGACTCGATGATCCGGTGGGTCTCTTCCAACCTGGTGATTCTATGATTCTATGAATAGGAACATTCCAGACAGACTGCTTTTTGTTTGTTTGTTTTTGACATAGCTTTGGCAACTGCAAATACATGTTAGTTTCCTTCAAGCTTATATGGCTGGACCTTTGGCAGATAACTTTTTAAGCATTAGTTTCCACTGGAAAATAAAAGGAAAATATTACTCCACTGAAGAGAAGCAAGAAGTATGGCTGGAATGTTGGTTATGGACAAGTGTAAATGGAACACAAACCATTATGCTTATGTGTGAAGTTTTTTTCTGAAGAAAAAAGGTCTAAGATAAAGAAAAGGAGAAAATAGTGTTCAGGTATGAAGACAAAAACCTAAACTTCTTGTTTGCAAATGTAAGACAAGACAACCAAGACAGGGTAAGAAGGGTAATATAGCTTTGGCAAAGGTGCAAGTATTTCAGGTAAGTTAAGAAACAGATGTTACCATTGAATTTCAACCTGTGGTTTGAAACTTAAATTCAGGCCAGAGTACATCCAATTTTAAGAGTTAGCTCCAAGATAAAAAAAAAAAAGAAGAAACACCATAATGTATATGTAAACTAAATTTTAGGAAACCTGGAAGCTGATCCAAAATAAGACCCACAGATGTTTGTTTTTTAAAATATATATTTTGTTTTTAAATATGGAAATATCTAATTGCTTAAAATATTTATTCCATGTATAGCTTCATTATTATGGAGCTAAAAGTTCCTCTAATGAAATACTAAGTTGATTTGAGTTTCACTTGAAATGAAATTGGCTTATGTATCTCATTTTTAATTTTATGAAAAGACATTATTCTGTTTATGGTTGGGCATACATGAGAGAGATTTACCTTACAATAATTTATTTTTATAATACCATGTTTGTTCATTTCTTTCAGGAAAAAGGCAGGGGTGTGGGAGCATGAACGATAAGTTATTTGCCCTGAAATCTATCTTTTTAACCACATTTTACAGACCATTCTAATTTATCCCTTCAATGTTTTATTAAAAGCATTTCCTTCCACTTCTTCAAGCAGCAAAAACAGTAGAGTGCAAATAATTCCATTGTCAGTGTGTAATTTGAAACGGGTCACAACAAAATTGTTTCTTTTCAACATTTCTTGAGAGCAGGAAAGAAATCAGGGTGTGTGGGGGTTTTGTTGTTGTTGTTTACTTCTTGTACTTTCTTAATTTATAAGACTACACCTATAATAGCCTTGCAATCTGAAGTTAGAGTCTAGCTGAAATGGAAGGAAAGAATGGTTTCCTGCCTTTAGAAGAAAAAAATTTTATTTCTTAGGATTCTTGTTTGGGTTTTTTGTTGAGGTTTTTGGGGTGGGTTTTTTTTTTTTGTAATTTTACAGATATGAAGGTTAACTTACCTAATGTAGAAGCATTTGTAACTTCTCCCTTTTTTGACTGTAAGACTTTAATGGATGCAATTTTGCCATTCAATTCAGTAATTAGATTTGGAGTCTGCTAATTTAAATAGTCACTGCAGTAATCTCTCTGTAAGAATTTATGCAGTGCTATTATAGTAAATCCATGGATATAGTGCATGTAAGTATTCCAATCAGATCAGGCTGCACTTAAGAATAGTTTCTGGAGGTAAGGTTGGCCATTTGAGTAGGTAACACTATGAGAATTAACAAACCTTTTAATATATTTATTTTTTTAATTAATAAACATTGTTTGCACTCTTGCTTTAATTCTCCTTCGCAGAACCAATTCTGTTGTACACTTAGAAGCACTTCCACGTGAAATGCTTTGTTCAGAGTGCTTACAATCCTCACAACTATCCCCAGCAGACAGTACACATCATGATATGAATTTACATCTTTTAAAAAATACAGATTTTTACATTATATGCTATACTTACAACAAAAACATTTTGGATTCAATTGTCCCCAGTCCATTGGCTGCCCCAAGTCACTGATTATCATTTTACATGACCCAAATCAAGAGCCATGAAGGGAAACTAATTTACTGTTTGTAGATATAAGGTCTTTTATACTTGCAACTCTTTCTCCACAAGAAAGTTTGGAGGAAACATTCAACCTCTCTAGATCCATGAGAGGACTTAAAATCAAAATCCAAGCAGCAAGCTATAAATAATTTAGCATGCTAGAGAACCAGAAATCCTCTGTAACAGCAACAACCTGAAGTATGACTTATGCAGAAACATTTGATCCTTGCCTAAAAAGCGAGTACATCTGAGAAAGAGATTCCTGATTAGTTTGGAGTGTGATTACACAGTATAGATTTAAATAAAGTAAATTGCAGACTGCCAGTAAAAACAATGCTCTCAGTCTTCCCCAGCATCTTAGCATTGTTGTCCCTCTGCCTCAAGTCATATCTAGCCATGCTGCATCTGCTGATTCAACCAACTGAAATCAGACAGGTTAAAAAAAGGATTATAATTACTTTAAACAGACAAGCACAAGAGTCAGAAGTGAAATTAGGAGGAGCTTGGGAACACACTGCTGGAGAGCAGGATGGCTTGCTGTCGTGTTTCTTAGCAGCCTACCAACTGCCAAGTTCAGGTTGTCACTATTGCTTCCAATGTTTGACACTTAGTCTAGTCTGCCAGTGGGCAGGGATCATTTTGAGATTCCTGAATTCTCAGGTAACATTCAATACACTGTGGATTCCACCTTCAGACAAAGAAATGACAGCAGAAAATCTCCCATTTCCAAATTAAAATATGAGCTTGCACAATGTGTTAGGAATTAGTCACTTCTTGTGAACTTTTGAGTAATTTATGATTTTTTTCAAATGAAAACTCACTGTATTTTCCAGCACACATTATTTACAATCTCTATTATGTTTCACTACACATCTTATGCATAAAGCAGGCATGCATTTTTGTGTTTCTATAACGAAACCTGCATTAGGCAGCTAGGCAAGGAATGCTAAGAGGATCCTGATTTGTGATATTCTTTTAGAGAAGTGTTTTATTACCTTAGTCTACTGTCTCCAAGCTATCCCAGCTAACCTCCAGCTGCTGCTTTAGATTACCTCTTACTTGTAGTCTCTACACATCTACCAGCCATGTGTTGCTGCCTCAGACAGTCAAAGCTACGTAAAATGGCAGCAAGTAAAATGGCAATTCTCCCACTTCTGGAGAATTGAAGCTACTGTTTGATAGTAGGCTTGGGAGCTCAGAGTCTTGTTTTCAACAGTAAAAGATCCATAGAGAGTAACGATTATTATAATTTGTGTTAAAACAATGAATTAAATTATTCTAGGGAGTCCCAAATACAGGAATTTTAAGGTACCTTCACTACGATTTCATCAAATGATTTGACCACCACTTCAGCCAGATGTGCTGTGTATGTGCTTCCATCACAAGTGAGAGAGAGAGAGACAGGCGCACATGCATAGAATGCTCAGATTTCTTGGTTTTCCTTGATTTCATGAGATCGTCACCTTTCTTTTCCAGACTGCTTATGTAGATTTTTATAAAGACCGTAATTCTGCTGACCCTTGGTGGAATATCCAAGTCACGAAAAGGAGAGTAGGGATTACCACACAAGTAATTTTGCTAAGGCATTTCTTTGAACAACAAATCCTTCACTGGCCATCACTAAGGTCTGTGTCAAAGAATCAATCAAAATTAACACGTTGAAAAGAAGACAAACAAATACACCTAAAGAACCACAATGGAAAAAAATCCTTCTTTAAGGCTGTGCAGGTAAGAACCTTGTAATTAACTATGTGTGGTTTCCTTGGCAGTAAATCCAGCTATAGAAATAGTGCTTATACATATACTTAATCGGTGAACATATACTTAATCGGTGATTTTACAATAATAAAACGTTCTCCCTTACTGCTCTGCGCCACAGGCTTTAGGGAAGATGTCTGGCATTTCAACTACTGTTAAGACACAAAGTGATTTATATGAATGGGGTGCGCTGTCCAGATCAATGAATAATTATTTGTCCCTTGAAGGGTTTGGGCAGCAACCGTAGCAACACTGAAGCTTCCAAGGCAGTAATACTCTCTACTGAAGTTCACCATTAGACATTTACTGTAATATCATAGTCCAAACTTTTATTACAAAAAGCCCAACAGGATAAAAATGTAATGATATTAGACAAAGGATAATTGACTGCATCCTCTGGTAATGCAGTAAAAGACCAGTACATAGGTAACTGAGGTTTTATATACAAGTTGAGGAGATATCTGAACAATCCTAAGCTTGTCTAAAGCAGGTTTCTGAGTTTGTCTTTTAAAACATACCTTTCACTATCCAAATATGCTACTTTTCTTTGTCACAAATCAGGTTTCTAATTCTCAAATGAAATATTATATTGTTGTTTTAGGAGAATAACCGCAATAAAAGTAAAGAAAGCTTTAATTTCCACAATTACACCTTATATTTTAATAGGATTTTTTTCCAGAAAATGTCCCTGTGACAGAAACATCATAGTATCATCTCTCCGAGTAAAAAAATAATACAAAAATTTAAATCAGAATCTATTCATTAAGATCATTAAGTAGTACCAGTGAAACATTATCTTTGAACTACTAATACTTGGCATTTATCCCATCCTTTCAGTTACTGCTTTAAAATCTTATGCATTTGACCTATTTTATGTTACAAAAATCATATTTTGAAAATTCTAGAAGTTTAAGTGAGTTAATTTGAATATTATTAATTCCAACATATAGCAGTTCACGTTCTTAAATATTTTGAATGTAGCCTCAGGTGATTTGCAGGTTCTTTGGGAAGACAGACTTCAGAACTGTTATTTTTAGAATATCTGTATTGTGAAAATGTTGAATTTGAAATAAGTCAAGATGCTGTGCTAATGGAATAACATGCAAAGGCCTAATTAGAACACAGCTACTTGTTCATTGTTTTATTACTATAGTATGTCTTTACTAGCTACAAATGAAAAGTAGGTAAAATAATCACTAAACAATTTGATCATGTGTAAACTATACATAACTGTGTTGTTGCACTACATTATACCTACACATTTCTAAAGGAATCTCCCTTTCTGAAGTCACCTTTCCAAATAAATAGATCAAAAATTAAATTATAAATAATCAAACATGCTATAGAATATAATTATTTGGAGAAAAAAATAGAAAAAGAGACTTGATAAAATCCATAAATCATCAGCTTCATCTCTTTCACCAAACATAATGCAAATTAGAAATCAAGTTTCTTCCATAATGCTTCTAAAATAGAGAAAGCACAGGCTTTATTTTCCTAGACTGACATTTTGACATAAATTTATCTGAGAAAAAAACACAAGGGACCTAGTGACAGCAAGATACTTCACAAATGAAAACGACAAGTTATAACACAGAAAAAAAAGAAGAAAGTACGAACATTTCAACTTTCCCTGTAATTCCTTGAGATTAACATAAGTATGATTTTTTTTTTCCCCCAAACATGACTGATTTAGAGCATATGATGTAAAATCTCACCTACTAAAATTAACTCTTATAGCAACTCAAACTGGAGATAATGAAATTCAGTAACACACCAGTTAAATACTCTTTCTTTTGAAGTAACCCAAATGATGTGCCAAGTAGTGAAGTTTTGAACTGAAGACTAATATTGTCCTCCTGAAACTGTTGGAGTGTATAAAAAAGCTATAAAGAGAGAAGAAATGTATGAATATTTAATTTAAAAATAAACGTCTTCATTACTTGTAGAATCATTTAGGTTGGAAGAGATCCTTAAGATCACTATTGTGCGATATACTTTCTACATATTTTGTTTGGAAATTTCTGCGGCATCAATTAACTACACACTGTCAAATGTCAGACATTTAATGATACACATCTGATATACTAAAATGCTGAAACTGAAGTCTGTGCCTTACTCATTTTTGTCTGAAATTGAAGTATTTAAGGAGTGATACTCTGAACAGTCTTCAATTTGTGTGCCCTTGAGACAGACATCAGCACGGAAGCTACACAGCTACTCAAGTTTCTGGCAGTTTTGGGTGTCATTCTGAATTTCTAGTTTCAGTTGACTACAAGGTCAGAAGCTACTGCAAGGAAAAAATTATTTTAACAGAATAGCTAATGATACAAGTTCTGACTGACGATTTATGCCTAGATCTCAAGAGGTTTACTGATAAATCTGTAAGAATAAACTTTGACAAGTGAGCCAGCAAGTCAACCACGATTAAATGTATCCTACTTGACACCATTTCAGGCAAAATTTTGGTGTTAAGGGTTGTCTCCTCCTTGTAACTCTTTGCACTTATTTAAGTAACAACTGTTCCTCCAAATACCTTTTGCCTCTCAGGCTACAGGCTTACTTTCTCTCCAAAGATGCTTGAATATAGAAAAGAAATAGAACTTCTGAATCATCTAGACTGTTCAGAATGTAAGAAGGCTTATTCCTCCTCCCCTTCAGAAGTAAATGATACCTTATTAAAAATACATTCCTTAAAATGTAATGGCATTGTTGAGACAAAATCCCTGCTAATGAAGTAGTTCTTCAACTGAAAAAAAAAGAAAAAGAAAACAAACCAAAAACATAACTGTTTTAAATGTCATCTTTCATTGCATTAACTAGATTCTGTTTTCTAGCTTTTGCTTTGGTGTCCACATCTACCTAGCAATTTACATTTGAGATAAAGTTGCACTCTTGTAAAATAAAACAAAATTAAAAAAAACACTTCTGTGAAATAGACAGAATTCAGCATAGGATGTAGGATGAAAAGTAACCAAGAATGATGTAACAATGAACATACTTTCATTACAACTTATTTATTCATGTTTGTAGCTTGAGGATTTACAAAGCCCCTGTTAGTAAATAAATAATTATTCTCATAAGATTTTTTCTGTATTTTTGTGCTGTAGGCAAAAATATAATTTGTGACTGCAAACAAGCTTCTGTTTCCACCAATGCTATCTTGAGGCACAAGTGTAACAAAGGTAACACTGGCTATTCTCAGAAAGAATATACAGTTTAGCATTCTTTAATAATAGCCATAAAAAAAGCCAATGTTATATGAGATATGCCACTGTGTGTAATTATAAATATATAGAAAACCATGTATTTTTATTTCACGTAGTACCCATTTTCAAAAAGGAAATACAAATGTTCTGGCTGCTTTTCCTCTGATGTTAATAATATATAAGACTTCAGAAAAACCTTAATACTAAGCATATGAAAGTAAGATGAAAATGAAGCAAGAATAAATACAGGGCTACTAAAGACAGTTTATAGCAATTATAATATACTAACATAACATAATATAAATAATACTTTTTTCTGTAATAAGATAATAATTTTCTATAAATATTTCCTGGATTTCAAGAAAGAATATGATAGAAATGATGAAAGAATACTGTCCACTAGAAACAAATTATATGTATGCTACAGTAATTGGGATTAATTCAGTGAACCTGACAAAATATTGAAAAATGTGGTAGGCTTATTCCTGGTTTCTTTCACGATCAAAATTAGAATTGATCTGATTAGATAATTTCCTTAATGACTGCCCAAGAAATAAGAGCACATCGATGAAAAATGTTTGACACTAAATGTTAGAAACCAAAAATTAGTTGGGATGCCCATCTTCAAGAAGTGGGTAACCTAGACCACCAGATTAACAAAAGTAGGGCTCATAGTAAAATGTGATTGCACTGCAATTTCTTCTGTAATTACAAAACTAAGTAAAAAATAACTAGAACAAAGCATATTTGCATATAGAAAATGCACTACTTTAAGTCCCCAGTATACTGGAAAAGAATTCAACAAAACACTTCATTGCTCTGAGGGGGGAAAAGTTAATAATAGTGCTGATAATATATTCATTGAGACAAAATTGAATGCAAGTTATATTGCCACTGCTTGTATGTTTTGAACTAAAGCAATAGCTTATTCTAAACGAATAAATAGATGCAATCAGTTTTATGAAAAGCCACAGCTTTCTTGCCTTGCTCAAAAATATAAGTAGAGCTTAAAAAAAAGTAATTCAAAACTAGGTTGCACTCTCATTTTTAATAATATATGATTTATCAGTAACTGTTACTTTGTGTGTGCATGTGTTTGAGGTTTTCTTTTCCTGTAAGTAGCAACGCATTCCTTTACCTGGTGCTCTTTGCAAATGGTGCCAGCAAAATATTAAATTTGATAGGGAGTAGAAAGAAATGAAGAAATGAAGGCTGAGCTTGTCTTTTCATCCTGATTAATCTGTACACTGGAGTTCTTTGCTTTTCACTAGACCTCAAGAATTTTCGCAGTGTAGACATTGCGTATTTTTTACTTTAGTATGGTTTTTTACTTTAGTTTTACTTTAGTAAAGTTTGTAATATTTTCTTGTCTCTAACTTGGAGAGATATGGATTTGACGGATGGACCACTCGGTGGTTAAGTAATTGGCTGGATGGTTGCACTCAAAGAGTTGTGGTCAATGGTTCAATGTCCAAGTGGAGAGACGTGACAAGTGGTGTTCCTCAGGGTTTGGTACTGGGACTGGTGTTGTTTAACATCTCTGTTGCAGACATAGACAGTGAGATTGAGGGGACACTCAGCAAGTTTGCTGATGATGCCAAGCTGAGTGGTGCAGTCGACACACTGCAGTGAAGAGATGCCAGAGGAACCAGAGGGAACTTGACAGACTTGAGAGTTGGGCCTGTGCTAACCTCATGAAATTCAACAATGCCAAGTGCAAGGTCCTGCACCTGGGTCAAGGCAATCCCAAGCACAAATATAGGCTGGGCAAAGAATGGATTGAGAGTAGCCCTGAAGAGAAGGACTTGGGGATGTTGGTGGATGAGAAGCTCAACATAAGCCAGCAATATTTACTTGCAGCCCAGAAGGCAAACCATATCCTGGGCTGCAACAGAAGTGTGACCAGCAGGTCAAGGGAGGTGATTCTGCTCCTCCACTCTGCTCTTGTAAGACCTCACTTGGAGCACTACTCGGTTATGGAGTTCTCAGCACAGAGTGGACGTGGATCTGTTTAAGCAAGTCCAGAAGAGAGACATGAAGATGATCAGAGGCTGGAGCACCTCTGATATGAACACAGGCTGAGAGAGTTGGGCTTGTTCAGCAAAGAGGAGGCTCCGGGGAGATCTTATAGCAGTCTTCCAGTACCTAAAGGTGGCCTACAGGAAAGATGGGAAGAGTCCCTTTATCAGAGAGTGCAGTGACAGGACAAGGGTTTAAGCTGAAAGAGGACATATTTAGATTAGTCATTAAGAAGGAATTTTTTACTATGAGGGTGGTGAGGCACTGGAACAGATTGCCCAGAGAAGCTGTGGATGCCCCATCCCTGGAGGTATACAAGGCTAGGTTGGATAGGGTTTTGAGCAACCTGATGTAGTGGAAGGTGTCCTTGACCATGACAAGGAAGCAGGAACTAGATGATCTTTAAGGTCGCTTTCAACCTAAAGCATTCTATGACTTTCTTATAGGCAATTGAGGAAATATGGCACAAACAGAATTCTTAATTGGTTTGTAGCAAAAATCATTATATAACTGTCTCCAGAAAATATTTATGTTTAGTCAAATATCAGAATGGTAGACCATACTGAATATGGGTCTGCAGTCTGTCCTGCTTCTACTTAAGCTCAATTTCACATTCACGAACATTTAAGTAAATCTGTATATGACACGAAGCCAGGAGTATGCCGGAGAACAAAGTAAGAATTCCAATTGATCTTGGCCAATTAGAGAAGTGATCTGAAAAGATACCAAAAAAATGAATTCATATAAATGTATGGCATAACATGTCGGAAAAATAAATTGCATTCTGTGCTGAGAACTCCATAACTGTGAACTGGGGTACAGCTGGATGCATCAGACTGCTTCAGCAGAGGATCTTAGATAACTGTGGACAAAAGAGGAACAGGAATGAACAGTGTTGTCACCCTGTGAAAAAAAGAAATCAAATGCTCTTCTAGGAGGTACAGAGGTTTGAAAGATAAACGGATCTTTGCATTTTACTCATCTGAAATACTGTACTGAGTTTTCAAACACTGCCTCAAGTAAGATGAAGTGCTGCAACCTAAGTGTTGTAGATCTAGAAAAGAAGAGAAAGATCAGAAATCTAGGAAATGTGGCCTACAAAAGAGGAGAGGAAGAACAATGTTCAAGTACATAAGGGACATTGCAAAGAGGATAGGAACAACCTTCATAAAATGGTAACGGCCTTCTAAATGTAGCAAGAAAGATTCATATTAGGCATTAAGAAAAAATTTCAATAGCTGAGCTGAAGCTGGAGAGTGTGATCTTATCAAAGAAAAATATAATGTGTGAGGAAGGACATGGGTTTAGTGTTGTTCCTGCAAGGAGCCAAGAAATTGGATTAATTTTCAAGATCACATCCAGCTCTACATTTAACATATTAAGAGACACCAAAAAATGATTAATAAAATTTAAGAACGCTTCAGTGTAACTAATAAACTGAAGTGCATACAGAATTTTCAAAATACAAGTAACCATATTAATCCACTTTTATAAATGTATTAATGCAAAATTAATGCATTTACAATAGTGTAAAAGAAATAGATAATCAATTCCAATTTTATTGTATTGTATATAAGTTTCCCCTACACAAACGAGCATCAACTTAACCTGCTTGGCAATTTGTTTAAGAAGGCTATAACAGCCCCATTACAATAATCATATTTGTTACAACCTATTTGGACATTTTTCAGAATTTTCATCTTTCACAAACTAGAACAGGGTTTTGTGCCATTAAATGCTGTAGGGATAATTTGCATTAACTCCAAAATCTTGAAAAAACACCTGAAATTTATCATGTCAGCTGAGCTATCCCTTCTTTACAATATCCATTTAGTAAAAATTCCAGATTCAGAGTTGGAGAGAAAATGAATTTATAATAAGAATTTCTATATTTTTCTAAAAAAATATTATTTTTCCACTAAACCTAGACAAATTGCTATGTATTTGATCCTCTCTTTTAGTTAAATATAGGAATGCTTCAACAGACAATTGTCATCAATTTTAAGTGTTACCCTCAACCACATAGTTGTGGACCAGATTTTAACAAAAGCTTGAGAGATCATAAATCCAGCTTTGCATCTTCTAAAACATACTACTTTAGTTCTCCAGACTCATGACTGATTTCAGTTTTAGAAGTGCATTTTCAGCCATGATAATTTTACTGCTCAACTATCCCAAAGTAAAAAACAACAGGCTTAGTTCTCAGTCTACATCTTCAGCATGAGACACAAAGCACTTCCTTGTCCTCAGGTCTCTCTCTCTGCTGAAGCACAATGTTGATATTCTTATTTCTATGCAAAATAAGCCATGTAATACTCATCAGAATGGGTTCATATTGTCTAGCATATCCCTTAATCTGGGCAATCATATGGATTAAGATTTGTGAGATTTACCAAGAACTGCATCAACTCTGAAACAGATACAGTAACCACTGACTGGCAGAATATAAACGCATATGTAGCAATGTAAGAAAATAATGAATATTCACAGATTATTTCCAGCTATAAATTGCAATCTCCTTTCTTAATTAAAAAACTTTGGATTTTTTTCCTTCGTGTTGCTAACTACTATATAATAGTTCTAGTCCATTTCCTCATAGGGATCTGTACAGAAATTCTTTATACACTCACTTGTCCCTTGACAAGATAAGGCTCTTTCTGTTACAAAAGTGACTGACCTAAATCACTTAAAATCCTCTTCTTTTTTTCACTAGGCACTTATGCAAAAGAAGCTGAACACTCCCCTCTCTTGTAGGCCTGTTTTGTTGTTGTTGCATCCACCTTTCAAAGAAGTATTACAAAACATGGTCCTCAAAATTTTTTCAGTTTACTGTGTGAAGTCTGAATCATGATTAACCTTGCCTTTGAAGTACAAGGCATATTTACAATAAAAGACATGAAGGTATTAAAGAAAAGAAAGATGTCTCTTTTTAAGGTGAAAAAGATAATAACACTACCTCCATGTGTTATCATCCATGCTTTCTATCAAATGCTGGCATTCACTGAATACTTTCAAGATTTTCTAGAAAGGGGATTAAATACTACTTCTGTTTCAAACACAAAGAAAAGCGTGAATAAGGAAGTAAACTAACTTGCATTAGACTACACAGCAAATTGCAGAGCTAGGGTTAAAACTCAAACCAGTTGTCTAGAGTTATTGGGAAAAATAAAAAGAAGTATATACTTAACAAAAGTGAATATTTTCCATGGGTAAGGGCTAATTTCAATTAATTTCCTGCTTGAATAGTTTGTAATTTTCTTTTAAAATTATTCATTGTCATAGAATCACAGAACAGCCCAGAATCATAGAACAGACCATATTGAAGGGGACCTCAAAGTACTATCTGGTCCAACCTTTCATGGGAACGGGAGCCTAGATGAGATTATCTAGCACCCTGGCCAATTCCATCCGGAATACCTCCAGCAATAGGGACTC
Source organism: Phaenicophaeus curvirostris (assembly GCF_032191515.1). Taxonomy (NCBI): domain Eukaryota; kingdom Metazoa; phylum Chordata; class Aves; order Cuculiformes; family Cuculidae; genus Phaenicophaeus; species Phaenicophaeus curvirostris. The sequence continues at coordinate 122,802,512 of NC_091392.1, read as the reverse complement.
CACCACAGCCCCGTGAGGTTGTCCCAGTGAATGATTGTTCTTACTATAAAAGATTTCTTTCTTATGTTGAAATGCTGTTCCGTTTTTTCTTTTTTAATTAATAATTATGCGTTTGTTCGGTGAAAGTATGTTTTTTCAAATAAGTTAACGTTTGTTATTTAAATTACTAGAAATGTGCAGAGATCTGAAATGAAATATAATAACCAAACTTTTCAAAGGAAAGAGGTTTAAGTTGACTTCTTATATTTACTTTTTCCTCCTAAATTTTGGAGGTTTGTTTTGGTGGCTCTAATGTTGTTGGCTTTAATTCTAATTCAGCAAAAGCAAAAATTTTAAGTCTCAAATCTTCATAAAAGAGAAAAATTTTTTGTGGAACATTTGTAGCCATGAGGGGATGTGGCTTTAGGGCTACATAATTTTAGCCATCTAAACATGAATCCACATTTTTTTGTTAAAAAAAAAAATAAGGAAGCAAGACTTTCATTTGAGGAAGCTTTTTGAAGAGGTCAGGTTATTTATTTGCATTTAATTTTGCCACATTCTTTGGGCTTGTTGCCGTAATGGTCTAAGGATATTGACAAGGTTTATAGAAATACTTGTTATCTCTTATAAATCTATTCAGTTTTAAAAACTTGATATACTATTTGGAACACAAAGTACAAAAGCTTTTGCAATACAGATTGTTCACTACTGTTCTGTCAACAAATACATCAGTTAACAGTAAGAAAGCAAGTGCACCAAACATTTCAGTCATGAAAAATTACTTGTTTCCTTATCAGTACTTCACATGTCCTAGTGTTTCAACTGTCTAATAAAATTGGACTTTAGCTGTACTAAGATAATGATAAGTATAGCTGCATTTGAACTGCTTTGCTGTAGATCCTTCTATCTAAGAAGGAACTTGGAAAATAACTGATAGTTGCAATATAATTATTCATTTGGTAGCCACACACTTCTTCAGTCAAAATAAATAGTATAAGTCCCTTACAGTTGTTCTATTATGGATTTACAGTTGAAGTCACTGATGTGAGTCACATCAGGTAAGTGAAGATGCTCACAATCACAATGGTTAAATCCTAAAAGAGAAGTGTCACAAGTCTCCTTGATCAACTCAGAACAAGCACTGCAAAGATAAACAGGATATAAACAGTGCTGTTAAGGAGTGTTGCTTAAAGTTACTGTATGTGTTTTCTGTAACAGGACTTGAAGAAGGATACCTCAGAAAGTAAGTACAGTTTGCAAATCAGAAATAAGTTAAAACCTTGCCAGAATCTTGTCTGTGTGGGAAGATGCTTGATTGGATATAAAAATCCACGTCACTATATTACAGTCACTAGTATATGAAGCAAAAAATAAACAATGAAGTCCACTTTGAATTCTTTAACAGTAAAAAACTAGCTATTCTGTAAACAAAACACTGAAAAACTTCACCTTTAGCACAGCAAAAGCACGGGGAAAAATTCATGCCTCCCACAAAATATCCAAGAGAGGTCTACTCTTGAGGTTCAGGGAAGCTCATTTCTATCCCATGGAAGATTTGAATATTTTGCATTTTTAAATATGTCTTCATAGGTCCTGTTGTGCATAACTCCTACTTGTAAAGCAAACTTTTAAAGCTGTCCAGATATGCATCATAATTTTTCAACAGTAATTAAGAGACAATAAGAATGCTTCCTAGACCACACAGGGTATTTAATTAAACTGTCAGAAAAGATTTTTTTAAAGGTCCCTCAAGTGGAGGTAAAACATTGTAGTTATGATCCGCTTTTTGAAGTCAAACCTTTGTAGAAGAACAAAACTAACTTACAAGGTCAATTGAAAGTCAATGCAAATTCTGGCCATATGGGAGATAAATGTCTTTTAAGAAAGATGTATTGTTCCTGCACATACACTCACAACAGAAGTAACAGAAAAGTTTGAGTGTTACAGGATGAATAATTTCAGATATATATCAGCATTCTGATAATTTGGAACTTTATCCAAATTATATATGGTTTTGGCACATTCTGAACTATTGAATACATTTCAATTCTAATAAATACATGCTAATGTACTATTCCATCGCTCTTTGTAATTATATCTAAAGATCAAACTAGAGTATATATTGTCCCAAATTTTTCCTGAGCAGTTCTGTGTAAATCATTTCAAAGAACATCTTCCCCCAACAAGATATTCTGAAACTAAAGATTATGTAGAATCCAAAGCCCTAGATTTACATTCAAATTATTACGAATCTCTATTTAAAACCTCTGATCATGTCATTGGCAAGAAAGCATAATGATATTCATAGTGTTGTTCTTGCTAACAACAATGTTGATGTACAACAGATACGCTGCTGATTGATTGTCTCTCGCTATTAACTTAGTCATTAGACATGTTGGACCAGTTCCTGACCAGCCACTAATATGGAGCAAAGTAAGCAGCTTTATAGAAATAAGCATGAGTAGGCTTGTCTGAATTTATTAAAATACACATATTCAAAAAAAAAAAAAAAAGCCAGTTCTTCATGATAAATAAAAGTATTGGAAAAATGGTGGTAAAAAATAAAGCCTTTCTTCAGATAACTATCAAGGACAAATTATGCAAAATTATCTTTGTCAGAAGTTAAGATGACAGGAAAATTGTGAAGATTCACTTACTCTCAATTATCTTTCTTAAATACACAATAGAGGTATCAATTCAAATGGAGGTTTAAAATTTAATACTGTGATCCGTCAATGTGTGTATGTCTGAATTCTGTGCGTGCACTTCAAATATACTTCCCCATAGTTTTGACCTCTGACTGGCAGTTTTGCTTTGGTTAAATGTAGGCTAAGCAGTAAACTGTGACTTTACATTATAATTAGTTCATAGACAGCTACAATTTTCTTCTAACAATGCTAATTCATAAATGAAATAAGAAATATACTTATACGTGATACTGTTTCAAAACTAAGAAGAAATTAATGTATTAGAAAGGAAAAACGAATGTAAAACTACAGCTGAGTTGTCTAAGAGGATGGGTTTGGAGGTTTTGGTGCCTTTTTTATTTTCTTTTCTTAACTCTAGAGTGCTTCAGAATTCTGTTATTAAAAAAATATGTATTGTTTATAGTTGGTCCACATTCCAAAGCAGAACAAGAACTGACCCAAAAAGGAAAAAAAATAAGATAAGAAGATGAATCTTACAAGAGAAACAATATTGAAGAAAGAGCACTATTACGGGTTTTGGTGACAAAGTTGATTTTGTTTTAATTCACATTGAAGGTTACTGTGACTTTTCCGTGTAATGTAAGGTATAGCAATAAAGACTGCATAAGACAATAATATAACAGTTTCAAACTTAATTTGCTTTTCTTCTATGAAATCTAGTTAACTTCATTGAAACTCTGGCTCGGGTATGTATGCTACGAATATCAGAAATTAAGTAAAAATGCCTACTGTCTCCTTTTGTTCTCTGACAAATGACACCATGGAAGTTTCATTCTACACTAGTGGAAAAAAACCATACTTTTTAACAAAAAAACTAGCCCTTCCTCTCTGCATCGGACCTGAAGCTGAGCTTTCCAGGAAGTAACTGAAACCTGAGCAGAATGTACAGTGCTAATGTTTGGTCATAGGTAAGTTTTACTATTTTTTTCACTTTAGCAGGAAAATGAAATTTTGTACACTGTCTATCATGCCAGTCAGTTATTTTTCATCAAAAATGTTCCTGGGGGAAAAAAAAAAATTATAACTTACCTACTCACCTTGAAATGTCACTTGGAATTTAGAAATACAGAGCACAACTGAATAATTCCAAATTCCTTCAAACATTGAGATTAATAATAATCATTTTCAACCCTGTGAAATATGGAGTCATTACAGAAGAGGATTATGAAGTTCTTATTAAAATACATAGATACCATGGTTTCAGCTTCACTATAATTTCCTTAGTCAGTTGTCAGAACTCAAGACTATCCTTTCAGCCCTCCTTCCACTTATTAAAGAAAATGAGAGTCTACATAAAGAGCAACCCAGTCTGCAAAGGCTTCTGCCTCTAGGCAAATGCAACTTCTAAATTATCTCCTTGATATTCTTGTCACCTTAAACAGAGAGAGATGTGAGCTACTTATCTAATTTGACCGCATATTAGCAAAATTACAAACTCTGCTTATAATATCAAGCTTCTAAACTGCTATAGTTATTAACCTAAACAAGCTCTCTGTAATGCTTCAGGAGAACAAATGCAATTCACACCTGAAAAAAAAACAACCTGACTTCCATAAAAATCACACTAGGCAATTTGTGAATCTTTGATAGAGAGCAGCATTTCCTCTGGATCTCCACAATGGGTGTTGGATTGAGCAATTGGATATCAGAAATACAATCTAGCCTCTTTTAAGACAAGAAGAATTGTTTCACAGAAAGCACTGAGCAGACCAGGGAAGAATCATGCATCTCATTTTTTATCATGAGTTGGCCAACAGCCTCAGCATGAACCTGATCTCCCAAGCCTTTAGGGCTCAAGTTGGGGAAGGGCTGAAAACAACAAAACCACTTTTCCCTTCTTTCCAGGAAGTTATGCTTCACATCTCTCATGGGAGGTGATATTTTTAGTTACCAGCTCAATAAATGCTGGTCACCTGTACACAAAATAGTTGCTTGTTATATACACAAAACGACACACAAATGTTTAAGGCCAACTGCATACTTGGACTGAAGGGCTAAATTCAATCCTATCAGGAAATAACATTAATGAAAAGCATAGCCCTAAAATCATACAGTCACTCAGGAGGTCATCCAGTCCAACCTCCTGCCCAAAGCAGAGTGAACACTGAACACAGACCAGGTTGTTCAGGGCCTCATAGAGCTGAGTTTTGAAAACCTCCCATAATGAAGCTATCACAACTTCTCCAGGCATTTTGATCCAGTGCTTAATTATTCTCACAGGGATATTTTTCTCCTTATATCCAGTCAGATCAATCCCTTTCAGTTCATGACCGTGGTCCTCTGTTCTCCTGCCTGAATCTGTCTTCTTGGTGACCTTCTCTTAAGTAAGGACAGGTGGCTGTTAGGGTTCCCCACAGCTGTTCCTTCTCCAGACTGAGTAAACCCCAGTCCCCCAGCCTCTCCTCACAGGGCTAACGTCTCTGTCAACAGCCTTGGTGGCTGCTGAAAGCACTTGTTTATCACCATCACTCTTGCCTTGTGTGTCTCAAAACTAAATATCTTATTTGAGATATGATCCAATGAATGACAAGTTAAGGGGAATAATCAATCCTGTGACTTACTGCCTCTGCTTCTGTTGGTACCACCCAGGATGCTGCTAGCCTTCACTGTTGTCTAGTCACATAGTTGCCATGTGTTTACCAGTTAATAACAACAAAACAAAAACGGTTTGAACTTCCGAAAACTCAAAACCCCCATCTGATTAAGGTTAAGAGACTAATTAAGGAGACTTTTTCACATGCATATTTTTCGTTTCAACACATCACCTTCTCCTAATCCTCTTTCAAGTTTTTGGAGGTTTTTTTGTAGATTGTTGCTTTCTGGATCCTTCAGAACTGGGACCTAATTCCTCAAGAATGATTAATTTATTATATAAATCAGTAATGGTACCATTAAAGGATTCAGTAATGATATTGGCAAAGGCAATCATCAGTTTTAACATATTATTCCATAGGGTGGAAATTAATATCTCTCCCATTTATTCTCTTCGGGATATCTTGATAGCCATCACTCACTACTAAAGTGTAGGAAGCAGCAGTACAGAGGCAGGGTGGATTGCCTTCAATCATAACAAGTCTTCATTTTCGTAGAGCTCTGAGTGTTTGCACAAAGGTGCCTTAAAAGCTATTCATTCATTACGTGAACCACTGGCTGATGTGAATTGGTTAGTTGATTGGTTTGGGTTTTTTGATTGTTCTTTTATTTACATGTATTTTAACAGAGCAAACTATAAAAATGCACTGTGCAAATGAAAGGCACTGTTAACATTTTGTGGTTTATTTAGTAGGTATGCTAAACCTTGTAACCATGCTTGAAAGATAAGAGACTTCCATTACAAAGATAGGGCAAAGGAAAAAAGGAAAATAACTCAAAGCTACCTACTGTGATGATTTTTCATCTAACTGGTTACACTAATTTCAGCCTGCAGAGAAGAACAAGCACAGCCATTCTTTTGCGCCTCTCAGTTCTTCTCATGGTTGAACACACTATGAGATTATGAGAAAATTAAAAAAAAAGCCAGACTTTGGGGTTCCTTTTAATGAAAATAAAAATAGGTTTTAAAGTTGCTAGCTTCACTGATCATAAAGGTGTCTTGAAAACAAAACTTGCAGTAAAAAGTTTTATTTATGGCAATAGACATGATATTTTGAAGGAACTGAACTTATCTTTAGTCCAGAACCACAACTGAAAAGAATTTATAACTGTCATTTAAATACATAGTTTCACACTGACCTAAAAAGGAAAAAAATGCTAGAAACCCCAGTCTTTTGTGTTTATTTTTTTCTTTAATGGGTGGCAAGATACCATTAGAACAAGGTATCTTTTTGAATACTAAGGCTGTGTATATAAAGTCATGGAAAACTGTAGTAAATTAGAATTTGCTGGATACCACTCAAATATATTTTAAAAATCCATATCTAGCAATATACCTTCAAGAGTGAATTATGTGAACAGATATGGCAGAAAGAATGGAGAAAGATATAGAAGAGTTTTCCTCATTCCTAATGTATCTTTCCTTAACACAGATGTTATCAGAATTAGCACATTGCAAAATTTGCTCTATATTTCCTTTGCTAAGCATTGGAGTTCAATTAGTAAAATAGTTTGATAGCAGAATGGGTATTTTAGTGTTCACTAGCTATTTTTTAAGATGAAAACATAACTGATAGGAAAAAAAAAAGCAGAACCTTGCACAACACTTCTCTGCCTGAATCAAACTGATCACCAAGTCCCTGCAACGGAGGAAAGCTCAGAGGAGATGGGCATAGGTGATGTGCTTATGAATCTTTGGAGTGACCGCAGCTGCTGTAAAGGAAACTGAACTCATTTCAACACCAAGAGGACAAGAGGGTAGTCTTTCTTCCAAAGAGCTGCATTGGTTGAGTTAGTCAATAGGTTATGCAAATGGCCATCCTTAAAATAATCAAGAGGTAGTATCTTCCTGAGACAGCCAGACCACCATGAGGGAAGTGTATACGAAGCTCAGCTCAACACAATGCATGAAAGTCAAACAACCAACAAAATGAACTTTGAAAACAGCAACGGGCCTGAGCTATCTTCAAGACATGTATGCCTTCCAAACAACTAGGGACATCCAGAATACATTTGCATTGCAATTCATATATTGTGCTTGCGCTGTGATTCCAGTACCTTGCTCTATGACTTCCAAATCAAAAATCCTGCATAGCAAACACCTTCAAGTTAGTAAATGTGGTATTAAAACATTAAACCTTCTTTGTGTGGTAGAACTAAAGGAACTAGGTCAGTGAGTATTGGACTCCTGACAAGCCTGGAAAGGTTTATGCCTTGAGGAAGAATAGAAAGTGGCCCTTCAAAGTAAAAAAGCAAATTAAAAACATTATCAATCATTCCCTCTTAAAGCTAAATTTCTTGAAAGCACATCAGGAACCAGACCAAACAAGTTTTCCTTTTCCTGGCACAATATATCAAGTAAGAAGGGAAGTAAGCTGACAGAAAGAAGACTCAGGTACAGTAAAATGCACAACAGCATACTAAATTTTGCCAGCATCTGGAAGTAAGTTATATAGGTGCCTATACTCAGGTAATTGCAGCTGTACAGATTAACAAGTTTAAGAAATCATGATCTGCTAGTTACAGTAAACTAAAGAACTTAAAAGTATGAACTGCATCTGGTTCACACAACACTAGTTTCTACTCTACTGTGTAGATGAGTGGATAAGATTTACCAATATGCTATCCAAAATAGTTGAAAGTTTCATTTCTATTCAGAGCAGACATACTAAGTGAAATAAAAGGAAGAGATTGTCTTAACTTGAAAGTATATATTTTAGGTATGTCAGATCATAATCAGAACCAAATAGCTTAATATGATATAGGCAGCCATCTCATAGATTTAAGTTGTAATTTGTAACAAAGTATTTTGTGTAAACATAAAAGGTACATAAGAAATCTGAAGCAAAGAAGAATAAAAAAAAAGCATATCATACTAAAAAAATTACAAAATGTGAAATGCATTTCACAGTCCCCCATAGCATAATGCCTGCACTGTTACTAGTGCCATAAAAATGTTTCCTCATCTTTTCTAATTTTTCTTGCAAGCTTTTGATATATTTTTGTAATGCCACAGGCTAAGTCTTTGATCTTCATAAAAACTTTTAACAATACTATATTAACTGGTTAGCATAAACCAAATCCTTTTCAACACAACATACACGTTTTCACCATTTTGTTAAAGCCAGATTTCAGGATGATTTTTTTAAAGTTTGTAAATAGCAAGTATTATTTCAGAAGTTACACAATTATTCATATTTATTTACAAGACTACTACCACAATTTACCAGTTACAAGTTATAGGCAAACCTTCCTTTTCCTGTTACATCCTAAAGTGATATCCTAAATTAATTCTATTTAGTATTTCTATCTCTATCTCTATTTCATTCATAATTTACTGACAAGCACAAAAATATGACAGAGGGCGTTTTTCAGCACGGAATGTGATTACCAAAATGAAAGATTATTATTTGCATTTCCACCAGTCTGCAGATCTTGACGGACAAATCCTTGCTCAGCTACCATTTCTGTACAATTTTCCTTTTTTCCTTACAGAATATCATCTGACAGACATCACAAAGCTAGAAATAAATGACATTAACAAGACAGGTTATAAAGATGGAATGGGACAACTGATTTGGTAAAACCTGACATAGAAAATCCTTCTAACAACCAGTCCCAGTGTGACAGCTATACGGTAGGACGACTGGCCCCAAAAGTCTGATCTTCGTTTTTGTGAACTATACATGCAATTCTGTTTATTAAGCTACTAAATCTCAATTGGAAATTGAAGTCTGAAAACACAGCTCTGAGAACTGAGGTCAATTTCTGCTTCAATGCTTCTGTAGAGAGTAAACTTCGTCAACTGGACCTAGGTATTAGAAAAGGAGCTTGGTCCTTTTTGTGTGGATCCCTGTAGAGTTCAGAACTTACCCTTGGTCTCACAGAATCACACAGAATCACAGAATAACCAGGTTGGAAGAGACCCACCGGATCATCGAGTCCAACCGTTCCTATCAAAACCGTTCCGTCTCTTAGCAAACAATTTCATATATTTAGGCTCTTTATGGTTTCCAGTGGTCTACCTTATAAATGCCAGAACTTCATTCCTGAAATTGGGCATATCAGAAAAACAAACCCCAGTGGCAAGAACAGTACGAACAAATTTAGCCATCAAATCCCTTCAGTTAAAACACGTTTATTTATTTATTATTAATGCCACTTTCCTGTGACTGCTAGTTAATATTTATATAAACAGTTGTCTCACTCCTGTATGCACATTTTGGTATTTTGTCTTTAAAAGTACAAAAAGACTATATATATAATTTTAGAATGCACTGGAAATACACTCACATGCCCTGAAATTTAAATATTGATTACCTATGTTATTTTTCCTGTCTTCAACATCTCAGGGGATTTTTTTGCTACACAGTCCAGAAGGGAAATTAGAGAACTCTGAGAAATAACAACAGGATTTCTGTTTACTTTAACCTGTTGCATGAAAGATTATATTATTACCTAATCTATCCTCGAGTATTAGCTCAAGAAAACCCCCCTTTTCAGTGAACGCTATTAAATTTCTTTACTTATGCAGAGAATACGGTGATGAATGCTAGTAATAAAACAACAGAATCAGGGAAAGACCATTTCAGAATGATGGTATCTTAAACTAGTATGTTGTTCCTTTCATACAGAACAGCCATGCTCAGAAAGTCTTGAGACAGCAGCTACTTGAAGTGAATGGAAAAGACAAGTACACATGGTAGTTGAGGCTCCTGCTCCAGATTTTTGAAAATGCCCCTACCTCACAGGAAAACCCTGTCCCAGAAAGACAAGCATAAAGTACTGCAAGGCACCCTTCACCCCTGTCCCTTGTGCTATCCCTAGCACTCCTTCAACCAATGGAGCTGTGGATCAAAGTTTTTCTCTTTTTTGGTTAGTTTTCAGACAGATTTAATTAATTAATTAATTAAAGCTATTTTTCATTTGGGAAATCAATTCCAGGTTGCTGACCCTACTCAGCATACACTCATTGAAAGAGTACTTCCAGCGAAAAGGGAGGACTAGAACTGCAGCTTTCAATAGCAGCCCACATTTCTGGCTGTCTGAAGTGACCGTGGCGCTGCACCACTCCACACCTCTCAGGGTAGATTAAATGCACTTTTGCATTCAGGTAGAATAATAAACTGCCATTTTCCCACTAAGATCAGCGTCTCGCTAAAGAAGCATTCCTCTTCTCTGCCACCCATTGCAAAGAAAATAGGTAATTTTGAAGCTTTACGCTAATCTGCCTGATTTCATGCTGGAAAAGGATGGGAGTCCTATGGCTGGAGCTGATACCAGCCAAGAGGCTGCACCAAGGAGAAGGTTCAATGCTTGCCACCTTCCCAGGCAAAACACCTGCCCGGGGCACATTAAGAGGAAGCTCACCAAGGCATGGCCTCCAGCTGGGTCCCGTGAGAAAGAATATGCACGACAAGGTTTTTGGCGGCCTTTCTCTTCTCTCAACCATAGCATAAGGAAAAGACTTCTGAAAAGGTGATAGGCTGTTGCTATTCCACATACGGATTCTGTGGCTGTTAAATTCCCACTGGCAAATTTCCCTCCTGCTGCTGTGATGAATTTGAGAAATTCATAATATTCATTAAAGTAATACAGTTATCACTGTGCATTTGTATTACTAGTTGAGATTTAGCAGTGATCTAGAAGAGCCTAAGGGGTACAGATTCACACAACGCAAAATGCTGTAATTAAGGTATATTCTGTGATTGCTGCTTCCTATGGAGTTCACTTTACTGTGTGGAGTAAGGTGTGAAATTTTTCCAACAGGAAAGGAAGGAACCAACAATGCCCACAAAGACATTCAGACAGGTATTTTTAAATTGGAGTTAACTGCCCGAGAGGATGTAGCATCAATACAGAATTAAAGTGATACACATTTGTATCTGTCGTAAGTTATTAATAAGATAAGTGGTATAGAGTCCCTTCCAGGGGAAAGCTAGGAAAAAGTATTCTCCCGGGCTTCTGCTCCTGCTGACAGAGTGCAGGGTACCTTCAGGAAAGACACGAGTTTTTTTGTTTGTTTCACATTTTGAAAAGTAATATCAGCACAGTTAAAATATCCTCTTGAGGGTGAGCAAGCTGGAAAGTTGCCAGTGTCATGAAAGCCTCAAAAACTGTATGTGCTATAAATAAGTTCTCATAAAAATGTGCAGTGCAATTTATCTGCTGGTTGTTTAACTTGCAGTTACAATTGCACATAACCTTACACATGGCTCATCCGAAATGCTAGTAACCATCAATATCCATATGATCTGTTAAAATAGTTATAGGTGGCACCTTAAATCCCTTTCTTCTTTTCTAAAGTTATCTTCTCAAACAATATCTTCCCTCAAACCTTATTTCTACTTTGAAGAGACAGAACTGCATGTTTCTTTTGATGCTTTGGTTTAATTTTATCAAGATACAATCTTTTCTTCAAACTAGAAAATACCAAATCCTTACCTAAATTACTTCTCGTAATCTCACCAGTCAGAAAGCAATCCTTCCCTGCCCTCTATGTCATTTTTTTTACATGTCCTTAGGAAAACTCTGTAGCTAGAATAATCCTCCTCTTAAATCTTATTGTGAAATATTTCTTTGTACTCTGTGGCCTTTATTCTACTTTGTCCTCTTCCTATTCTCTTTTTCTAAATTTTCATTCACACATCGATAAACTCTGTTTTAGCTACAGCAATTCCTCCTTTTCCCATAGATCAGCATCTTCTATTTGTAATCTGTGCATATTAATGGACACATATACTGACATATGACCAGCTTTTAGACGTTTTATCCTTTATCCTTCTCTATGCCTTTAAGCATCTGCTGATCTGTCCCAACCTCATGTGAAAATGTCCAGCCTGCAATTAAACACAATCCAAAATCTTAACTTCATCAGCCTCTATGTTCCATCATTATTTGAGATAAGATTAATGAAAAGCAGCCTTGTGTTGTATGGTCATGTATGAAACAGTTGGTAGTGGTGTTTGCTTGCTAATGTAAAGCTTTAATGTGCATGTACTACATACTACACTTTAAAATGCAAGACAAGCTGGACATTAGGCATGAAGTCTTGTTGCATGGTGCTGGCTGCAGCAGCGCATATCCACTCTGGAGAAAATGCTTCTACACTCCTTAGAGGTTCTCAGCGTGTTCTGTAGGGCACACAGCAGGACAGGTAGAGACAGCAAACAGTGAAGCCAGCCAGAAAACTGCAAACTTTTGAGTTGAGTATGGATGTGCTTTCAGCAGTGAACGGGTTTTTTTTCAGCCTGAAGATCATGGAGGGAATTAAAGCTTCCTAAGAACCCAGAGAGGTGTTTGAGAGTTAATTCAACACAGAAGACTCTGAAAGTCAATGGACTTATAGGGAAGGATGCAGAAAAGGACCACCACACAATCACATAGTAACCAAAGAGTAATTTTGGTTTGGGATGCTCTTGTTTCATTCATCTCAGCAGATCTGAATTTTCTCTCTCTTAACAGCCACCTTCTTCTAGCTTATTAGTTTGTGCTCTAATACACTTAGCTTTAAAGACTGTGAGCTGTTTGATGTCTTTTGTTATGCTCACTTCAAAGGAAAAGGTGGGGGTAGTTCCACTTCAAGGCCCTGGGCAACTCGAGGTCCTATCAGAGACTAAAAGAAGCAGCTAGGCAGATGTTAATAGTGGATGCATTCTTGATGCGCTAGAGCTAACAGGTTCAGTCTTCCAGCTGGAGAAAGGCAGAAAAGATCAGTAAAAAGAAAAGCTAATCCCATCCTTTGTAAATTGAGGCATAAGTACTGCAGTAGCTTGAATAAAAAGGACTTGAGAGACTAACAGTAATGGTACAACAGCTTTATTCGAGCTATTAAACGGAGGATTTCTTTCCTGTTCAGTAATTTACTCCTAACTTTTAGATGGGTGCCATAAGCAGCAATTTCAACAGAGTCATTCAAATAATAGTGAAAAATAACTTATGGGTGCAAGATGGATAAGCAAACTATTGCAAGATTTGTCTTGATATGCTTATGCAAGACAGATGTAAGCTGCACAGCAGCTGACTTTCTCTGTTAATGGATACAGTGGAACTTGAGAAATCCCACCTTCTTGATTCTCTAACAGAGAATTAACAATTGTTAATACACAACTACTTGGCTCTAGCATTTTACCAAAATTCCTATATGTATTATGAGATATGGACAGAAAGGAGAAACGTTTTCAGACTTTCTGTTTCCAGGAATATGTTCCCCTTATATAAAGGTAACTTTGCACTGCCTTCAGAGGTAAATATCTCCCTCTCCTTGGTCTACCGTATTGCATCCTTCCTTTTTCCCCTCTGAGACAATGGACATCAAAAACCAAAGAGTTTTAATCTTCTTTTGTGGACTATGTCTGTATTTCTTTCCCTTCTGCCTCCATTCTACACCACTAAACACAATGTAAAAATCTTCATTTCATCGGTGTGTATTTCCCATCTTTCCTCCTCTTACCATTTCGACAATTCAGTACTCTATCCTACTTCTTACTGCATCATACATGTTTCTTTCACTTGTTCTTCCTCTCTTTTGTTTTCCTAACCCAGTTGTCTTTGGCATATGCATCTTCCTTGAAAGTGGAAGCAAAAAGCAGGCACATAAACACCCCTGAGGGATTAATAGTGCACTTAAACTCACTCACAGTCTTCATGCTACACTTTGCACATAGACATGTATCTTCTGCCAATCCCTTTCTAAATTCTCCAGTTGTACAAAATTGTATCCAGCTTATCAGAATCTTCTAGATGGGGAACCCTGTGCCCCAACTCTTTAAATATCTGATTTCATTTCCATGGCATCCTCATTCTCTTTGCCTGGCTACAGCCCAGTATTACAGGAAAATGCTGCATAATGGGTGATAGAGGTTTCAAATAAAAACATGCAAATCATGCACAATTTGTCTAAATATGCTTATGCAGGCCAGATGCAATCTGCAGCTGCAGCACAATCCTGTTTATATTCTTGACGGGTATAGTTTACAGTCAAAAAGTTCAGCAATATTCTCAAAATGTAACACAGGCCTCACTACGTCCTCATCAACACTCCCTTCACAGCATACATAGCTCTTCTGCGTAGAAATAGTAAACAATTTCAAATAGAACACAAATGTTCTGTTTCTCAGATCAATGTGCTTTGAGTCAATATGAAACTGGCCACACTTTATTTAGCAGCTTTTTACATATATAATTCAAACAATAATAAAATGGTTTCAGGAAGGTAAGGGGCTAAAAAAGCTGTTCCCGTCTGCAAGGTATTTTCAACACTGCATGATCAGCAGCTATAAGGCTCCTTTGAAGAAGGGTGCTTCCTCTCCTAGAAGGATCGAGACAGCACAAGTCAGCTCAGAAATCCACTTAGCTCCACAGCAATAAGACATTTCCAAGATGAAATACAGGATTCCTTCCATCTAACTCATCCTCATGGAAAGCACTCTCAGAAGATGGATCCTTGATTCACCATTGACCAACTACTTGCAGGGCAGGACATTACACAGTCCTCCACAATTTTCCCTCAATGTACTGCCACTCTGTCCTCAGCCTCCTGGAGTTTCAGGTGGCTCTTTTAATCTTATTTCTTTTCACAGATTTTTCCTTACAGGCTACGTAGTAAATATTGCATTTCCTTCTAGTCCCACTCTGCCATTCACTGACTTCGCCGTGGTCTTTTTCTCTAAATCTGTATATTTTCAAGTAGTATCCTTTGTGTCCTCTTGAGTTACACCACTCACTCATTCCTGTTAATATACATGTTTAAATTCAACTGAAGCGATTTAAAATAGGCAGGATAATGTTTAGTGTGCTTGCATGCAGCATAGAATAAGTCACATTTCCTTTAAACGTCTAATCATGATATACTAAGGTAACATTATAAACACAAATGAAATATACATGAAATATATCTAAGTATTAATTATATAAAGTTTTATTAATTTCCATCATATGTATAAGAAAATGAATTAGGAAGCTAAACCTTTTATTGCTGTTGAAGAGAAAGGTCCCTGCAAACAGTGGTTGAGTACACCGACAAGATCGATAGCTTTAAGTAACCCTGATATTCAAGGGGAAAAAAAAGATACACTGAACACAAGATAAAGAAACAAGGGATTTGATTCTTCCTGTGGTCTAAATACATAAAGAAATTCTAGATTTCATTTTTCTGATCAGGGCATTTTTTTTCCTTATTCACAACATCAGTTGGAATAAAACAGTAACACAAAGCACATAACACTTAATTGTAATTTCCCAACTTCAAAGATGCTTAAGAAATAAAAAACAAGTAACTATTTAATCAATCAAGGAATGAGATGAGTATTTTTAGGCCTACTGCCTGACAAAATAAAATCAATTAGACATCTAGAAAACTTTGGAGCATACCTTTTTTTTTCTCAAGAAACTCTGCATTCATAAAGCGTACAAACAAGACTGGTAGATATGTTTCATTTGAAGTCTTGAATGAAAAGCCTCATTAAAATCTTAGAGAAATCTGCTCCTGATAGACCAGAAGCTATCATCTAGAAATGAATTCCTATTAAAGAAATCATATAATTTTGTGTTTATAGAGAGATCACTTACGGTGTTACGTATACCATCTGTGACAGCTTATTTCAACACTATAGCAACTTACTAAGAGAATAAAGTAAACATCGTCTTTTCAAAAGGAAGAATTGAAATAGCCAGTAGGCTACCCATTGCATACTACAGAGGCAAATTTAACTGCATTTCTAAACTGGTCAAATCATAAATATTAAATACATGTTTGGATGAATTAGCTTTTACTTCTGACATTCACTTGCTGTTGTAGCATAATGCCATTTATAATACAGTACATACAGCGAGCAAAAGGCAAAGGAAAACTTGTTAAGGTAGCACTGCAATAAAAATTGCAATAATAGAGGAGTTAGGCAGTATACACATTTAAGACCAATTCAAGTCTGCTCTCTTTATTAAAACTGGGTCGTTGTAAAAAAATTGCTGATGTTAAGATTTGTTGTCATGAATAATAAGAGCAATGCTGCCAGAATGTGCAAGTCATAATAGACTAGGCACACAGAAAATCTTATGAATGATGGTAATACTGGAAGCTGACTGTAATGTTACAAGATATGCCCTCTAACTGATGCTATATTTAGTACCAGTTAAACTTTTCTGGCATCAAACCCACTGGTTCTCATGGAACTAGAAAGCAGAGGTGTTTTAAGTTCAACAGAGCATGCTACTGCTAAGAATCAGCATCTCTGCTGATTCTGTGTAAAGTTCTAGGATGAACAAATAATCTCAAAATATGGTAAGGAGCCTGTATGAACTTCAGGTGAATTTCTCCATGGTTCTCACAATTTGAACATTTAATGTATATAGCTAAGAAAAAAACACCAGTAGAATCAAGAGGCCTTGGCCTTTTGGCTGAATGGTATTGTCAAAGCAGAAGACAAATTCTTGTGGTTTCTGTTGTATGGAAAACTTCAAAAGTTGGTCAGATGAGAAAGGAGAAAAAGAGCAAATGAGTAATTAAATCACAACAAAAGCTGGGGAAAAAAAGGCATAGATATACAAAAACGTCAGTTTCAGTAAGTTATTCAGAACAGAAGCAAAATCTGTGAGGCAAAAGAACTGGAGGTAGCACAACCTGTGTGATATTACTAACTACAGTGACCTTCTGGCATCCAAAAAGATGCCATTTATGTTCTTTCCTCCCTTTGCACAGGAAAAAAAACGATCTGAAAAGAAGCGTGTATTGAAAATAATGCACACTACTGTTTTAACATAGATGAAAAGTCTGATGACGACAATGTGCTTCTGCACAGCTTTAAGAGTACATGTCTCAGCTTTTACACAGACATACGCATAACTGCGATTTGGATGTACAGATAGACTAATCCTGCACATGCTTACTGCTATTGCCATATAAAATACATACTGCACTAAACAGTGCCAAAAATGAAGACTTAATCCGGGAGATTTTTCAGAGTATGCCTACTATAAGTCCTAGAATAGGGTTCCTTGCAAAAAGCAGTTATGGTTGCCATTTTCTCTGAAGATACAGGGACCTCCTTTATTATGCTATAGCCTAGAGATTAAGTTAGGTTCATCCAAGAAGTGAGAGACTGATCTTGAACTCCCTCTTGCCAGAGGCAATGCAAATCTGCATTACTGGCTACAAAGAAGTTAGACTAAAATATATTACTTTGCAAAAAGGATGGTCATTTATTAAACCACTCTAACACGATCAAATTCATCACATATCCAATGTCCATCAGTGAAATTGCAACGGCATGCTTAGCAGTGTACTTAACATAATGTGAAGGTGTTTTACTGCTTCTGCACAAAATAATTTCTCTTTCTGTCCTCACACAGAGCTCTGAATAAACAGTCAGCACTTCGGAAGACTACGCTGAAAAATAAGAATCTATGGAAAAACACACCAGGAAAACTCTATTTACACATAAATGATTTCAACCAATTTTACAGCTGTTATGCTGTCCATGAGTAAGTGTAGATATGCAAAAATGTGTGCTCCATTGTTTTATCAAACTTCTTTAAAAAAATGGGTAAGGAGAATTAAAAAAAAAAAAAAAAAAGAAAGAAAATATACCAAGAAAGTGTGTCCAAAGCTGAATATATTTTCAGTAAGATATCATTAATGTTCATCAAATGGATACCAGAGCTAGCAGAAATGTCTTAGCTGTTTTCTGATGAACCAAGACTAAGACATCTAGCCAGTCATTGCCCGTGGCCAGAATGAAAAGCAGGGAAGGAAATAAAGATATAACTTTAAGCAGGAAAACAATGGAACGGAGTGGCCTTAAGACTGATTTTTGACCTTTTGCTAACAAAATGAAAACATTACACAATATGACCTTAAACACCACTAAAACCTGTGATGAAAAGGAGTGCCTCACAAAGTCACTAAAACACCAATTGCTGGATGATGAGGAGATATACCTGAGAAGTACCACTCCATACTACATTCGCGTTTTCCACCCCTTGTTGGAAACCTCCTGCTATTTACATCAGGTACAGAATATGCCAAGCTAGACAGATCTTTTATCTGATCTAATGAAGAATTTGTTTTGTGTTCTTTCATAACAGTTAAGTTAATTTAGTTAAGGGATATTGTCAGATAGACATTGTAGAGTTTTCTATTGACAGGCAACAAACTTTTCCTACCAGTGAAACTCAACCATGCAAGGGTTTTATGTGAGAAAACTGAATGATGGTATACACGTGTGAAATGATACTCAACCAGTATTACTGACTTCCCCTCCAACATGAATGACATATAGCAACAACTGAAATTTAAGCAGAGGTATAAAATTCATGTCAGATTGTGGGCCCACAATGCTAAGCTTTTGTGTCCTTAAATAGCATTAAGTAGAACAAAATATTTATAAGAGCCACCTAACATGGATTCATTAATGATATCTAGGTTTTTCAGTCTTTCTTAAACAAAGTTTTCTCAAAGGGAAGGAAGCCAGATTTCAGAAACTTAAGATTTGGGTCATGAGTTTGTTTTGTTGTCTGTTTTTCAACCTGAAAATCATTGGAACCGATTAAACTGAAAAAAAGTTGTGCCTCAAATTGGTTCTAGTCTCAACACAACCTGTTATCACCATAGAGAAATAATCAAATAAGCTGAAAAAAATAAAAAGGAAAAAACTAAAGCAGATAGTCAAGGAGACTGTTGGTATGAAAAAGGTATTCTTTGGAGTAATCTATACAACAATGTAAAAAAATGCTATTGTACAAGATACAAAGCTGTACAGATAACTACATATCTTTATTAGAAATTATGCTATTTAACATAAGAATGTTAAAACTCATGTAATTATGATGTGCCCAAATGCTATGTGCCTAGGTACTACTCTGTGACACTCCGAGTGATCTTAATCCATCTGTTCCCCAAATCCCACATACCATTAAATGTTTCCTGTGACCAACACTGGGTAATATATTTCCCATCTAACCCTTAGCTGCCCAGAAGGGAACATCCTGAGATCCAGTTATTTCAAATTCCTCCAAATCTTTGAGGTCATTATACAAGGGGGTAAGAGGAGTGGGAGTTGCGATCCTCCCAGCAAGCGGCTCAGTTGCTGGACAGTTCCCAGCTTCCCGAGCAACAGCTACATCAGGAGACGGGATTTGATGTCAGAGAATATGTGGGACCAGGAGCAGCAGTGAACCTTTTTCCAATTTCCCTTTTGAATGCATTTGATTCTAAATAATGCATCAATACAGTTCTATTCTTTTCCGTATTTAAAACAAATATTAAAATAAATAAATAAATCACAATCTTTATCCGGACAGAAAGGAAGCACTGAATCTCCTTAGTAATCCATAAAGGCTGGTAATGTGAATGAAGTGCACTATCTACTGGCAACATCTGTATTTCATTCATGCTTGTTTTTTGTAAAAATTACTATTTTCATATGCAAGCAAGGTATGATCTTTTCTCCTAATACTTGCAAGAAAACAAAAATTTACTGACAGTTGTCACTGAATAAAATATATATTTTAGTGCTTTTCAAACATAAATTGATGAGTAGTCTCGAAGCAGTCCTATATGGTGAATGACAGATTGGAGACACTGAATTGACTGCAAAATCAGCATTTCAGAGCAGTTCTAGTAAATGATAACAATTTTCAGAAAGGTGCAGATATGCACCTATGTTTCTAGGGAAACTATATGTAGGCATCTTAGAGACACCATTGTTTATCTCTAATATCTATTAAAAAACTAGTACCTGATGAAGATTACCTTTACATGCTATGCAATTAAATATAATACCCATATGTTTATGTATACATATCCAAATGTAAATAAGATAAGTAGAGACAAAAATATTTTACTAATCTTTCGGTCCATATAAAATTAGAGACAGACAATTACATTGGAATATTTAAAAGAAAGTGAGAGGATAAAAATGCAGTATTCCAGCACCATGCTATTTAACTTGCCAGTATACAGCTAAATGAAAAGCAGTGCAAGCAGTTTTCTACAGACATTTCTTTAAAAACCTTGTACTTAAGCCTAGCTGTAGCTTTCCCAGTTGTTGTTTTTTTTTACTAAAATGTTATATTTAAAATCTAAAATTATCTTGGAAATTCTTCTGTTTTATGTCTTCACTCACGAAGGTAACTTTACATATTTTTATCCTGAGAAATACTTGTTATAACCTATCAGCATATACTTAAACTAAGTAATCTATGACCTAACAGTTTGTTTTCTGAACTTCTATAAAGAGGACAAATATCCATCATGAGGAATGCAAAGCACTCCCTCACAAGACCAAAGCAACAGTGCATGAAATTGAACTCAAAAAAGAGCTTCCATTCTGTGTGACTTCTTGGCTGACACAATTTAGATATTTATAACTTTACGAATAGGCCACTGAAGAAGAACTTGATGCTTTTCCTAGCCAGGAAGGATTAATGAACATGTGCACCTGGTAATTACAGCACTCCATCTTTCTCAAAGCCCTCATATTGCCTTAATGGCAGAAATTGTAATGAAAAAAAAATCTGAAAATATAAACCTGAAATTCCACAAGTCATTTAAACATTAAAACGTATAACCTCTTTTCGTACTTTCTAAAAACTGCACTAACAGTGGTATTGAAAAGATCATACAAAGATATTTTCTGTTTCATGTTATTACCTGGCATGCCTCATTTAAAATGTAAAACTCATCTGTTATTAATTCAGGCTTTAACTTATTCTAGACTCAAATTAGAAAATGCATGGGAATGACTGTCAAATACTTCTCTAAGTAAGAGCACAAAGAAATACCAGCCTCGGGTAACACATGCAATTCTAAGAAGATATAAATTCTACAAGAAAAGTTTACTAGAAAACAAACATTTACAGACTTGGGGAAAAGAACACACTGTACTGTTTTCTTTAAAAAGGTTTTCAGAGGTATTGTCAGGTGGAAACTTTTAAGACGCACACATGCATACTCCTAGAAATGCAAGAGGGGTACAGGGGGGAGCGGTTTATTAGTTAAAACACTACCTACATTAACTTGAAAAACACTATGCACTTCATATTGGATTTTCGGATTAAAAAATACTGAAAAAACACTTGGGAAAAATTACAAAACATAAAACCCACTTCATCATCAAAGCAGTAAAAATTCAGATAGGCTAAGAGCATCAATATTAGAATTTTGTGTT
Organism: Phaenicophaeus curvirostris; assembly: GCF_032191515.1. Lineage (NCBI taxonomy): Eukaryota > Metazoa > Chordata > Aves > Cuculiformes > Cuculidae > Phaenicophaeus > Phaenicophaeus curvirostris. The sequence continues at coordinate 122,781,064 of NC_091392.1, read as the reverse complement.
ATTCTGACATTTCATATACCACTAATCTAAAGCAGACAGATACACAAATGGATAAAGCAGACCACACAAAAGTAAAAACAGGGTTACTAACACAGGTTATTTTAATCAAAAAGCCTGAATTGCTTTACAAGTTAAATTAAATTTTCAAATGCATTTTAGTGAAGTGCTTAAGCTATTACAACATTTGAATGGAAAGTCGATTATAACCTAAATGCACAGACATCTATATGGCTCTAAAAGCAGTGTTTAAAAAGATATTTAAGCACAGTACAAGATTCGAGCATTAAAAATGGCCTTTTATTGTTAAACCATACCGTTCCTTGGTGGATTACAGAAAAGGACTCCAACAGACATGTGTGCATGAAATGCTCTCTCCAGAGTATTCAACCAAACTGACTGCAATAAGGAGACTTCAAAAAGCAGCAAGACAAGAGATGTTCAAAGCACCTTGCAGCTTTGGGCTGCTGGCCTCGACTGTTGTTTTTAGACCACTTAGGTTTAACTTGGGAGCGGATAAATAATTGACAGAGATATTTTCTGAAACCTTTGATCACTACACCGTTTGTCACAAGCTTTAAAGTAGTCACTGCAAAAACACTTAATCTGGGGCTTCTTATTTCAAGTACAAACGCATCCCCTCCCACCTACTGCTCACAGACTCCTGCATCAGAGCAGGAGACTTAAGATGCAGCCTGCACAGCGCTAATACACCATACTCTCCTCTCCACCAGCTGATTCCTTCTCCAGCACGCCTATTTTCGCTTCCTTACCTTTAAAGGGCTGTCCAAAACCTGCTAAGTTCCCCCAGACGATTTCAGTTCAGAGCATCCAGCAGTGCATCCGCACAAAGCTTTGCCATTGCGAGTGTGAAGAGAGAGAGCTGCTGGGATGCTGAACGGCACATCAGCCAACTTTGTGTGTATCCGTGGCTCCCTGAAAAAGCTGGACTGAAATTCGGCTCGCTTGCGGATTGGATTCAACAGCACGCAGTAACGGTGACAGAGAGCAAAGGTTTAAAAGGGAAAAGGGGGGAGGGAAAGAGAGGAAAAATCCTGCACTGGTTAGATAAGCCTTGTCTGTGAAATGTAAGCTGTTCTTCTGAGTCCAAAAAAATACTTGTGAAACTTCACTTCTGTAATGTTTTGACTGCACTGTGTACCACCAGAGGCCATAAGTTTAACAGTTGATATTTCAATATAGAATGTGTTAACCATTTGCATTACTAGTATATTGAAGAATAACATGAGCATTTAATCTTTCATGTTCCAATCATATAAATGAAATGCAACACGTGAATAAAAATAATTCCAGATCTAGTTAGACTTTAATTTTACTAATTTTCTGTGTATTATTTTTGTCCTAGTTTAGATTCAATTAACTTTAAAAAAGGTTTCTTTTCATCCCTGTTACACACAGATATTGATGTTCCCATATGACAAAGTAGGCTGCTTCACCTGCATCACTTATTGAGTCCTCATAGAAAAATCTACCTCTGACTCCAAGACCTAGATTTATACATTTTGTGTGACATCCAAGTCTAGAAGGAATCAAAGAGCTTGCTGAGATAGAATTGGTCACATTACACCATGACAAGGCTTTAAATACTCTTCAGTAGAACGTTGCTTACACTATTCTGATGAGTATGTTTAAAATGGAATATTTTTGTCTGTTATAGCTTATGTTGTGCACATGACATAGAATATAAAGTTTAATTTATTTATCTATTAAGATCAGTGTTTTTTTCCCAGCAAATTTGGCCCTTGCCATTTTAAGAATAACATTGAAGAATACAGGCTTGATCACATATTCTTTCTCAAACCATAGAAGTGTTTAAATTTATTTCCGCTTGCTGACAATGAAAATGCCATTTTCTAGTGCCTCTACTGTTTGGCACTGGCACAACAATTTGAGGTTAGAAGCAGAAGTAAAAGTGCCAGGAAGATAAGAGGCCAGATGTACCACAGAGGTGATGACCTCATTTGGCAAGAAATGCACTTTGGATATATAGTTTAAATAGCACTGTTTATTTCAAGCAGTACCTATTTTTAGTGAGCTTGGGTGAGGAGGAATGCCTCTAGCACCTCCAAGGTCTTAGGCTCCTTTAGAATGAGTAAGACACATTATAAAGGACAAGGAGGGAAAAGGACCATCAAGGTAAAAGGAATGGCAACTTTAACAATTATCTATCTACTCAGTGTGTTTTTCTTTTTCCACAAACATTGTATCTGTCTGAATGATAAGGAATTCACATTCCAAATTTCATTGCCAATTATGAGGCGTTAAATTGGCCTGTATAGTTTTTTTGGCTTCTGTGACCTCATCAAACAGCTGTGATTCCTAAGCAATCAGTCTCTAATGAGTTTACAAACAATAAACAGAAGTTAAAATGCCAGATGTATTTCATTTATCTTTAAAAAAATGAACTTTCTTAAGATGTACATCTTGAAAATTTTAAGTTTAATATGTACCAAACGTTCTTTGGTTTTGCATTTTTTGCTAATGGATGGAGTAATCATCCTCTAGTGACTGAAAAGGAAAAACAATACTTAATGCTCTGCCTCTGTCTTTTTAATATAGTTAGTGGCTTATCAGTACTCAAACACACTCCTGCGAACAGCTTTGGAAAACTAGCTAGAATGCTCAAATACTTTAGCTCTCTTTCAGTCTTGTCTCATTTTATTGTCTTATAATGCAAACATCTGCAATGTACTGAAAACTATATTGCAAATTTTAAAACCAGGTAAAAACTGTGCACCTAATGAAAGGAGCATCTCAGAGAAACAGCTGAAATGCATAATGTAGCTGTTAATTGCAGGAAAAAATAATTTGCTATACACTGATAGCAAGTAAATATTTTCAAAGCTAATAATATTGCTGGAATATTTTTTCTTAAAGAAGCAGATTTTTGTCAGTGTTTGATAATGCTAGTTAAGATTACCAAAATGCAAAAAAAATTTAATATATTAAATACTGACATTTATTTACTGAAGGCTAGAATAGATCATGCAAAAGGTTGTGCACAGAAGGTAGTTCTCAGCTGCAAACTCAGTGACTGAAGTATTTAGCGTTTAAGGGCCGTTAGTCCATCGTCTTTCCTGTGCACAAAACTCATTGAAAGCTAAACAGCCCAACAATTTAAATGGTTTGTTTGTTTATGTTTGATGACTCCTTAAGCAAGCTGGAATCCAGATAACCTCTTGGCAAAGAATTCATTATGTAGCTGTACTATTTCAGGAATCATTTTGCACATGGATTTCTTTACTAGTCATGTGTACTTAGAAGTCCATTTTGTGCCCTATGCAGAAATATTACATACACATAACAAATATGCATTCTTGGTTCATTTTAACTGTAGCAAACAAGGATGGAATGTAAAACAACCTCCTTGCAAGTTTCACATGCTTATTCCAGTTTTGGTTTATGCCATATCCTAAAATACTTCTATTTTCATGTCTGACATCTTACAGCCTTTCAGCAGAGCATAAAAGCTAACACATCCCCAACATCCCAATCACACATAGTTCTTTAAGAAACCTACTGAACTAGACCCTGGAAAGAAAAAAAAAAAAATTAGTAAAATTACCCTGTTGATTGCCACTATCAGGCAGTTAAACAGAGATAAAATAGTTTCTAAGTTATCTAAGCTTAGGTATATTGAGAACAAATACTTTGACTTAGCAAATGAATGGGAATTTAAGGAGAGCCGGCTGTGTTTGCCATAAGCTGTCCTGCAACTGACAGAGGGCTGCATGTTTAAACAGATATAGATGATCCACCACAAATTCTAGATAAAGAGGAAAACATCTCATTTGAATGTGAAAAAGAACATCCATCAGTGTACAAGGTCCATCCATATCAGAGAATTTTGTGGCCAGCCAAACCCCAAAAGGGTTTCCTTATTTGCCTTTGGATCAACGTTTAGAGTAAGTCCGTCATAAACATAGAAATGATCTTGCCTTGTTTACTGACACTTCTGTTTGTGACCATATTGGAGCTTATGTTTTGCATGTCAACAAAAATCTGTAGTGTGATTCATGTTGAATTTGGGAAAACTGAAGGGATTGTGTTGAATTGTTGTTGAACTCAGGAAAACTGCAGGGAAAAGAGTGGCTTAAGTCAGAGGCAGTGAATGTCACTAAATAAGTCTGCCAGATCTATCAGCTTTGAAAATTTTCATTCATTGTCCTGCTGAGACTGACAGATTTTGGTCAGACAGGTATCATAATAGGAATGTAGAAGAAAAATAATTTCAGCAGTATTGAAAGGACTGTATCTCAATGATAACATTCATTCTTTGCAAAAACAGCACAGAAGTATAAGGCTGTCAGAAGGGGCACTTTATATTATATTAATCTAGGTTAGTTGCAGGAGGTATTAAGACTTCACAGGTAAAGGAGACATAGATGGGTAGATGTTCTACAAAAGGCTCTTTTCTATTACTATTTCTCTATTCTTACTTCTAAAATACTAACATTTTGGCTTTAAAGTCATCTTATCATTACTTGGCTGAAAATACTTCAAAAGAGTACAAAGGATGTAGTCGCACCTGAAGCTGGCATTATTTATAGGCTACTGTGGCACATAGGATGGAAAGAATTGCAATATTACCATTGAGAGCTGTAGGTTCATGGTATGCTTAATCCTTTTAAAACTTAAATCTGTGTCTCCTTCCCATGATTGTGACAGAAATTCAGATGTTAGCATAGTTAGAGACAAAGGCCAGTTTCTCTCCTTGAAGCTGCAGTTCACAAGCATATACTGCAAATACTACAAGGAGACAAGCAGGAATGAAGAATTGAAATAAGAGCAAAAGACTAACTTTCAGTTAGCTCTGGAATAGTGAATACCTCTACACAGCAGTGGTCCCTGTTCAAATATGCAAAAAACATACATCCATGGGAGGTGGTGATCCTCACTCCTATGTGTGCCAAGCAAACTAAGGAGACCAACTCCCTTTTATATTCAGTTGTACAGATTGGTTATCTACCAGCAAGTAGATATTTCCAGCTTCCAGCTATTAGGCAAGAATACAATCATGTTACAATCTGTTAAAGGCTTTCCAGACAGTGCATGTTTCTCTGAACTTTGAGCAGAAGGTGCTTAGTGTGAAGTCCTGATTTACTAACCCCCACCTAGTTTTTTCTTCATGTTCATTTTAAGTGTCATTTGTGTAGAGGAATGTCAGCAGAGTCTCAGCCTTAGGCTTTGTACATCACCCTTGAGAGCTACACTTATTTCTCCCTCTGTACTCTGCACTGGTGAGACCGCACCTCGAATCCTGTGTTCACTTCTGGGCCCCTCACCACAAGAAGGATGTTGAGGCTCTGGAGCGAGTCCAGAGAAGAGCAACGAAGCTGGTGAAGGGGCTGGAGAACAAGTCTTACGAGGAGTGACTGAGAGAGCTGGGGTTGTTTAGCCTGGAGAAGAGGAGGCTGAGGGGAGACCTTATTGCTCTCTACAACTACCTGAAAGGAGGTTGTGGAGAGGAGGGAGCTGGCCTCTTCTCCCAAGTGACAGGGGACAGGACAAGAGGGAATGGCCTCAAGCTCTGCCAGGGGAGGTTCAGGCTCGATATAAGGAAAAAATTCTTCACTGAAAGGGTCATTAGGCAATGGAATGGCCTGCCCAGGGAGGTGGTTGACTCACGTTCCCTGGAGGTGTTTAAGGTGCGGGTGGATGAGGTACTGAGGGGCATGGTTTAGTGTTTGATAGGGATGGTTGGACTCAATGATCCGGTGGGTCTCTTCCAACCTGGTGATTCTATGATTCTATGATTCTATATCAGATCATCCACATGAGTTTATATATTTATTACATACTGTAACCAAAAATATGGGCTTAAATCACAAGGATTTCTGCTTTGTATAATTTGACAAGACTTCACACCATGGTTTTGCTCTTCTGCATATCTTTAGGTTTGAAAACCTTGCATAACAGGTGAGATATTCTGCCAATGTGCATGAAGTTGAAATAAAGCCAAAGATTTTCTGGATTTCACCTTTTATTTTTCTTTCTAAATAGCAAAGCGTTTAACTAATCTGAGTTTTGTAACTGTCAGGACTTAGATTACAGGTGACTAATTTTCTTAAATGTTATATTTGAAAGAGTTTATTGAGGTATATTAAAACCTATGAACTGTAAATATTAGTTTCTAAAGGGATAGATATGTAAGAAATTCCTTAATATACTAAAAGTCCCAAAGTAGAACACAGAAAGGAGTAGAAACTGTTCTTTCACCTGTAACAAAAAATGCTGCCTGTAACTGCTACAGCACCTGCTGTGCTATCAGCACTGTAAATGTTTCTGCCAATATATAGCCTGTTTCTCCTACTATGACTGCCATCCTCTGTACTCATTTCTTGGCATGTACGCAGATTACTTCTATGCAAAATAGTGAGCTTATTTATTCACCTTAAAAATTTCCTTTGGCTAATACGTATGAAAAATAATAGACAGTCACATTGTACAATGTTTCTTCTTTCCAGGCAAACAATAAACTTGCCCAAATCTATGTATGGAGTGTGAGAAATTGCAAAGGACACAGGGGTACTCCAGCCATGTTCTCTCTGTTGATACCACCAATATTGATCACCTCCCTTATTGCCTGATCAAGTGACTGCTCACCTGACATAGAGTTATAAGAGAGGAGGAGATAACAGAGAATTCTCACCCTGTAGTTTACATCTCAGTCAGCTGGACTAAGCTTGGCCACACAAGGACATCACATACAAGATTTTATACATGTGTAATTTACCATATCAATAATTGCTTTATTCTTATAATCTAACAAACAAAAAGAGCTGCATAGTTATTTTTATCTCCAAACAATGGTTTTGATTATTACAGTTAAGAGAAAAAATAGCAATAATTTTTTCTCTGCTTAGTATTTTTAGACTAATGGCCTTACATGTTGAAGAAAACTATGAAGTGCATTCTAAGAATGTTGTCAGCTACATTAAACACCCTGAATAGTTCTAGTAGCTCTAATATATAGATTTACACATCTAATCTTACTACTGAAAAGCATATTTTAAAACTAATATTTGATTTTGCTACTTCTGCACATCTTGTGGTTCCATCCAAGGAGAAATTTAGCATGAGAAATTGTTCTGTGATGAAACAGAGCGTCACTCAAAGTCTGCACACCAGTTAGAAAGATGAAATTATTCTACTTCAAAGAAATGCATGTTCTATTTAGACTTATATTTTATCACACTGGGCTTGGATCTCAAATATTCATTTTGATTATGTATTATTTCACTGATTTATTCCCTCATTAATTCACTCCTCTAGTAATGTGATCAACTTCAATGGATATATTTAAGCTGTTACATACATCTTATCTCTTTGTGCTGCACCAAATTCCTCCATCAAAATAGCTAATTAAGAAAGAAAATCAAATTTCTCTTAATCTCACACTAAAGCATATTTTTTCCTTGAAAAAAAATACAACTTAATTATGAAAATGAATCCATGAACTATATGAAGACATGTGGATGATATTGGAAATGAGCATAGCAAATGAAAAGTCGACACAGTATTCATGTTTGATTTAATACATCAAAAGTGAAGCAGGAGTGTGTGTAGAGTGCTTACTGGTCATATCATCTGAGAGATATATATAATACCCTAATGAGTGTTGATGAGAAGATAAAATGAAACGTATCAGTATTGCTACTTAATGGCTTGTAAAGTCTATTTATTATTTGTATTCATTTTAGTATCCCAGTTATAAAGGCAGCACAGGGACTAGGGACCTCTGAATTTTTTCTCCTCAACAATTATTTTTTTCTTGGGACTTAGAGCAGAATCACTTAGTTTGTTTATTCATGATTTTCCAAAGAATCTAAAGGAGTTAAGCACCCTTATTTCTATGGAATTGATGACCTTTTAGCCCCTTGATTTCTCTGATGACTCTGAAAATCAATATGAAAAAATGTGCTCATATTGCTGAAAGAAGATGCTGAGGTGAGTATGATCATAGGGAAACATGGGAATATAGTGAGGAATTCAGTGGTAATTCAAGTACCTCCTAGCAGAATGAAAGATTGTTTTTAAAAAAAAAACTACTTTTTTTTTCACTAGCAAAAATGAAGGAGACTGTAAGGCTTTATTTTACAGTGCATATGATGCCATTCAACTTGCAGCCAATTCAGTCAATGAAAGCAGATTCCCTCTGGATTTTTTTTACCCGCTTTCTTCCTTCTGGTTCTTTTTGACTCAGCGCAGCAATAGCAGCGAGTAAAAGCAGCTACGGGAAGTCCACATTTTTAGGAGCGGAAAGTACTATCACATGCTGTTTGTGTCATAGCTGTGGCCAGTGTGACAAGCTCGAATATTAGAAGGATAAGTAATAACTGCAAAGCGATATTTCATATTGCAAAGAAAATAATTGTTACACAAAATTTAGCCCATACTGAGTAACTCCCATTTCTGTTCTCAGCTTAATTAACTTACATATTGATGATAGAGAATTCTAGGCATGGCTAATGCAAACTACTTTTTAATTACTTGAAAGTAGCTGTGATTGACAACAGTTTAATCTATCAATTAAAAAAACCCCAACACTTCTGCTAAAGTCCCTACAGTTATTCAACAGAGATTTCTTATACTGCCATGAACATTTTTTTTTCAGTTTCTGTATTTTGAAGCTTCATTATCTCCTTCTAAAGAAATAAACACATTTTTTTTGCAAAATACAAAGTAAAATAAAATGCAACAGGATTTTCTAGCCATTTATTAACAAAGTTATGTTAATTTTTTTATTGTATGCCTTTACTGCTTGGGCTTGAGAAGTTTTATATATATATATAAAATAAATAAAATAACTGTGTACTGTGTTGGTATTATGAAGGTGAATAAAAATAGATAGCATCTCAGTTGAATAAATTCATCGTTACCGGCTTGAACAGAAATAATAGGGGTAGAATAATGCTACAGCTTGGCTATATAATACAGTTGCAGATAATAGACAATTTTATCCATCTTAGAAAAACTGCAGCAGAGTCATTGAGCATCTTCAAGGTCAAACATACACTTGACATCATGTAGCTTATACTGCAATATCAGAAAATGATACATCTCAGCCATAAATTAATTAGTGTGAATAAAACCTTACATGGTATTTGCATTTTGAAAGTAATACAGAAACATTAACTCCTTAGCCCTCAAAAAACCCTAGGAAGATTGTAAAGTACAGTACAGCAGAACAGATCATGGAAATGAAAAAATAAGGAGAAAATTAAATTCACAGTTATAGAAGAATCCTATATAAAACACTTTCCATGTTTCTTGTGTAAAATGCAGTTCAAAGGACACACTGAAAAAATTTCATTAGATCAAAACAGCAAAAGAAGAAACTAGATGGCTACATTAAGTCCAAATGCTTTGTAACCTGCTATGACTGAAAACAACTTCACAGTCTTTTACATGTAAAAGTAAAAACACCAATGAAGACCATACAATTAAATTTAAAACTGACTGAAGATTCACCAGAAGATCTCTCTTTGGATACACTGAGACACTGTCATTTCTTACTTTTCCTAATGTCTTGGGCAAACATTTTTTTTTAATGACAACTAGTGAGGAAGTTCATCCAATAAAGGTCATGAGACATACCAGAAGTGTCTTTCCTCCCCTAATTTAGAAGACACAGCAATTTTCTTAATTCTGCCTTAGCATCAACTTTAATTTTTCCAATTTCCTAAACATGGGGTGTCTCCTATCCTCCTGATGTCTTAGGTAAAATTAGCACAAACACAATAATACCTTGGTTATTCTGCTTTAGGATTTTACTTCACACCACATTTTGCCATCTAAGATCGTACTACTGACAAGTCTTTATCTTCCACTTTCCACATCTAATACATCTTTGCCCAGGACGCTAATTGCATGCGATAAAAATAATTACTTATGCTTTTGTTTCCCTGATACTGTTTATTTCAAGATATATTTTGAAGATCATTCAAAAGTGGAAAATCCAAAACTTGTGGAAAATCCACATTGTATGGAAAATATAACAAAGGGATTTACCTCATATCTAACCTCTGATGTCTACAGCACAGAAATCTGTGTCTGATACGCTTATCTAAACTCTATAGCCAACAGAAATAAATAGATACTTCTAGGACACAACGTACCTCATACTGATGTAGATATCTAAAATACATCAGAAGAATTTTGTCTCAGATGCTCCTATAACTTTCCATTAGCTGTAAATGGAGTTCAGAATGATCCCCTGTCTACACTGTAAACATGTAAAGATAAGTGAGATGAAACTCACCTTATATAAATACACAAAATAAGTATTTTCATTCATGTATGTATTAAAAAGAATGAAAATACTTCTTTGCCTTCCATATGCTGGAATTGCTTTCCTCATTATAATTTTATTTTAAAGTTTCCCCGTATAAATGTTCAGAATTTATGTAATTTTGGTTGGGAACATTTCAGGGATAGAGTTTTTATGTTTTATACTTTTCTCTGAATATAACTAAAGTTGCATGTGTAGAACTGACATAAGAGTTTAAGCTTCTAGACATGTTGCACACTAGTATGGTGTGTTGTGTTAATGACCTTAAAAAAACTAGTGGATACTACAGTAATTCAGAAATTCACTTTCATATACGCTTTGCAGTACACCTCAGAAATATGATTCAAAGAAAAATGTCCATCTTCAATGAACTTTGATATCAGACTTAGAGTAATTATAATACAATGGGTGCCACAAGGATTTATGGGTTTTTTTTACAGAATGTGTCTGTGGATTTGTGAATTGATCTGTGGATCTGTGCATGTACAGTGAAAAAAAGGCTATATCTTTTATAATTTATGCTGTAATAAAAATTGCTTAGAAAAATATATTTAAATAAATAAATAAAAATAATATTGAAATAACAAACAACAATTGAAATAGTAAATGAAGGAACACTGACCTATATCAAATGTTATAAATAATTTAATGAAATTGTAACCAATGGCATACACCAAAGCAACAATTTTAATACTGGATCTTTTCAGTACAACAAAGACCCGATAAAGTCATAAGTCAGTAGTCATCTACTAACTGTTTGAAAATATAGAGTACAGAAAAAAAAAGTTTTTTAAAAAGTAAAAATTTGATGGAAAAGACAAATTGGATTAATTTGGGAAAATTAAAGAGCCTTTAAGCTTTTCCCCATAGTATCTATTGGGAAAAGCTGATGCAGGCACATCTTTTATGGAATGTAATCACAACTTACTAACTCTGCCCCAGTCAGATCAGAAATAGCTCCACACCACCAGAACTACCAAGCCAAAAAGTACCAAGCAGTCATTCTGATCGCACTACCTCTATTCACTACTTATCTTTTATGATCACAACGCACTTTAAACCTTAGTAGTCAATATTTTCAAAATCTGTCAGCTATTTTTATAATGAATGTGCTATTCAGTAACTAGCACTTAGCTCTATTATTTAATACCTTTTTAGAAGGAAAATTGTGAGTAATCTAATGTCCATGTCAAGTCTGTATCATATATAGCCTAGATTCTTTCTTTAGTATAAACATAAAACTCTCATTGTCATGGGCATAAAGCACAAGCATAAACCTCTCTGACCTTTGTTCTTCTGGTTAGCAGATCTATTTGACATTTGAAACATAAAGAAGGTTTCAACTATTAAATAATACAGATCTCTAATCTGGAGTGAAGTTGCTGTTTAAAATAAATTATGTGTTAAACAATGCATCTCTTAAATGTTGGGGGGTTTTTTTCTCTATATTTTTCTCCCTTATCAGGGTACTTCAGATTAGAGAAATATAACCAGGTTTATAAAACTATAGTATTTCTTCCAGAACAACTACAACAACAGAAGAAAAAGTCTGTTTCTGTTCTCAAGTTTGATTTGGATGAAACACTCAGGAAGGCTGACTCAGATCTGATTGCTTGTAGGCCTATTCATCTCAAAAGTAAGTATTACAAAAAGAATAATAATATATGAAATAAATCAGTTTTCAGTATCCTTTGCTGCTGACTAGGAAAACAAGTGCTTTAAGAAAGTTTTAATTATTGAAATTTGAAAAAATAAGCAAAAAATTTAGAACACACATGCTGCTTTGCTTGTTGTGTACTCCTTGCCTGAGCATGTTTATGTCTTTATGGCATTGTCTTGAGTACTGTGGTTTGATCATCTACTCCACTTGCGGTAAAGACCTCCTGCAGAATGCTTAGGAACTACTCATTTAAAATTGATAGCTCCCACCAACCAGAAATAATAATAGGTATTTGATGACTTTCTACCTAGGTTCTATGAGGGAAGAAAGAAAATGCAGCTTCAGCCATTCAAGTTGAGGCTGGATTTAAGAAGCGTAGATCCATGTGACCCAGGGCTATCTGAAGAGTCAAATCTCAATTAATTGCAAGTAACAATTAGACTTAATGTGCTTTTTCATTTCACAACACATTTGTCATTTAATGTTATAGGACTCTTATGGAGGAAAACTGTGAAAGGATCCTTCTGATAGTTGGATAGGAAAAGAGCAATTTACAACTGACATGATTAATCTAAGAAAGAAGGATTCCTGGACACAGGACCACTTATAACCCATTTTCTGCCTTTTTGTTCAAGTCCTTACATTACACAGCCTTCTAGAGGTAGTGCTAACTGAAATTTTGCATGTAACAGGAAAATTTCCCCCTCGCTGGGATTTGGTTGACCATGACATATGCAACTATTAAAAAAAATCCCAACAAACTGAAACCTTTTATGCGATAACCTTACCCTTACAGGTGCATGATAGTGAAAAAAAAATGAACAATTGTCTCTGTAGTACCAATTCCCTGAACAAACTCTGGGAAAAAATACATTTTCATTAGAAAAGCAGGAAGGAGTACAAATAGACCTTTGTCATTCTATCTGAGTAGGTTAGACTGAGAAATAAAAATAAAACCCAAATTTATCACTGAGGTTTTATATGCACATGTAATTGTTTAAAACCTTAGACTACGTTGCAATTTGCAACCACAAAATTTGATGGAAAGTAGGAAGTTAACACTTAGATTCACTGGCTATTGGCACAACCATCTTCTGTAAATACTCTTCAAAGTGAGACCTTCTAAGTGGTAGCCATCATTCTCACTATCAGCTTTCCTAGGAAAAGGCAACTGTGTTTGCATTAAATACAAGATGTTTCAGGAGCTGTATTAATCTTGGCTTTTTTGGGGGGCTCTCTAAATAGATATCTCATGATAAACATGTCCTATCGGGCATAAGGGAACTTTCTTCTTTTTTTTTCTTAAGGGAAATAGTTCACTGCTTTCATCACTGCAGACTTACCCTGGCAATCTGTAAAACCAAATGATGACAACCGAAGCCAGGGAAAAGTCAAAAAGAAAAAGAAATATCTATCTGGCAAGCTTTTTAATGACAGAATGGAAGTAACTGAAGACAGGTTTCTGCTATTAGTATTTCTGACAAAGTCCTGTTTTGCTTAGCCCTGAATATTTGAAACTAAAACACAGGAATCACAGAATCACAGAATTGTTTAGATTGGAAAAGACCAGCCATCAAGTCCAACCATAAACCCAACACTACCAAGTCCGCCACTAAATCATGTCCCTAAGTATCACATCCACACATCTTTCACATGCCTCCAGGGACGGCAACTCAACCACTACCCTGGGCAACCTGCTCCAGTGCTTGACAACACTTTTGCTGAAATAATATTTTCAGATATGCAATTTAAACCTCCCCTGGTGCAACTTGAAGCCATTTCCTCTCATCCTGTCACCTGTTACTTGGGAGAAGAGATACAGAGTGACACAAGAAGGTGGCTTGTAAGATTATTGCATAAGAGTTCCTGAAATCTTTGCAAAGAACCCTAATGGTATCACCAAAATCCACAACTTATTTTCTTCAAAGCTTCAGGTAACTCCCTTGCTTGAAGACAGCAGAACAGCACTCATGGTAGAAAAAGATCTTTTTCTAGGAGAACATAGAAAAATAAGATGAAACTGCAAATCTGAAAATGTATTTACACTAATGCTCACTTCCAAAGAGGTTGGCTTGTTTTCTTACCATGCCACTAGCACACTGCAAAACAGTCTGTTTGCCTTTCCATTGAGTCTCACTTTTATGAAGTGCTAAGGTTTAAAACTTACATTATGTCTCAGCATAGTCTCAGTATTCCTGTTTAGCTAGCGAACATTTTCAAAAATATAAACAACATATTTCTGTTTGAAAAAAAAAATCAGAGTCCTATAGTTTATCTTAAGACATTTTCTTTATAGGCCACATGTTTCTTAAACTGAAGGGGACTACATTTGCACTACTGATGATAATGCTAATTTATGGAAGTACATGCATGAAATGCAGGGAGAGATGGTAGTTCATATTTTACTTTTGGTGTCTTGCTTGACACCATTTAAGTACTTTCATGGCCAGTAGTAGGACACAAGACCAAGTATATCAAAACTCTGGTCTTCCTGTGAAGGATGGATTGTGAAGACCAGATTCCTAGACCAGTTTCTGCAAATAGAAATACTACATCTTGAGTGCTTATTTGTAAGTGGATAATCAGAAAAATTATGAAAGAAGACCTAGGTAGAAGGAAAATATAAAATAAAATAAGAGTGCTAGGAGTCCATATATATTGACTGCACATACAATCACATTCACTTACAACTCTACTACAACTATCCTCTGGGAGAATGAAGTAGAAGTGGTAGTAATGCATGGCAAGCACCAATCAAAGGTGGAAAATATAACTAGGCATGCCGACAGGTTGCTGCAACTGGAAATGACAGCCCAATAGTTTTGTTAGGTTTTGCTCTTGACAGATTGTTCAGCCTGCAATATCTCATATTAGCCTGCAATAAGCTAATATTTATGTTCTCCTATCGAATATATTTAATTTAAAACAAAAATGCCCCTTAGTAGAATTTCCAAGGTGTGGGAGATTTTGCTTACCTCTTTTCTGATCTGGACTAAAAGTTCCAGGGATGCTACTATTTTGCAACAAGGAAAAATTGTGCATACTTAGTTTTTTCCTAAGGGTGGTGCATTGTCCCAACTTTCAGAAATCAATTAGATATTCATGTGCATCTTGAAACACACTCAAATTCTAGGAAAAAGTCAAACATTTGAATAAAACATATTGTTATACTTTAAGAGACTATTTCCACATCATCATTTTTCTAAACAAATAGTTATCTTAGCTTTCATTTCTGGCTTCTTCCACCATATTTTCTGTATAGTTTGGTGCAGCGTGATTTTGAGTCACATCTGAGTACCTCTCATATAAATGTCATGTATGTGTTGAACAGCTTTTCTTCCAGTGTAGCCTTGTAAACTTTCTTCAGAGAATTATTTCTGCAAGGTATAAAAAGTGCTACATTCACATGTGCAAATTATACTACAATATTGTTCTCTCAGGAGCCATAAACAGATCAGAGTCCAGTTTGTGCTATGAAAAAAGAGTTATGAACCTCACTGGGACTATTAATCACAATACGCCGGCTCTGAATTGAAGATCCATTTTGTATCATGTCCCATTGGACTAACAAAAATCTGCTTGTTTACAGAAGTTAATTTAAAACTTCTAGCAGAAAAAAATTAATTCTGAAAGTGTTGCCCAGCAATCAAACTTGGACTTATTCCAAACAAAAGTCAATGTATGTGGTTGCTTTGCATTTTCAAGGAAACAAATTTTTAGGAACATATGTGCTACTAAATTCTTTTTCTGTGTTCTAAGATTGTTAGAAAATACCCTTACAGGAATGGGAATAATTTTATTCTGAACATTCTTCTGTGGACACAGAGAAAAGTATAAATTACATTCTCATGTAGTTTTACTGTTCTGTCAATGAGTTTAGCCCCAGACCTGCACTGGTAAATTCACTAGAAACTTAACTCTTCAGCACTGAATTTATTTAAACAGAATACCATCAAAAAAATCTGACAAAATACCAATTAACAAAGACAGGCTTTTTGAGATATATATATACACATTAAAAAAAATAGATGGCATGAAACACAGTAAGGAACCTCTAACCTATCTATATGAGTTCTGGACTTCTGAGTAAGGCTTGAATTAAAAAGTTCTTGAGATAGACTATAGTTAAATTATGACTTCTGTTGACTGTAGACAACAGGATTAACAGGTAGGAGGCAATGCTACAGATTTCCAGATCATCCCTAAATGGTTTTTGATAATTGTTCTGAATGACTTTAATGGTAATAATAATGTAATAGGAATGACTTTATTCTAAATCATACTTGTAGCTGAAGAGGTGCTTTGGAAATAATACAATACAGAAAGGGAACATTCCCAGTCTGTGTTACAACTGCATACTCATCTACATATCATATTTTATGCTGAAATGTTCATGTTAGTTACTATTTGCTAAATTTTTATGGATACTTTTTCTGATCTGTTATTGTTAAAAAATCTAATATGTTAGATGCATATATTCAGATACATGCGTGGAAATCACCGGTCCATGCTCTCATGTCAGCTAATTGAGATATGAAGTTTTCACTGCTGTAGTCACAACTGTGCAAGACTGAATTTGTTCAGCCTGGAGAAGAGAAGGCTCTGAGGAGATCTTATAGCAACCTTCCCGTACCTGAACAGGGCCTACAAGAAAGCTGAGGAGGGACAGTTTACAAAGGCTTGTAGTGATAGGACGAGGGGCAATGGCTATAAACTGGAGAGGGGCAGATTTAGACGAGACAGAAGGAAGAATTTGTTCACTAGGAGAGTGGTAAGGCAATGGACCAGGTCGCCCAGGGAAGTCATGGCTGCCTCATCCCTGGACGTGTTCAATGCCTGGTTAGACGGGGTCTTAGGCAGCCTGGCCTAGTGGCATGTGTCCCTGTCCATGGCAGGGGAGTAGGAACTAGGTGATCTTTAAGATCCCTTCCAACCCAAACTATTCCATCATTCTATGATTCTATGAATACACAATGCATTTCTTGCCTTGGCTTTTCTTTGTTGCCAGAAACTTAAAATCCGTATTATACAAATCAATGGCAAGTAAAGGACTTCAATTTAAATTTCTCATATTGTGAATTTTCTGTTTTGCTACTTAGACTCTATAGTCTTTCTCCTAGACTCTTAGACTTAGATTCTTCTTTATATGAAATACTTAAAAATATTTTTCACATGTTCATTATCTGAGAAAAGTTACCAGAATTGAAAGGCTGAAAAACCTTAGAGATCTTAAAAAGATCTTAGAAACTAGACGTACTTAAGAAGAAAGATCTTAAGAACTATATTGTAATGTACAAATCAAAGCAAACAATCCATCTAACAATGACACAATGATAGATTCAAGATAATGAGTTAACTGTAGCAAAGAAAATATAGTCAAAAGTGAGAATAGTCGAAGTTTGAAGTTTAATTCTTACACTTAAACATACATTGTAATGCTTTAAAGTCAGGGTGGTTTTTTACTTTTAGATTATTTTTTTGCAATTATGCAGTAGAATTTTGGAAATAATTACTTCATCTACTGCTATTCATCACTTTCTTAATGTGTCTAATTATTATGGAGCTATTATGATATGACAGTCTACTAAAATTCAAAATCATTACCTACCCCTATTTGTACAGTTTCTAAATTTGTACAGTCTTCATGAGATCAAGCATAGCTAACACGTTTCATTTCTGCCATCACGATAAACTGTCTTTGAGGTCGTGGGTCTTTAACAGAAGATTTTTAATCAATGTTATATAATAACTACTGACATTAACTTAAAAAATAACTATGTACTAGTTGAAGTACTCTTGATAGCATTATGAATAATACAAATATAATGTAAGCAACTAATATGAAATAAAACAGCTTAATTAGGATTCTAAAATTCTAAACAAATTTGAATACTTCTCTCTGCGTGTATATATGTACACATCCATATATATCACAGAAACTACTGCCAAACCAAAATGGTAAAACAATCAATATATTAGCTATTGTGAAAAATTCTATCAAGTCTACAATGGATAACAAAATAGAATACTTGTTCTTATATCATAGTAATTTTGATTTTAAAATATAACTTAGAAAATCTTCCATGATGAAGCAGAAACTAAAAGTTCTTGTTACAATTTAACTGATGCTTTATTTTCTGCATCAGATATTACTCATAAAGGCACTTCAAAGGCACAGCAATGAATTAGACTGCATTTTGAGCTTGTTTGTAATATAAACTTTCAGAAAGGTAATTTAAGCTTATATTCTGAGCTTCTCTTTATAATATTGTTTCATGTTTGTATGCTGTTAGTCTGGTTTTGGACGAGTGTGAACAATTTCAGAACATTATGTAAGAAATAAGGAATAGTATATGCATACATGACTCAAATATTCTCTTCATACATTAACTTCAGAGAACGGTGTACATCCCATTATATTATAACACGGTTCTATAACATTTTTAATGGGATTATATGGAACGACAATATCATAAGTCAGAATGTTTATCTGTCAAAACAGAAGATGTACGCGTTTTTTAATTAGAGAGATTGGATTATGAACAGAAGTTTTATTCTAAGATTGTGTTCTGAAAATGCACTGAGAAAGTTACCCTAAGGGTCTTGCCTGAAAACATGATGTCTTTAAAATGCATGGTCTGTTGAGAGTTGACTAGAAAACAAACACCTGAGGAGCAGCAAACATAAATCTGGTGAAGGCATTTGATATTGTCACTAAATTAGTTCTCTAATTTCCCATAGTAAATAGGACTATAATGTTCACCAAGCAATACCCATTGTTGTCAGTGTTACCCTCCCTCCTTTCCCAATTTTTATATTCATCCCACTTATTCTTTTAGATTTATCAAATGAAAGCATGATAAAGAGGCTATTTGTTCTTAAAAGTAACTTATCTGGAGCAATGTTCTTACCTGCTCCTTTTCACTATAGCATGCTTACAATTTAATCCCAGTCCAGAGTGATATTTCAGTATCAAAATAATTTTATTATTCATTAAGTAATCCTAACTTTGTGCTTTTTTTGTTCCTCAAAACTTAGGTTGACAGAAAATGTTGGGTTTGCTTTTGGTTGTGTTTTTTTTTTATTTTTGAGTAAATATTGCATTTACATTGCCTGGTCTCCAAGGATTTCAGGAATCTGTTGGAGACTGAGAGTACTCAAAATCTGTATATCTCTATTCTTATTTTATTTTTAAGAAAAAACAACAACAACAACAAAAGTAATTCATCCCCAAATGCAGAATAACGTTCTTAAAAAATCTGGAGATCAGGGGACAGATGACTAATGCAGAGGACCCATCACTGGTAGAGAAATATAGATCATTAGTAACCAATGAACAAATGAAATAGAACACTCATCGGTACAATTGAAAGTACAATCTACCTCCAGGAATAAAGAATGCAAACCTTGCTCACAGCCTTTAGGCCTTTTATAATAGAAAACAATAAGTCTGAAAAGATCTGAAAGAGAATAGTGGACAGAAGAAAATGGCAAAGAATCAGTTATGCCTGGAGTTTTCATTGTGACACAGATAAAGGTGTTAACAAATCCTTTGAAGGCAAATAAAGAAATAGGGAGGTTATGCTTCCTCTATGTTTTGCCCATGTACAGCAGTCACTGAAATTTTTCACCTACAGTATCAGAAAGAAGTTAGAAAGGATGGACAAAGTCAGGAAAGCCAAGTAATTTGCAAAATCATTAGGTCTGGTTATACACTAAACAGTATTGGAAAATCTGTTAATTTCTTTATTAATTTAATTAAACGGTGACTATGAATATATGAAAAAAACATGGAGAGCTTTAATTATAGTGTTTCCTGCAGCTCTTAAAACTAAACTGGAATTCTACCACAGAAAACCATGGTGACCTAGACATAGTATCAGCGGCCATTCAAATACAAACAAAGTACAAATAACCATTAAATCCTGTTAGCTTTCAGTTTAATAACAAATACTTATTTTTAATATGAGATGTTAAATATATTAAACTGCCTCTGTCATAGATTTTGAGTGTTCTTGGAAATAAAAAAAAGATAGAACAATGGTGCTCCCTTTTATGTTACTCACTTTTATACTAAAATGATTATTAGTATGATAAAATTTTTCCTCTAATGTTCTTAAAACTTAGAGTAGACCACCATAAAACCCCCTTTTATTAGTCTCGCCTACCACAGAAGAAACTACAGTAGTAAATTCAACAGATCCACAGAGTTTTGATGTTAAAAAACCTCAACAACACAGCAAGCTCTTGGTTATACACTAAATTCTGCCTCTGTTTGATATCTGCTGAATAATAATTTAGGATTTTCAAACTGTCAAAGTTGCTATGCTCCAAAAGCATAATGTCCTCTACCAAAAACATCAAGTCACCAGAATTAACTGTTGGATTGCTTTTCTATCACTATTTCTAAAACAAAGCATGTGCTGTTTGGGTTATTACATTTTTTTTTTAAACCAACAAAAAAATGAGCACTAAGAGGATAAGTTGATCAGCCTAATTTCATTGATGTGATATTTTGTCAAAGTTATTGCATTGTTGTAACTTACAAAATCACTCCTGTTGTCATCTTGCAGAACGTTCAGACACAAAAGTACTCTCACAAAGCTTCCCTTGCTTACGGCACGGTTGGAGAGGAGTTTTGAGAATCATCAGTCTTGTGTAACAGGAGCCATTGCTGAAGGCATTGTAGTTACAAAAGAGGTAATGAAATAGGGTAGTGATAGTAAATTTAGAAAGTACCAGAACAGTCTTTAGTTAAGGCAGCTAACAGTTGCAGCAATATCATAAGGTGAATTGCTTTGCATCTCTAAATAGTAACATAAGCGCTAACAAAAGACTCAAAAGAAAAGATGCTCTCAGTAATCAGAAATGAGAGTAGCGTGCCTTCCAAAACTCAAAACAGTACATAAATAATACATCCTATGCGACCAGTATTCTAGAGTACTCACTTTAATTGAACAGTATAGTTTTGATAACATTCTAAAATCATGATAGACCACAAAATCAGTAAAGCTAATCACAATCACAACTTTTCAGTCTGCTTCTAAACTCTCTGTTCTGTATTGATCACAAATACAATGTCTGCAACCAGTCTGGTTCTAGCTCTGAGCTCTTGAGAGAAAGCCCAACTAAAACTAGTCCCTACTGAACCAGATAATGAGCAGTTACAGGCAAACACTCCCTGTCCTGAAGCCTGTAAAACCTAATAGGAAGCACAACAGAACTTTTTGTTATCAGAGCGGTCCCTGACATCTATTCTACTCTTATAGAAGAGCTACCAGATATGAATTCAGAACAGATTTTAATATGTGCTAAGGATTCTGATATGTTACTTAAAGATAAAAAGCTCTTGAATGGTTTAGTTAAATTTAGAAAGAATCTTGCTCTCTGGAAAGTCACTTATGCTGTTTTCAGCATCAGACACATAAAAAAATACCTCTAGTTTGATTTTTTCTTAAAGGTATCAATTTACTAAAATACCAGTACTAAAAACATCACATAAACACTTATTAACAAACCCTCCTAATAAACCCAATGATTTACATACAAGATAAAGAACATGTCTTTTCTATTTCAGCTATTAAAAAACCTGCTAAAGCAAAAAATGTCTCGTGCAAACTATGTTAAATAGGTGTCATGCTTATACTGAAAGTACAGAAAGAAAATATTTGTGACCAGAATTCTTGGTTTATCTTACATTTCCCAGAAATAAACTATGATATAATGTCTCCACAGAAGCTGCAAAAATGAGGCTATATTTTGTTTTCATTCGAGACTTCTGTAAGGACTGAACTGTGGGACTCAGGATGAGCTTCATGAATAGAAATAAGTAGATATAATTTAGCAAAGAATCCAATAGCTGGCAATAATGTACACCTCAAATTTAATATAGTCAAATGATGAGTACAAGCCTATTATATTCTTGTTCTAGTTGATGCATAACCTGGAATTTTCCACGATCTACAAATGATTACACATATCCTGAAATCATTCAATAAAAAAATAAAGCTTTTTTGAGTATGTGTAGCAAAAGTAAAGTATGTGTAGCAATAGTACAGAATCAAGGCAGAGTTATTCTTTGCATTTAGAGGATATTCAGCAAATGCAAAATACCTAGACCTATAAAACATTTTTTTTCTATAGTTGTCTATGTAAAAAATTGTGTGTCACGGTTCACTTTCACATATTCCAGATATCTCACAAATGTGAAGTGACCTTCACTCTAGAAGTGACTATTTTTCTTCTTTGTCTACAGAGGAAGATCAGGATTACAGGCTCAAAGACAGATGCCTACTCTCGATTTGTTTTTGTGAGTTGGATCTCACGTGTAAATAGTAAGTAGGAAAGAAGTATGGAAGTTTGCTGTAGGGCAGAAGTAAATATTTTATTTAAACAACTCGGGGATGTTACCACTACTCCCATGTCTGCTACATTCTATCTGTCTATATAATATAATATCTTGGAGAAATAAATAAACTGACAAATTTATCTGAAATGAACGATAAAGAGTAAAATATTCTAGCCAAAAACTCCATTCTTCAATATATACCCATCACCAGTCAAACTCTTACCCAACTCCCTTGACTCCTATCCTTATGTTAACAAACAAACAAACACCTCCACAGGGATGCCTATAAAGTTTGCCAGTAAAAAGGGAACTCACTGTAAAACATCTAGGTGCAAAACACAGTTCATCACAACCTGACAAAAACAGATTTCCAAAATTAGTATAAGTAAATTTAGGTGAAGTAATTTTTAGACAGTTTAAGGGCAGGTGCTGATCCTTTGCTGTTTACTCTGCATAAACATTAAAGTTTTCAAGCAAGTTTTTAAAATGCAGGTTGGTTTGTGGTTCAATGTGTTTTATTTTTTTTCTAAAACAGTTCAATTTTAAAGCAGTTAACTTTTTAAAGCAATTTAACATTAACTTGTCATCTTGTCCAGTGTGATTACTAAATGGCGTTACTTTATGGCTTTAGTCTAAAGTACGATGGTGATGAAAAGCTGTATGTGATGGATAGAGTTTTCAAAACCTGTTGGGATGAAAGGTTCTAAATAGGTTTTATAAAGTTATCTCTGAGGAGGACCACAGCAAGACCTATTTGTACTAATTTAATATGTAGAGAAAGTTATTTCTCAAGAATCTTACTTTTTCTTAGTTGTTTCGTGTGAGCATTTGCAATGGCTAATTGTCTGCATCAGAAGACCTAGAAAGATTCCCACACTGACCAGTCATTAAGTGGCAGTTCAAGTCTAATAACTTTGTCTTATCTTCACATCTATGCATCAACACCCACAGATTTAATCATAACCCATAGTGATCTCTGATGCAATAGAAAATGTACTTTTGAAAGAATTCTGGAAGCAAACAAGATAGATGTTTTGTTAGGCTAAAGAACCAATATCATCCTCCTTCAAAGCAGTCATTCATTCAGTCACTCATTTCCCAGACCTTCTGAGATGTGATCGGATTAGCTACTGTATTTATACCATGGCAAAAGCACTGAAATATTTGCTGAATCTGAAGTGTATAATCTGTATATGTCACTGATTACAAATGTCCACAGTAGCCCTGAAAGAAAGACAAATTCATTATTATGAAAAATATTACATCTTGCATTTGCTTTGTTTTTCATACACATAAAAAAAAATGCTTGTTAAAAGAATATAAACCTTAATCACTTTTCCAGATGCCTATGTGCTAGTACTCTATAACCACTTGAGATGGTGAGGATGAATTCTGCAGTGAAGCAGTTACTGTCAGTTCCAGGAAGATTGACTGATCTAGTCCTAGAACATGGCTTTCTCCAAGACAGAAGAAAAAAGAGTGCTTATTTATTCTTGTATAAAAATTCTGTCACTATGCATCTACGTGTGCTAATAGTTATTTAAAATGTTTCATAATGAAATGTTTGAAAAATGCATCCTAATTAATTACTTACAAGATTTAATTTGGTTATTTGAGTAAACAATGTCAGGATTTATAATAAAACCTAAATATAAGGTATAAATTGTCATCTAATGATGCAAGAGTAGGCAGAATCACATAAGAAACTTTAAATTTATTATTTCTCATAGACGTCAGATATTTTAATGTCCCACTACCTGTAGCAACAAATTAATTAAAAACTTTTAATAGGATACAGTAAATTAAGAATGAAGAATAATGCAAATCTGTGTGCAGTAGAAGAGGTTTAAATAATGGGTGTAATTATAAAATAATATTTCCTATATGTTGACATGATAAGGAAATGTTTTTATTACTAAGTCAAGGTAAACTGTTTTGATATTTCATAATTTCCATTATCAGCAGTAACAATGATGAGGACTCTTTTAACAGTAAAAGAATGTTTTTAGGAATTTTATATATCCAGATATATATAATTTATAAAGATTATGGTATTATTTAATATTTTGCTTGGAATTAGGAAGAAACAGTAACTATTTTACTACGAATTCTGATGTCCTCTGCTTATTAACTGAAAATGAAGTCCCAGGTGTCACTTATATTATTTGAGCAGAGCTCGCTTAAATTTTTTGAAACACTTTTACTGACCCCTTAGAAACTATGGAAAAAACCTGAAATCCATAGTATATTGCTGAGTCTAGGTTTTCATTCCTAGTATGCTGCACTCAGAGCTGTTTGATAAGAGGGGTGATATTCAGTGAAAAGAAAACCAGTAAGCTTCTCTGAATAAATGATCCAGTCAATACGTAAGTAAGAACTGATGGCATTTGGGTAGGCTGGCTATCATGTTCGTTGCAGTGCTTAGTTCAGAACATTTAGTCAAAGTACGAAGGATGTGTAAAACTGTGAGGAAAACCTTAATAAAACAATATAATAAAATAAAAAAGATCATAGAATTAGTTTTTGCATAATAGCAAGGGAATTTTCTGCTTTTGATATTAACAAAGTTTTAGCCAATAACATATTCCTGCCAGATAAATATCCTGACAGACATGCTCTTGTAATATGAAGGACATTGTAGTATGTTCTATGATCATTCTAACTAAAGATTCTTTGAAAACAGTGCTAAGTTGGTTTCTCATTGATTTCACATTCTGTATTTTCTCTTTTTTAGAGAATCATTAGGCATTCATAGCCATCTCTTTGACTAGAAAGTGTATTTTGCTACATTTCTACTATTCCTCTGAAAATATTTCATAACCCCAAAAAATACTAGTCACAATTGAACCAAGTGGAACGAAATTGATCCAAATGGGACAGAATTGAACCGTTTGAATCCAAATGGAATCCAAACTGGAACAAGAAGAATCAGAAATCACCAGTGTAACATCAGTAAAGTAGGAAATAAATCAAAAGTACAAACTCTAAAATATGAAAGCCAAAGTTATTATATAAAAATGTATTTTTACAAGTTTTACATTTGGGGAAAACTGAGTAAACTAACCACCTATTTACTACTGTGTTTTTGTGGTATAAGAATGTGTGCCCTCAAGCAATGAAATACTTTTTCTCTCCAATATCCTCTGATTCTATTGGTGCTGTATTCCAGAAAGAACAGTTTAAATTTAGTGGTTATTTAATCATCAATATCCATATAATCCAATTTAGATATGAAAGAGACAAATTATTAGCATGACCATGACTTTCAGCACTGAAGCTTCTATTTTCTATATCTTTTTACTTTAAACATCCACAAGACAAAAGAGTGACGATCTTGATATTATAGTGCAGTAGAAGGAAGGTTTAGAGAATGCATGAGTCATTCAGAAGCCTGTTGCAGGCTTGAATAAGTACTCTAAAATGTAAATGCTGGACAATTTCTGAAAAGTTTAAGAAAGATCTGTAACTTTAAGCAATTTCTATATGCACAGAATCCTCAGAAGGCTGTGGATAATAAATAAGGTCACCCAATAATTTCAAAATTTTACTGATTATTTAACGTCTTCTGTGACCTTAAAAATAAACATGATATCCTTGATATTTATGCATGTAAATGAAAGTAACTATTGAGAAATTAGTAGTTATTTAATAGTGATATTTTTAAAACAATGAAACTATAGAACATAAACTAAAATCCAGGCCTTGCCTGTTTAGTGGGAAGTATACGTCACTGACCAGTCACAACAGATTAACACCAAGAAAACAAAGAAACTACTTCATAATTCAGAGCTAGAAGCTAATTGTTTTACTATTAAAGAAAAACTTGCATCACTTAAAATAATAAAATAAAGTTAATCTTGCATCCCAAAAGTGAATACTAATTATAGAGAGTTGTGTAATTATTAATACTAGTGTAAACAACAAATACTCTGGATATTGTGTATATTTTAAATAAGAATACTAATACAACATTCTCAGGTAATGATTCAGGAATGTAATTTGGCAGTCTAGTTCTGAAATTGCTGAAGAATCCATCATTTTGTAGCTGTCTTTCTAGCCTTCATCTGTGGCACATGAACACTGTTCTCCCTTGCTTCCAAACTACATCCTCCCTTGTCCCCGTCCCTATTAATTCTTGATTTCTTCTATGCTTCATATTAACTTGACATTAATTTCCAGTACAATCTGTACTTCTTTTTTTTTCATATGCAATGAAACATAGATTGGGGCTGCAATGCAGACCTCAAGAGAAAAAAAATGAAATAACGTATTTATCTAAATGATGACGATTGCAAATGATATTCTAAGATTCAGCCATGGTAAGATCCAACCATAAAATCCAGCACCCAGCTATCTTGATGATGGTATGGATGGTATTTTAGTTTGGATAATAGTATGCTATTCTCAGGACTTATATTCCTGAAAGAGGAATAGGAACAGGAAATAACAGTCAAGTTGTCTATCTATGATATGAAAACAGATTAGAAAATCACAGCTTTAGTTTACCAAATGCAATCCCATAAGGAAAATTACTACTGCCTATAAGAATAGAAGGGGATAAACATCAGGGAGTAGGAAAAACTGAACTAAATCACAGTCTTGGCACAAAAATAGGTGAAGCGCAAATGGAGGAAATTGAAGAAAAGTTGCCAAGCATTGAGGAGTGAAGAAATAGTAAACTCATTCAGAATAATGAAAGGAAAAAAGTATTTTTAACTACTTTCAAGACAGAGCTCAATATGTTTGGCATCTTTGATCATGGGGTGGCTCACACACCCCCAGGCTTTCTTGCTAAGGATGGGACACGTGTGTCTCCTAGGGGGACTAAAGCCCTTGCTAAAAACCTAGCTAAGCTCATAAATCGAGCTTTAAACTAGATGTGAAGGGGGAGGGGGTTGAGCCCAGGCTAGACAGGAACGAGCCTGGAAGTGGGGCAATGGTGATTCGGAGAGGGTGTGCTGGTGAGGACCACCAGTACCTCACCACACAGAAAGTGGGGGAGAACACACCTGAGGGTGCTAAGGGAGATACGGGCACTCTGGAGCTAGCTACTCCAGTTACCAGGCAATTGGGAATGAACTCTGTTCCCTCTAAGAGGGCTGAAGGCTCGGCAGCTCAGCTGAAGTGCATTTACACCAATGCACACAGCATGGGGAATAAGAAGGAAGAGCTGGAAGCTGTAGTAGGGCAAGGAGCCTATGATGTTGTTGCCATCATGGAGACGTGGTGGGACGACTCATAACTGGAGTGCAGCTACGGTGGGGTACAAACTCTTCAGGCGGGATAGGAAGGGTAGGAGAGGAGGCGGGGTAGCCCTCTTTGTAAGGGAGGACTTGGACACTGTTGAGATGGATTGTGGCAATGAGGAGATTGAGTGCCTGTGGGTTAAAATCAGAGGAGCCCACCAGAAGGTAGATTTTGTGATGGGAGTCTGTTACAGACCACCCAGCCAAGGAGAAGCAGCTGATGAGCTCTTCTATAAACAGCTGGGGTTAATCTCTAGATCAATCTCATTCTTGTGGGAGACTTCAATCTTCCTGATATCTGCTGGAAGTACAATAGAGCAGAAAGGAAGCAGTCTAGGAGGTTCCTGGAGTGTGTGGAAGGCAACTTCCTTGCACAGCTGGTGAATGAACCAACAAGGGAAGGTGCCCCCCTGGACCTGCTGTTTGTGAACAGAGAAGGCCTTGTGGGGGATGTGGCAGTAGGTGGACGCCTAGGACAAAGTGATCATGAGATAATAGGTGAAGTGAAGAGGGTGGTTAGCAGGACAGTAGCATTAAATTTCCAGAGGGCAGACTTCGAACTCTTCAGAAGACTGGTTAGCAAAGTCTCATGGGAGACAGTTCTTAAGGGCAAGGGAGCCCCATGAGGGCTGGGAGCTCTTCAAAAAGGAAATCCTAGCAGCTCAGGAGAAAGCCATCCCCATGTTCCGGAAAAAAAGCCGGCGGGGAGAAAGCCAGCTTGGTTGAACAGAGAGATCTTGAGTGATATCAAGAAGAAGAGAAATGTTTATGGGCTCTGGAAGATGGGACAGGCCTCTTGGGTGGACTACAGGAGGGAAGTGAGATTGTGTAGAGAAAAAATCAGAAGGGCTAAGGCTCAACTAGAAATCAGATTGGCCAAGTCTGTGAAAGATAACAAAAAATCCTTCTATAAATATATAAATAATAAAAGGAGGACTAGGGAGACCATACAGTCCCTATTGGACGCAGAAGGAACAACAGTGACAGGGGATGAGGAAAAGGCTGAGGTACTTAATGCCTTCTTTGCCTCAGTCTTTACAATTAAAGAAAGTTGTTCCGTCTGTGTACAAACCCAGGAGCTAGAGGAGCAAAATGAGGCTCCCATGATCCAAGAGGAGGTGGTCAGATCCTTGCTAGCCCGACTAGACACCCACAAGTCTATGGGGCCGGACGGGATTCACCCAAGGGTACTGAAGCAGCTGGCAGATGTGCTGGCCAAACCCCTTTCCATCATCTTCCAACAGTCCTGGAAGACTGGGGGAGTTCCACTGGACTGGAGGCTGGCTGATGTTGTGCCCATCTACAAGAAGGGTCGCAGGGAGGATCCAGGGAACTACAGGCCTGTCAGTCTGACCTCAGTGCCAGGGAAAGTCATGGAGCAGGTGATCTTGAGTGCTATCATGAAGCACATGCAAGAGAACCGGGTGATCAGGCCCAGTCAACATGGGTTCACAAAAGGCAGGTCTTGCCAAACTAACCTGATCGCCTTCTATGACAAAGTGACTCGGCTGCTGGATGAGGGAAAGGCTGTGGATGTGGTCTTCCTGGGCTTCGATAAAGCCTTTGACACAGTTTCTCACAGCATTCTGCTTGAGAAACTGTCAGCCTCTGGCCTGGACAGGCGCACACTCTCCTGGGTGGAAAACTGGTTGGATGGCCGGGCCCAGAGAGTGGTGGGAAATGGAGTTTACTCCAGCTGGAGGCCAGTGACAAGTGGGGTTCCCCAGGGCTCAGTGCTGGGCCAGCCCTGTTCAATGTCTTTATCAATGACCTGGATGAAGGCATCGAGTGCACCCTTAGCAAGTTTGCAGACGACACTAAGCTGGGAGGAAGTGTTGATCTGCTGGAGGGTAGGGAGGCTCTGCAAAGGGATCTGGACAGGCTGGACCGCTGGGCAGAGTCCAATGGCATGAGGTTTAACAAGGCCAAATGCCGGGTCCTGCACTTGGGGCACAACAACCCTATGCAGTGCTACAGACTAGGAGAAGTCTGTCTAGAAAGCTGCCTGGAGGAGAGGGACCTGGGGGTGTTGGTTGACAGCCGACTGAACATGAGCCAGCAGTGTGCCCAGGTGGCCAAGAAGGCCAATGGCATCTTGGCTTGTATCAGAAACAGTGTGACCAGGGAGGTTATTCTCCCTCTGTACTCGGCACTGGTGAGACCGCTCCTCAAATCCTGTGTTCAGTTCTGGGCCCCTCACCACAAGAAGGATGTTGAGGCTCTGGAGCGAGTCCAGAGAAGAGCAACAAAGCTGGTGAGGGGGCTGGAGAACAAGTCTTATGAGGAACGGCTGAGAGAGCTGGGGTTGTTAGGCCTGGAGAAGAGGAGGCTGAGGGGAGACCTCATTGCTCTCTACAACTACCTGAAAGGACGTTGTAGAGAGGAGGGTGCTGGCCTCTTCTCCCAAGTGACAGGGAACAGGACAAGAGGGAATGGCCTCAAGCTCCGCCAGGGGAGATTTAGGCTGGACATTACGAAAAAATTCTCCACAGAAAGAGTCATTGGGCACTGGAACAGGCTGCCCAGGGAGGTTGTTGAGTCACCTTCCCTGGAGGTGTTTAAGGCACGGGTGGACGAGGTGCTAAGGGGCATAGTTTAGTGTTTGATAGGAATGGTTGGACTCG
Organism: Phaenicophaeus curvirostris; assembly: GCF_032191515.1. Lineage (NCBI taxonomy): Eukaryota > Metazoa > Chordata > Aves > Cuculiformes > Cuculidae > Phaenicophaeus > Phaenicophaeus curvirostris. The sequence continues at coordinate 122,750,874 of NC_091392.1, read as the reverse complement.
ATGATCCGGTGGGTCTCTTCCAACCTGGTTATTCTATGATTCTATGATTCTGTGTTTCAAAGGGATTATATGATGTGCTTTCTGTAAAATATTCTTTTACATCCTGTGTCTTCTAATCGTAAAATAAGTCAATTATGATTTCTTAAAAAAACAGATGTGATATTTCTTTTCAAGACCACAAGATCTACTCTCAAAATGTCTTAGTGAAAAATTAAAAATAAGAGTATTGAAGTATTCATGTCCCGGAATGAAACAATTCTATAATTAGGTTTCATTCATATTACATATAATGCATAAATGTTGTTTAATATCAAGCCATTATGCAGCAAAAATGAATACACATCTTCCCCCCAAGTACTCCCCAAATACACCTCAAAGAATGTAATTACCTCCTAATCTGAATTAACATAATCACCTAATCACACTGTTGACTATTTTCATTTTAAATTAACATTTGACTTTATGTATTTACCAAATGTTAATGAACACATTAGCTTTACTTTTCCAAAGTAGTCCTACCTAGAAATACTATTACATATCTGAATGTTTTGTTTATTTTTTTTCTAAAACAGTTCCTTGTTGAATACAAGACTATTCACTCGCTTATGAAAGCCTTTTCAAACTAATCCTGTTAATTCTGAATATGGTTCACTAAGCAGCATGATCTCATTAATAAAACAATTTGCTAATCTAGTAAATCAAAATGCTCAGCTGTTTCAACTGTTTACCTAATGGAATTTCTTATGATCTCTTCTGTCAGCCTCACAGAAGCCTAATAATTTTTGAGCAAGACCCAAAATAAAGACAGAACCAATGAAAAGTTAGGAACAACACAACTTCAGATTAAATGTTCTTTCACAAATAATGTCAACTAACACTGAGTTTGCATTCTTGATGTTAGTTAGAATATTCTCACACTGTGAGCTTTCATTAGAAAGGTAGTTTCATCTGTTGTACTCAACTAAATGAAATGTTTTAGAGACAAATTCATGAGTTCCTGAGATTTTTAACACAAGGGGGAAAAGAGGAGATAAAAATTTGATGGGCAGCAAAAAGAAAATCTTGGTAGAATTCCATTCTACAAACATATGTTAAATATGTTTTCATATGTTCAATAAGAACATAACAAATGGATAACAGATGAGGAGACCTAGTCAAAGGGAAACATAAAACAGGAGCAATCTCGTTCTATGCTGAAATCTAATTTTTTGCATAACAAGGGTTTCTCAGTGTGATAGTTCAATTCAGGATGTACTTCTTTCCCAATGATGACAAGGAAATAATGTTCCAAACCTGTTGGGACTGTGAAACTGCTACACACCCAGTGCAATTGTAACATCTAAGATACATCTTACCTTGGTTTGGGCACTCAAAAAGCAACCTCTTCTCAGAATGAAAATACCATTTTAGAAAGGCATTAGGAAAAAAGGAGAGAAACACTTTTTCCACAGATCCTTTTTTTTTTTTTTTTCTAAGAGCTCATTTTAAGCTGCTCACAGATAGTAGAATAGTGCTGATAAGGGTGATGGAGCAGAGTAAAGCAATGAAGAAAGGGTAAGGTTTTGTGACATTGTATTACTACTATTGACCACATAGATACTCATGCCTTTAGTATTTAAAATATTTTTCACAGATTTCTTAAAACTATGGGACAGAGAAAGGGAGATGAAATTTCATGGAAATACACAAGCTATGCTACTTTTACAGACGCAATAAAGAGCATCTTTATTTCTTTGATGATATTATATTTTGTCAGCCATATCTTAGACATCTTTAGTTTTCAAATTATTGTTCGCCATTTGCAGAAAAAAAATATTCACCTACTATTTTAATGACTTCAGCTTAATGTATTACTTAATAGTTACGTCTTTTTTTTTTTCTATACTTGCGCTGCATGATTTGGTTTCCTTTTCACTTCAGAAATTTACAGTCAAGAAATAGCAGCCTAAATCTTAAAAACATGACTTTAAATATTAGCATTCAAAAGATATTGTTTATTTTTTTTGAACCATAAGCAAAAAAGTAGATTAGTGTTGAATGCAGAACAGAACAGAACTCTGCCTTTAATATTAGATAGTCCTGACTTCTTTTAACCTGAAATCCAGCAATTCAGTCCAACAATTAAGATGTACAAATACGGATTAATTTAACAGAATTTTTTTCTTATGCACAGGTAGTAACTTATAATATGAATCCAGAGTTTAGTCAAGCTGTGTTATTCAGCTGAACCTATCAATCTGCAAAACATCAGTTTAGAATTGATTCTTCATACCCATTACCATTTCAATCATACAAGAGGGAAATGAAATAAACTGCCACAAAACTAGAATTATTTTCCTTATGATGCTCAGAGAGCTTGCAAGATGAAAAGCATACAAATTGTAACTGGACACATAAGACCTAAGTGGCTATTCTGTCACACTACATTTCACAAAAAGCATCCTCAAGGTTCTTTGATTAAAACATGAAACAGGCAAAATAAGCAATACTTGCAAGACTTAATTCATGGAATCTCTCTTGTGCAGCTCAATGGTTAATCACATTTCTTCCACAAGATTTTAAAATTATGTCTGATACTCCTGCTAGTCATAAGTATCAAACTGATATTAATGATCACTTTAAATAAAGACCAAACAAATATGTAACTATGGAAGTAACACAATATACTATGTTATCCTATATTTTACTTCTTTAGAAAAAAAAATTAAACAAACTAGTGAAAATTCTCAGTTAACAAGGACCATGGAAATATCAAAAAATAGCTGGTCACTCGACACTAGAAATTCTCCTTAAATGAACCGCAAACCGATACAGATTACCCAGACTTGAAAATTTCTCATCCCTGCAGAAAATCAGGAAATGGTTTAATCAAGTCATACCTGCAGAAATTGGTTGGTTTTTGCTTGACCCACGTCTCCAGCCTCTACCTGTGCTCTTGCCAGCTTCTCTTCAGTTTCAGTTAGCCAATGATTAAAGCTCTTCATGTCAGAATGAAAAAGCTGCCACTTCTCCAAAGATTTGTCAAATCGCCTGCAAGAATAAAAGATGAAATAACTACCTATTGAAAAAAAAAGAATAACATTGGATGTCTTAGGCTAAATTGGGTGTGATGTTGACAGCATTATGTATTAGCATTTCCAATGGTTATATCAAATGGAAATATGGTAGTACTTCCGAACAATGAAAGCATCATTTAGTATGTGCCACAAATCAGTGTCGTTGATTTTTTTAACCCCTTTAAATGTTTCAAATTAACTCTATGGTCAAAACACAATTTCAATTTCCAGCTTTATTAACCCAAACTCACATCATAGGTACAATATCCATAGACCCTAGTGTAATTGGGTATATTCCTTGGTTTATTCTAGCATGAAGAAAATACTGGGGCTGGTAAAAGGCTCCTAATGCACCTTAGTACTTTGCTGTAGCTACTAACACTGCAAACAGTCATTACCAGCTGTGTGTTGTTACTGTACAATGATTTTTAAATCCCTTTTCAAAGGGAAAATAGTTTAAAAGATCTTTGATATATCTGACCTACCGTATAGTAAGAAAAAGTCTGAAAAATCAGTAGACAGATTCTTAAATCCTTACTTCCTGACTTTAGTCATAATAGGATCATGAGACTAAAGGTTTTTATTTCTTTTACAGAAATATGAATCCTAATGTTACATGTAATACCAATGCAAAAGACTACTTCTTCAATGGAAACTGCTGCTGTGAAAGACTACCCAGAAGGATCCCAGGTATATATTACAATTCATCTCCAGTTTTACCAAGAGAAACTAATTTTGTCTGCCCCTTCAATGGATACAAATGTCCATTTATTACTATTGCAAAGAAAATGCAGCTTTCTTCAAAAGGAATTTCTCCTTGCTTTGTGTAAAAAGACCATTTATTAAGTCCTTTTTTGCTATATATGTTTCACTGCAATTCCTGTATTTGATATAGTTACACACAAAAAAAATATGCCTAAAATACAAGGATGATTGAAAGAAAATTAAAATATTAAAAATAGGGGTTTGTACTATACACAAGGATGAAAAACATTACTACTCCCCACTACATATAATGACATGTAAGTACTTCTGTCACTTTAGGAAAACCTAATCTGTTTTTGTCCAGAGTGACCGATTGATCTTCTGCTTCAAGATCTGTTTGCCTTAGCCTCTGACAAGTACTAAATAAATTAAATAAAACCAGAACTTAGTGGGTTTGGATTTTTTTTGCAGATGGCCTAGGTAAGGAATTCAGTTATCCTATGCTTTGAATGGGTGTCAAAATGTGATCACTAATTCAGAGATTAACTAGAATATTTTGTTAGCAGATCAACATTAAACATGCTACTGTTATGTAGTTTAATAATACTTCATTGAGGGATTATAATAGGTTTCAGGGTATACTTAAAGGATAAAACCAAAGATGCTCAATAATTTTTCTAGGAAGTAATATGGTTCTTTAAGCACAAACAACATGATTATTTGAATGTTAAAGAGTTTAATTCAGCAAATAAAATCAGGTTATGATTAGGGAATACAGATCATCTCTTCTAGTGTACTGATAATTCTTTACTTTTTAGATGAAAATATAACTTTTTCTTATTGATTATATAGTTTTTCTTATGTATTGATTATATATTCCTACCTTGGCTTTCACATTTTAAAATCTTTTAATACTAGACACTATGAATAGTCATGTATCCATTTATAAACATCTACAGAAAGACATATACTAGTCCTCCTTTCCTGGTAGATATAGAAGATTTACGTTGCTGAACACACCCATATAAAGATGCAGTTTTCTTAATTCTGATGTACAGCATATGTTAATCACTTTTGATGAAATTTTTAAAAAGGGTAGAAGAGATGACCCTGGGAACTGCTGACCTGTCAGCCTCATCTCTGTGCCTGGGAAAAGCATGGAACAGATCCTCCTAGAAGCCATGGTAAAGCACATAAAGGACATGGAAGTGATTAATGGCAGCCAGCATGGCTTCACCAGGGGCAAGTACTGCATGACTAATTTAGTGGCTTTCTATGATGGGGTAACCACAGGAGTGGACATGGGTGAACTGACAGATATGATCTATCTGGACTTCTGTAAAGCCTTTGTCCCCCACAACATCCTTCTCTCTAAATTGGAGAGATATGGATTTGATAAGTGGACAGTTCAGTGGATAAGAAACCAGCTGGATGGTCATATTCAGAGAGTAGTGGTCAATGGCTCCAAGTCCAGATGGAGATCTGTGACAAGTGGGTACCCCTCAGGGGTCCATACTGGGACCAGTGCTGTTTAATATCTTCATCAATGACATTGACAGCAATATTGAATGCACCCTCAGCAAGTTTGCAGATGACACCAAGCTGAGTGGTGTAGCTGCCACACCAGAAGGATGAGATGTCATCCAGAGGGACCTGTACAGGCTGGAGAAGTGGGCCTGTCAGAACCTCATGAGGTTCAACAAGGCCAAGTGCAAGGTCTTACACATGCGTCAGGACAATCCCCATTTTCAGTACATGATGGGGGATGATATGATTGAGAGCTGCCCTGCAGAGAATGGCTTCATGGTGCTGGCTGATGAGAAGCTCAACATGAGCCGGCGACATGCGCTTGCAGCCCAGAATGCCGACTGTATCCTGGGTTCAAAAGAACCGTGGCCAGCAGGTCAAGGGAGGTGATGCTGCCCCTCTATTCCTCTCTTGTGAAACCTCATCTGGAGTACTGTGTCCAGTTCTGGAATCTTCAACATAAGAAGGATATGGAACTGTTAGATCGGGTCCGCTGAAGATGACTACAAAGATGATCAGAGGGCTGGAGCACCTCACACACAAAGACAGGCTGAGAGAACTGGCCTTGTTCAGCCTGGAGAAGAGAAGGCTCTGAGGAGACCTTATAGCAACCTTCCGGTAGCTGAGGGGGGCCTGCAAGAAAGCTGAGGAGGGACTGTTTACTTGTAGCGATGGGACTAGGGGAATGGCATTAAACTGGAGAAGGGCAGATTTAGACTAGATAAAGGAAGAATCTTTTCACGATGATAGTGGTGAGGCACTAGCACAGATTGTCCAGGGAAGCTGTGGATGCCCCATCCCTGGAGGTGTTCAAGTCCAGGTTGGATGGGGCCTTGGGCAGCCTGATCCAGTGGGATGTCCCTGCCCATGGCAGGGGTATTGGAATTAGATGATCTTTGAGGTCCCTTCACACCTAAACTATTTTATGATTCTATGATTCTATAATTCTATGAATAATAAACAAAATAGAGTTGAACCAGCAGTGAAATGGAGACATTGTACTTATTTTGTTACCTTAACTGTAAGATAGGGAAATATAAGGTATAGAAGAAACTGCAATTAGCCGTCTATGAGAATGAGGTTTTAAAAAAATAAAATAGAATTGTATTAATAGAACAGAATAGAAAAAAAAATCCAAACATTTGATCACAGGAAGTAGTTGAGATATAATTCTATCCTGTACTGTTTTACTAGCAGATCATAAGATGCTGAAGTGAAAATAATTTTTATTTAATTACAACTTTAAAGAACGTGTTTTTAACTAACAGAGAAGAGTTTTCAGAGTTTCTGCATAGAACAGTAGTCCTCTATCTATCTGTGATTCAAATAATTTTGCTCCTAATGCAGAACTTCATTCATGGACCCTGAAGTTCACAGCTGCAAAATACCATAACCTTTATTAGATTTAAAACTAAATAGTTACTGCTTAGTCCTATACAGTTCAAACATGTTCCAAATCATTCTAATAAAAGACATATTCAGTAAATTTCATTCAAAATGTACATAGACAAGCAATCCAAATAGATCAGGTAATAGTTATTCTATTGATTTTAATATGGCTGTCTGTCTGATAAAGCCACAGCAAAGAAGGTGTCAGAGCTCAACACTGGTTGACCAAATAATCAGTCATCCCATTAGTAGTGATGACAGATAAAGACTGAGAAAAATGCAGCCTGGGACAAAATAATCCTTCATAACATTCAGAATACAGAATCTTACTAGTTAAAACTAAAAAAATACTTAAGAAAAAAAAAGACTTAAAGATCAAAGAGTAGTTCATGGGAGGACTTCTCTATGTCTTTATTTACTGATAGATTCCCATGAAGCTGGCGTAATTCTTTCTGTTTCCTGTAAATTCAAGCTGCCATCAGTTTTTAGGATACTGTGAAGCTTTATTTAACTAGTATTCTCACATATTTTATTCTGGAACCCAGTATCAGCCATTTCAGAAATTGTTAGAAAAGACCAGATGCAAACTAATCGGTGCACAAAAACTGTGCCTATTTAAGAATGAAAACCAGATAAATATATTTATAGTAATTTCTACACAGTAGCAGTTGGCGGAATATTGCTGTTGAGGCATCAAATTGTACTATAAAACATCTTCCACGAATAAGCACAGCTTATGCACTCAAAATGTTTTTGTTGAATACATTAGGAAAAAGTATCAGTTCAAAACAACATTTTACAAAAAAAGTATTACGGTACTGAAACATCTCATATACTGTTATAACATCTTACAGCACCATAACTTTCTTCCATGTTCTCTTCCCTTTGTATAGTATGACCTTCTTCAGATGATTAGGTATTCTTTTCCACCTCTGGCCTAACAATTGTGTCTTTTCATTTTTCTCCCTTTATCAAGTAGTATCAACTGGAAACATCACAGTTTTCAAACCACTGGCTTGGATGCGGTCTGCTTTTCCATGCTGTTATGAAACCTGACCACAGTCACAGCAAAAAATCATATGTATGTTTAAATTATATTGAAAGAAATACATTTGGATTTCTAGTTTATGTTTGTGACTGTTCTGCTTAGCAATAGATGACACAGGAGCTGTTAAAGACCTGCCTTGTGCGTTGTATTTCTCAGCAATATTGCAAACAGGCAGACTATTGATTCAGTTAAAAACTGTATTTACTCACCCGACTTATTCATTGAAATGATTGTGATCATTTATGATGCTTATCACATTTTATTATTAAAAATTAATAAAGCCATAACTGAAAAGCACATTATGATATTTTTGAACTACATTACTCTGAATTAAATAGAAAAATCTTATTTTATATTTAAAAAAATCACCTAGAAAATAAGTTAAAATCCATTTCATTTTGGTTTAGTATGGTTTCTCATTTTGGGCTCTACATTAAAATACTTTCCTCCTGTTCCTCACAAAATGAAATTACTCTTCCCAGCAAGAGGAAGTTTATCAGCAGCTTATACGCAAAAATTCAGTAGGGGTTGATACTAATATCTCTGAATTTGCATTCCAATACTTGCAAATTGGATTTCCCATTACTCTCCATTCTTCCTTCCTTTGTTTTGACTAATAAGAATTGCAAGGAGAAGAAAAGAGAAAAGTTGCAGTGAGAAGATATGTATATCTCAAACTTAGAAGTTTAAATACTAGTGCTTGTTACTCATTTCTAAAATTATTTGTTAGTCTCTGTGTAGCAAGTATAAACCAATATTAACCATCAGTATAAAATAAAGGAAATTTTTTAACAGTCAAATCTGCTAAAAATCAGTGCTTTTCAGTGATTAACTGTACTTAAATGCTGTTAAAAGTGCAGGTCTATTTGAAATGAGGGAAGAAAGGGAATACCACCGTGCAGCTTCATGCTCACAGTATGGGTTATTGTATATCATTCCCTCCCTTGGTGTATCTAAGTGAGAGCATCCCCTGCTAAATCTGTGTGTTAGATCCTTTCATAGACAGTATTACTTTAAATAGCTTTTTAAAATTTAAAAACAAAGAGGCTTTTGTTTGTTTGTTTTTCCATTTCCAATCCTATTAACAGGTGGCAAGTTCTAAACCCACAAAAGGCAAAGGCTAATTAACTACAAATGTTGAGCAGCTAAGTTGCTGAAGTCTTGGCACAGTAGAATGCAGATGGTAAAAAATCGTAAGTGAATTCATAAAAGAGCAATACTCTGAGGACTATGAAAACTCAGAAAGACCATCTCTGCCTCACGAATCTCCAGGCACACAATCTGGAGATTAGGAAAGTCCCATTACAGGCTTTGTGACTGATATACTCTTACCTAGGGATCCACCCTTGTTTGCAGTCAGAGACAAGTCATTGAGCTAAAAATCTGAAGGATCCATTCATCTGTATCTTCATCTACTTAATCCCTTTTCCTTTCCCTTTCATGGGCACAAGTGAAAAAGTTGTGGATAGTAGAGGACTATCTGATATTTAGGCAGTATTTCTTCTTTGATGTGTCCTCTCCTGGGTTTTTTTAGTATATGCTCAATAAGAACATAAAAGTGGGCACTCTGAAGTCAAATATTAGGCTTCATACAGACTCCAGACTAGAATGTGTGACTTGCATACATTGCAGAAGTTATAAGCATTGTGCATGAGCTCTGACGCTTAGTAAGATAGCCTTACTCCTCTAATCTGAGTATGTTAGAGTTGACAAGTGAAAAACTACTGATACACTGGTTGAATTTTTTTCCATGTGCTGTGACACTCCAACAGGCCAAGTGTTAACCAATGGCTTGATGGAGCAAATTAGCATATAATGGATTTATTTTCCCTCTGGAAAGCAAGAAATCAAAAAAGTACCCAAAGACAACTTCTGAGGTAATATGCAACGCAATTTACATTAAGCCATAGAAATATTAGTACTTTCCTTCCTTCAAATATTATCACTCTACTAAACTTTTAGACTTGACTTGCTATAAGCAAAATTTAATAATCCTTGGTAGTATTGTACATGATATTGCAAAAAGATTTACAGATGCCAGTTTGGATACGCTGTCAGTGGAACTCTGTACAATGGGATTGAACTTGATGCTTCATGTCCCAAGGCTGCCATTTTTAAGAAGCCATGCCAAGGTGGAAGGAAAGACCTTTGAATACAGAGAAGTTACAAACATGAGGTGGGGTGCAAAAGGTTACTGGTTTATTGTAATCCAAGTCTTAGTTTTGTGTTCCAATTAATTCCTTGATATTTTGATAACTCCTCTTGATAAACTATGAAACCCACTTCTATGATACATTCTGCTTTAGCAAAGTTTCACAGCCAGTTGGTCCACATTAAAAAGAGCACTGTTCACTATAACTTTTTCTAAAAATCATCATTTATATAATGGAAGTTATGGTTAAAGGCATACACTCTTAGTCATCATATTGGAAAAACATCTAGTAAACTTCATTTCTATACTGTTGCTAAACAATGTACTGTAGGATTATGCTAATATTAACCTACAAATTATGCAATTTTGTCAACTTGATTCAGCAGAATTAGCACCTTGTAAAAATACACAAAACATCAAAGTAGTATAAATAATTATGTATTAGTATGCGAAAGCATTAACTTTAATACTTAAGGCCATTCTTACAGATAATAAAACAAGAAAACTTGGTTTTGTCAAGCAGCTTCTACAATTAAATTGCTTAAAGAAACAGCTAACCCATTTTCAGAGGTTTTGATGTTTTCATTTTACTTCACAGTAATTCATATCTTTTGAGTGCCTAATTTATATATAATTTACAGTCCCTGTCTGCATTTGAACTAAAAGTGATGATCTCATTTTAGACACTGCTACAATTAGATCTTGCTCCTGGGTATAGCTGTAGGTCCTTTACATATTCTAATCATACCCCTCCACCCTGTCTTTTAGCCACAAAATAGCAACTAATCAGAAATAAAAAAATAAACTGCAATAAAAATAATCATAACAATGCCATCCATCATTCAAAAATGTAATTTATCTTCCCAGAAAGTAGGTTCTGCAGCATTACAAATACATTAAAAACATTATAAATTGCAATTACATTATAAACATTTTTATATTTTGAATTGCATTGATTATAATATTGTTCTTGCCCCAGTGGTCTGCAACTCAATTTCCCATCATGCAGTTATTGATATGATACCATTCAGTGTCAATCACTATAACAAAGACAATGATAATTAAATTGACTATGAGAAAGCAAGACCCTAAGAGTCATTGCTGGTTTTTAGACATATAAATTCATTTTTATGAAGCATGACACCAATAAACTTAATAACCATTTACAATTAATAATAATGCAAAAAATCCATTAGGTTCAATTGAATGCCATGTGTCAATAGTGTAAAAAGAAACACTTCATTTAATTTATAGAACATACATTCTTTCACACTAAATGCAGTTAATATGTATATGAATTTGAACTTCAAAATGTCACTTTTCTTCCAACCAAAAAGCTTTCCTTCATCAGAACAGAGAATATATGATGTATTTTAGACAACTTTGATTAGACACCTGGATGAAAAACAGTTAACAACTTTTCCGTGGAGAAAATAAAAAAGTACTTGACTAATTGTGACCTAGGTGAGAGAGTAGCATATCACTTTGGTAAAGTCCAGATATGCAACTAGAAATGATGGTAAGAAACCTCATTTGAGTTTTGTGCCCAGGCTTCAGAGCCACATCTAAAGTCAGACACTGACCTGGGCTACTTTATGTAAAAGTCCACAGCCCACCCTGCTCACTGGACTCAGCCTAGCTCTGCTTACCACCTCCAAGCAAAGCAGGACAATTGAGAGAGGTCCCTGCCTGCAGTCCCCCACCCCAGCCTTGCTGTGCCCCAGCACTATCAAAAATCTTCCAGTGCCCTCTTCTACCACCAGAGCCTAAAACCTCAAATGGTCTGCACGCTACTGTTTAAACAACACACTGGGCAAATACCTCCACTGCCCTTCAAGATCCTACTACCTATGACTGCAGGACAGTGGCTGGAGGGTGGGGTAGTCGGCACAGAGGACTCAGCCGTGTTCTGGCAAGGGGTGTTAGTTTGTCTGGCCTGCCCAGCTGCACCTGCATCCCACAGACCAAGTGCCCATTAAGCGCTGGAGAGCCTTATGCAGGCTTCCAGAGAGCACCTCTTCCAGTTACATTTCATATGAATAGAATCCACTTTGCACACTTTACAGTGTAAGACATTGCACAATGAGCAGGAGATCCCAACCCACATAAAAATATTTGCAGACATTTTCTGAGTCAATACCATGAAACCTGCACTGTCTGGCTCCCAGGTTTTGCTACTGAACACATAGAATCATAGAATCACCAGGTTGGAAAAGACCCAACAGATCATCGAGTCCAACCATTCCTATCAAACACTAACCCATGCCCCTCAGTACCTCGTCCACCCGTGCCTTAAACACCTCCAGGGAAGGTGACTCAACCCTGGGCAGCCTGTTCCAGTGCCCAATGACTCTTTCTGTGAAAATTTTTTTCCTAATGTCCAGCCTAAACCTCCCCTGGTGGAGCTTGAGGCCATTCCCTCTTGTCCTGTCCCCTGTCACTTGGGAGAAGAGGCCAGCACCCTCCTCTCCACAACCTCCTTTCAGGTAATTGTAGAGAGCAATGAGGTCTCCCCTTAGCCTCCTCTTCTCCAGGCTAAACATGGTATTTTCCAACATAGTGCATCCGTCTTGAAGATTACAAGCATAGTGCCTTTTCCACTGCACTTTGAAGTGCTTGCTTTCTATTTTGGGGGTACATACATAATATTTAACTTAATCTCATAAAAATTTAACATGTTCTAAATTGTGAGACTGAATAACATGATTTATGATTTACCCTGTACAGTCGTCCTGTTCACCTCAAAATCACCCAACAATGGTGGCTTTAGAGCAGGAGGTATAACAGAAAACTGATGATACTAGTTAGTGCCAGCTGTTGACTCTCTGAGCCTGAAAGATATTATTTATCCCATTCAAAGTGTGACAGATCTTTACAGAAATATATATATTGGCATAAGAGAAGTAGTCTGTCTTGTTTCACTGAAAATCATAGTAACAGCAGAGTACTTGGCATTACTTTCTTAAAATACTGATGCCTATATTTGCACTAGTTATTTTTAAATTTTTGGGGGTTTTTTTTGGTCAGTTAAAAACCTTTTTGATAAGTGATTTTTTTTTTAAAAAGGTTTGATACAACTTCATTTAAAACAATTTTTCCTTGTCATTTGGAGAATTCATTTGAGATAAGAAACTTAAGTCCAAGCAACTATTACTAAGTCCTATTGTAAGAGTAGCATATAGTAAACAGTTTAATTTTTCTGAAACCAAGATGTTGATGAATGTTACAGAAATTATAGAAATGGGAAAAGCAGAGAAAATTACATTAATATAAGAGAGCATGCATCATATTACTAAGAAGAAGAAAATATTTCTGAGTTATAAAGAGCCTGTTTGGATAAAATACTTTCCAGTATCTTTTCCATGTTTAACAAAAATATCCTAAATAATTCTGGTATAAGTTAGTACAACAGAAAAAAAACCCCAAACCCCTTACTATACACAGAAAGCATATTTTCAGTACCATTAAAGCTTGATAAATAATTTCTAGAGTGGTAGCATTTGAAAAAAATGCTTTTTATCTTTGACTACTGTGAATGATCACCTATTAAATAAAGTATTTGCAATATTTGGGATAAACATGAAAAATACAGTGCTCTTTGTAGAAAAGCAGCTGAACAATGAAGGTTAGCATAACATTGGCTACTACTACCATTGAAAAGCTCAAAATATTAAATGGGATGGGATTTTTATATATACAAATATATGATAATTCTATGTATTAATTTACAAAAAATAAATGTTCAGATTAGTATGCATATTAGTCTTGTGACTAATGAAAAAATTTAGACACTGTCGATTACAACTTATCAAGCTAGAAGTTCTTACTTCATGAATAAATTTGAAAAGCCATTTTGGTTAACACATGTAATTGTACTACTGGTAATATGGAGAATTTGAACAATGTGCAGCTGCCTAAAAGAGTCAATATCAGGAAGTTATTATCTATATTCTGAATAAAATGAAGTAGAGAACAGGCTGCTCAGCAACTTGATAACTCAGAGAAAAATAGAAGAATAATTACTTTCACTCTCCCTGTAAAATTATGAAGCTAGAGACTAAAGATCTGAGTAAAGTGCCTACATGTTATTACAAGCCTAATGAACATTTGCCTTCTCATTTATTTTCAAGTTAATGTAATATATTGCTAGGAAACTATGACTGCTTAATGACAAATCCCATGTATTCTTTGGTGACTTGGAAACACATTTACTTATGATAATCTCATTTCCTCTTAAAGTTGTTGATTTAGAGCATGTTCATACTGATACATTTTCTGGATTGTGTAATTGTATAGCTAGAAGTAATAAAGCTGTAAGAAATATTTTATTTCTATACTGAATGAAAAGCAAAATGCCTTCCCTTCATTTTTTCCAAGACTGACTGTATGCATCTGTTTGGAAAGCAGAGTCTGAATATGTGCTCAATGCAATAAGGAATTTCAAATGTATTTTCAGAGCAGCCTGCCAACCCTATTACTTCTGGCAGCTTACTACTGATTTTAGGCAGAATTATTGTTGTGCTATTTTGAGTGGCCATTTACCAGGTTTTCACATTATGGCAACCAGGGTAGCCTAGAGGTCCAAGAATCCCTGATGAACGGCTATCATGGATCAAATGTACATGGATCAAATTTATTGCATGTGGACAGCAAATATTGCGGTGGAATCTTGCTCCAGATATTCTAACTGAAAAAGAGGCATGTAGACACATAGGGTCAAATTGAGAGATAAGAGATAGTTGCCCTTATTAGCTCAGCCAACTTTACTATATGATTTGTAAGTATATAATCAGAAAGTTTAGAATTTATTACATTTGTGAAATTAATTCAAGCTTAGTTGCATCTTCACCCTTTCCGTCTTACCTGTCTGCTGCAAAAAAGAACAGAAAAGTCAGACTGTTGAAAGGTGGGACACGAACCAGGGATATACAGATGGAGGTACAATCAGCACTTTGCTGAGACTTTCTGATCAGGAAGTTGCAAACACTTTTAATGCAGAAACTACACAAAAATAATATTACCTCTACAGCCATTGGGACTGAGATCCATCTTAACACATGGACATCAGTGTATCTCAGTAAGCCACCTGGTCATGTTAACCTTCCTTTATAGCCAATGTAGATAATAGATAATATAAATATCTAAATTCAGATATTGACAGTATACTACAGGTATGCTGAAGCTGCAGGGATACGTGTGTTCACCAGTCCCCTTCATATTGAAAACATTTTCAGTCTTAGAAATATACAAAACAAACATTCATATTTCTTCCTGTTCTGTGAACGTGATATAGAAAGGACAAAGTGAATTCCGTACATTCAGTATTTTGCCTTGTCAGGTTTTTTTTGTCAAAAGGAGTCTGAAGCCATATGAAAGCAGGGAGCTGTAGTTGTGACCTCTAACTAATGTTTAGCAGATACAACAGGAATTTGATAAACATTGATAAATAACTTGTTTCTCCTTCAAATGCTTGTCCATGTACGTACAGTCACTTCATGTACTGCTTAAAGTAAGGCCACTCTCAAAACGGACAGCTCTGGAGTGTGTACCGTTTTCAAACTCCCACTTAAGCTGACACCATTAAGATCCTTTAGCATTCTAAGCACTCTTGATTTATAGACTCTTAAGAAGTCACTCTGACTAATTTAAGAAATCAGCTGTTTTTTCAGTGCAGATGAAGGGACTCCATTTACCATACTTGTACGGCACAATTTAGGGTTATTGTAACATGCTGCCTTTGGAAATTAAAAAGGAGTGCACGACATGATCTGAAAAACCAGTATGCTCATGCATGATTTGGATACCAAAGGCCATTTGCCCACAGACTTGCTGAGCACGTTTCCAAGCAAGGAAAGACGTGTCTGGATCTGGTTGGTCACTGAAGACAAATGGGAATCCAGAAGACTCAACTTGTTACAGAAACTTGTTATAGAAATACTGATGGATAGTGGAACTGTGTTTTATATGCTTAGAACATACTTGAGGTGCCTGAAGCCATGACAGGGCACGAGTAAAGGTGGTCACCAATGCAAGTGTATGCTACCACTTGATACATGGAACAGTTTCCAGAAAACCACTATCAGATCTGGAGGTAGCTCTCAGAAGCATAAACTGTGCCTGCCCTGTACAGGTCCAGTAAAGAAACACATTCACATGATCTGTTTATCTGTTCATCATTTATCTCAAAGCATAAAATGGGTGTGAAGATAGCTCAAGTTATTAATTAAAGAAATTGTTGCTGTGATGATGCTAGAAGCTAGGTCCGTACAACATAAGGTGGTTACCTACTGCTGCCACGACCTTAACATATCTTTCTGTGCAGAGGAGGGTCTGCACTGCGATCCTATTCTTCAATCAACAGGGGAAAAACGTAGAAAAGCATTGAAACGCACTGTAAGATTATGCAGTTTCTGTCTTCAGTTATATCCTACCTGAAACTATAGTTTTCTTTTCTTTAGAACTAAACAGAAATCTAGTCTTTTGGGGAACACAGCAGTATAGCAAGAATCAATAGAAGCTGAACAGACATAATCTGTTTGCCTGTTTATAAGAGAAAAGAAGCTCACATATTAAGAGGCTTTGATCTTTCATATAGCCCATATGTCAGTCCCACTGGACAGTGAGAATCAGTCACAAAAAAAAAATTCTGAAATAGAAATTAAAAATGAGCTTCATTTCAAACCATCTGGTTCAGTTTAGCAATATTTATTCACTCACAGCAAAGAAAACAATTAGTAGAATATATATTTATTTAGATTAGCAGTGTTAAAATTAGTCATAACACTGTTACAAGTGTGTTTACAGGTTCATTTAAAATTTGCATTGGGCTCTACTTAATAATATAATTTTACTCTGATTTGAGCACAATAACTTTTATGTTCTTGTAAAATAACATGCAATTATGATGCAAAGAGCTATAGCAAGATTCCAGGCATAAAAAAATTATGAAGAAGAGGGAAAGGTGAGGTTTCCTAACAGTTACAAATAATTTCTAGTTATTAAGTATCCCAGATGTAGATATTTTCAGTTAATACCTTTTAATTGAACTGTCAGGTGTACTAAAAGAGACTTGATAAAAATGTCCATGCTTTGTTACTGCTAACGTGATGTAAATGAATAAAACTTATTTTATTTCTTTGTGGATAAATTAACCAAATAGAAGTGCTGCATGAAGCTATACATAATCTTTGTAGTGTGTATTTCACTAAATGAAGTTTTCATAATTCATATTTTGATGTTTTAGAGAGACCTGTTTTGGTATGACAATTCCCAACTATAAATCTTTTCATTAATATATCACAGCAGAAAGCTTTGGGTATTTTATTAGCATAAAGAGTAGGGCAGCATGCTAGAGCTGCCCATGTTTTGAACTTGCAAACATTACCTTGTTAGCTGGCATATGCTGAGTTTGGAGGTGTGTCTGCTGCACTAAGAGAATTAGGGACTTTATCACCACTCTGTGGCACACAAAACCATTAATCAAGCACTATGATAGATTAAGTCCAGGAACATTTATGGAACGATATACATTTGGACTACTTCTTTCTGCAGCTGCAGCTCCTGGGGGCTAGAATTTGTTTTGTACTAAAAAAAAAGCCACTGAGAACACTTTCTATGAAAACTGTCCATGATCCATAACAAGAATTTTAAATGTTATGGAACACAGGCTTATGCTGAATTTAATATGGATCTTCTAATTTGCCCCCAAAACTAAGGATTTTGGAATTTGAAAATAAAATAAACCTTCCCTTTAAGTCTGTACTTTTCCTTAAAACACAATAATTAGATAGCTTGGGCTGCAGTAACGTTCACTGTTTCATTAAATTTACAGAAGAGAAAATCTAAGCAGGAAAGAATATTAAAGAAGGCTGTGAGCAACACATAGGGGAAGAAGTTACAGTATTCCTGATGGAATAATATAAACTTCTGTATTCTGATACTGATCCTTTTTGTTAGAAGGATGTAATGTCTTCCATGATTATGAATATTTAGCACATTGAACAACTCGGCTTTCACAGGAAAAAATATCGGTGCTCTTAAGAACAACGAGATACAACTAAAGAGTGTGGATTTACAACAGGGACTAAAGAGGCTTTAATTCCTCTGTCTTTATTAATCATATTTCCCACCTCACCCTGCGTCTGGCATCTCAGGGATTTCCAGCCTAGCAACAGAGTTTTCCTCCAGCTCTTTAGATCTGCTTGCCAGATACATAATTTAGAAAGAAATGGCAGTCTAGGCAGCAGTCAGAAAGAGGTGGCAGTGTCTCCTAAAACGCAACCCTACATCCCAATCCCATTTATGGCACATGACCTACCAGTGACTGCAAGAGAATCATTACAGTTTCTAACACTCCTTGGGTAAACGACCAATAATTTCAAAATGTCATTAAATTTTCCTTAGAGTTTACAGTTCTATGGTACAAACTTACTTATCAGTAGAAAACAGCACTGAAGTAGATTTTCACAAAAGGATCTTGAGATTTCCCCTGCTTTGTCTGCAGCGCTAAAGAAAGTCTTGAAAAATCCTTTCTTGCTTACCAGAGTAACCAGTTAACTGCAATGGAAGCTCCTGCGATTGGTTCTCTACAGATACTTTATTCCCCTTCCTTCTGTAACTAGGAAACACAAAGCTATAGTCCCCCGAGGATAAAGTAGTGGCAGCAAAATAGCTCCTTTAAGCTACAGCAACTTCTCCTTTCCAGGAGGGGAGAGAGCTGTACAAGTTCTATTTACAAAATGACAGTCAGCTTGATTTTTCCAAAAAGAAAACCCTTAAAGTAGGTTTAAAAAGGCTCCTGGTGCCCTGCCAGTTCCTGGGGAGCAATATAGCTTTCTCCCATTCATATAATCCCTCCCAAATGGTATGGGAAAAGACAAGCTAAGTTTTTTAACTAGGGAACACCATTTCTTTTGGATCAAGCAGTAGTAAGCTATATTTTTGGTTCTCCAAATCCTGATTATTTCTGATTCAGTCCCAGGTAAATCTAGTGGTTGCCATAGGCACATTCCAGCATCAACAAAGAACTGTTCTGATCCTAGAGGGACTTCTACAGTAAAGTATCTGTACAAAATGGACTGATATAATTATGGAAGTAGTGTGTAAATGGAGAAGAAAGAAACACCTGAATATGCACATAATGCTATGTAAACACAAATAAAAATCCCCAGCCACCCCAAGATCTGCCTCATATTTTTTAGAGAATTCTTACTTTCATTGTTCCTTTAACAACAGAAGGTCAAATAAGTAAACTGAGATTTTAAGAAAATAGTGTTTAAAATTCAAAAGTTATGGCTATTACCTACTTAAAAGAGTAGGGCAGGTGGTTAGCTTGTCTGAAATTAGGGAGAATGAAAGGGTGCTGTTCAGTTATAGACACACAAAAGAAAGGGGGTGAGATGAAGGGTTGAAGGAATCCTATGGCTCCCTGTGCTAGCCAGAGGAAGGCTCAGTAAAACAAGCTGTAGAAGAATGAAATAATCTTTCTTATTTTTGGATGTTTCCCCTAGGGAAAAGTCTACTTACCTATGCTTTGATTCCCTTACATGGCAAATATCCCAAGGCTCCACTTCAGGCAGGTTTACTAGATCGAATTACATCCTTATATTACATAGTTCTGTAATTAATTTACTTTACTTACTATAAATATATCTCCATAGAAAACTGGATAACAGAAGCAGCTGCATATTAGTAGAAATCACACAAAACACACCATTTATATTACTTACAATATCAAGAGTATTAAGATGAGAATCCCTAAAAAAATATTTAATCCTAATTGTTAGATTCTTCAATGTCACAAGTAAAATCTTCTTAACATCTTTTATGTAACTTTGAATAATTCGTTGGTATCTTTAATTTTTTTCTACTAGCAATTTAATTCAGCAGCTATCTCCATCAAATAGTTTAGCTGTGTATGTGCCATATATATAAAGGTACACTTATATCTTTATATGTATATAAAGGTTTTATTTCAGGTTTCAATATATTTCAATATATACTGGTATATATTGATGACTTCACTGTATAATTTAAATTTCAAAACATACTTCAAGTACAAAAATGCCAGCTAGAGGAAATATTTATATTAAAGGATTATCACACCACTGTAGCCAAGATTTCTTGTGCTTTTTACCACTAAGTGTCAAAATCATTGATGCAATAAAAACCCATGACTAAAATTCACTCTTCCTATTCACAGTCCATGTGTCACTGTGGACATGGAGCGCAAGGTTAAATCTGTTTACCACGGTTAAGGCTGAGGTGGCTGAGTGCTGGGTCTCATCCAGGGTGGACATATGCTGCGTAGCCTTCCACCTTTGATAGTCACACAGAAATAGTCCATCTGCAGTAGCTCACTACTTGTCAGGCTGTTGGCTAGATCCGGGGTAATGTATGAAGATTTGGGAAATTTGTAAAACTTAAACCAAAAATAGTGTACCTTTTCAAATCTACTTGTCTATTAATGGTCTTCGTGGCTTTAATAGCCACATTCAGGCTTTGTCCTTCTCCATTAGTCACCAGGTTCAGGGAGGAGCAGCATGAACATTCACAGACCCTGTCTTTTAAACACTCACCAAAACAAAAAAAATAGTAAAGCAAAGTTTCTAATGTGGCAGCTAAACTGGAGCTGCAGGTCACACAGGCAGGTATCCCAGCCTTTCCGGCCCTGACCAGACTCACTGGGACCCACACCCCTGCCCATAAGCCCCACTCTAGACCATATAGAACTTAGAGCTTTGGTATAGTTAGCTTGGCTCCTGATAGGACCCCTCGTCTCCACTCCTGTTGTTGGCCTCATCTCTTGGATGAACTTTGGACCTATGTAGTAGCTTTGTTTCCAGTCCTGTCTCTGGCCTTATGTCCTTTGGCTCTTGACTAGGCTGCCTGGATGGACCCTGGTCCTGGTTCATTACTTTTTGCCTCAGCTGGGACTATCCATGGAACTAGTACCCACACCCACTTCTGCCCACTCGGGTCAGATGCTGTGCTACTGTGCCTCCGTAAGGGCACTGCAGGTACTGGGGTCACTTCTGGCTCCTGGCTTGTCCTCTCTTGTGGAAGAGTCCTACTCCTTCTGCTACCAGACACAGAGGTCCTAATCTACAGTAATATTGTATAAATACTGATCAGTTGTGCAATGCAAGAAGTTTCATGACTATACATTGTTTTAGCACATAAGTTGCAATCGATTTTCTGTTGATATCATAAATATGGTATGTTATGTGTACAAATATACTGTAAACCTACATCTATGAAGCTAGTTTACAGAAGTAAAAATCCTTCCACTGTAGTTGTAAACTCCACTGAGCATTATGTGATCTGCAGAAAAATATTGTGTTGGTCAACCCCACTGCTGCAAGTCTCTCACACTAAAATGATGTCATTAACAACCTGTCGTACTAACAGTTTCACAAATAAGAAACAAGAGGCCGATATATTTCTGTTGCAGAGGATGAAGAGGCCCTCAGCTATTAAGGACAAGCTGAAACAGACCACTTTGCTCCTTTTGGCTTCTGGTGTCAGCAGTCTCAAAACTGTCAGTAGACTTGTTCTCATCAACCTCTTAGGGGAAGATGAAGTTGCACTTTGTTCTTAGGCTAAGAAATCATGAGCCTTGAGGTCACATTTAGCTCACTAGATGATTAGATGAATTTGTATGTGCAGTCTCCTTTACAAATATTACTGACAGTAGTGGAAAGCATACTGTTGGGCTGTTTTAGAAATACCAAATTTCCAAAATAGCTATGCATTAATGACAGTGGTACATTGTTTACTCATCTTCCTCATTACTTAGGACCAAATCAGAGTATAACAAAGCTATGCTGTTAGCTATTGCTGTTCATTCTCCATAACAGGTAAGGAATTTGGGTTATTTTATCAGCTTGGCAATCTTCATAAAATGCTAAGCAAACAACCTGCTGTCATGTAACCTAACGGGCGAGGAACATTGATTGCATTTACATAGGTGATGATAATGAAAAACAGTATTAAAAAAAGAAAGTGAAAAAGGAGGAACAGAATGAACTTATGTACCTCAGTGTTCTTTCAAGACAGAAATGTTGTTCTGAAGTTAAATAAAAGAGAGAAAAAATTTTAGAGAGTTAAAACTGGTTTGTTTTTTTTTAAAAAAAACCCCACTTCTGTTGTATAATCCACTGTGTAATGATCAGATAATTTAAAGTTAAGGTAGAGAATAATCATTGCATGTGCTTTGATATAAGCTGAAAGCTTATAAAATATAAAAATCTTTGATAATGGTAAGTCCTGGAAAGCTACCAGGTGCTCATAGGTTGGGGGTTGGGTTTTTTTCCCCCAAAATTATCTTCTCCTACTCTACATGCGGACAAAAGTTATTCAGTATTGCAGAAGCACACATGCCTCAGAAGTCAACTCTGTGGTAATCTTCACAAAAAATGTGCACCTCTTCTGTCTCCAGCAGAACTTTGGAAAGTATGCTCCCAGAGGTACAAGTTATGCTAGCACAAAGGGCAAGCTGAATCAAGAATGACATTCTCAGCTTCAGTCTCACTTGTCTCTCTTCCATTTAAGCATGGGGAGAGATCAAAGGCAGTTCAGTAAGGTGCCCCAAACAGCTATGTTATAAATCTTGGTATTTCTGCTTTGGCTTAGCATGTTACACAGTGCTTGGATGATGACAAGAATGTTCTGCATTACTGTTTCAGCATTCATAACGGGTACTCTCAATACTCTCTATTCCACCTTTCTATGTTATTATTCTAGTCTCTTCCTTGCTTTAGCTACTTTGGTGGAGGATGACTAGACTAGGGAGTTAAATGTAACCATTTACTGAAATAACTTGAGTTGCTGAAGAAAAAGGATATGCTGACAGCAATTAGTTCCTATCTTGTCTTTCACCAGACAGGACACTAAAGGTAAATCCAGGCGGGAATTGACTGGGAGACTCCAGTTGACTGATAAGTTTCTTTATATGAATGCTTTCATAAGTGATTGAACATTATTGCTCCACAGATCATAAACTGAAATAAAAGTTTGTTGCAAAATTATTTCTATCTCTTTCAGTAGTCATGAGTTCTAGTTCTCTTTTCCTACTCCTTCTATAGCATTCCAACATACAGTGTCATAAGAAAGAGAAGAATCAGCATTAGAAACACAGAAAGCAAGTAGTTACCAAACCCTTGTTTTCTCTTGCCGTGGAACTGCAGATCTCTTCCTCTTAGTCTAGTATGGATGACTGCCCTCTCATTTTTACAAAGGAAACTGACAAACCACCCAATCACACAGGTGTTGTTTACAAATCTGTCTGTGTTTCCAGAACTGATGCAAAAATCCCATCATGAACAGTTCCGTATGTGCTGTTGAGACTACAGCATATGATTATTCTAAGGCAGAACTGTACTCGATATACACATATTTCCTGAAAGTTTCATAGTTTAGAAAAAGAGGTGCTTGAGAATTGCATCAATCGTCTTCTTCATTTTTTGTTTGAATATTAAGTAAGGAGTGAAAAAGGACAAATGGGAAATGCCACATACCTTTCTTTCTTTGAGTGTCAATTATTTCTTCTTATCATTCCAAAGATTTTACTTTATTTTTATTTTGAATGAAAGATTTGAGTAAGGAACAAGACAGCATCAGAGACCAGAAATGGCGACTGTAGTAGTGCACACACCATTAGTGGATTTTTGGGATGGATAATAGAAACAATTTTGCTAATAAATTCATGTCTACCTATATTTCCCTCTTAGTGGCATCCAAATACTTTTTTTCTCAAAGTACTTTACATTTTGCCATCCTAGCTCCTTCTAACTTATCTTTCTGGAAATCCCTCCTATGTCTGGCAGAGTTTGAAAGATCCTTTGCAATCAAAGGATCTTGCTTGACCACTTACTAATTCATGTCCTTGCTTGGCTTTTTGGCAATTCACATGGGAGAGAAAATACAAGATGGTTTGTCAGGATTCCAGGAAAGGAAGCAGAAAAATTCTCCGTTCCTGATCTATACTCCTCTCTACAACTTCATGCTCTGCCATTATGATTTTCCTCACCTTCAGTGAGGACAGGGGAGGGATTTGTTTCCCTATGTCTTAATAGAAAAAGTTTTTAGGTGGGAAAACCTAGGAAGGAATGACAGCAAAATTATTGTGTTCCTGAACTGGAAATTTCACAATTTATGGGTTATTCTGGTGTTTGAAGAGTTATTTTCTGGAACAAAAGAAAATCTTGTATATTTATTATTGAGTTGAGTGGCCCATTGTGATCAGACAGTTGGGGGAATTCCAGCTTGTCAGATTCCTCCAGTCTATATTCCAAGATTATATTTAAGATCACCATGCTTTTGGAGTACTTCTTGGAAACAAGCCCTTCCCTGCTCAGGTTGTGGAAGAAGACATTAGTTCACAGGATGCATAAAGACTTCGGGAACTGACCAAATGATTGAGCAACAAAATTAGAAAGAAGAGACACAGTTTAAGTGGCATTACTATTGTGCCAGAGGATTTGAAGACAGTAAAGAGAATTGTTGGTCTGTTTAGTGCACTGCAGGGTTATTAGAGGAATTTATTTCTAGGCTTGCAGGCTCCCACAGTGTCTAGTAAAAGCATCAATTCAGAAATGCAGCGACATTTGCTCCTTTCGGTTATCGACAAACTACAGTGCTTGCCATTAATCGCCCTGACAAAATGAAAATGCAACATTATTCGGTAAAGTATTACTATGACTTCTGTTTTTTCACTGATCTACCATGTTGTTGAGTGCTGTAAACACAGGCAAAGTACAGACCTGTGTGTAGAGCAAAAGGAAAAAGAAAAACTTTTAAAGATTCATAATTAAAATGTATTTGAGCTTGGGGTATCTGCATTAGAGCTATAAGTTTTCTGACTTAATTTTCTTGCTCGATCATATTAGAAAAATGGCTTCTAAAAATAATTTTAGTTGTAAGATGCTGCCCAGCCTTTCAACTGTCTACAAGAATCAGAAATATGTTATTCCACCATAAAAAAACCTTACTGCAAATTCTTAAGCTCATCATTTCTACACTGAAATCAGAGAGAAAACAGAAATAAGTCCAGAAGGATGGGAAATCCTTATAAAGTCTAGAGAAAAATATTACTGTAACAGTAGGTGTCTGCGCTACATTTTTGTTGTACATGAAGACTCGTGAATTTGAGAGGGAAGGAACAACTCAGTGATTCCACAGATTTACGTTTTATCTCAGTTTCCAGCTAGTCAGAGGGTATCTTGCATTCTGACAGAAAGAGAAAATACACTGGAAAGATGGGAAAAGCAATTTTCGTGTTAACTTTGCTTTGCAGCCCACTGAGAGCACTTTCACTGCAAAACTGCCCCCTAGTGGGGGTCCCACAATGGTCCTTCTGTGTTTTACACGGAGACCAAGCCGTTTTCCTGCAGTGCAGTCCTCTGCTGTGCCTAATCCTGCCTTAGAGACTGCCACGTCTCAGACACAATATGCAGAAAGCAGGGGCTAAAAAAAGAAACTGAAGGGGAAAAATAGAAAAAAACCCCACCCTGTAAGTGAAGACTGCAATCTTATCTAAAGCAACACATATAACCTGACAATGCTTTGTCTAGTCATGAAAATGAGAGCAATTTCCAAACATTTTGGTATTTCACACACCTGCTGCCACAGTATCTCAGCCCCTCTGTGCACTCATAAAGATGGTACTTGAAAGAAATGATGCTCTTGTGGGTACAAGTTGGAGATGGAATTTAAGGTTCTCTTCTTGGAAAATAAGAATATTTGTATCTGATCTTAAAGAAGTGTTTGAATATCACAGCTTTTCCAGTCTTATTTATAAAATTAGAATAACAGATTTTTGTACGATCTTGTGAGGTTTTTTTTACCTGAACTTGTGAGGGAAACAAAATAAGAGGCTAATAGAACATTATATGGAATTAATTTAAGAACTGCTTAATATGTAAGACAGCTTCCATTATTGTTTATGATATCTTTGCATGTCATCATTAACCATATGACACCTGAGTAGAAACATCTTGTGTTACACAGGCAGAAAACATTACTGAAGATTTTGTCAGAGTGCAGTAGTCAATACTAAATATCACGGGTCGTGAAAGAGCAATATGCCTGGAGTGGCTCTACAATACTATGACTTAAAACTTGAATTGCAAAAATGTGTACCATTTAGGAAGGTGTAAGAAAGCATAATCTTAGAAAAGGGCAGACTTAGGCCTTGAAATAACAAAATATTCAAAAATCATCTTGATGGCTTTTAGTGAACTGTTATTTAGCAAAACCTGCAAATCATTTTGATTTTTTCTTAGTACTACACAGAAAGAAATTGAAATTACTGTATTTACATGCTACAATAATATATAAAGCCTGTATTAAACACTGAAGCATGTTAATTGATATTTCAAGAAAAAGGATTAATAATTAAAACCTTTTTCCAGCCTATACCCCTAAACAATTAATTTCTTCACTTAATGAGTTCAGACTTTTTACTGTTTCAGAATGCAATGATGATCTCAGAAGCTGAGATTTACTGGTTTTGTCAGCATCATATTTTCAGCTTTTTAAAAACCAAAGTAACAATTTTATCATAGAATCATGTCATAGACTCATAGCACAGAATCATAAAGTGGTTTGGGTTGGAAGGGGCCTTAGAAATCATCTAGTTTAAAGCCATCACCCCTTGCCCTATCACAAGTCCCTGCTAATAAGTGTGTCCTCATCATTCTCACAGGCGATTTTTATGTATTGAAAGGCTGCAAAAAGATCTCCTGGGAGCCTCTTCTTCTCTAGGCTGAACAAGCCTGATTCTCTTAGTCTATCTTCATAGGCGAAACACTCCAGCTGGGTTCCCCTAGACTCACTTTGACAGATCCATGTCATTCTTATGTTGGGGGGCCCAGAGCTGGACACTGTACTCCTGGTGGGGTCTCATGAGAACAGAGTAGATTGGGAGAATCACCTCCCTCAACCAGCTGGTCACTCTTCTTTTGATACAGCCCAGGATACTGTTGGCCTTCTGGGATGCAAGCACATATTGGTTGCATATGGGTCATGTTGAGCTTCTCATCAACCAACACCCAGGTCCTTCTCTTCAGGGTTACTCTCAACTCATTCCCACCCAGCTTTTATTTGTGCTTGGTATTGCCCCAACTCATGTGCATATTGAAAGCTTTAAAAACACTTAAATTTTGGCATACAGTTCTGAGATAATGGATGAAATCTGTGACAGCTGCTCAATAAATACTAAATACATGAATTCTAGTCGTCTGAATTCCTAAAAATGTGGTTTTATTCTAAACAACTGCTGAAAGTACGAGCATATGGCATTTTTTCTCTGAGAACATAAACATAAGCATTTCCTTCTTCTTCAGGGAATATAAGCCACAAATTGTTGATTTTATGCCTGTTCAAAGAATATTTAGAATATTCTTTAGCTGCATTTTCCCTATATTTTGCTTTTCAGTAACTATACTACCAGACAAAGCATACAAGTATTGATAGCTTATTTTGTTCTTTAATATATTCTCTCATTTTGATTGTAGAAAATTCAGTTTCATATTATCAAATCACTCTATAGTCCACATGAATTCTTTCTCAAAAGATAAAAAGATTGTAGTGAAGTAGTGACTGATGTACTCCAGGACCTGACACTCATCTTATTTGTATTTCTGCAGAGCAGGGAGGTAATTTCACTGAAAATAATTTGGGAACATAAGGCAGAAATTCAGTACAAGTGGTTAGAATCACTGTAAAAGACAAAAAGGTAACAGGGAATATGAAGAATCTCCTCTTTTTGACCCAGAAGTAACACAAGCCACTCCTTTCTTAGGCTGGCATTAAACAACTGCATACACATATGCTTAACTCTAAGCCAATGAGGCCAATTTACACATACATGTTTTTACATTTACATGTTTGGAGGTTTCAATTCAATCTGTCTCTAGTGTGGGACAGTAGACTAAGTGCTCAGTTGCAGCTGACACACATTAAGAGTGTTCCTGGGGCATATCTTCAGAGTTTGTTTAACCCAACAAGAGTCTAGTTCTGCTGCTCCAAAAGTCCTTAGCATGAATTAAATTGTGGTGGGGACAATCAGAAGATCATTTTCAAAAGTTCTCTTCTGCTCTGAACTAAAGAAGTCATCCATCAAATAGACCAATTTAAGGCCTCCTATTGCCCAGGGTGACCTTCCTAGTAGTGCGTGCTCTTAAGCATTATATCTCAAGACTAAGCTCACAAAACCAGTCATAGAGCTAAGCTTTATGGCATCCAAGTGCTATGCATAAATGTGTTTTAACTTGAAAACACTGTACTTCCAGTTTCAGTTTAGCAAAATAAAATGCTGTGTCTGTCAACAAAATCTGGACCCTGAGCATTATAAAGATGAACAGTTTTCTTTACCATTTCTGTCTCAAAATGGTTCCAAATATGACTCCAATGTCTCTCAACCTGAGAGGGCACAAGTTCTAAAGCCAAGTGATTAAAAGTAATTTCATACATCCATTCTACTATAAACACACAGATATGTGTACAGAAGATTCAGTTCATAGCAATACACGTTATACTTGGGAAAGGAAATTTATGGCTAAGAAAAGCAGTTCTGTAGCCAGACACAGCACCTTTCAGTAACAGCTAACAAAAAAGGTACAAACAAAAAAGGGGGCCCTTTGTTGAACATTGACGAAGCGAAATCAAACAGTATTGCATTTAGAATTTTATTAACTAGAGCTGACAATAAAGAATTTGCATGTTAAAAAATGTTTGCATGTTATACAAAATGATGAAGAGTAGGAAAACTGAGAAGACATTTCTGAAAATCTGCGTAGTTAGAAAATACATTTACAGTTTTTAGGTTGTTAAGAAGCAGGTGCTGGCACTTTTTAAATCTCTAAAAGATCAAGAAATACAGTCTTTGGGAAATAAGATGGGCAGATGCCTCAGGACCACAGAACAATAACTTCTGATTATTAACATATTCTACAAGTCTGTATCAAGCAGGTTCTAGATGGAGACTGCAGGAAATCCTAATGATGAATGAATGAGACTTCAGATGTCTTAAGAGGGGCATACTTCTATCAGAAGGCCCTAGATTCCTTGCAGAATTTTCCACTGGATCCAGTACCTTCTACCGTGTTAAATAAGCAGTAGGTACTTTTTCCACAAGTACGACATCAGAGTTACATAACAATAAATATTTTAAAAATCTGAAAAGGACAATGAGCCTCTAGGAAGGATAAATACTAGCAGGGTCTCCCCAATCCTTTATGTTCATAGGGGTGGTTGAAGGGGAAAGGGAACTACTGGAAGCAGGTGATGGGCAAGTTAAGAAATATGTTTGAGAACTGGACCCATACAAGTCCCTGTGACTAAACAGGCTGCACTTCAGAATGCTGAGAAATGTTTGTGAAGGCTATGTCCTATCATTTCTGAAAGCTCGTAGAGATCAAGGACAGATCCCTGACAACTTGAGAAAGGCAAATGTTGCCATTGTCTTCAAAAAAGGCCAAAAATTCTGTCCAGGGCACTACAGGCTAGTTAGCTTCATTTCAGGTCCTGAGAAAATCACTGAAGCATAGAATGATTTGGGTTGGAAGGGATCTTACAGATCATGTAGTTCCACCTCCCCTGCCATGGGCAGGGACACCTTCCACAATTGCTCCAGTCGCAGGGAAGACCTCTTAGAACAAAGAATAATGTGATTGGGAACAGTCAGCAGGGATTTACCAAGAATGGAACATGCCTGATGTATCTGATTGTTTGCTACTATAAAACACTACAGTTTGTGGATGATGGAAAACAGTATATATAATTTACTTTGGAATAAGGTTTTCAACACTGCAGAGGAAATTTGTACATCATTTGGAACGATACACTACAGTTTGGATGGGTGGGCAATCAAATGGGTAGAGTTGGTTGCACTGTTAATACATTGGACTCTGGTGGTCAGAAAAAAGTGGAGTATCAGAGGTGCCCGTCACAAATGACCTCAAAGAGGTAACAGAATGCACCTTCATCAGACACAGATGGTATCTACATCATAGAATCATGGAATGGTTTGGATTGGAAGGGACCTTCAAAGATCACCTAATCTAACCCCCTAGTACTGGGGATCACAGAACTGGATGCAGTAATACAGATGGAGTCTCACCAGAGCAGAGTAGAGGGGGGAGAATCACCACCCTCGATGTCCTTCACAGGGCTGCCCTCAAGCCGTTCATCAGACATCAGGGTGAAATCAGGGGTGAAAAAGTCAACGTGTGTAAGTATAGAGCTGTCATTCAGAAAAACTAGACAGGCTTGAGAAGCAAGCCAACAGGAACCTTGAAATTCAACAAGGATAAATGCAAAGTCCAGTATCTAGGAAGGACGAACCCTTTGCAACAATAGAATTTGGGAACCGGTTGGTGGTCCTGTGGGCAGCAAGCAGGACACAAATCATCAGCGTGCCTTGGCAGCAAAGATGACCATCCTGGGGTGCGTTAACAGCAGCACAGACAGAAAGTTTAAGCATTGCCCCTCTTCACTCAGTACTAGTTCATCTAGAACACTGTGTCCCATTTTAGGCCTGCCAATAAAAAAAAAAAAATGGAGTGTGTTCAGCAGGGTATCACCAAGCAAGTCAGGGCATTGAAGCACTTATTCTGTGAGCAGAGGCTGAAGGAACTGGGTAACAGGTAGCTTCATTGAATCCAGCAGCAGCCTTCCAACACCTGGTCATAAGGAAGAAACAGCAGGGGTCTTCTCAGGGGTGCATGGTAGGAAGATGAAAGACAAAAAGCATAAAGGGAAATGAAAGGTTCAGACTAGATATAAGGAAAAACAAATCAGCATGAGGACAGTCAAGATGTGGAACGAGTTCCCAAGATGTTGTGCAGTCTCCATTGGTGAAAGTGTTTAAGACCTGCCTGGCTAAAGCTTTGAGCAACTTGGTCAACTAGTGCTGACACTGCTCAGTGCAGATGTTACACTGGCGAAGTTCCTGAGGTCCTTACTGACCTGAATTATTCTCTGATTCTTACTTACATTACTTAAGCAAATGAAAAACTCCTATAAGTCACCATAGCTAGATCTTGCAAAACACTTCTATCAGGAGCTCAGTACAGAAAACTAAAGAGCACAGAGATAAATTCCTAAATGAGATTCTAGTGACACTCTTCAAAACTAAAAGGCTAAGCAAAGAAAAGATATATTTTCTTTCTATTTTTAAACTAAGGAAATCAGACTTCAATGATTGTGCTGTCCATCACTCATTTCCGACAACAGATTTTCTAGCTCCTATAATCCATATTCAACCAAATCTGACAGGGAAGTATCAGGCCTAAAGATAATTATGTTATGTGATTTTGGAAGCTTGGTTGCTTGAGAGAACATCGTATTTGTTTTGCCACTCCAGGAAGATAAGCAGAGGTTCACTGTGGTCCAACTCTGTTTGGCAGATGTATTCCAGCCAGCCAGATAATGTAGACACAGATCCAGAATACAGGTATGCTCTGCATGCTGTGGGACACGTATGTGAATTTTTGTTCTTGTTTTCAAACCTTGGCACCTCACTTCTTTTTAATTTTGTTGCTGTCATTCAAGACTTGTAGACAGTAAGAATAAATCAGATCATCTGTGCAGAACTGAGGCTATGCAATCTTACAGTATTATCTTCATGTAACCCTAATAGATAGAGAGCTGCATGTAACCCTAATAGATAGAGAGCTGCCTCAAGGTCTTAATGAAGTTATCACTAAACCCAATTTTCCTGAGTGATATCAGGCATAATGATATAGCAGAACAGTAAAATAATTGTCCTTCTTATTTTACTTCAGTGTAAATTCCTAAAGAATGTTTTCAACCTCATGCTATGACTTAATCCCTCTTTTACTGGAAAAGCAACTGGACACTTAAGATAATTACCGATCAGATGAAATATTTTAAAATGGAAGCGTAATCTAAAAAAAATTATACATTCCAGGAAGCAACAACGAATATTGCATCAGAAATAACTACTTGCACTAGATCAATGGCATAGTCGTCCCAAAACAACAATAAACAGAAAACAGGCATTTTGCTTACTTTTTCAAAAAATATCTGGAATGCTCTGTTTCAGTTTAAGATGGGAATTTATTTTCTATGTTAAATAAAACAATATTTGTGGTTCCCCAGATAAATAAATACAAGACTAAATTAATCTCAAGGATATAGATTACAACATTTTCTGGAATAGTGATTAGCTATGTGCAGTGTAACTAGTGCTCTAAGAATAAGCCAGCGCAAGTAGTTTTTTTCAGGTTCATTTTCATAATATTCTGGATCAAACCAAGAATATTGACTACTTTTTGCCCAAAGCACCTCAAACACTGACTTTTCCTTCAAGAAAAGGATATCTGAATACTCACCAACTCTATTGAGTTGCTGAAGGTCACCATGACAGAACACTGAACTTTCTAAGTCTCAAACTGTTACTACCAAAAACTTGTTGCTTTCTACCCTAAACTTGAAGTGTCTTATTTGTCTCTTTGGCATATGGAGTATATATAAAGTATTTAAGAAAAGAAAAAGAATTTCATTCAAATACCTTGGAGGAAGAAAGAGAAAATCTTATTTATCAGATGATACCTACAACATGAACACAGCTGAAAAATGACAGTGATGAAAATAGTATAAACCAGAAAATTTTAACTTCAGACTTAGCCACAGACATTAAAAGACTGGGGTCCCTCTACTGACAAAACATGCTCTCTCACAAGGTACTTAAAGTAGATGTGCACTGCACCATGGCAACTAGAGAGCAGCAATTCCTTAAAAAACATCAATGGAACTCTGCAAGGAGCTCACCTTAGTACATCCATTGTGTTAGACCTAATGGCTGTTCTGCAACACCATCCTTCACTCTGTGTACAGTTAAATATTCATCCAAGTAAAAAAATCTTGCACAGCACAATGTAATGATTCAGTACCAATAAAGAAAGCATAACTTGTCAACATTTAGAAAACGCAATAGACATCATCACAAATAAAGTTTCAGACCTAAGGATATCCTGTAAGTCTCTTAGGCCATGCCTAGATTGATGGATGTAGCTAAATGTGAATGAGCTCTGCTAGTGTTCTGAAATGGTTGGATACAAATCAGGACTATCTGTGAAATTACATAACTATCCTAGCATACCATTGTCCCTAAAGCAAGTTTACCCTGTATCTCATCTGTTTAATGGTTTACGATACTGACTGCAGGGTCATATTATTTTCTATAGATGACATGAAGGCCAAGACAGTTCATCTCCAGACATCTCAGAACCTATTTGCTCCTGCCCATATTTGTCTTCATACATATTCACATTCCCATAGTTCTACAGTCTTATTCATGACTAAGCTATTCATTTCAGTGAAATTCTTTTAGTTTGCACAGCAGAAAAAGCCTTTACAATATTTCTTGTATAAATGTAACACATTTTTGTCACTCAGCGTTTTACAGTAAAGTTATGCTAAGTTATGCTGATTGTCAGGCTTGGGGGCTGGTGATTTAAAAGATTCTTTTTCAGCTGAAACTCTTTCACAGTACAAACACTTGCTATTTAAGATGAGATAATTGGATCTACTTATTAAAAGAAATTCAGAATTAGTTATTTTCACCTTATTTTACTATACAGACACCTTCAGTTGCCATATCAAGAATTGTCTGTGCTAAGCTCCATAAAACTAGCTGTATGACAGTGATTTAGCGAACATGATTCTCTTCCCGAAAGCTACAGTATCATTTCTCATACTGCCTCAAGTTTGCTATTCAAATGTCGACAAATAGTTTTAAATTTCACTTGTAGCTATTCCACTCAGATGTTCTAACACATATTGCCCTATGAAAAGAGTCATTTTAATGACTATGTATAAGGCAAAAATATTTCCCAGCTTATGCTGTAAATTAAATCCTTCTAGTTGCAAACCAAGGAACAGAAACATTGCCATACATTTTGGATTACTTCAGATTATAAATATTGACAGAAAACCTTTTCTTGACTGTCCATAATTAAAGCATTTATACATTGCATTACACCTGTTTCTTATCCATTATTTTATACCTATTAGCAAGCAGTTAAGGAACTGATGAAACCTACCAAATGTTAACTTGATGGTGTGATATTATGGGGGCAAATGAAGTGGCAAATCAGGTGCAAGAATTTGATTATAAGACAACTTCCATGGAGAGTATTTCTATACAGTAAGTAAGGTATGGGAATAAATTAACAGCTCACCTTGGCTATAAGAGTCAAGTATCATAAGCAGTGTCCATTCTGCCCTTTTCAAAATCTAAATGAACAATTTCAGGTGCTGTGAAAGAAAGAAAAAAAAAACCCAAACAAAACCCCTTCCCTGTATATAACTAAGCCCTGGTAACTACTTTGAGATTAACATTAGAAAGGAAACAATTTCCTTCTCTGCTTGAGGATGAAATAATCTGTTCTGGTTTTCACTCTCGTCTTGAATTCCAGGCCAAGCGTAAGCCTAATAACAAGACTTGCAACCTCAACAGAAGTACGTGAGTGGTTACTCTTAGGTGAGGGAGCAGCCACTATTTCTCCCTTTCTCTCAAAATACCTAGGCCTTCCACAAGTTGCTTTTCTCCCTGTATTAAAACAAAGCCATTCTTGTCATTCGCTTCATCAGATTTAGGGCAAGGAACAAAGAAATGCTGACGGCACTTAGTGAAAAAGAGATAGAGAACAACATGTTTACATACAGATTAAAGTATATAGTTTTGTTATACTCTCTAGTTTGAGATTAATCTCCTCTAATTTTATCTATCTAAAAGTACTGTGTCTAGTCTTATGTCATCTAGCCTGCCTGAAGAGTCAATGGATCTACTATGTACTACAACAGATAGTTATCTGTGAAAGAATTCCCTGGAGCATTTAATTAAGAAAGAATCTAGTTAAAAGTACTGTAAAATAGATAATTAAAATTTGGATATTTAAAGGTAGATCAGATAACTCATGTCTTCAAAGTCTGCATACATGTGGAGCATTGTTGCTGCCACAGATGAAAACTGGGAATCCAAAACTGAGAAAATTTGAGAAGGGAAACGTAAATGTCCTAAACAGCCCACAAGGATACCTAACACATACTGACAAGGTCAGCTACAGTAATTCTATTTTTGTGTTCCTTAAGATGTGACTGTTTTATCTTTATTTACAGTTTGGGTAGCTGGATGTTTTGGGAGGTAAAATAGTCGTAAAATGGACAGCCACAGGGGATTTCAGTCTCAAGCACAGATTTATAGTGGAATGTTAATGAGAATCCCTGTTAGATTGGCACAGCATGAATGAGAGAGTTGTGCCCTCCTGAAGCAAGAGATAGAGGCCATGCAAGATGTCTTCAGGCATCTAAATGTTTCTAGAAACCTATATTGAAGCAAGGGGATTTCCTCAGTGTTGTAATACTACCTGGTTTTGCATTTGTCATTTGCTTATACATATTAATCTAAGATGATACCTTGTATTCTGTAAAGGGATTTATACTGTGAATGCATCATCTGGGTTGAATCCAGATATTTCAGTGTTATATCTACATGTTTTTACTTTATCTAAGCAAGCACAATACAGAGTGGCTGGCTCTGCAGCTATACAGGATGCACACAGGTTACTTAAGCTTGAAAAAATAACGAATTTTGTTTCTTTTCCCTAATATCTTAACCCATGCATCAGATTGAGCCTCAACTAAACAGAATATACCAGTAAGGAATTACAATTTCTGCTGCCATGTGCTGTTAGAATTATGACCACAAAGTATAATTATTTCTCTGACAATGAATAGATTCTTTATGTACAATACACTTTTCATTAGGCCTTACTGAGCTGATCAAAAGTTATT
Source organism: Phaenicophaeus curvirostris (assembly GCF_032191515.1). Lineage (NCBI taxonomy): Eukaryota > Metazoa > Chordata > Aves > Cuculiformes > Cuculidae > Phaenicophaeus > Phaenicophaeus curvirostris. The sequence continues at coordinate 122,715,173 of NC_091392.1, read as the reverse complement.
TTAAAGCTACTCACAAATATTTAGCAGTTGTACTGCTGTACAAAAATGAAAATCATTCTTAGTATAAGCATATTAACAGGTTCTTTATGGTTTCCTCTTGTTATTATAAAATACTATATATATCACAGCATTTTTGCTCACACCCTTTCAGTGAAATATTGACTGTTGTTTTACAGTAAATACAGCATGAATGCTTATTCAAATACAGGAAATGGGCTAAAGTGACAAACTAAAACAATAAGGTTTTTAAATACTGTAGAGATGGACTTGTAATGCCATTTGAGTATGTATCATCTCAATGAATTTCTGTCAAACTGGCACATGCTCTGCTGTAAAACCAAACTGAAAAACATTTTTATTTCTAATTAAAGGAACTCACTATAAAGTTAATTACAAAGTATCTAGATAATATGAATCATATATTCCAGGAAGTCTATTTCATACAAAAGAATTCAACATTAATGTTTTTATTGATTTCTACGAGACTTAGAGCAAACACTCTACTAGTAAATTCAGGGATAAGGAAAGTTAGTTCTTCCATCTATCATGGTGATAGTTGACTTTGCATTTACTTAAATAATAATTTCCTAAAAACAATATTCAGAAATGAACATGGTATAGTATGTTTCTGTAACCTTTCAAATATGGAATATTCACATTCAGTTAGATAAACTCCCTTGAAATCAAGAGAGAGCTCCAATAATAATTCCAAAACTCCTAAAACATCACCATCAATAGCATATCTCATAAACAGAGTTTCATCCATGTCTCAAGGGCAACTTACACTGATGTTTTTCACCCCTTGCTAGAGGCAAATTGCTAAAGGCCATATTGTCTTCCTTCATCTCCTCCCTATAATTCCTGTGCAGTCCAAATGCACTGCACAAAACTGCAGAAGCTGTACAGATCTGCTTAGTGTTCAAAAGAAAACACTGAAACAGTGACACAGTAAGAATGACACCACAAACAAAAGGATTTAAAAGAAAAAAAAGTTGTGCGATTCCAGACAGAAGTCAAGCTTAACCTCACCTTAAGTTGCCGCTCACCATACTAAAAGAGGATGACTCCCCGAGGCAAATGCCTGCTGCAGTGTAACTGTACTTTAGACTTCTCTAGTGCCTTTATATTAGAATCTCTTTCTATTATGCAATGTAATAATTATTTTGACATTAAGTTACTTTTTTTCAGAACCATGATATTGATTTTAAGAACAGTTTCTGGGATAAGAGATATTTGTAAAATTAAGTGTAGTGTAAAAATGGATATTCTAGCAAATTTTAATCTGTTGTTTTTTAGGGCTGCATATGAAATGAAACTTTATATGTCAAGTTTTCAGCATTGTCTAAAGACCTAATTCTGTAAAATTCATATGAATGGACAATTTCAATGAATGGAACTAGTCATATGTAAGGATTTTCAATATCAGGTAGTTTATGTTCTCAGAACAATTGTAAAGGGCTTTGTGGTAACTCAATAAATGCTTGAAACTATGATGTTTTTAAAGGAAAATGTATTAACTAACTCTTAAATATCTCATACTGAAAGAAAAATTTATAATATAAATCACAGAAATCTATGGAATTTCTGGAATTAAAAGGGATTTTGCTCTAATGCACCCATCAGATTTTTAAATCAAAATTACAGGTACAACAGACAAAATGCCTAACTCTACCTCAGGGTAAAGGTATGTGGTTTACAATGATATTGCATGCAGTATCATGCCAGGTTTGAGTCTGATAGTTGGTCAAAATATTTGCAATTTTATAAAAATATTCATAAAATAACTTACAATTCCCTACAAATCTTTCATGCTTCATTACAAGAAAGTGTAGAAAGTGTTGTTTGTGACTTTATAAGTAAGTTTCATGAAAAAAAAAGACTAGGAAGCAGTCACAGAATCACAGAATCACGGAATCAATTGGTTGGAAAAGACCCACAGGATCATCAAGTCACCAAGAGTAAGCCAAATACTAACAGATGCCATTAGAAATAACGATTTTTAAAAGTTACTTACGCCTGTCGGTCCCTGTACATCTTGCTAACTTTCTCCCACTGGAAATTAAGCTGAGTCAGCTTTTCTTGTATATTTGCCGCTTCCTTTGGTGTAGCACTTTGCAAAGCTGATGTCTTCTTGTTGTGAATAATGTCTCTATCACCTGCTAGTCTCCTCAGGCTATCTTTAATGCTCTGTAATATCAAGATTTTAGAAAATAAAAATAAAACATTGTTTTTATAAATAATAATAAAAAATTGTTCATCAGCAAAGGAAAGAGGGAGGAAATGCTAATTAAATAGAGTAGAGCAGACTATTTCAATTTTAAGGGACTTACAATGATCATCTAGTTCTGACCAACTGATTGTCAATCAAGTCAAACCACATTTCAAAGGGCATTGTCAAAATGCCCCTTCGACACCGACAGACACAGGGCATTGACTACCCCTCTAGGAAGCCTGTTAAAGCATTTGACAACACTCTCAGTAAAGAACGCTCCTTTATGTCCAGTTTAAACCACCCCTGGCTCAGCTCTGAACCGTTTCCACACTTCCCATCCTTGGATACCTAGGAGAAGAGGTCAGCACCTCCCTCTCCACTTCCCCTCCTCAAGAAGCTGTACAGAGCAATGAGATCGCCCCTCCATGTCCTGTTCTCCAAACTAGATGAGGCCAATATCCTTAGCTGCTTCTCATAGGATATTCCTTCAAGCACTTTTACCAACTTTGCTGTGCTCGCCTGGATGCATTCAAGGACTTTCACATCCTCCTTATATTGTGGGGCCCAGAACAGCATAGTTCTCCAGCCACTCTTCTCCCATTTTATAGTTGTGCTTGGCATTACTCCATCCTAGGTGCACAATTTGGCATTTCAACTTGTTAAATTTCATCCTATAAATAGTCTAATTGTCCAATAAATCCAGATCCCTCAAGAGAATCAATGGCAGCTTTGACAATAGTAATATGCAGGAATAGTTTTATAATATCCAGGTAATAATGACTGAATGTCCCTCCTTTCTTTGAAAATTTAATAAACTCTATCTGAGAAAGATGATGACTGAAGAGGAAGCAATGCACTATTGACTTCATTCACTCCTTAATTCTTCCACACCAAGATACATCTGTTTTAAACTGATATCTTCTTAAAAAAGCAGAAAAAAGTCCCATTTTACAGACTTATGTTTAAATGCTCCTTAATTATTTTGCTGTCTATGCATCTCTTCTATACTTGTTTCAGCAGATATTAAACAGTTATCAAAGAAACAGCACAAAACCCACCAACTTCTCAGGTATCACTAGTTTTGACTTTTGGTGGGTATTCACAACCCAAAATCTACGATTCAGCAAGTACCCTGTTCATTGTCGTTTCAGATAAAGACGAAACACTTCATAGTACACCTACTTAACCGCACAATGTCATGCGTTGGAAGACCAAAAGGAAGAGAAACTGAATTTACTCTGGACTTTTAACATGTGTGAAAGCACTTAAAGCTCCATACACTGTCAATGACCATTAATTATCCATTTAGCAATCCATTCAGTTCCATGATTGAATTATACAGGTTTTCTTTTTTTTCTATAAAGCAATACATAAATATGTTGTTTACCTCTGTTCTGCGAACTAAGTAGTGTTCAATCTCTCTCTTTCTACCAAGTCTTTCAGAATAATTTGAATAACTGATTTTGAGAGAGAACTTGATGCTTGGGAAAGACATTGTCATAAATTGTGTGCTGACTTAAGGATAAAAGCATGAAATGTTTTAAAAAGTAATTAGCAAAGACTTCCTCCTTTTGAGTCAAGACTGATGTAATGAAATTCTCAAGCATAGCACTTCTTTCATTTCAGTCTACTATCAAAACAAGCACAATTTACAATTTCTTTGATTTCTTTTCTTTTACCAGAAAGACAACACTAATTTTTTTTAATCCACCAAAACCTATGAATTGCACAAACTTAACTTTTAGCTCCACATTATGAATATCAAAACCACAGAAAAAAATATGCACATTTTAGGGAAAAACATGCCTTTTATGCAACTAAATTACAAAGCTGTCGTTTCTCCACAGTCCTGGTAATATACATCATATGTAGCATTACCAGAGAGGAAACAAAAGCAAAATGAACGTTTCTGAAATGCACTTAATCGTTACTTCTTTACATTTTAATTTTTCTTTCTTGCAGGTGTCCTCTTCCAGCCTCAGTGCTGTTCCAGGGATTTTATTTCTTCTCTTTGTGGTATTTGTGTTTGAAAGGAAAATGCTCTTTTCCAGACCAGTAAAGGACGAACGTTTCACAATTGCCCATTTCCTTAATCCAAACAAAAAACCTTTCCTTAGTGAAATGAAGTCCATTCTTTTGAAAAGCTATGGCCATGATTCAAAAATCCACAGCTCCAGTTCACTTGTTAAATTTTTGGGAGGTTGTACTTAGTTTTTAAATTAAATTAAATTTCAAACTTTTCTACACATTTTAATTAATACATACATTAATTATTTTAAATATTCTACAATTCTTGAACTCAGTCAGTTATAAAATAGTGCTATGTTTAGAATTTAGCAAATAGAGTGAAAGTAAATAAGATGCACAAATTGAATCGAATTGTAAAGATGAGAAAGTGGATGCAGAGATATGTGTAGTGACTAGGCAGAAACTTTTAGTCTAGAAAGCTATCTTAAACTCTTTGAACTAAACTGGAGCTCTTCCCAGTCCATGCTTATGGGGACCTTTTCTCTCTCTTCCCTTTTTTTAAGTTCTGTATTCTCATACATGCCTTCTGTGTATGTTGACTTGACATCTGACTCTGCAGCTTCTCATTTTCCTTAGTAAAGAAACTTAAAATATCCATGTAAACTATACTTACCAATTACCTTTCATTCAGCATTTATTAATTCTTCTGATTCTATCAATGAATGTCAATTTTAGGGGTTTTTTTAAACACATCATCTATACCATCTCATGTCTAGATGACATGTTCTACAATTCTACTGTAATGAATTTGATTTAAATCAGTATTTTAGAACCATGGGTATAACTGAGTGTACTGGTATATGATTAGTAATACCAATATGAAGTAACAGGGAGATAATGATAATTACTCAAATAATTTTCTCCTTCAAATTACATGAGAAATATTTTAAAAACAAGTACTTAAGACAAAATCTGAATGTCTTTCTAAGTGGCAAAAATAGGGTTGCAATTGGACTTGGTTTTATTGGTTTTATGGACTGTTCCATAAAACCCTTTATAACTAGTAATTTGAATGCATAGGTCTTGAGAAATATGACTTATTAATTGATTAATTAGTAATGACTTACTATTTAATAAGGTATTCAATGTTATTAATCCAAATATAAGAATTATCAGAGAATTATCAGAGAAGAACATAAAATGCTTCCAAATCACCCAAGATATATCCCTTGAACATAAAAGAGGCAGCATCTTCCCAAAACCTCATCCATGACTAAAATGTTGTGTATTTAAAGAACAGGGGAAAATATAATTGAAATATTCAAAGTTGCCAGAACAGCCTTAAGCATTCAAGTCAAGCAGTTTTCTTTTCAGGAGGTCTGAATATCAGCTCTTCTCATCCATTCAAGAGGGGACTTCTTGTTTTTGACATATTTGAATAATCAAATGAAAAGTAATATATGTGCCTACATGTACCGAAATTTTATGGGTTTTTAACCAAACAGAGAAATTTTCTAGATATTAAAAATAGATTAAATACATCAATGTACTTCAGAACTGGAGAAATGGTATATCCCTAAATGTTTAGAATTAGCGGTCTATGAACAAGCATATAATTTCTGATTTATATATCAGATCTTTGCTTGTGTTCAGAGTACAGCTGCTACAGACAAAGCAAGATAATACATTTGACCTTCTAGAAATGAAATTCACAACTGGATAGCATAAGAGTGGCCAAGAAAAATAAATAAAAGTTCATGAATATATACTTACACACAAATCCGTGTCTTTCACACTCACACACACCATCTATCTTTCATGTCAAATAGAACAACTTCAAGCAGTTAGTTATCGACAATGCCTTGGGAGGTTAACAGAAGTGCACAAAGGTTTAGTTTTTAAGGAAAAAAGGAAAACAAAAAATTAGCAGCTGAGGTGACAGTAGCCTGTGGCAAATGATCCATCTCATGCTTCTTGAAAGGAGAAATCTCAGTGCTAGAAACTTGAGCACCAGTTCATTTTCACTACCTGGAATTTGTCTTTATCTGCCAGAGAAAGACAACTTTCTGTAATGATTCAGTTCTTTGTTTCTGTACAAATCAACCAGCAAGTACTCTGTTACTGACAGATCTATTTGGAGAGTGCTCAGTCCTAAGTTATGGTTAACTGGGTTTTACTGAGCTGCAGCAGAAAACCACTCTGAATATCACATAATGTATCTTTATAAGAATCACTTAATAGATGCCAAATACTTATGTCAATGTGTAAAACTAAACATATCCTTTTGGCAATCGACACATTTGTAGAACGATGCTTTAGAATTATATATATGGCAGATTTGTTACAATATTTCATGCTTTTTCTATTAACATGAAAACCAGTAACAACACAGTTCTTAGTAATCAGGAATGGCTGGAAAAATTTCACAAATTACTTATAATTTTAGAATCTGTATAGAGCTATGAGTTACGATATCTGGTTTGGGTATTATGGGTTTAATAAACCATTTTGAAAGGAGATTCTGGCTGCCAGAATTATGGATGTGTAATTGTACAAGAAATTCCCTGGATCTTGAAATAATGCAGTAGAAAAAAGTGCAAAAAAAAGTGTTCTCTCCATGAGTAGATGAAGAATTACAAACCAAAGGGAAAAATAAGAGAAAAACCATAAAAGAGAACATGAAGATATTGATAGTTAAAAAACAACAGCAAACAACCAAATTTTTAATGAGCTTTATGAAGACCCTGCTGAAAAAAACCAAGATCAAACAGACAAAGGACTAGTAGAGTGATTATGGGATAAGTTACATATACAGGAAGCCGCTTTCTCAAAGAACCATATGGCTTTTCATATTACAACTATTATATCATTGAAAAATACTATAGCTAAACACAAAATCATATTCCATAAAATGTTGTTTGTGCTAAATTAAGAACATTTAAAGAAATGCCTAATACGTATGGGTCTTTCTGCAGACTTGCACTATTAATTATATAAAGCAAGCAGCCTCTGAAAATAAGTTTTGAAATCACAGTTAATATAATTAAGTAGTCAATAGACATGACTGTGTCATGACTATGACAGAGATTCTTAATATGAAATTCCACTAAACACTTTCTCACTTATGGCTATAAACACAAATTAGACTTCTTAAATTACATGTAGACTCATTTTAGCAAACTTGGTTTTTCTACGTGTCAGCAAACAGAAGTATGTGTTAGATTTAATCCAATAGTTAATAAATATATTTATTTCAGCATATACATCTCCCACTAAATAATCTGGAGTTTGGACAAGACAAGTAGCTTGCACGAAGTAATTGCCACACAGAAAAGCTTTGGCTTACTATGAGCAACATAACTTGATTTCCTAAAACCAGATTATGTGGAATATATGCAAATTTTTACATTCATGTAACTTTCAGGAAGCATTTGAAACATCCATTGAAAGTAAGGATAATCAGCTAAATTCTGAAGGCATTTTATGCCTGCACTTGATCATGTAATAAAATCTATTGTGATTACAATGAATTCTATATGGGGAACTCAAAGATTATGAACTCCATCAATATGAACATTATCAATAGCAGACAGAAGTACATAGTGTTTGTGCTTATAACAAAATTTGTCCTATTTCGACAGCATACCATTAAGCCAAATTTACTAATCCTTTGATGTGTGAACCGTGGTTTTCCATACAATCAATTGGAGTTTCATCTTTGACAGAACTGTAATATTTAAACTGTTCGTTAAGTACTGTAAGAATGGAGATTAAAAAAAAAACCTGAGGTGCTGTATGTCCTAATACTTAGAAGAGCTTGTAATAGGATAATGGAAACATTGCAGTTGCTGACTTTATGAGATAAAGAGACAAGTCTTGGCTTCTCTATCTGATTTTTCCACTCCCTAAAGCTTAAAATGAAGAGAACAAAATTCCTATGAGCTAGTTTCAGCAAATCTAGTGTATGTGCCCATAAAAATGTTATTATATACTACATATTAGATGTTATTGGACTTTTCCTGCAAAAAGTCATATTTTGCTATTTTACTTTCCTTTGATACAAAAAATCAGTGTTATAGTTATCTATGACAATTAATGAAAGCAATTTTTCATTTATATTTGCTATTTACCCTATTGAACAATAAGCAAGCAGGTTTAAGTGTTACTATATCTATTTATTTTGAAGAAAAATGTTCAACGCACTTACACCTGAAAGAGTCTTGTAAATACATTTATTTTTCCTTTTAAGGATTAATTAAAATGGATTCTTTCTGAATGGGAGTAAAAAAAATACCACCAAACACAACTTAGTTTTAAAACATGGACCTATTCATGACAGTTCTGTAATTTGATTCATGCAAATCTGTCAGGGATAAAAACCAACCACAATTTAATTTGAAACCTTTCCCAACCAGCTGCTGAACAATTTATGCTCCACTTTCCTACTTTTATACAGGATAATGACAATGACGAATGCTTTTCCTTGGAAATAAATATTCATTAAACAGGCTCAGATCAAATCTATACTATTCCGAAAGCCGACAAATGTAAAAGATCCATTCACCTCTTCTAAGGGATTTATCTGGGAGAAAGATGGAACTGTGCCCACAAATGCATCTGATAAAAATTTAATAGTTCAGTTAAATTAAACCTATGACAATTCTTACTTGTAATGTCAGTAATCAATATAATTAAAGTTTACGTCAACTCCAATAATATCAAATATACATGGTGAACAACAGATTAGTTATGGATATAAATCACCTAAAGATAGCTTGAATGTAAATCATTAAGAAATGCTAAAGGGAAGTCAGCTATGAGTAAGTTGCTTGAAATAGGTCACTGTTTTCCCGTCTGATCTAGTAATACATATAAGTTTATAGGCAAGGACCAAGTGGTATCTCATTAGCCATGACTGACATGGTCTATGACTTCCTTTGTGCAGAAGAGTCGTGCTTTCAAAAGGAATTGTTTAAAATGAAGAACGACAATAACGTTGGCATGTTGTGTGCTTCAGACTCAGAACCACTTTAATCTATTGGTACCAAATCAGAAGTGGTAAAAGGAGCATCCTACTGTTATTTCATACAGTCCTATTAACCGTTGTATGCTTCCTTTGCTTCAGTACTTCACTGCTATGCTTCACTAAACTTACTATACTGCAACGCCAGGAAATTGAAAACACCCTAATTGTCAAGAGCTAATAAGAATACTTCTGTTTGTGTGTATATATATAGAGATGACTAAAACGTATAAGATCTATGCATGTATAAGAATTATAAGTAGATGTGATTTTATAGAAACTAATAAAAATATATTGATGCAGGTTTTTTTACATTTCCTGTGTCATGGAAACAGACAAATAGGTTCTACAGAGGACAATTCAGAGCACCTAGCCAGAGTCCCTGCCCTGATTGTCCCTCTAGGCTTCATTTTTATAGCTGGCTTTAAGCAAATTCTAGCCTCTTCAGGCTAATGTTTCCTTTTGTTAAAATCTTTCCTTTCCCAGAATAACCAGAGAAAAATGGAAATGTGGTCTTCTCTTCATGCTGGATGACAATTTGAAATTGCTGTAATTATATACAGCACTTAAGCACGATTTTTACAAGGCTTTCCTCACATAAACATTATTCTGCAAAAGCTGATAACTCATTCATCTACTGAGGCTTACAACTTTAATCTTATTCTCTTCTTATGTCAATTCTGTGTTGGAAAAATTCCACTAATTTCAAAGGATTTCACTACTACAAGCAATGAAGAAATCAGACAGTAATATTTAAAGTCATATCAACAATACTGAATTAGCTTTTTCTTAACTACATCATCTATCTACTGGACAATGTATGATGTTTAGCGAATTAAACTGTAATACTTGCACAGAGTACAGCCCCAAACAGATTTCAAGATTTTTCTATCTAGTATAGAATGGGACAGCTAAATTCTACTTGGTTGTATTGCTGCTTTAGTAGAAACTTTCTTTTAATCAGACAATAAAATAAAGCTACCAGGACTGGGTGAACATAGGGTTACTTGCTAATTACTTGAGATTAGAAACACACAAACCAAACTTTAACCAAAAATTCACTAATTTAAGTATTTAACTAATCTCTCCATCCTTTCTCTCCTGTTCAAGGATGTACTTTGCAGATACCTTAAGGCTAGTCTTCCAAATGTGCTTATATTTTGCAATGATGTGCCTTCACATGTAAACATCCATATATATACACATCACAGAGAGGGGCTGAGCATTTATAAAACAGATGTCTTTGAGAGTGAGTGCAGCTGCCAATATACAGAAGCCCCAAAATAACTGCAAGAAAATCTTTCTGTCTTACCTTGAGACACTCTTCTTGTTTGAAGAGATCCTCATAATCCTTAGCCTGCAGAACAGGAGAATTAAGGCGCCCTTCTACTTCAGACAAGGCTTGCAGAAGGTGAAGGATCTCTGCCAGGTATGTAGAAGGCACATGAGCGGTTTCCACAGTCATAGTTTCAGTCATCACAAAAGCTGTATCTCCATGAACTGTTTGCTAGTATAGATATACAACAGAATGCTCCCTTTAGTTTATTAACACTACACAAACTTATAACTTAATGTACTTTCCAGTTCACAACCTAGAAACATTTAAAAATAATTTCTAAGTACAAATGCAGGAAATATTTGAGGTTTCTGACATAGGTCACTCACACATGAGTAGTCTGTTTAAAACAGCAGGTACTAAAATTAATCTATGCAAGAGCGTAAAAACATTTCTTCTCCTACTCTCCAAAGGAAGGAAAATAGGAAATGCTAGAGTACCCTGAGTCGGCATTTTAGTGTTAGCCCTTTCATTTTTAATCATCACACCTCTTTAAGAATCTGTCTTTCATACAGAAATTCCATGTATGCCAGGCCTGAAATACTAAATAATTTCAAGGTATCAAGTAAAAGAATTACTTGGGTAATAAACACAGTTTGTTAAATAACATGCCACACAGAACAACTAGGTCAACTCAGGACTTTCAACATTATACTAAAATCTTTCTCTTCAGACTGGAAAGTGCAACTCAGAATGCGAAGATTTGAAAAGTCTTATTCATGTTTCTAAGAGAAATCCCAGAACACATCTCAGGAAATTAAGATTTTTTTTTTTTTTTTTAAAGCTGGACACATATGAAATAGACACCCTATTCTGAAAGCACAGGCATACACCAAATGTAAAGAAATCCCAGAATGTTTTAGTTCCAAGAAAATAGATAGTTTATCTATAGCATTTGGAAAGATACTGATAAAATTGTGATTGTTTATGCAAATTCTCTACATTTCTGATAAGATATGTTTATTGATCATAATTAAAAAGTAAATATCAAAGTGTGCTTGGGAGCAGGGAGAACCATGACTGTTTCTTTTAACTAAACTCCAAATATATAACCACCTGCATCTCCATTAGGAAAGGAAAAAATTAAAAGATAAGTGTATGTTATTATTTATTTGTTTTGTCTCATCACATAGGATCCCTAGCGTGGGACCAATATCCATTGTGCTTGGTGGCTGTTTTCTCAAAAATATAAACTTTACTTATTGAACACTTCAAAGAACTTTTACAAGCAATTGCTACTACACTTCAAAAATCTTATTATTTAGATGCTTCGGTCCTAATGCAGACAATCATGGATTTTGTAGCCATATATGTGAAAGGCAACGGATCAATGGTGCTGAAGAAAACAATATCATTAGTTAGCTACACAGTACATAAAAAAATAAACTCTATCTTGCACATTCTACATCAGCAATGTGTCTCATTTTGATTTATCTAATTGCTCTGTCCATCCTTTCATGACATGTTTCTCTCCTTAGTTACCAGGTTGTCATCTGTTTCTTCAGTTTTCTTTACAGTCTTAAAATATGTATATACACACTCAAGAAGATGTATGCATATCATATACAAAGCCCATAAAGTTATCTGTAGGCTTCTGTTATTCTGCTGCATTTCTTATGCAAATTTAGTTGCTTTGCTTACACTTTTCTCACTAAATGACTTTCTCAATACATCTGTTAACCCAGAAACCTCTCTAATTACCATATCACTGCTATAATTTTTATTATTTAAAATAAATTGCTTAAAAAAATTGTTTCCCCTTCCATGTGTTTCATGAATTACATGCTCTCAAAAAGAACAGTTTACCTCAGTAAATCCAAAGAAAAAAGCTGTCCCAGTTGAATGGGAGATACTTAACAGGCCACTGAGGCAGGCAGTGAGATACTAGCATTCCTCAAGATTATGTTGTGACACTTACCCATGTGGCAAAGAACTTTAGACCCACGTGAGAAACTTTTTAACTATAATTTGTATTTTTTTTGAATGAGAAGTCAGAATATCTATGTACATTAGTAGAAAGAGCATGCTAGGTGTACAAGATTAATCATTCAAAATGAGGCTACAAGAATATGCAAAGTGACATACAACATATAATTAATTTATACAGTTGTATTAGCTTAAACTAAATTTTTAACCCAAATTTAAGCTATGTACACATGTAGACACATATATGCATACCCATGTGCATAAAATGTGTGCCTTTTTACTCTAAATAATTCCTGAAACTAGGAAAAAGTCAAGTGGAAATCTGATGTATGAGCACTTCCTGGATAACACATTCAATCATAGAATCATAGAATGTTTTGAGTTGGAAAGGACCTTAAAGCCCATCGAGTTCCAAACCCCCCTGCCATGGGCAGTGACACCACTCAGTAAAGCAGACTACTCAAGGCCCCATCCAACCTGGCCTTGAACCCTTCCGGGGGGGGCATCCACCACTTCTCTGGGCAACTTGTTCCAATGTCTCACCACCGTCACTGTAAACAATTTCTTTCTAATGTCTAATCTAAATCCTCCCTCTTCAAATTTAAAGACATTCCCCCCTCATCCCATCACTACATGCCCTTGTAAAATGTCCCTTCCCAACTTTCTTGTAGGCCTCCTCAGAGCCTTCTCTTCTCCAGACTGAACAATCCCAACTCTCTCAGCCCATCTCCTGGCTGGAGCAGAGGTGCTCCAGCCCTCTGATCATCTTCTTGGCCCTCCTCTGGACCTGTTCCAACTGTTCCACATCCATCTTATGATGGGGATTCCAGAAATGGACACAGTACTCCAGGTGGGATCTCACAAGAGTGGAGGAGTATCACCTCCCGCAATCTGCTGGCCACATTTATTTTGATGCAGCCCGAGATATGGTTGGTTTCTAGGCCGCAAGCACACACTGCCAGCTTATTCGAGCTTCTCTTCAATAGCAACCCCAAGTCTTTCTCTGCAGGGCTGCTCTTAATCACTTCTTCCCCCACCCTATCTTGAAACTGCAGATTCCCCCAACACCTTGCACTTGGCTTTGTTGAACCTCATGAGGCTCACACAGACCCACTTCTCCAGCTTATCCAGGACCATCTGGATTACATCCCATCCTTCTGGTGTGACAACTGTACCAGTTAGATAGATGTCATCTGCAAACTTGCTGAAAATGCACTCAATCTCACTATCTATATCATCAATGATAATAAACTGCACTTGTCCCAGTAGAGACCCATGAGGGACACCACTTGTCACTGATCTGCATCTGGACATTAAGCCATTGACCACTGCTTTCTGAATGCAATCATCCAACCAATTCCTTATCCACCAAACAATCCACCCATCAAATCCATCGTTCTACAGTTTAGAGAGAAGGATGTTGTGAAGGATCATGTCAAAGGCTTTACAGAAGTCCAGACATAATTATTTATAGTAGTGCTAAATCTTTCATTCACTGCTACAAAGAACTCATACAAAAGCATTCTTGAAGGCAAAATTTGTGAAAATTTAAAGGCAGGACTGAACCTTGTGTAATATATATGGTTTAGTAATCGCTCAAATTATGTGTAATACTTAACTCCAATCAATGTTAATGAGATGTATGCAACCATATATTCATACTGCCCTTTACAGAAAACTTACATTCTTATTTCTCACACCTGGACAATTACTTGTAGTTCTACAGTAAATACGACTCAGGAGATTACTATTTCAAACAAACCATTAATGGTTACATTTTTAGTTGAACTCTAAAGTACTGCAAGCAGAAAAATAAATAAATTAATTGATGTTTGAAAGTAGAGCCTACCAGTACCTGCCTTCATTATTTAATATCTTATTCTGAAAAAAAAAAAGTAATTCAGATGAATTAGTTTCTGAATAGAGTTTAAATAAGAGTTGGAAATTTGATGCAACTTTAGAAATCAAGGATTAAATTTATTATACTTCAGTGGGTTTTTCACAGGACTTTCTTGCCTTCTATCTTTCCCCTATTAAGTTCTGAGCATTTTCCCACACTGGGATCTGTAACATAATACAACTCAAGGCAGAAGCTGGCATCTTGCATTAAGGAATGGAGGGTAGGCATATCCAGAACTGACAGTTTTAGTGAGCAAAGAAAGAGAAAAATCTTTGTCTTGTCCTTATGCTTGCTGGAATTTCCTTACTGTAGAAGATATAATAGGTAGAGTCCTTCCCTATATTCAGGACAAGCATCTTTACTAAAAAAATATAGCTGAAACTGAATCATACACTAACCATAATGAGAAAAAAACAAAATTAAAAAAAAAATTAATAAAGCATTTTTAGCAGCTGGAAACCACTACTATTAAAAATTACATTCATTCAATAAAGATATATGTCCTTGCTAATGCCAACGTGGTTCACCATGTAGGTTAAAATTTTATAAGGATTAAAAATATATAAGAAAATGGAAATTAAAGTTTTAGATAACTCTTTAAGAATGGTTTGAATAAGTTGAATCTGACAAAGTGGCTGAATACACTAGACAATTACATGAAAATACTCAAAACCAAATGCTTTAAAATAATACCTATAAACTGTTAAGAACCATGGGGAAATGCTTGTGTAAGTGGCCATTTCCTGTATTGTTATTTCTGCAAAGTATATTTGATTGATATCAATTTATTTTGTATTTTTACTTGATTGTCAGTGATATACTGATGTGCAAATTATTTCCAGTCTGAAAAAACAACTTATTTTGAGTGAGCATTAGTATGTTATACATAGTTTTTCACCAAGTGTTATCATCACTAGCATAGTAAATTAAATTTTCTTTGCCATCATTAAGGCATAGGATATTTACATAAACATGATTATACCTACACATAAGAAACTGGGATTTTTTGTAGCTACCACATTTTACCAGGTGCAACACAAATATAAGAACTATATCCACGAACTGGCCCTCACAGAGAAGGCCAATTAGCAAAAACCAACCAAACCAACCAAATAAAACTAGCCAATAAAAAAAAAAACAACCCAAAACAAAACCAAACCCTCTCCCACTATAACCAAATAAAAACACACACACAAAAAAAACCCCAAAACAACCAACTAAAGGAATAATGCAACTATTTTCCGATAAAAATGTTCCCCCAAAAGAAGTATATGTAACCATTATTGCCTACATTTAGAACTGTATTACATGGTGGCATCAGAACTAGCTAGCCTCAGAGAATGCTGTTGATTTCCTTTTATCACTCAATGTTAAAGCATATTTCAACGAACTCTGTATATGCATTTCCTTTTCCCTTTCTGCTGAAGGAACAATCCCAACATCACTTTTTTTTTTTTTTTTTTTGCTGTTCTACAGTTTACACTCAGAAAGCCTCCAAACATTTTTGTGTTAAGCCTCAGCAGCTGTTCCATTTTTGGTCCTTTCTCATTACTTGCCTCCAAATTCATAGCGACCTTACTGTACTTTTGAGTTTATAACTTCACATGAAGGAAATATGTGAGAGGAGAGGCTCTTAGCTTCCTGATGAGAAGTTCAGCAAAAACAAACTTGTGCCTCCTCCTAAACTGAACTAATGTTTGAGAAAAAGTCTTTACAAGCAGCTGTAGGACACACGAGAGTGTAAAAAGTCAGTCATTTCTGAGGAATAAACATAGGTGTGCTACATGTACCAAAAAAAGAAGCAGATAATAGACACACCCAGGAAAAAAGGCAGTCGTACCTGAGAGTCCAATAAATGCTGGAACAGTTCATTGCTTTCTAGAGCAAACTGTAAACTACATATTTGCTAGCCCATGCTTAGCATCAATATATTAAATAAAGAATTAAAAGCCCAATAGAATATAAAATGCTCTCAGAGATCAGTAAAGCCACTTTCATGTACATATTTATGCACAAAGAAGCTTTTGTTCACCCACTCCTATGCCAGCTGTGAGTGGTGACATCAGCTAAGATTCAGAAGAGAAAATTCCATGTCTTCAGCATTGCTAGCACATCTTACCTGTAAGAATGCATACATATAGAAGGTAGATCAAAATTATAACAATAACATGGAATATTCATTATGAGATCAGATAGCTTTAGTCAATCACAAGTTATATAACAGTACAATAAAACCTCTCTCTTTCATGTTAGAGAGACCTAAATCCTCACTACAGTATTAAAAATTTATAAAATGCTTACATAAGTCCATGAAGGCAAGGCCTTAAAAGGCACTTCTCAGCATTAAAATCTATTAAAAATAATATTTCTTTTAAATCCTTGCATTTTCAAGAATGTAAATATTTTCTTATGCATGTGATTTTTTTTTTACTTATGTATGACTTCAGTGCTCAAAAGCCTGCACATTGCAGTACTTAAAAACATGTATTTTAATGCTTGTACCTGACTTCATTGGTAATTTACATAAAATTCAAAGCCCGATTATTTTCAGCACTGTCCTCGGAAAGAACGTGCTTTATGTCTTAACAATGTTTCAGTGCTAAGGCATATCTTACTGCTTGAGAAAAGTTGCATTAGCAGTTTTTATTCAACGATAAAATAATATAAAACCAGCTAAAATGAAGATATACTTAATAACAGCATTAATTAGAAACTATTTCAGTAAATTTTACATGCTAGGAATAGCAAAAGAAAATCGCAGGCTTTGATTCTGCAAAACTTCAACAGGCATCAACCAGTGGAAACTTATTTCCGCCATCTTATTTTTGACCTTCATAAGCTGATTGAAATGCAAAGGTTTTCTCCAGGGGAAAAGGTCTGCTCCCTGTATTTTAAGCTTAAATTATGAGATATCTCCTAGAGACTCAGATAGTCATGCTATACTCTGGTCAACTTTGTATGGTGGATTGGATAGTTTACTTAGTTAACTGTGGTTGCAAGTGATACCTGTGGTTGCTTCACTCGAAGACTTGGATGACTACTTATCCTACCACCAAGTTTTCCTCTTTTGGATTATTTTCACACTGATTTTTTTTTTCTAAACCACAAAAGATATAAACATGAATATATAGTTTTTAAAGCTATGACAAAGTATTTTGGTGCTGCAACTGATCCTCTATGTTCTGCACACTCCCATGCCTTTTAAGGCCCTCCGAGATGTCAAATATATACAGTTTTGGCAATTCCCTTTTCAGTTGCTTTTCTTTTATACTGGCTTAGACAATTGCCTCCAGATATGGACCGCCTCAGGCTGAGGCTTTGCTGTGTACTGAACTTAGCTGCAGCTTATTTGGAAACTTACCCGTTGCTCCTTACTGAAGTCCTGCTAGTGTTCGTGCAGGTAAGAGACTAACATAACCAGCATAAATTGGAAATGCTAGCAGTTCTGCCTTTAACTTTTAACCCTGACAACTTCCTTTGGTATATATTTGTTAAGCAAAGAGAAAAAAGAATCATTTCAGCTATGATGAGACTGGGATGTAAGACTCTCATATGCTGTATAGTGTGTGTTACGAGCAATCTCTTTCAGAAAATAAGTAAATATACTGTGTATCTTATGCCATAGCTCCAATGTTACCATGTCCTGAAGAAAAACAAAATCTAGTAGCATTATGGCATAATTGACTAATTGGTATTGGAATTTAGAAAGTGTTGCTTGTTTTACATAAGTTATGCATATATGTTAATTACTTCTGATAAAGATGGCATGTCACAGTCTTAGTAGTCGCACTTATTCCAAATTTAAAAGGAAAGGAAACCTGAGTGTCACCATCATGTGACTTTAAACGGATATTTGTAACATTTTGGCAGGGATTATAAAAAAAAAGAATATGCCTCACAACCATTTAACTTACACTGCTAAGGCCATGGGCAGTTGGTAGCATTTTGAGAAGATAAGTGTTTAACTTTCTGTGAGTAAAATGAGATAGCCATTCTTATTATTGGAAAACAGTAAATAAGCAAATACTTAGGTACTCATGTCACATTTTGGAATGAAAACTATCAGAACACATTGCAAAAATCTACATTTTAGGCTGGTTTTCAACAGATAGTTAAAAATGTTAGAGTTTTAGAAGGGTTTACCTGGAAAACACTTTTGTAATGGTTTTATATATGTTACCTTCCAGTGGAAATTTTTTTTGGAAAGTTTTTATATGCGAACTATAGCATACATAAAGCTATTGAGTTGTTAACCATTTCTTGTGTTCATCTTGTAGTATTTTTCAAAGATGACAAAATATATACAGACATTATAAAAGAAATGTCCTACTTAAGGAAGTACCTAGTTGACACTTCAAAAGATGATTAAACTCTTCTACAAAGTCAATTGTAACCATGATGCACAATTGTGGCAGTTTTATGGATTCTGTTAAACCAGCATTATGTACTCAAATTCACCTGCACAGAAGAAAATAGCAAAAAGAATGGAAGGAATTTCACATGATTTTTTTAATCAAAATAGAATTTCAGAATTGGGTTTCTTGGACAGTCGTAAGCAATACAGAAGAAACAGTGCATACAGTGGCAGAACAAGCTTCTGAATAATATGCTGGAAAGCAGACTTCCTCGGAACAGGCTTTGGTCAATGCCAGCTTATTTAATGCCTTAATCTTAGACAGCATTTATGATTAAGCTTTACAGCAGTCTTGAATAATAATATGTCTAACTCTACTGATTGATCACCAAGAAATCAATTAATGTTAAATAAAGCACAGGTAGGTTAGAATACCTTCTGTTGATGTTTAAATTGACAAACTAATTTTGAAATTTAATATTGATTTGTGATGTTAATTTTCCAGATACTTATGCAAACTTTATCTGTTAGCTATTATTTGTTGAGATCATTTAGAAAATAATCTAAAAATACCATTTAAGTGCCACCTTAGTGTTGAACACTAACAGCTTCTAAGTGTGAGGTCCTAAGACATGAACATTGACATCGTCCAGAAATGTTAAAAGGCATTGTCTAATTATTTTCCATCTTTACATCTTAAAATAGCCTTAGTATACATTCATGGAGATGCAATCATACATAATAATAATAGGGTCTGTCACTTAGGTTGATTTTGTTACTCAAAGACATAGATTTTTTTTTTAAATAATGAGTATGAAATTGCTGTCAATCCAGCAGTTTTGAAAACTACGTAAATATAGATACACAGATATTCAGCACTCACACTGTACATATAAATCTACTTCCTTCTGCATCTTTATGAGTATACTCAGATGTATCCATTTAAAAAAAAACAAACAGGACACAGAGAATGTAAAGTACATTTTAAAATGCATATAGAAAACTAGCTCTTCCTCTGCTATATCAAAGATAATATCCACCATCTGTGTCCTTCCCATAGTTTTTGTATCTTAGACATAAACCTAAATTTTTTATAATACAATTACATTACTTGGAATAAATTCTCAAATAGCAGTTTCCAGGCTGATGGATGCTAGAAAATAGGTGCAAGCATACAGCTGTGATCCTCTTCCCAAAGATTCTCATTTAACCTCCCCACTTTTGCAGACCACAGTCAAAGAAAAGCCTGGTCTTAAGCTGTGCTATGTCAAGATATTTGTTTAAAAAGCTGCCACTGTAAATGTCAGAAAAGTTAAATGGTGTCACAGGATCACCTCTCTCCTGTCCTTAGGACACCCAAAGCGCATAGGTGAAACAGATACTAATCCATCACTGTAAGGTTCATTTTGTTTGTCCAGAAGGTATTATTTTATTTTGTGTTTCTAGTGTCTTTTCTCTCTTTTATTTGTCCTCTTTCCCATTCATCATAGAAATAAAGAGGAATTGATTTGCTCCTTCTTATCACCAACTGTTAGTTGTCTATTTACCCCAAGAAATATTTAAGCAAGGATAAGAGAAGAAAACCACTGTATTCCAATGCAGCTGGTTGCAGAATCTGTGGAAAAAAATGACTGAAAATATGGTAGCACATTACCATTGAAGTATCCATGTTATTTAGATGCACACAGAAAATTAGGACACTAACTCCTGTATTTATCTGTGCAACAGTTCTATTTCAATTAATGTTTGATTTATATTTTAGAAAATAGCTTTACATATAAACATATTTTAACAGTTAAAAAACCCCAAACCAACAGCTTAAATTTCATTAAATGAACTAAACAGAGCTCCATAGGGAAATATTAACTGAAAACTGCAAGATGCCCTTAAATGACTCAACTCTTGAATTTCAGATATAAACTTGATTGGTCTTTATCTGGTTCCAGAAGTTGATCTCATATTGTCTCACTTGGAGTGATCAAACAGATAGGAGACAGATATTTTGAATTTCTGAATGCTTTACAGAAACTTAAACAGAATAACGTCTGTTATTTGGAAAAATGAACCTAGTGGTATTCAGTAGGTACTGAGAGTACTGGTATTTTATCCATGTTGCAGGTAACTATCAAACTGCTCAGACTTAATCACTTACCTTATAGAAATAAATACATGCTTTGTATAGCTATTTTCCTTATTCATTCTTGTTCAACACATAATCTAATTAGTGTGAAAAAGACAATCTCTCCTGATGTTTATAATTTCATCAATTTTATTACTTTTCCCAGTATGGCCAAAATCCAGGCCCAAATATTTCACTTAGTAAAATGACCATAAATTTCAACAGAATGTTTGTGTGTGTCACCAATTAAATTGCTGACATGACTTAGGTGAGCCTATTGGTTTTCTTTTAAATACATCAATACGTACATAATTTTGACAGCTGTTAATAGGCTGCAAAAGCAATATTCCTCTTGTTCTAAAAATTCTCTGGTTTAGTATCTACAGAATGTACAGTGCAGCTGTGAGGAAAAGCAAAGTCCACTATATGTGACAGCAGAAAGAACGTGGAATAGCTTGACAAAATATGGTAATAGGACATATGAAATAAGAATTTTTAGTGTAGGCTCTGCTCCTGTGTTCACCTAGAAAATGTTTCTTCATGATAAAAGTCTTCAGTACTCTCTACACGCAGAGTAATTTCAGTCAGCTCAATAAAATCTAAATTTCTTTAAAACAGGCATTAACTAGAGCTAGTTTAATTACATGTAATCAATACATCGATAACTGATTTTGATCCCGATTTGAATTAAACTATCTGAATATAGTTTTTTCTCTGCAACAGATAACTATTTTTACCACCCTGAAGCGGTGGCATAAACTGTTGCAAAAGAAAAGTAATTGGAAGATTTAGACTGGAAAAGAATTGATAACATTTCTGAAAATACTGTGTGGCTGTCAGTGCTGAACGTTTTTTAGATTCTTCAGAGATAATCTAGAAATAAATGTTCATTGACTTCTTGAATCTAATATTTTTTACTGAAATGATTTTTTTAAAAAACAAACAATTAATTTTAATGTGAAAAAACTGTATACTGCTCCAAAATGAAACGTTAATGGCTTGTTTTTGGAAGAGAATCCTAAGATTCCATGAATTTCCATGGGATTTAGTGGCTAACCATAATTTTAAAACATGAGGGAAAAATATTTCATGCTTTAATGAGTTATTGAGACTTCACAACTGAAATTGCAACTAATTTCAAACAGAATTTTTTAGCAGAAGTAAAGTAGTATGCTAAACTTCTTTTAACATAGGAAATTAAATTGTCTAATTTAAAAACAATATTTTCGCCCCACTGTTTATTTTGACACATAAATTAAAGACACGAGGTGGGAGAAGAGACTTGAAAAATGACATAAACTCCAAAAACTTTTCCTTATGCAGTGTCATTTTAGTTTTTTGCTGTTGTATATATGTCTTTGTGTACAGGGTTAATCTGTTATTGCAATAAATCCATCTTTTCCCTCTACAGAATCTCACATGTCACACTCTGACAATTTTCACATTAATAACTGACCACTACACCAAATTGAATGATGTCTCAAAATGTGTATTAAACACAATATGCAGCATTTGAGGTAACATAACTACATCATACCTTATTATCAAAAGTGATATCAGAATATTCCCTTTTACATATACACACTCAGGTATATTTGTCAATTAGTTGACGAGTATTTACTGCTACGTATTTGTGAGGCAATCAGAATTCTATAAGAATCTACCGTGGTAGGGGGGATCAATTCCTATATGGTTATGGTTCCTATATCTTTCTGGCAGGTCTTCCCAACAAATATTGGGGAAAAGTAAAATCCAGGGGAGCATGACCATTCTAACTTCACACTTCAATATAAAAAAATATATTAGCTCCAACAAATGTAAGAAATGCAAATCTGTCATTAAGCCACATAATTAAAGGTCTTCTTCAATGCAGTGTTGCTACGTTTATTCAATGAATCACAATGAATTGCAAGATATACAGTACAACTAAACCCTCACTGATTTATAATAACAACTTTCAATTGTTAAATAAGTCTGTTATTTAATACATCATCAATTATAAAATGTAGCAGTTTTCTGTTTCTTTTGCTCTAAAAATTAATTCATTTTTGTACTTTTATTATATGCTTTTATTCAGTTGGTTGTTAACATAGAAAATCTCTGTGAAAGCTATTTTTGCTGGTATATGCATGTGTTCAAGTGAATAGTTTGAACTTTCATTTTTCATCTGTATTTGAAAGTCTTGCATAATTAATTAATCCTCACAACATCCCTGTGAGGTAGGTACTTAGGCTGTATTAAAAAAAAAGAATAAAAAGGACTCAAGAGAAATTCACTTTGTTTCACTGATGCAGCAAAGCCAGAAGAGTAACAAGTTGTAATTCTCGCTCTGATTTGAGCCATGAAAATATACTGCCTCTCACAGGTTTTAATAGCTTCTGTAAAACTTGTGAAGTATTTCATATGAATATCATATTAGTCATTGTCAACAAAACAAGATATTTTTCATGAGAAATGAGAAGGAATCAGTAAATATCCTGCTCACATATAAATTTCATTGAATAATGACCTCACTATCCAGATAAATACTAGCTAGTAGACTTCTTGCATGGGCTGTTTGAGAATATATAAAAAATTAACCATTACAAGGATAGAAATACATTATATAAATAACATATTTGAACAACAAAACACATGGCTTGGTGACTGTATTCCTTTGACCAATTCAACAACACATGTACTGATGTATGTACTTTACATATTTTAAAGAAAAATGTGCTAATATATAGTTTTATTGATTTAGTAGTAAAATCTCATAATGGATATACACATTCTCTGTCATGGCAGGTGGTGGGTGACAAAGAAAGCACATCGACAGCAGAATGTTCTTATATAAATTACATGAACATTCTTATTTTTTACGCTCTTATCAAATGTACAAATATATTCATTATAAAAAGAGACTAACTTACAAAACAAAGTGAAGCCTGCTTTAGCTCTTTGCTAATATAAATGATATGCAATTGATTACACAATTGAGTTTAATACAAACTGTAGTAATCTGAAAAGACTAATCAGAGGGAACAAGATTTAATAACATCCAACCCAAAGTTGATGTTCCACCGATTGTCTCCATTAAATGCATAGTTATTCAAATTATTAATTTGTATATACATTTTGTAACTTAACTGTAGAAAATTTAAAAATACATGATACACTTGGTACATTAAATAGAGGACTATATTGACTGAAAGCTTATACATTATTGATGACTTTTGTAACTTCTTATTTTTTAAAACATAGTCAACCTTATGTCAGTTAGAAATAACACTACTTGTACTTAAATTTTCATTATCCTGTAATAATGTTCCCTCTACAATCTAGGTTTATTTAGAAATAAACAAATAAATAAAACTATATTGTGCTGAAACATCCCTTTACCTTTAGCACTGTCAAGATTACAGAAGAGTACATAATGCAACAACTTCCTTGAGAGCAAGTCTCATCTTTCTTCACATAAAAATCAAAAGCCCAGAAGACAACGAGCAGAGTAGTAGAGATGGCAATGAAAAACTGCCATGTAAGTGCGAAAGCAGTCTCTGGTAATCTTCTAAATGGGTAACACCCAAAACATATTTTGATCATAAACCTGAATTAGTGACAGTTTATTTCTCTTATATTTCTCCGGTTATTGCAGTATGTATAAACCAGTAAGAATAGTCATATTTTATATAACACTAAAAAAACTTAAGAGTCAGAAGATGTGAAGTTGGTTCATAAAACTATGTTTTCATTCTGTCAAAAGTACACTTTCTTGCAAAAACTCCTTTGAGAAGTCAAGTGTCTGTAGAAGAGGCCATATATATATAGTGTCCTAAGAATTTTTTTGGTCTCTTTCTAAGTGGGTATAACATGTTATGGACAAATTAAAAAAACAATTAAAATTGGCATGGGATGGGTAGTTTGAATTCAAAGACAAATCTTCTGTTTTACACATTGACTAAACAAAATAGATGCATGGCAAACTAATGTTTTTAGACTGGACAATGTTATGGAAAAATAATGAAGCAACAGAAATAAACATTAATTTTTCATTACTGAGTTTTGTTTTGTTTTTTTGTAACTGGCTGATTTAACTTAAGGGCAATTTTAAGTTCAAAGCACAAAACTACTGTATCAGAATATAAAGATTCCGCCACTTGCAGACAATAGGGCTTTTCTTATTAATATCTGAAGAGTTGACCCTGAAGCTCTCATTGTTAGTAGGATGCTGTTAGTAGTAGCAGTTGCAAACATATGGGTTTGCCAGTAACAACTCACAATTTGTGCATAGTTGAGTCTTCGAAACTGAGCAAATTTGCTCTCAAAATCTTGCCAGCGCTTGCTGAGCTGTATCAGAGTTGGCTCCACTGCTTTTGCAGCCCCATCCTTAGACAAGCGTTCAGCCTGCCTGTGCACCGCATTCAGATCTTCCTTCTTCTTCTGCAATTCTCCATCAATCTCCTAGTGAGCAAAACCAATACAGGGCCCAGGACAGTTAGCTAACTAGATCAATCACCTTAAAATTAGCAAAATAGTTCTGTCAAAAATTCCATTTCCATTTTATTGTTACAATTAAAATTTACAGCTATTTCATGTCGTATTTTACATTTAAACAAAAGAAAAAAACTGAAATTGAAGCAACTTTATAGAGATTGGCCATAGAGATACTAACAGCTAGTACACACTGCAAACTAGTTAGCAAAGGCCAACAGTTTCCACTTCCAGATTCCTCCTGGTACACTGTGATGGGCAACTGGAGAAATTCTTTTCTCAATAAGGGTCAGAGTAATCAGGACAAATGTATTATTTTACTCTAATATATATTATGTAACTCCTATTTTAGTCTGTGGGAAACTCAGAGAATGAAGCAAAGAAAGACGATGTAAAAGAAACTAGGAAAATCTTTGACAGTATGTAAATAAATCTATAGAGTTTGACAGTGACATATGAATATGTTCTGATGAAAATGAATGTGCTAATATGAGAGAGTGGTCATCCATATATCGGTAAGTCATTTGTTCATCTGGAACAAAGATACATAAAATCAATTACAATTTTTACTAGAAAACATCTGATTCTTCTTAATACATTGCACACTTTCCATATTATTGCAAAAAGTTTTATTCGGTGTGTTTCAAATTATTTATATAACTTTCTGTATAACAAACAAATACAAAGTATAGTATAACAAAGAAACTTCAGTTCAAACACTAATAATCAGGGTCTTTTTAACTATAAATAAAAATAAAGAACTGAACTGATAATTTTTGGTTTCTCCTGAAATATTCGTTTCATTGTCTATCTGTTAAATTGATAGACTACCACTCTAAAAGTTCTACCATTGTCATCCCAAAACAACATTACCTTTAGTTTCTGCTCATCTTTGTGGTCTGGTAGACTGGCTAACTTTTTCTCAATGTCATCCAGCCATGTCATTAGGTCATCAGCCTGCCTCTTGTACTGATACCATTGATGAGAAATCTCTAAAGCCTTTTTTCTTCTTTGAGATCTCAAGTCCTGTTCACAGTGCAGACATTATTAGAACATGCATTAAAGGCTTATAAAATATGAATTAACTTGTGTGCACACTGAAGAGAAAAAAGTGCATAAGGCTATTGTTGTTTTTTTTTAATTGGATGATGATATGTAAATCAAGTATATAATTACCTCAAAACAGCATATTTTCTTCAGTTTACCAGATTATTTTTACTCTTAAAGGAGGTCCACATTCAGATTTGTTCACATGTTGAATAAATCACTGAGACAGTCACCACTGTTCAGAGAATTTAAGGCTCTTACATGAACATTGATATTTTGCATAAAACACTTCTGCTCAGAATACTTACTGGACAGATGGGAACACAGCCCACTTAGTATCTAGCCAGAAGTGGGCTTCTTGTGTTTTGTGGTCTCCTGAAAAATTCTAGCCTGCATGCAAACTGTTTAAGTATTCAAAGGAAAACCATTTCAATGCAGAAATATATGCAAAGACAGGTTTCTGTTTTCCAAATATGTTTATTTACATAACAAATGTCTTGTAATTATTACTCTGCTTTGTAAAGGTATTGAAATTTTTCTTTTATAGGGAGTTAAAAATGTTATTTCATACAAATCTCAAATGTACTCAGTTTGCATTTGCTTTAACTACTTAACTTCACTCATATAGAATTCTGAAAATATTTTCATTAACACAGCTTCTTATAAAGAAGTAAATTAAAAAATTATTGGTACACGTCACATAAAAATACTCAGATCAATTTTCCTCAACCTTTCCTGAATTTTATTTGACAAGATTGAATGCCTCAACTGAGTCACCCAAAGGATAATCAGTCAGTCTATTCCATAAAAACATCCAGTAAGGATCTGGTCAATAGCATAGTTCTAGAAACACTTCTCTTGTTTCTCCTTTATAAAAATTATATATTATGATCTGCAAAACTGTAAAATTTAGAATGTGATTCACAGGAAATGCTGCTAAAAAAAACCCAGTTCCCTCGTAAGACTTGTTCTCCAGCCCCTTCACCAGCTTCGTCGCTCTTCTCTGGACTCGCTCCAGAGCCTCAACATCCTTCTTGTGGTGAGGGGACCAGAAATGAACACAGTATTCGAGGAGTGGTCTCACCAGTGCCGAGTACAGAGGGAGAATAACCTCCCTGGACCTGCTGGTCACACCATTTCTGATACAAGCCAAGATGCCATTGGCCTTCTTGGTCACCTGGGCACACTGCTGGCTCATGTTCAGTCGGCTGTCAAGCAAAACCCCCAGGTCCCTCTCCTCCAGGCAGCTTTCTAGACAGGCTTCTCCTAGTCTGTAGCACTGCATAGGGTTGTTGTGCCCCAAGTGCAGGACCCGGCATTTGGCCTTGTTAAACCTCATGCCGTTGGACTCTGCCCAGCGGTCCAGCCTGTTCAGATCCCTTTGCAGAGCCTCCCTGCCCTCCAGCAGATCGGCACTTCCACCCAGCTTAGTGTCATCCACAAACTTGCTAAGGGTGCACTCGATGCCTTCATCCAGGTCATTGATAAAGACACTGAACAGGGCTGGACCCAGCACTGAGCCCTGGGGAACCCCACTTGTCACTGGCCTCCAGCTGGATTTCACACCATTTACCACCACTCTCTGGGCCCGGCCATCCAACCAGTTTTCCACCCAGGAGAGTGTGCGCCTGTCCAGGCCAGAGGCTGACAGTTTCTCAAGCAGAATGCTGTGAGAAACTGTGTCAAACGCTTTATCGAAGCCCAGGAAGACCACATCCACAGCCTTTCCCTCGTCCAGTAAGTGGGTCACCTTGTCATAGAAGGTGATCAGGTTAGTTTGGCAAGACCTGCCTTTCATGAACCCGTGTTGACTGGGCCTGATCACCCGGTTCTCTTGCATGTGCTTCATGATAGCACTAAAGATCACCCATTCCATGAGTTTTCCCAGCACTGAGGTCAGACTGACAGGCCTATAGTTTCCTGAGTCCTCCCTCCAAGCCTTCATGTAGATGGGACTAGTCCCAATTATGACTATTAGCTTGTCCAAATAGGTCTCACTGTGGATGTTTCTAGGAGTAGTATTTACAGTTATACCTCCAGGAGTGTGGTAAGACAGAATTTTGATTGGCATCTTTGGTTTTCAGCCTCTAAGCTACTAGGACTATTGGTACTACAATCTATCCTTTTCTAAAGAGGCTGGAGCCACTTTTCCCACTAATAAACATAATGTCTAAATGCTTTACTAAAGGATAAAACAACTTATTATTGCCAGAAGTATGTTATACAGCTGAATATATAAATTTTTGACAGCTGATTCTAAGTAAGGTCTTTACTGCTGCTATAGAAACATAAAACATGCATAGTGTATTAAAAAAAGAATTATTATCAAAGAAGTCATTGTTTTTCAGCTGGCAATCACTCATTTGTAACACTGATGACAAAACAGTGCTTGTTAAGTTGGAGATTTAAAATGTCTTTTCCAAACCATCAAGAGAAATGTGTAAGAAAATATGTTTATAGCCAAATAGTTTAAAATTACTCATCCCTAAATAGTAATGGACTCATTTAACAGAACAATGCCCTGAACTGAAGAAAAAAATGGTTTTAGTAGCATGTGCTTATTATTGTAGCTCCTATACCTTGAGAGCATTATGTTTAGTCTGCAACAGCTGTTGTTTTATCTTTATTTCCTCCCGTTTTCTCTCATCTGTGATTCTCTTTTGAAGCATGTCGCCCCTTTGCAGCAATTCTTTCACTGTGCTCTCATCTTCACTCTGATTTAAAAAAAAAATAACAAGTATAACAGGCATTTTAATTTAATTATTACTTAAGTACTAGGAGATACAGAAATACATTTCCTCTGCTTTGGTAATCATCTGACAACTACTCACAAGTTCTAAACTGAAGACTGAATACCTTTTTCTTGCTTTTTACATACATATAGACACTTGAGGAGTACAAGTAAAACAGGACTTGAAAACCTGCAGATGTTTGATAGTAGATTTTATGCAGCATCCAGGATAACAGAATAGAAACATTAAATACCAACAGGTAAAACATTTTACCTTAAAACAAAAAGGACAGATACATTTAAAATATTTTAAACCACCGTCAGACGTTACTGGAATTTCCAGTATGCTAGGATTCCTGACTATTTAATATATCATCAAAATGCAAACCAGCTGTTCTGGCAGGGAAAATGATACCACTAGTACTTTTTACACAGAAGTTGATTCTATGCCACAGCTTCTGGTATTTTATCTCTTGAAACATGTTCTTTACATTTTACATCTCAAAAGGGAAGAAAATATGCTCAAGTAGTGGAAACTGTCTCATCAAACTTGATCCACTTAGAATTTACCACTGTAGTACATATCGCCTTAAAATTTACTTTTTCTGCATTAAAAGAAATAAAAAAGTCATGTAAATATTCCTTTCAGCATTGATATAAAATGGCTATCTTTTAAGTAGTCCTTAAAAGGAAAAGAATATTGACTTTTTCTATTTCTTGTAGAGAAATATATAATTGATCTTGCTGAGGACTCACAGAGAGGGTTCTGAAGACCAATCCGTTATTTCCCAACCAAGCAATATCACCCCTCTGAAAGAATCACTCTGAAGAAAATGCAACACAGTGGAAACAGTATCAAAGCAAAACAGTATTTTACTCCTCTTCTTTGTTATTGTTTTTTTTTTCTTACCCCATAATGTGCACAGTATTACAACTTGCAAAGAGCAAACAGGGGTTATAAAGCTTACCACAGTCACAAAATCAATTTACAATAAATGGTATAATCGGACAGTTTAACAATTAATTAACAAGTGGCATTTCTTTCAATGATTACTGCCTAGCATTTTTTTTCTAGTGAATGTCTTCTTTTACTATATTGCTACAGACTATATTCTGAGTTTTCTAGATCTTCATACTGCCACAGAGTATGTATCTCTGTAGATAGTACTCCTGTTTTGCTTAGCGTTTTCACAAGTGTCAAAAAATGTTTTTCTTATAATCCAACTGTTAACTTGTCACTAAAACTTTCAGTTAATGTGAAGTTCAGACTTTTGATATAATATGTTAGCACAGTAAAATTTTGACCGAGTGTATCTAAAGAGCCTAACACAAATATGGAAGTTTCTAATTTTCACTCAGGTTTTTTAATCTTACTGCTTACTTCACCCAGACTTCCATTTCAACCAAATTACCATATCTTTATTGAAGTCCTCCTCTTTGAGATTCACCCCCTGCTGAATTTCAACCTCCAGCGGTTCAAGGATTTTTTGTATATCAAAGTCAAATTGCTCCACTTCCTTCAAAGGAATAAAAGGCTAAAAAGGGAGAAATACAAATATTACTTATTTAAATAATATATTTAATTGTTTTATTAGAAACAAATGAAGACAGACATCTGTTCTGCCCCAATTGCTAAAGCAATGGTAGAATTTTGATCATGTGGAAAAATATCTACACCATAAAACTCAAAGTATCCAAAGATTAAAGTAAAAGTAGATATTTAATAACACTGTAGAATTTGCATGTGAGAAAACATAAGCATTTTATGGTGAGTAAAATTTTTTTAAAAAATATTATACTCTTACATTTGTGTGAAAGAACAGGTTCAGATAAACAGTGTAACATAATAATTTGTCTAAAAATTGTAGTCCTGACCCTACTTGGCTAATTCTGGTTAATTAGAAATTACTCACACAGCAACAAGCATTCATTGAAAGCTCCAAATGCGAGAACATGTAAAAAAATTTTGATGATTCTTGCATAAAATTCAAATATAAATGTAATTAGTACTTTATGATGTTCTAGGAACTCTTGAACTTTGAATTGTCTTCACGCTAAACACATAAGCACATTTTATTCTAATCAGTTTTCTTTTCCTCTTCCCTCCAGCACAATTAGTATTTATGATAAAGTAAAAGTTTATAATAAAGTAAAAGTTGATTACAATCAAAGTTAATCTGTTCAAATAAGACAGACTGTAAGAAAAATGCCTTAATTTTATCTTGTTCATTGTTTTAATGACAAAGAAATTACTGGAAATATAATAATGTATGATATTTATACAGAATAACACTGTTCTTTCAAATTTTTATGAAGCTCAGAATTATATTCAGCAAGCACTTCAACTGAGGTAGAAATAACAGCAAACTATACAGTAATTTTTTCTCAGTGCCATGAAGGGTATCTTCAAAAGTACTTAACTCTCACTAAAAGACAAATCAACTAATAAAAATGGAATATAGAATTGCTAATCTCTGGCAAATGTTAAAAACAATAGCAAAAAGGAAAATGGAAGGGAAAATTACTAAATGAAATTCCAACAATTGAATGAGTTTCAAAACCACTTGAGAATGTTGAATCTCATTTTAGTACACTGTGGCAATTTTGTTAATTCAGGACACAACAATTACATAGTACCATTTATGGACTCCACAGGTATTTTCTTATTTACTTCACTGTTGAAGTGATAATTGTTAGTATTTGAAAAAATATAGCTAATTTGAAAACAGATGAGAATTGATTGAAAATACATTATGAGAGTTTACTATCCTTTTGAACTGATTTTTTACTCACTGATTCAATAATTTTATCTAAGTATGAAAAAAACCCCAAACCACTTAAGAAGCATAATATCACCTCATAAGAATAATTTTAGCCCACGAAGCTGATATCATGACTCAGGGAGGTCCAGTTACCTACAGTATATGACTGAACAAAAGGAGGTATCCAGCAATATAGTCCTTTATCCAAATGCATAAAGCAAGTCAGTATAATTCAAGAATTCAGACAAGCTTTTGCTTCTCTGTCTCATGTAATACTTATTACTATAGATATCTTTGAGAATCATACCTTAGCTGACCATTCCCCAAGGTCCTGGAAAAGATCTACTAAATTCAAATTTACCATTAGAATTATGTAGCAATTCCTCCCAATTTGCTAGGTAACTAGTGTATAAAGCTTGGTGAGGTGTTACCCTTCTAGCTCATCTTGCCTATACAACTATAAATGAGAGAACACCTGAGAAAGAAGGTGACCAGGTTGAAGATGTTTGTAGACTGTGATCTGAAGACACTTCATCTTGGTAAGCTTCTTTTTCCCCTTCTTTGAGTGAGCCCATAAAATGCAATGCAAATATTTAACCTATGATAAACCATCTGCCTGCAGTTCCTCTGTTCTCCAAAACAAGCAGTAATTCCATGCCACTTTATCAAAGGCTGCATCAGCCCTGTATGCTTACAGTATTGTGGAAGAGCAAGGTAAAACTGAGAAAGAAAACCAGACTGTAGACAGCAAATGTTCTGATTGAAAATCTCATACAACACAGTTGTTTGAGCTTTGTGCCAAGATGTTTTCTGTCTACAGACTGCACTTCTGTAAGAAGTAAATGAGGGACACCACACTAGAATGGCTGAAGTACTACTGATGGCCAATAGGAAAAAACAGATGACCTTTATTCATAGGACAAATTCTTTCCTTTTGCAGAAATGAAACCTAAATAAACTCAAATATCCACAAAGAATTTCCTAATTACATAGGGTATTAGGCCCTGTGTAAACCCCAGACAACACATGACACCAATGTCTCTTTGCTTATGCTTTTTGCAAAACTTGTTTCCAGTTCTGCCACTGAATCCTCTGCACATTCATTTCCAGTGCTACTGCACTAGCCAGAAAAAGATGTTAAGATCAGGATTCATGCATTCCCATTACCCTATACAGCAATCTGGATGGCTGCCTGCTTTTGTCTTCTCAATAGCTCTCAATACTACAGGCAGCAAATACAAAGGAGAAATGGAGGTGGCTTATGCCCTCCCTCATACCAATTCAGAAGTCACAACTAAAAATACCTCTCTCAAACCGTGGTGAGACACAGCCTCATAAGAAAAGAATGGGTGCATTTAATGAAAAATTATACCCCAAAATCCAATCTATATATATAAAAAAAAGGCTACTCATACTTTGAAAAGATTAAGAAGCTTACTGATTCCCAGATGATGCTCAATCTTTATAAGTTAATGAAGTAATCATTGCTATGTTCATATAAAGTCAGTGACTATTTCTAATTGCGAAACAGTGACAAAAGACCTTAATGCCCAAACCCTAAAACTTCACATTTAAAAAAAAAAAATTCTTATGATGTACATATTTTTCCTTTAAAATTCTATGTTTTTGAGAAACCATAGTCTACTATATAGTTGTAAATGTGCACTTTATATAAATACT
Source organism: Phaenicophaeus curvirostris (assembly GCF_032191515.1). Classification (NCBI taxonomy): domain Eukaryota; kingdom Metazoa; phylum Chordata; class Aves; order Cuculiformes; family Cuculidae; genus Phaenicophaeus; species Phaenicophaeus curvirostris. Next base: position 122,681,642 of record NC_091392.1, on the reverse strand, counting down.
ATTTTGTATGCATCACCATATGGAAGCAAGTCCTCCTACCTTTCCACTCTTAATTCTTTGTGATATAGCTGCAAAACGCTGGTTGAGCTCTGACAGTTTAGGCTCTATTACTTTCCTGCAGTGATCTCCACGGTTTGTCATCAAGTCTACTCCCTGGTCACGCACAGAGTCCACCTTTGGATGCATATCATTCAGCTCAGCCTTTAAGCGCTACAGTCCATGAGCAAGAGACAGGGCTTGAAGTTAGTAATAAATGCAAAGAGAGAGAAAGAGAGAGAGAGAGAGAGAGAGTGTGCAAAGGAATAGGGAGCAAAACCACAAAGCAAATTCAGGTAATTATGCATGAGTGTGTAAATCTATTAGAAATATGATAGATAACATTCCCACTCATATTCCTCAAATTTACAGCAGGAATGTTTATATGTTTTAATATCTCCTAGAGGAAACAAATGGTGAGCATTATTTCTGGGCAGGTTCTTATCTGCAACAACACAATCCTCAGCATATTTCAGGATACGCTAAATCGTTTTATGTTCCTAAAGCTACGAAGAGCCGTTAATTCATGCATTATGGAACTGGATGTATAGTTGTTGCTTTCATTACTGTTCATGATTGTAGTCAAGGCAGCTGCTGAGATCAGTGATCGATGAGATTTATGCTCTGCCTTGGAATTTGTAAAGTTTTGCTTTAGTAGAAGGTATCATTATGTTAGTGTCGGTAACTCAATTCTGATTTGATTTCCAAACTGTTCTTCAGATAGTATGCTTTGACCATGGAGTTCAATGCAAAGTAAAACTGCACGCTGATTCAGAAGAAAAAAAATACAGTTAATAATTTGAAGTTATTTAAACTTAACAAAGAGGGTGCTTTAAAATGCACATCTGTCTTGCAAGTTATTTTTTCATTAGCTGGTCAAATGATGCAATGGGCCAAATAAAAGCTTCTGATCAATTCACTAACCCATTATTATACAGCTAGTTAACCATATAATAGTCTTGTCTGTGGTGTCAGTTTGGCATCAATGTAAACAGTGTTTATAGAATTAAAACAATCATATGACAGAGATATAAAATGCAGATAACATAGATACTAGCAAAGTATCACAGAAAAAACAGAAAAACAATTAAAAATGAAGAACTCAGACAAAAAGGATGTTGTTCAACCAGATGTGTTTAAGGAGTATTTTCCAGGTTTAAACACAGGTTTAATAAGCTGCTGTTCTACTCACCAGGAAATCCCCAAGATTTATAATAACAGTTCTGGTTTAATTTCTGCAGGGATTTAACTTTTGTAATGCAGTGTAAATTTGTTAAGTAATATATAAGCTGCCATGGAGTAGGTTTATTACAGAAAAAATGATCTTATTCGATTTGTGATACCTTTCAAAATACACTAACTTTGATATAGTCCTTTTTAAAAATTAATGGTCTTCACAAAATCACAGTTTTTTTACCTTAAGAATTTCCTCTTTTTGCTGGGGTTTTTGTTTATCAGATTCATCCAACAGTATTTCAGCACGATACATCCAAGTTGTGACATTAGCTACATTCTGATCAAAAGCGTCCATGAGCTTTTGATATTCCTGTATGTGGAAAAGGTAAATACTGCATACAAAAAAAGTAATCAGAACTGAAAATAATAGCTGTAATTATGCCACCTGTGTTAAACATGCATATATTATGAAATAAAACTTGCTTATTTTACATGGTAACTGCTTGTTTTGTGCAGGATAGAAATTGTTGTTTGTTTGTTCTCACTTCGTATGATAAGTTTCAAAAAGACATTCTAGTAGAGACAGAAGCTTTCAAAGTGACAGGCATGATGGTGATAAAGTCACAGCAAGACACAGGTGTCTGCAGCTCAGCCAGACTACCGAGAAGAGGAAGCTGACAGCCAGACCTACTGGAGGTAGAAAGAAGAGTTTTCCAAGCACCAGGTACAAAACTTATTTTGGGAAGCTACTAAGTTGATTCAAACTCAGATAGTAACAAGGATGCACTGACAAAGTCACAATCATGACTGGGAGTTTTGCATATAAAGCTCTTATTTACACTTCAACTAACCTCTCTGCTTTAAGACTCCGATTTTTAAAAAGCTATTCTAGTTCATATTCTGATAAATCTTTTTCTCTCCTGAATTTAAAAACTTTTTGTCTTTTTTTGTGAGCTCATTGGAATGAGGCCTGTGCATGTCCACAGAATGCATATGTGTATCACACACCTGAAATCAAAGATTTTACCATCCCCTTTGGCCCCCATGTGTATGTACCTTTATTTTACCCTGTTCTAAAATTAGTAAAAGACTCTCCTCTTCTATATCTTTTTATCATGGGTTCTAGTGTATATTAACAAAAAAATTCAAAGCAAAGAAAGAGAATCAATTCAGTTTCTCCAGGTCAAAATGGCATTTCTATGCCATTGGCAACAGAAACAGCATACAAGATTTCCCAAAGCATTTTGGCAGCCCAGGGGTTAAGGTCCTGGCACGCTGAAGGTTTTGAGCTGTCACCTCTTTATGGTAGAAGGAATTTTAAGATAGATAATAGTTATGTGACAATTGGCTGTTTGAAGAAGCAGGGGCTGAGGCTCCTGAATCTGTAATAAATGTGTATTAGGGATCTTACTTATGACTAGGCTTCATCTGGTCCCTTTAGGTAATTATCCCTACTAAAACATGCACTATAAACCTATCTAAAGGAGGATCATGCAGTTCTGAAAGACCAAATCATAGTCCTTGAGCACATTAGGTGTGCACCCGGAGCAGAGCTCCTGATTTAGTTGCCTCTGAAATGAATCTAGTTCACACACCAAAACTACCCTGTGGACCAAACAACCATGCAAGTGCAGACTGACTTCCTAACTGTACTACTCCAAACAGCAATGCTAATGTAGCCAAAAGTAGGTGAGGTTGTTGGTATTACCACCAAAACTTACTCAACTTATTTGACTATTCCTTTCACTTGATTCAAATTCAAATATTCCAGGTCCTTGGGAAGAAACTACATTTAATCCATTAGGGAAAAAAAGAACCCAACAACCCAACAGTCCAGGAATTACTGAAGCAAGCAGAAACTGGAAGCACTAATAATCAAGTCTCCACAGAGCCATGACTCTTTAAGCAGTCAGGTTCTTAAAATATACATAACTTACCAACAATAGTCAATCTGATTGTCTGTGTACCTATATGTTCAATAAGCTTATTCCAGGACACCAGAAACAGCACTCCTATATGGCTGAGCACTTACAACTCGGCACCAACACCTCCTCTATGTGAACAAAAGCATTTTCCTTACCAGTAACAGATTGAACCATTCCTCAGCACGTGAAGTTACTGCAATCCAATTACTGTTCAGGAGACTGAGTTTATCCTCCACTAGACTTTCCTTTCCTTTCAGCACTGTCTTCAAGTTCTCTCCTAAATCACTGATGCTCTTAAGATGGACCTGACGTTTCTCAATCTCTTTCCGTGTTGCCTGCATGAGCAGAATAAAAAAATAGAAATTAAGAAAATGAAAAATTTTCATGATAAGACAATCAAATATTAAAACAGCTAGTAAGTTCATACTGGAACACACAATCTTGCTTCCTGTTGGAAGAGAAAGCATTCTATGAAGAGCAGTAAGTAAAAATTAAATTGTTCCTCTTTAGCTCTGATAAAATTGTAAATATTCTTCATATTTTCACAATCATTTTTGTTAACAGTTTCACTTTAAAAAGTGTGAGTTACCTCTCTTTCCGGTGTTCAAAATATAGTTTTAATATTCATTATTTTTCAAACCCCTCATTTTACAGTATTTATAGTGAGATGCTTACAGTTGCTTAGCATATAATAAAATGGCATGGTTATCAAATAGCACATAAGGCTTAGAAAAAATGGGACAATAACAAACTATCATGATGACCTCTTAAGACTTAGAGAACTCCCCTGAAAATCATATCTTGAAATATTTTAATATTCCCTTAACATTTTTCAGTGCAATCTTTTTCAGCAAAACCCCACACTACGTTCTTCTGTTAGTTTTTTTGTTTCCTAACCGTAAAAAATATTAAGGCACATGTAACAAAAGCAGGAATTTAATACTAAATACTGAAATGACACAATGCAGAGTATAACAACCTTGCTAAATACTCAGGAAGAGGCACAAATTCCTTATATCTAATATCACATATAATAAGTTTTACGGGAAACATTTCTCTGATCTCCTAGTCACCTGATGGTAATATATGATCTCTGCTAATAAAGTAAATCTTCAATTAGAAATGATGTGCTCAAAACTGAACACAAATGGAAGTTAGGAGAAAAGTGAGAATTGCTAGTCTCCAGAGACATTGATTTCTCATAGATAACGTGAATACACTAAAAGATCTATTTCTAATCAAATCACAAAACTTCCATCTCAGGGCCAGTGCTGTTACTAGAGAAACTACACCTTTATCACCTCCATGGTATCACATCTCTCAAGGTCACACATCAGTATGAATTTGTTGATAACATGTTAGAGGAAGTAAAATCTTCAGTTTGCAAGAAAAACAACATAGAAATTATTCTCTCTGGTATGACATAATCTTAACAGTACCTCCAATTTACTTGGCATATGTTGTGCATAAGCCAGCAGCTCGCTTCCTAAGAGAATTACTAGCTAATTTTGTAATATTAATTCACAGAAAAGGCTTTATACTTGCATTTGGATTTGTAATAGAACCAAGACATGACTAATGCCAGTTAACTATAAACCACTGAATTATAGGATTAGAAATTGAGAGTTTCAAAATTCAACAGGTTCTTCTCAGATTAAAGGAAAAACATGCCCTCTTCTAGTACAATTTTATCTATTTCACAGCAAGTACAAAATGTCACTGTAAAAACGAATAAGACAAAGAACATAATTTACCTTCAGCTGGAATATTTGATCACCTTTATTACCTTTTCTGAACAATTTACTTCCATTTGGAAAATAATCACTGAAGCACATTTAATATGTGTTGTGGCTTCCTTTGTATTTTACATGTATGAAATGTAAATAGACCGATCAAATAATTAAATGGCCATTAAATAAAACTGCTACTCAAAAGCCAGATGTATAATTCCCATTGTGTAATAAAAGGTTTGCCTGACCCCAGGAGTTGTTCCTTTAAAAGTAAAGAAATAATGTAAACCAAAGACGAGGTGCACCTCCAGGCAATATGAATATCAGCAAGTAAAAGACATAACCAACAAGATGAGTAAACAATCACATTTCCCTCCACCTTCTAAAAAAATCCCCACTGAGGCCTTCAACGCAACATCAAAGTGAAAAGAACTTCCTGTGTGATACTTCAAATCTCAATTATTCAAAGTTCTTACGTATAAAATCCTGGACCACTGAATGCAGTTGAAAAACTAGTAGGATTCTAGTGGGCTAAAAACTGTGGGATTCAACATTAAATTATCAGCTAGGTTCTCCTCTGTGTGATGTTCACTCATCACCTCTTCCTGTATGACCTTGCATATTTCAAAAAAGCATATTTCAAAATCATAGAATCATAGAATCATAGAATAACCAGGTTGGAAGAGACCCACCGGATCATCAAGTCCAACCATTCCCATCAAACACTAAACCATGCCCCTTAGCACCTCGTCCACCTGTGCCTTAAACACCTCCAGGGAAGGTGAATCAACCACCTCCCTGGGCAGCCTGTTCCAGTGCCCAATGACCCTTTCTGTGAAAAATTTTTTCCTAATGTCCAGCCTAGATCTCCCCTTGTGGAGCTTGAGACCATTCCCTCTTGTCTTGTGCCCTGTCACTTGGGAGAAGAGGCCACCACCCTCCTCTCTACAACCTCCTTTCAGGTAGTTATAGAGAGCAATGAGGTCTCCCCTCAGCCTCCTCTAAATTTCAAAATTAAGGGGAAAAAACCCAACCTTGTAGAATTTAAACTCCCTTCTGGTTGCCCTAACATCAGATTGCATTTCAGCAGTGCGGTTTATTTGAAAATATGTAATAAATATGTAGAATTTTAATTTTAACTACAGAATCAAATTCTAAACTCTGTAAATTAAGGTAGACATTTAAAACACCTGATGCCTTAACAAAAAACAAACAAACTCCCAAATCTCAACCACCGCCACAATGGGCACAATTTGAAATACTAACAAATAAAGTGGTGAGATTCTTCCCAGAAGGACAGGGGGGTTTATACATTTTGATTTTTTGTGTTAATTAGGATGAAACTATGTAACATAAACAAAATAATAATCATGTTAGAAATTGGGAAGAAGTAATTTTCTGATGCAATATCATGTGGCATATTGGGAGAAAAGAAATATCTATATAAAAGGTTGAAGTAAGCATCATAATGCCCAGAATTCAGATGCAGTTGTGAAAAATTGTCAGCCACGTTCAACAGTGTTTTAAAACCAATTATATTCACTCTGGTATTTGTCATTATAGTTATTACATTCACTTCTCCCCCCTCCCCTCTCCCTTAGGACTACTATGTTTACTTATAAAGCAAAAGTTTATTGAAGTGTGTATTTCCTGATGGAAGACAATATTCCATAAATACTTTCAGGAAAGACAGCTTCAGTAAAATGTGTATACAAATTACACAAATTATATTAAAAGGTTACATAGGAATGGCTTTGTCTGTGGACATGGCGCACAAGCTGCAGAGGATTTCTGAGCTATACCTTATAAAGACAAAACTACCTTGTATCAAGTTGAACTGCTGAAGTTTTTTTCAAACAAACCAGAATTGCGACTAAATGCAGAAGATAATATTTTAATTTTGCAACTCATTAAGATATGTAGATTTAAAAAATTCTACACCAATGAATGATTGAAGAAAAGTCCTGTTGCTTTCATGCTGCCTGTACAGTGTGGATTTCTCAGAAGTAATCTTTGCAGTTTGAACCTCTCTAAAAGAAATCAGCTAGTTGGCTCAGCTCTCATGGGTGGGATTACAGAATTAATCAGAAGCTGACATTATGGCCTTCTCAGTGGCTGATTATACATATTTATTTGTTTAGTCACAGCACATTTTTTATTTTTTATTGCATTCTGGCCACTGACTATGAATCAGTTGACACAATTTTCAGATAATTTTCTTTTACTGATTTTACTCAAGGAAATATTTTGCTAAATGCGTTAGCTAATATAATTCTAAGTACTTCAAGTCAACTTTACACTCACTCATATTATGCACTGTGTTAAATTATAACAGTAAAACACTGGTAGACTCATACTGCTGATAGTAGGGAATGATACAGAACTTTTCCTGGTAATACCATCTGCCATTTCATTTTTGAGAACATGGTTTCCTGGCAATCTAATTCTTATCAGGCCAGTTCCTGATTAAAAGGCAAAGAAACCCCAGAATGGTTAATGGCTTCAGTGATAAATATGCTCACTAAATCAGAATTCTAATTATAAACGGATTTCTAATATACAATGTTTAATGACTATCTTTCTACCCACATGTCATTTTTCTTATCTATTATAACAGAACTGAATTGAAATGGAAAGATTTAGCTTGTCTCTGCTGAGTAAAAAGGGAAGATTTACCGTCATCAGTATATTGCTCATCTCATTCCACATAACTCAGCCAAGTTTTTTTCTAGACAAGAACAAATAACACATTTCCCTCCATGTCCAGATTAATGTTATGTTTCACTAACATAATTTCCTACTTAAGATGGACATTCCTTTATATTCCAAGGTGTTTATACCTTGAAGACAATGTTCACATGTGTGATTTTTTTACTCTAACCCCGATAGTTATCTATGAAACTCTGAGTTTTTCTCACTTTTAAGAAGTCTTGGGTATTGAAAATGAACTAGAAATAAGTGCAGTAATAAATATAACTGCTTCCTTGTGCTGGAAAGAGAAAAGATTATGAACTGTCTGCTTAGTTACACTGTCAACAGTATAGATTCAATTTTCAGTTCATTTGCACTACTGAGTTCTCTTCTCTCCCCCTCCATTTTCCATCATTGTTTTTCTGCAGTCTTTCCTCACAATGGGAATCTGCTGAGCTTAATTAATCTCCAAGTGCATTTCATTAGACTGGTTACTGTCTTTGGCAGCCTATTTACCCAGGAAGTCCAAAGCCACAACATGAATCAGATACTGTGAGGTCCTGGTTCTGGGTCTGAATTATCAATGTACAGTTTTGTGTGATGCCTCATGGAAACTCACACAGGACTATCAGTTTTGTACTTGTTTATGAAGTCCATAAAAAAATTTTAACGTGTCCAGGATAACATGCAGCAATTCCTGCCTCTTAGTGGGAGCAGATTCCTTAGGGGAAAATTGTACTCATTTCACATAATTTCTGCAAATACTTATGTTTGGAAGTCTAGGATCTGCCACTTCCACCATCTGCTGGGTAGCTCCAACATAAGAATCTGCTTGTATTCATGTGAACTTATATTTACTTTGTTACATCTCTTCCCTAAAGAGAACCTTAATAAAGGAATTCTGAAAGCCATTCACTCAGTACATACATACTTCAATAAGGGAGAGCTGCTCGCACCCAAATTTATTTGTTTGTTCTTATTTTGTGATAAATGGACTGAAGGAAAACACTGAGGTACTATATAGGGTTAGACTGCAGTGAAGTCTTGCGGCAGGATTTGAAGCCAAAACATACTTTTTACCAGTTTTTCTTGCAACTCTATATTTATCAATTCCTTGTGAGAACTCACAATACTCAACAGTGTTCTTTAAGATTAGTAGGTGGAGCGGTTCCCATTTGATATATTTTTCATGTTAATATTTCTTATTTTAATTGGCTCAGTACCTTTTTTGATTGTCCTAAGATAAAAATATGTTGTACTTTTGTAGCAAGTATAAGACCTAACAATGGCTTCTCACTATTTAAATGCACTGATCATCAGGCTTTAGGTTCTAATTATGCAACTTCTTATGCAATTATTAGCACTAAGGTCTAACAATTAAATTATATTAAGCACAAACCTTTCTATTTAAACTCCTATGAAGGCATATACATCTGGGTTAACTTTTCTGAAAACGATTGCAGGACAATACAGCACACAGTTCTGTTACAATAGAATTGTACTATGTGGTTTAAGACCACCAAAAATGACTCGTAACTTCATGACTGGGCAAATGGATTGAGTAACTGGCAGATTAGTTTGGAAGCATTAAAACCATATGATCGTATAATCCATATTTAAAAAATCTGCCACTAATCCTTTGTTATGGGTGTTAAGATGACAATACCAATCAAAAGTAACAAGAGGAACAAATCAGTTTAGGAAAGGCAGAAAATGAAAATGTGAGAGTATCAAACAGCAATGAGTTTTTTAGCGGTCAAGGTTTTGATTTAAAAGTCATAGCAGCAAAAGTCAAAACAGTAACTGCAAGTTAATAATAGCAAAATTTGATCTGTATATCTTTTTGGATACTGCTTTTTAAATATTGTCATTTTTAGAGACTGATCACAAAACACTTTCTTTGTTTTGTTATTTGTTTGTAAATCATGAGTGTATTTCAAGGCTAAAGACATTTTATCAAACTAAGAGCTTGAAAGTGGCAGTAAAAGAAAAAACAAAACCAAAACACTTAACCACAAAACAGACTCTACTCCAGTGCCTTTAATCTGCACAGAATTAAAAAAAAAAAGTAGTAAGATTGCCTGTGTATCATTCATGACTATTTCTACAATTCATGGTGAAACTGGTAATAAGTTTAAATAATTCTTCCTATTAAACAAAGCAGAAGTGGTAGATTTTCACAAAAATACACAATACTTTTACATGGGAGGGTTATAGTTTTGCTTTGAAATTATATAACACTTACCCAAAAATACTGATGGCTGTATGTAATTATTTGAAATTTTGAATCTTTGAATGATGGTGAGCATAGTTTCCTCTAAAGCACAGATTTTAGTATATGGGTACCAATGATGGCTTGGTTTGCTTATGTTCTGACTGGATTTTTATTGCATATCCAGAATATAAACTAGAATAGCTTTTATTGAATGATATGGTGCTAAGTCTTAACATCACACAAAGATACACAGTTTCATTTTAGGCATAGAGTCTTAACCTAATACAAGAGCTCAAGGTGAAGTCTCATGAGCCCCCAGAATGAAAACAAATGAGCTACAAACCACCTCCTGGCTGATACCTGAGCACGTGGATTATATAGTGTCCTGAAATCCTTAATCTTTTATCTGCTGGAGTTGCTTTACTGTTTAATACTTTTCTAATCATGAGTAGACTAGGAAAAGAGAGAAAGAGATCACTATATACATGGTCATTGGATGGATAATTTATAATACCCTCTGAAAAATGGAATTCTAACTTCAAATTCATGTCAGTGAAGATTACCGTAGTATGAAGGTGAATAGTGATGTCGACACTTGCAGACACTAGATGGTTAAAACTTTTCTGAGTATTAACACTATGGTGAGATAATGTCATAACAGTTACAAAGTTCCACTAATTAAAACCCCAGATTTTTTATTCTCTTTATCAAAAAAGAAATCTAGCTTTCTTTAATATGCACAAACTGACATCTATAAAAGTACAGTGTGTGTTAGATTGTTACCTTGCCCCAGGCAATTTCAGCATCCAAATTGCTAGGCATCCCCTGCACAGCTGATCTCTTCGTCAATTCTGCATCTGTTGCTGCAAGCCACTCTGTCATAGCATTAATTTCTTTTCGTAGCTTTCGGGACAATTTCAAGCATTTCTCTAACTCTTGCTTTTTTTCCGTCACCTGCAGAAAGAAAACATGTGTTTCTTCACTCTTAGTAAAGCAAGTTTGATTTTTATATGCCATTTTTTACATGCCACTTTTTATAGTAACTTAACTTGCAATTTCACAGGCCAAGTTGCACTTTTATATAGTTAGGTCTTGCCTTAGTACTCTCAATATCTGTAATTTTGCTCCTGGAATGCAAAACACCTACAAGAAAAATATGTGCATAAAGACACATTGAGTTTGACCTAGCAGGAAATCTCTGCAAACCTCTTTTCTCTTGAATTCATGCATAGTCTATGTCTATTCCAACTACTTCAGAATAATTGAACTAGCAGCCTTTCCTTGAGACATAAAATTGATGTCAAAACCATTCAAAGAGTATATTTGCAAACAGATGGCCATATAGTGATGTTGAATCCTTAAGCTACACTACATAGAAAAAACAATTATCCACCAAAGAAACCCCATATCTTGAAATACAGAAGTCACTGAATGATATCAAATTAAGGCAGCGCAGTTACGTTTTAAGTTTTTAATTTCTCAGCATACTATTTTGTTGTCTGATTAATACTCTTTAAACGTAGGGAGCTTGCATAGGAATTTGTAGTTGTTTTTAATTCTTCCAAAGCAAACTGAAAAATAAATTAAAAATCGCAGAGAGACATTAAGGAACAGGTAGTTAGAAAATCCAAATTAATAAATGATATTGTGCTGAAGTTTAAAAAGGCCTACTAAAGAAGGTGGATTCAGGTGTTCAGTAGGTTATTAATGTTTTAAAAACATACTAATTGTCTTGCATTTCAATTAGTAATCAAGTGAGACTGTACCCACTGATTGTATTTAAGTATCTTTTAAAAAGAAAAAATTTGTCTACAGCAGTGCCAGGTGTGAAAAATGGTATTGATACCTACTGAAACTATTTGGGGCTTTGATGCTGAGTACAAGTAATGGCGCAATGATCAAATTGATTCCTAGCTCTCTTGTCAAAGAGAGTTTGAGGTTTTAAAATGTAATAGAATGCTACAAGGTTAGGCACATGGGTTTTGCTATTCCTCGGTAAACAGATAAGATTTATCTATAGAATATGCAATAAAATGTCCCTGATAGTATTTTATCATTCTGTAGAGGCTTACTACTAAAATCTTAGAACGCTTCTTTTCTGAATAAGGTGAATGTTCTTATACACTACATTTATTAAAAGAGACCTCGGAACTTATAGTCAGATTGAGAGATAAATCCCTGAAAAGTACTATATAACTCAGCTTTCTAGAGCTGCATTCACCCATGGAGCCAGGAATCCACCATGGTTTTCACCTTTTTCTGATAACTATTAATAGACATTATAAATAACTATTTGCAGGTACTTAACAGGAATACAATGCAAAGTGCATTACCCTAAGTGTGATTCCTAAGTACCTGGTATACTACAAAATGAAATTATGGATGCATGACCAAACATAGAAAGAATATTTGCATTGCTACATTCATCTCTAATGTGTGTAAGACCATTAATATCACACTCTTTCCATATACATTGTACATATCCAGAAGTTACTGTCAGTTTCTGTTTATACATCAAATCCAAAGATGTCTTTCTAAAGAAAAATAGGAAACAGTGCCCTCTAAAGGACTTCTGTTTCATACGGTGATATCACATTATCTCCATAAATTTTCTGTACATATTTAAGCTAATTTAGCTATGCTGAACAGTTTACTCACAAGAATCCTTGGATGTAATAAATAAACATAAAATGAGAAAAGCAGGTTTTTGCATCAAAAGCAAGGTATTTTACAGTCTTTTCATCTTACAGTCAAAATTTCCTGTGCAGCAGTGCTATTGTGAAGATGTGACCTTGTAAGTAATAGCCCCTACTGCATTCAACAAGAACAGTATTACTGCCACTTTCTTTTAGAGTCCAGCACCTTGTTCTGATGAATTACCATAAAAAGATTTGACATGAGGATGCTACAGACTGTACCTCCCAGCCACTGACAACTAAAAAACTACCTAAAGCTGTAACGTGGTAGTTTGCATGTATATGTGCTGTTGTCAGAGGGAAAGAATATGGGCAAGGCAATGCATAATTAAGCGCAGTCATGGAATATATCTCATAAATGCAACCATTAATACCATTATCTTCAAATGGCATTTTGTTTTGGAATTTCATCTCAAACGTATTTACAGTGAGGCCACTACTAAAGTTTCAGAAGTATTGGTCATGCTTTTAAAGCATATTTGGCTAAAAAAAATGGGGAAAATCTATGTCCTGAACAGACACAACTAATTTATAGATGAAAGAGAGGTCTAAGGCCTGATACTATGTAAGCAATTAGGACTATTCATAGGTATTTATATACGTATGTGTGTATGCTAAAAAAATCACACAAACCGCAGATTTTGACTAAACGGAAGTCTTTCAAGGTTCAGAAAGTCTAAAGTGAAGATACCTAAAATATATAGAAAAGCTACAGTAGATATAGAAATTATCAGAACTTATCATTATTTTCCTGATCATTTGATAGCACAACACTTCAGTGTTATTCAATATGTTTAAATTAAACCATTCCATATGCTTAGAAATGTGCTTAAATATTGTTTTAAACATGGAGAGACCTCCTGAAGTGGTACATATGAAATCACACAAATGAGTTTACACATTTCAGCCCTGAGACTTACTATTAGTTATGACTATTATAATTTTTCTCTTAAAAAGACAGACTTTTGACTCAATGCAATCAATTACGGCTGATAAGGGTAACTGATTCATTCAGTTCTGTATCTCTAGGCCTCTGTGACTCTCTAAAACTGTTTACTATTATGGTACATAAAAGTAAATGTGAGAAATGACACCTAGGACAAGAAAGCTAAACATAGTACTGCAGATTTATAAGACACATCAATTTGCAATATGGTTCACTTCACATCACTAATGGCTTCCTAATGACACTTTTTTTATCCTATGACAATTGCAGTCCTATGACAATTGCAGTCTGCTCTTACATTAAACATAATGTAGGACTAAATCATAGAATCCTTTCTAAAATAACGGAGAAACAAAATATATTATGTAATCTAAAATGATAGCTACCCACACCTTAATGAAGCAGACACCTTTCTACACATGCAAAAGACTGATGTCTCAATACCTTTATTTTCTAGCAAGAGAACTGTTTTAATTCAGGTTCCCAAATGAGTATTATCTCTGTCAAAAATAGCAAAACTCATTTATTGTTTTACCATATTGCAGTCAGCAGGGCTTGATTATCACTATGTGTTTAAACCATATACTGACTCTCAGTATTAACATGCGTTCATTTTCCTAGCTAGTAATAATTTATGGTTTTAATAATTTATAATTTGACAAAATAAAAAATATGCATTCTGTCTTGTTCAGTATATTTGAAGTGTATGAATTTTAGAAAAAAAACATACTTCTGTATCTGTAGATATAGATTCACAATGTTGTGAAGGAAACAGAATAATGAAGGATAGTTGTTAACGGAATTATTTGTATGAAGTCTTTAGGACGATGCCACAACTCCTCCTCGGAGCATAAAGATCCCTGCAGAGGATTGTATTTCAGGAGCAAGCAACATACTCCACAGATAATGCAGACCCAGAATAAAAAGCCTTTAGAGATCAACATACAATTTTTAATTTTTTTTTTCAGTCACAGTCTTTCTAATATTGGTTAATAGTCTGTCTTTCCTACTGTCTGTTTAATTTTAGGAAAAAATGATTAAAAATCCTACGTTCCTCTGTTGAGAAGTGTAACAGCATCTAACTGTACATGATTGATGAAGAAATTGATGATTTGTAGGTAGAAATTCATACAGTGTTCAGGAAATGAACAAGAATTATTCTACAAGGTTAGTTATATATAAGTAACTTGTCATTTGCATGATAAGGTAAAATACTATTCCATTTTGAGAACTATTTGGGTTTTTTTCTGCAGATAAAGCTGAAATTAGGTAAGAGAATATTGAGAAAGTATTCGTGTAGTCCTCCTAATGATATTCTACCATACATTAAGTGGTCAAACTGTGCACTGCATAAATGTAAATTTGGTATTCTGTTTAAAACAAAAAACAAACAGGAGTTTGCTAAACAGTTTTGTTCCAAGGCAATTATAGAGCTCAATAGATAATGATTCACTTCTGCCCACTATGAACTAATTTGATAATCTATGCAGAATGGAGGATGACAAATGACTAAATTCTAAATGAGAGCTTGCTGATATCTGAAATTTAAAACAGGAGAATTATTCCACATAGTCACAACTAAGCAATACTTTGTGTTGTTTATATATTAAGATACAGTGAAAAGGTAAGTCAGGGCTGTAAATGACATTTAAACCAGAGAATGGTTATGACAGTAACTGAGGATGTGTAGTTAAACTCAAGGGTGCAGATGAACCAAAGGAGAATGGTATACAAATGCCTCCTGAAGGAAGCTGCAGTATCAAGAACCTTTTGTCAACAAATGGAAATTAAATACTTAAAGATCTGTACAGTTAAAGGCAGAATGAATTCTCTCTTTTGTGAAATAGCTCTTTAAATAAAAAGTGAAGAAATCACAAACAAAATCAAAATATTTTCCTGACCAGAATGTTTTGAAACAAGTGACTGCTTGAGGCACTAAAAGGAAACAAAATCCCCTCTGATCCCCCAAATCAATGAACTAGTAAAAACAAAAAGTAAAAGCACTAAGAAAATATAATTTTAAACTGTAATAAAGCAATTTTATATTTTTCTAGATGTTTCTGTGATTTCTTAGAACCATTAAACTGCCATCTTGATGATTCCCTTTCTCTCCATTGTTCTGTTCCACTTTTTTAGAAAATGCAAATGCCTTGAATGGAACAAATAAAAAAAAATTATGAACCATACCAAAATTATTCTGCACTTTCAAAGTTAAAAAAAAGAACATAGAATTGTATTAAAACCACAGAGCTTACCTTTGCACCCAAATCATTATATTGCAACTTCAAAGCTGTCAGCCTTTCATCCAGTTCTTTCGGGTTCTCTGTCTGCTGCTTTTGAACAATCTGCCTCCCAGTTTTTATCACTGTTTCCACTTCCGACTTCACCTCACTCAGGGTTTTGTATAGTTTCTAACCAAAAAGAAATGTGAAAGTAAAATGCCATCATTAAAACTAGTAAACCACGAAAGACTACTGAAGATAATATAAAGGTGAACTAGAAATCCTTACAGTGTATCCTGTATAAGAACACCATCACGTATGACACTGACTATGCTCCGCTCCCGTTTGAAAGCTAAAGGAGTTGAGAGGTACCATGATATGTGACTTAAGAATAAAGAAATAATAATAAAGAATAAAGAAAACTCACCCTGAGTGCACGTGTCTATTTTAAAAAAAGCATATAACAAAAAAAATCATCAGTTTCTAAATCAGAATAAAAATTAACAGATTTATAACAGCCTACCTTTACTAACATTGGTTTCAAAGACCTGTCATCTAAATCAGCTGTAGAAATGTTATAGATAAGAAAGTATTTACCATCATGAGTTCTTCTAAGATCTGATAAAGGTTATTTTCAAACTGATTTATATAACACAGTATTTAAAACAAGAACAGATGTTTTCTGTCAATTCATACAGCTTGTTGGGTATATTTAAACTACAAATAGCCGTTAAACTCACTTTAAAAACCTGACAGTTTTTTAATACTCCTATATCAAGAGACTAGAAGGATAGAGGAGTTCCCCTACATTTACTATGTGTAATACTGTTCACAATATCAAATGATTGAAAAATGTGAGGTTAAGCCAAAATATATTAAATAACAAGCAATCTGCAAACATAATACATTTCCTAAATTTGTCAAACGTGTCACAAAAACAAGATGAAAACATTCTTTCTTTCCACAGGGAGCAAGTCAGTATCATCATGTAAATGTATGACTTGTTATCTCAAACCATTTAACAGCCACATAAATGCCCAGATTAACATTAATGCAAGTAGAGCAGAAGTTGAATTTATTTTTTCTTTTTAATCTAGGATTAAATTTTATGGAGACACGGAAATGCTACAGTGGAAGAAGACTCCACAGAGATATATAGTGTCTTCTACCACACAGGTACACAAAGAATGGCAAATGTGAAGCTGCTGAAAAGCTTTATTTTTGAGATGTCTAGATGAATTCTGTGTTCTAGCATTTTACCATCTAGTATTGGAAAATAAACGTACTGCCCTATACACTTTGACAGAACTGCAAAATAAATTACACTGTACTTTTTCCAGCAGTAATTTTTTGAGCTTTATGCTTCGTAGCAATATCTCCCACAATGTAAAATCCGTGTCAGGTACATCTGGGACAGTAAAGACTTTTTTTTCCAGTGGATCTGACGACAAAATATCAAAGTGCATTTTCTCCACAATTTAAGTAAATTACCAAGCCAATTTTTAACATGGTTATTATTTTATTTACTTAAAGGTGTCATGTATATAGTCCAACTGCTTTCTCATGCTTGATAAGATAAATATATTCCTCGTCACTGAAAACCTGTCAACAAATTTGGAAGCTGTTGGAAGCTGTTGCATGTTGGCTAACATCTGATGGGATGCTATGCCTAGATTTTTAAAATTGAAACATTATGAGAATCTCTGTGGATCAAGGTGCTCTAAAACTACTGTATGTCTCCAATGGAATATGACAGGGCTGCAAAAGCTAGTTGCTGAGTAAAAATATTTTAATTCAATACAGAGCTTCTAATTACCATGTCATTCTGATAAGAATTTAAATTTAAGGGCAATTGCATTTGAGAAAAACTGAAGACATAGTAACTGAAGAAATAGCATCAATTTGTTCCACGCTTGTTTTTTAATTTAAATTTTTATCTTTAGATCTGAAAAAGGTTGAGGAAAAACAACACAATCAGGCACGCCATCACTCCAGAAAAAAACCCCCACAACCCAGCACCAGGAGACATGGACTTGATTGCCCTGATGTTTGCTGTTAAAATCTGTATGTTACTATCATCAAGACCATGGTCTTGATTTTCACTTCCCTTCAACAGTAAAGGGGTACAGGATTACAAGGCTATTAAAGGGATACATACAGATTTTCTTCATATTTTTTTACAACATATTCAGGTCCTCTTGTGCTCTTGCAAGAAAAGTTACAACATACTATCTCATGAAAGTTATAATCTATGCTTTCTCTTCATGTTTTGTGTTTCCTGACTAGAATAGACTTATAGAAAGGAAAAGTTTACTGTAAGGCTATTTCAGCTATTTTGCCACTTTATTATATCTTGGGAACCTTAATGATTTTAAGTGTTCAATATTACTCTAACCTCATTTGCAAGCAAGAAAAGTAGGATGAGGAGGATTAACCCATTTCTCTCTCTTTCTTTCCTTGAAAAAAATCTAATTTTAACTACAAGAGTTTCTATAACTCTAATTATGCAACTTTGTTCTTAAATATTTTTCAGAATATTTTCTAATATCTCCCAAAGAAATACTGACATCACCATTGAAAATACTTTGAATCTAAAAGACAGAACAGGGAAGAAACAAATAGAAAGACAGCATCTTTGAATATTCACCATGCAATGATCCAACTGTGATTGTACTAATTCCTGCTCAACACTCTTCATCTCCATCTTGGGCACCTGCAACTTCACTTCATCTAAAATCCTTTTACATTCTTGAAGGCGCTGTTCAAAATTGGCTGGCTTCTGAAACAAGCGAAACTTCATGGAGACATCTTGCAGCTTTTTCTGAAAAGTAAACACAAGTCAGTAGCAAATGTGAAATCAAGTCAAGACTGCAGACAAGTCTTAGATCTATTTCAGAATACTGAGAATCCATTGTCAACCAGAAGTTTCATATTTAAGGAATTTAAAACTTTTTGGGAAAATACAATACAGAATCTTGGTCTTCACAGGAAGAAAAATTCTTGTATCATCCAGGGGACTGGATGCAGCAAAGCCAGTGAAAAAAGAGCCCATATGCTCAGCTGCAGAAAGAGACAGTTTTTGTATTTTTCAGTATGCAAAATGTTGAGGGGTGTGGTGAGAAGAGAGGTTTAATAGCTTGAGCAAACTGATTCACATTACAGAGTGGATGATCATCTACTCTTCTGTGTTGCTGCTTCTTGGTATGAGGAGGGAATCTTTTAGTTCCTCAAAGAAACCCTAATAAAGTGGCTGGGTGGTAAGTAGATCTAGCACAAACTTCAGGTTCTAAAGTACAAAATTGGATTCTATTTAAAAATAAAAAATTATTAAAGTGACAAGAAAGTAATTTGAAGTCAGAAAAATTTATGACAAGCACGGCTTCTAATTTTAAAATGTTCACAAATTGCTATCTGTGCATTAATTATATTGCTTGCTTACATATCCCATATCCCTACCTCAAGGGGAGGGGAAATAATTAAAAATAAAGCAAAGAAAGGGAATTTTAATTATATGGTTGAAGAAGAACTAATTTCTCTTTAGAAGCAGAGAGACAAGTAATAGTAGAATAAGTTTTTCAACTGTTTGAAAAAAAGAAAAGAAAGAATGTCATTAAGAAATGGAGAAATAATCAAATAGGAACTCAGCATCTGCAAATACACTTTTGATTTTACTTTATCTTCAAATTCTGGACACTTTGTATCAATACATTGTTGGCAGTACTATACAAGCTTGAAAAAAAAACTCTAATAAAGAACAGAAATAACCTATACCTAGGCATTAGTAAAAATGTTTCCCATGTCTATCAGATTTCTGTGAAGGAGGCAGGAATCATGAGAAGATGAAAATGGGTAACACACGAAACTCCACAGATTTCCAGCAACTCCTTTCAACAGTTTTCCTCATTAAATAATCTTAATGAATCTGAGATTCAATAAGGTAAGAGAGGAATTATTTCTATAGATAAATAAGTAAAAATCTGAATAAAAACAGGAAACAAAAGGAAAAAGTGGTCTTATTTTTCTTTAGCATGTTTGCATCCACTAAGTTCATACTTAATTGGTTTTTCATCTTCTTGTGATGCTACAGATTGATGAAGATCAAGTCCTATGGGAAGCTTGCAATGCCATATCAGTATTTGTTACACTATATGTCAGTCAATACATTGATTAAAATTATCTTGAAAAAAATATCTAGAAAAGAGAGAGAATGATACTATTAATTGCAGAGAAAATTAAAGCCATCTCTGAAGAGTCGCTGAAGGATTGCACAGGATTGAGGATCTATAGGAAAAAACCCAAGAAAATTAAATTTAATTTAAAGAGCGCAGGTACAACTGATGGGAGAACAGGAAAGCCCACAACTAAGTCAGTATCATTCATTTTTGATTTGGCAAAAAAGTCTTCTTTAGAAATATAAAATTTGAAGCTACTCAAAAGCAAAACTACGGGTAAATAGATATTTTTAGAGATTTGAAATTCTTTTATATTTTTTTCACACTAAATAACATTAAAAGATCATTAGGAATTAGTAATGTGGGAAGTGAGTCAACTGAGTATCTTTTTACTTTAACTGCTGTGTTTACCTTAAAAGATAGATTAAAGTAATAAACAAACAAGAATGCCATTTATCTGGTGTATAATTTCTGCCTGTAAAGAATCCAGCATTGAATTTCCAAAAATAGGCCCTCCTTAGACAAGATTTCACTTTCATGTAACAACTCTTAAGCTAGTAGCACTAACTAGATTTTAAATCACTATAGTAGAAATAGATTTTTATTTTGTAAATTATCCTTCATCCCTTAAGTTCAAAAATCAGAACTTAACCCTTAATCTACAGTAATCAAAAAAAAAAAAAAGATAAATTCAGTCACTTATCAGTTGTTTCACAATCTCATTGCAATTTTTATTTTCATAATTGTCTACTTTCTGCCTAGGTAATTGAACTGATTAGAATAAATACATGTTGAATCAGAATATTACTTAGGACAAAAAAAAAATGTATGCAGTATTTAAAAGTGAGAATGATTTTCAGGATAAAAGTAAGTAAAGACAAATGTTGTGAAATGTGATTTACCCCTAAATGTAATGCAAAATGATGGAAAAGAATTGAAGAGAGTTCACTGGTATAAAATCTAACATAATCATTAATGTTTCAAATTCAACAAAGCATTCAGCTTCACTGCCAATTCACTTTGTGCATGATTTATCAAATGTAAGCAAAAGAGATTTTCAAAATCACCCCACCAATTTGTGAAAACTTATACTGATACATAGAGTCATTTAGAGAAGCCTTTTGAAGAAAAGGAGGAAAAAAAAAGGCACCCAGAAAGGGTAGTGCTCTCTTGCATGCTCCCTTGTAATAATAAACATTTAGATACAAAGTCATCTGATGTCTGATTTTCACTGACGAAACATGGGAAACATCACAGCTCTCATGGAGATCATCAGAAGGTGAGTTAGCGTGAAAGAAGACAGTAAAACAAGGAAATAACTATTTTCTAAGAAGGAAAGCTAGCCCTGTAGATAAGATGAGATATTTAAAAAAATATCAACTCGTTCATTTCAGTTCATCTGTTATCCAATGTTATCCATAAAAATACATAAAACTGAAGCTAAGATACCTAGAAATATTTGACAGGATTAAAAAAAAATCTTGTTTACTGTTAATACTGTAGCAAAATTCCTTGTCCTTTTCAACAAATTATGATAATCTATTTTACAGCCTGAGGAACTTTGGCACAAATGCCAAAAACAAAAACAGCAAAATAGTTAAGAGCTGCTCTCATGTTAATGGGTAACAATGCCTACTGTTCCTAAGTTAAGCTGTGTTGTTTGTTTGTGTGAGTGAAGGGACGATGGAGGCAACAAAATCTGCATACCTGAGACACATCAATTTGAGAAAGCACTCTTTTGGCAGCATCTTTACCCCGGTTTCGTTTCTTCATTTCTTCCAAACTAATCTCATGGCTTGTTAATTCAGATTGTATTTTCTATTGAAAAACAAAGATAGTGATCAGCAAGGTTTGAAGAAAATGTTTATGTCATTAATATTATTTGGCACAGTTGATTTTGAAAGATACTAAACATAAGTACTACACTATATATTGGATCATTAGAGGAAATTATTCAAAGAATTACTTCTTCACCCTCTGCAAATTATTCAGTTTAGGTTTTCTTGATCACAATAAAATCACCTTCTCCGGTTCAAACATATATAACTCACGTTGTGACAATAATGACATAATCTTGCTAAGAAAATTGTAATTAAATTGTAGGCAAATCATCATAGATTTTTCTTCTGAAGAAAAACAACTATTTAAATTCAAAATTAATCATAGCGAAGAAAACTACAAATAGAACAGTGACTGTATTTGCTGTTCTCAATTCTTATTATATTCACAGCACCACCAGGCTAGTTGAGAGAAAACTGATCAAAGTATCCTGTATACATGTCATTATTTCAGAGTTGTGTTATATCTAAAACTATCAATAATTTGCAGTGTATTACTGATCAGAACCTACGTTCAGTATCCATAGATATGGTAAATGCACAATGATATATAGTTCATTAATACATTAACTGAATCCATTTTCTAATACATGTTTCTGGTTATCTCTTCCTGCAAAATCAGTATGCGATCAAAGCACTACAAGAGACATATGGGCCTTATTGGTTCACCATAAATCAACCTTACACAAAACAACTAATTTAAGTAGTGTTGGCAATGTAATGGAAAAGAATTCTCACAATGTACATTAAGAGAACATAATTTAGAACAATTTACATATTTTTATTTTTAAATTGTTAGAAAATGAGAAACTGTTATGCTAGAAAAGTACTACTGAGAACAATTGCCCTGTGAAAATAAGACAATGTATGTCCCTATCAGGAAAGGTATTTGAGGCCGTTTCTGCTATATGAAAAGGTGATTTTAGCTTTAATCTTATTTTTTTTTCTATGGTATACAAGTATTTTTCAGATACACTAAGGACTAGCTATAAAGACTCAGTGTTAGTTAGCCCTGGAAGCCAAAATGATGTCTTGGAATATACAAGGAAGAAGCATGTCTATTAGAAAAATATATTGTAGCACATTTAGTATTTCAACTGTTTGCTTCTGCAGCCCATCAATCAACTGATTTTTTGGTTTTATTTTCCAGTTTATTATGTTCAAGCTCAGAGTCACTTTGTAAACCACATTATCAAACAGATTTCATCTGTGTAGGTCAGAACATCACAGTAACAGATAAGAGTAGAGTTTAAGCAATTAGGTATTATAGGAAATTGCATAGAGATTGTTCTATCTTACTTGTTTAAAATTGCTCTGCAGGAGAGAGATGAAGCATCACCTATTCTGACATCAAAACATGGAATTAGAGAGAACACATTAGAGGAAAGCTTAAGAGAGAAGTTAGTAAGGATTATAGCAAGAAAAGACTTTTTTTTTTATTTTCCACTGGTTGCAAGGTCATAGCAGATGTGTATTATAGTACACATTTTCCTCCAAGATACCTTAATTTCATGTTGCATCGTATTGTACATTAGTTGCTAGAAATTTGTTACAAAGGGAGGAATTACTTTGCAGCCAATACTGACTATACCACCAAGATAACCAAATTAATAAGTTCTCAAAAGCTGGATAATCCAGAGAAATATCCAAGTGGTATGTATATTAACACATTCCAACAGGGAATCCTGATGCCACTTGAGCTTAGAATAGGCAACAAAGAGGTGAAATGTCTTCTATGGCCATGCACTGTGAAAAGAGTGGCCAATTTACTAGTCTCAATGTGATTTATAAACTTCCACAAATAATACATTAAATGTAATGGACTGCAGTTCATTAAACAGTGCTACAGCAAAGGGATTAGGTTAAAATAGCCACCAGAATTAACAACACTTCTTCCTTTTTTTCCCCTGATTTCTCTTTCTCTCTAGGTCCATTGCAAAAAACCAATTTACTAAATTTCTGTTTATTAATTAAACTAATTACTTTTGTGCTACTCCTGTGCAAAGGGGTTATTTTCATTCCATGACAAAAAAGTGGCCAAAACCTCAAGGAGAATAATTTCCTGTTTTTAGCATGGGAAGCTTAATGGAAGTACCAAAAGGCTTTCACTTCTAAAACAAAGATACATTGAAAGACAGGGCAATGTATTAAATACAGGTAGCTTCTTATAGAGAGGACAATTGGATCTTTTGTGTTACACACAGTAAAGAGAAGTAAACAGAAGGACCTTTCTACATCTGTCTCTGACCCAGCAGAGCTGGTCCTTTCCTCACAGGATTTTTTCCTGCCTAGCAACTTTCAGTGGCATTCTGGGTTGAACTGAGCTACAGGCAGAATCTATGGCAGGCAGATAGGTAACCCCTGAGGGCCGGCTATGACAATTTCCCCTGCTCTCACAGATGCTCCTGCAGTGGGAGGTCACACACTCCAGCCCAGAGGTAACATTCTTTTCTGCCCCACTGGGCTTCCAGAAGCTGCTCCCAGCTCAACCTCTTCCTTTGCGCTCAGAGAGAAGGTCTCCCCTATAGTTTGTAAGATGCAGAAAATAAATCCACTGCATAAAAAGGCCTAGATTTGACAGCAAACCCGTGCAGTGGTACACGATGAAGAATGACAAAATGACATGATTCACACAAAACTCTGAACCTTTAGATGTTCTCTGTTTGTTTTTTTTCCTAATAACCTAATTCATTATGAACTTAAATTATAGTAGATTAATTTTGTAATTAATGAATCCATCACATAACTCTTGCCCATATATGAATTTGCAGACTTGATTTCTTGAATTGCAGAGAACAGCTTGCAGGCTCTTCCTGGTGCATGAGGTTTTCTGATTTCTATTTCTTTAAATGCTACTCAGCTAGCCTCACAACTGTGAAGAACAGTGTTCAGTTTAACCTCATTTTTGCTTATTTTTGTGATTCTTATCTGTGCCTAGGGAGTCAGATCTCAGCCTAATTTATGGAGAAAATAAAACATTTAGAGAGTATTCTGGTAAGTTAATCTTTATAAATGGAAAGATCACGATACTAGCAGACATAAAAAACATATCTGAAGCAATTTCAGAGCTGTTAGTGGTTAACTCTGAAAATTCCCATCAGATAAACAAAGTAGCAGAAGATTAGAAAAATGAAGTTGAAGTACCCGTCTTTAAATGCACAAAAAGAATATGTGCCAATGATGTCACACCTTTACAAAAAAAGAAGAAAAGTGTATATAATACATAGAGAAAATGATGTCATAGCTGGAATGACATACAGGTAAGTCTCAACAAGAATCATCTACTTAGTTTTGGACACTACTCTCCAAGAGAGAAGAACATATCATCAGAGGATAGAAACATGATTGACAAGGCAAGGCTGAAAAAGTTGACATGACAAACACAGTTTGTGTAGTTAAAATACAGATAATGCAGCGTTCAGATGCTATAGAGATGTGTGAGAATCTGTGTAGTACAGAAATCTGCATAGATTTTCAAACAATACACAACTAAACGTAAGCTTACACTTCCGAATAATGCTTATCAGCTGTTCCCTCTCTGGCTGCTGATATTCACAAGGCTGAGCAAAATAAGTCTCAAGATTTCCAGCAGAGGAAAAGTAAGTGTAAATAGCTTTAACATGAGACATTTTACTAAGCAGACAATTGTGAATTCTTTGTCCCAAAATCTTAGTCTCAAGGCAATGAAGCATGGCATCATTCTTGTCAAGTAACACATTGTACAGCTGCATAATTCTGCTATTTTATCATCACATTAACTTTGTTTTTGAACATAGCACAACTTTTTTAAAAACAGATTAATAACCATCTTAGAAAATAGACATATACTCCTTATCACTACAGAACCAAAGTTATTCAAGGAGTTTATATACTACTTTTGCTTTTTCTCAAAACCACAATATTGTTCATTTATTCTCTGCATTGCATTTTGTTTGCAATACAGCATCTCCAGTTGTACTCAAAATGAGTCTGTAAGCAGAAACTTTTGGGTGGCAGTGGTTCTCTAGCATTAGACTCTCAGTGCCACATGGTGGAGTAAGAAGCACATGAAACTTACATTCAAAAAATTATCCAAAGGATAAGTTATACAGCACATATCTATCTCCCTTTTCTTTCTGTCACCTTTCTGAATAAACTAAACCGCTCATTTCATTTAAAAAGAGGACCAAAATATAATTTTGTTTTCTCAGATTCATTTCCAATCAGCTTAACCAGTGATTATTCCTCCTATCAAAGCTCTAAACAGATTTGAATTTTTTTAAGCAAATATACAGAGCTCCAAAACCCTCGACAGCTTTCTGGTTATTTATTCTCCCATATGTTCTTTGAGAAATGTAACACATATTACTGAACAGTTTTGTAAATCTCCCGGCATTGATAAACTATCCGCATCCAGAAACCAACATCATCAACCAAAAAATTCATGTTCCAGCTGGTCAAGCACTGTTGTAGGACATTTTATATGAATGGACTGTTTTCAGCTTTACAAAAGAACTATGCCAGCAGAAGCTCCACAGGACATATGGCCATGTGCCCATTCTGCCACCGGTTGGTATGGCCGTTCACTTAATAAATTACTTAGTATATCTGCCCACATAAAACTGATTGTTTATTCCCTTTCCCTCTAAGGATTTCCAAGAAGTTCACAAACAAAAACTTCAGAGAACTTCAATATTTGCATTAAATCTGTTCTGTTGTTAATTAAGATTTTTTCATTGGGTCCCACAGGCATCTTAAAATAAAAACATGAAAGGGAAAAGCTCAGCAGCCTCTATATTGGTTTTCCCACAGTGGATATAGTATAATCAGGTGAACTCAACATCAGATAATAAAATCTCAAATACAAAACCAAGCCCTGCTAAAGCAATGAGCTGAAATTTTCCCATGCAAGTGTGCTAATTAAAGTTGGTTGAGTTTTATGCTGTTTCTGTTAATGAAGGTCTGAATTGCTTCCTTCTTTGCACAGATTGTGATCATTGCCAATATTGTACCTGAGGACACACATAGACCAGATGTATCTATGGCATATATGAAGCACCACTGAAAAGACCTACATTGTACAGGGTCCAAACACACTAGAAAAAAAAAAGGACGCTTTCATATCAATTTTTTGTTATGTATTAGAGTTACATAACTACTAGAATAGAAATTAAATCAATATATTTTTAACTAATGCTGATTAGTATTCTATTACATAAAATAATTGTTTAAACTATTCACATGGTGAGAAAGGAGAAAAATAATTCAGGAGGGTCAACTTATAGCTAACATAGCTTAGGATTCAAACTGGAAAAATAATTCATCCTGTTCCAACACTGATAAAAGATAGAAGCAAATAAATTAGAATCAGTGTCAAAATAAGATCCAATGGAAATGTGATCTTGTTTTCTAAATATAACTTTTTAAATTCACATATACACACATAAAAATATAAGCTTGTACCTACAAACATACACACACACACACACCTGAACAGCAGCTGAAAGGTACATCCATCTACATTTTAGTTCAAAAGACACAGAAACCTTTATTTTCAAAGGAGAGAAAACATGATTTGCAGGCTACATATATTCAGATCTGACCATCTAAGATACTCCATACTCCATACACTGATTTTTTTACAAAGATTTTAAATTCTACAGGCATGCCAGAAAAAAACCACAATTGAATGCCTCTTCTAAAATCATTATAAAGCATGCATTTTATGTTTCCTTGTATCCTTTTTTGTTTGGTTTGGTTTTGTAATCTCACTTCCTAAATTTAGGTGGAATTTACAGAAAAGTTGCTATACATAATACTGTAAACCGTTAATAATTTTATACCAGAGATGTTTGGTTTTATTTAATTAATATTTTTACTATTTTAATGGTGCAGTGAAGCATATGCTACAGAAAGAATTAAGTAAAAACAAGTATTAGATGCAGAATTTTATTTCAAAGGATCAATAAACCATTTTGAATTAACGAGAAAAGCTATTTCTATCAAACTTACATGAGCTGTAAACACTGAAATGTAAGTACATCTATGTGCCCATTATGAAACAACTAACAATGTTATCTGTGTTTCAACAATTCAGTTAACAATCCCTGGGCTACATAATCAACTTTGTAAAAGAGACACCTAAGAGTAGTGGAGATGATGAGTTCCTTCTTTCTAGTCTGAGAACAGTATTTTAAAGACACACAAAGTTTCTTTTTAAAGTTACTTCATAATATTCCGTAACATTTCTAGTTCTCCACATCTTCTGGAAAGGTATATAATATAAACCAGAGGGAAAATATGACTTTACCAGAAAATTAGCTTGAACTTCTGAAAGTAATGCTGCCTAAAATTTACTTGCTCTTCCATGCTGATCATGTTGCAAATCCCTGCTAATAATACAAGACTGAGGGACAATCAAACATTCTTTAGTTGATTGAGAAAATCAATAAGACCATTAGTTCAACCTGTATATAACTTACCTGTGCTTCCTGAGGGACTTGTGCTGCATCAACTCTGTCTGAAATGTAGGCTGTTAGCTGTTTGTCAATGACAGCAAGAGACTCTTGGATTAAGCGCAGGGTTTTGTCCGTCTCCTGGGCAGACTGAATACTCTGTTCAAGACTCTTTTGCCTTCTCACGGCCTAAAACCAATGACAATATTATCAATATCCGCAGCTATAATGCATATCATACATTTTTTTGCCACAATTTTTTTTTTCAAAAAAATTCTGGCCAAGAATCAAAAATAGTACTTCTGACTTGTGATCATCCACCTTTTTGTATGATAAGTTGCGCATCTTTTTGCCACTCATTAAGTTATTTTCAGTGAGAGACAAACAAACAAACAAAATTCCAGACCGCATACACAAGTTCTAAAAAACACAGGACCCTGAAAAAACAATGCATGCATTGAGGTTTCCTATACAGAGTGTAAGTTGGCAAAGCTGTATAATAAAACCATCCTGACAGTGCAGTCTTTCATTCTGAGGCATAGCAGTCCTCCTGATCTTATTATATAGTTCAAGAGATTTTGTTTACTGAGAATAGGGTTACTGTCATCACAATCCCATCCGAGACAATCCACTTCAGTAAGTGAAAGGGATAAAGATTCTCTTGAGAAGGAGCTCTCTTATATGAAGTACAAATAGCTGTCTGGAACAGAGGCAATGAATACTCTGAGAAAAAAAAAAACAGATGGATCCATGTCTTGTGTTGTCTGAGGACTTGTCCAATCTAGTATCACTCTAACAGCAGTGCCTTTTAGTCTAGAAAGTTGACTCTTGCTTCTACGCTGCCATCAGTGCCACAGTGCATTGCCTACCATTACCTTTTCTATAATTCTTTTTTTGGAGAAGGAGGCTTTTCTTTCATAGGAGCTCCCTCTACGGTCTACCAAATCAGAACAATAAATTCTCCAAACACATGCATATTTAAACATTTGACATAAATTGGTGAGCGTTAAATATTATGGGTAATAGTTCAATATGATAATGACCAGGTAATAAAGAACATGGTACCTCTATCTGCTATTGTGTTCACCTGTGTTTTCATATTTTACTTAGACTACAGCTTCTGCTTAGCAGAGTTTCTGCTTTATACAAAGCACATACTAGCTACCAACAATCTCAAATGCAATACAGCTTTTCTTTGTACAAGCCCAGCCATACTGCTGACCACAAAATAAAGTGACTAACTTCTTTGACATGAAACAAAGGAGGGGGGGAGAAAGCAAGCAATCCATTGTTATGTGCCCTGCCATTTTTCAAGTCAAATCCCACTTTCTCTCTTTGGTGAGCCAGCTATACTTTAATTTGATTTCATAGCTATTACTACACCCTTGCCTTGAACAAAAAAAAAAACTATCTCAGCAACCCAGTGATAATTCTTGATATATCTATACCTTCTTCATGGAGCTCAGATTCTTACAGAGCTTTACATTGAACAAATGAAGAAGACTTCTTTTTTTCTTTGTAAGCATTCATGCTAGCTGTTTCACTTCCTTAAAGAATAGAGATCCAAGCAGTATTTACTATATTTATGTTTGTAAGCTGCTTTGTGCTATTTCAAAACAGCTGATCAGATAATCTTGCATCACTGCCAGTCATAGGAACCTTCTGTGGAACTGAGAAGCTTTACATATCAGACCCATGCTGTCAGTGTTAATGGAAGCACCTGAGCCACTAAGGTATCATTACTCCACCAAATGAACCATTAAAGCAGAGTAACTTCCCAGTGCAGCACTAAGGCTTGCTACTTAAATTACTTTTATCTTTGTCTGATTTGAGGTTTTATATTACAATGTTCTCAGCCTGTTTAAAGCAGTGGGGTTAAACCCCCCAGCTTCCGTTTACCTTGGCTGTCCTTACTACTAATTTGTCAGCTGGGGTAAGATAGAGTCAATCTCTACCTTTCCATTTGCAATGCTACACAGTAGACTAAAAGACACATTACATCAGAAAACAGGGTAAGTTGTTTTCTAAGGTCCACAGAAAAGAGCATGTGCCTGGAAGCATGGAAGAAAACCTCTGTCTATACCGATCTTTTTGGCTAACTGGTAGGACTAACCTACATGTACAGTCCATTCATGTGGAAGTCTGTGGTGTTCTGATTTTCAGAAAAGCTCATCATTTCAAATAAGACACATTCTTATTAGTCATTAAAATAAGTGCCTGTAAATTCCGGAGAATTCAATATACTGAACACAAATTTGGTTCTTAGTTCTTCTGAAAATCTATTATTATGGCAATATTTTGAAGCTTTGAACCTTTGTGAAGTGCTGATCCATGCTATTATTTGCAGCTAGACACTTGCTTAAGTGTAGATAAATTTGCTGCCAGCCTCAGAAGCAACCTGGATCCATATAATGAAATACCTATCACTGCATGGAAACTCACAAAAAGTCTTAAAATTGTATGACAAATATATGGTGAATGAAAAGTTGCCATCCCTGTGCTGAGATCAGCAGAAATTATGTATACCAAAATCCTTTTCTCAAATACAGCTGGAAAATAAAAACATTCCCAAACTCACTGATCAAATATTAAAGAAGATAAAGTTAAGAAAGAATTACAACAAATCCTTGCCTGAGTGACTGGAAGATATTATGGCTGGACTGCAAACAAATATGAAGTCAGATAAATATATATGCATGCTTGTGATATCTTTATGTAAGAACAAAGTATGCACACACACACACATACACAGAGAAAACATTCCCTTTTCATTGTCCTCAGACAGCACTTGATCACAGCCCAAGAATCTATGGGATGTTTTATATCTTCCAAAGGAGTCGAAAATATCCTTTTTCCAAAACCATGAACAGTTTAGATGAATGAATGGATAATATCAGACCAGAATGTATGCAGAGGTACAAGAAAGGAATTATTTTAGCAATTTCCCCATTGCCAGCCAAATGCCTTGACCCCAAAAGGGTGTCTTGCTCTGCTGTCTACTAGGAACAGACTCCGTCCTGCACTCACACCTAAAGTCAAGCCTTTGCCACGACACAATTTAATTCACACAACACATGCAATGCAAGAGTTTTCAGAATAATCTCATAAAAGGTACAATACTCTCAAAGTTATGCATGAAAATGTAGAATATTTTTCCAGTACACAACAGCTGACTCAAAAACTTAATCCTGCTCACTGACTAGGTCCCTGGCACTATCACTGTCATTATGAAATACTTATCAATTCAGTCCAGAGGAATGCCACAACATGGAGAAGGTTTCCTACTTTCCTTCTGTAGAAAAAAGCGTTACTGATGTAGGTAGGCATTAGACGGCTTTTGAGAAATGGGCACACTCTTGCATCTGTGAATCTAAATTTCAAATTTGTCCTTAAAACTTGTATGTCTAGGCATGTGCATATCTATATATGTGTACTTTCAACCAACAAGTGAAAGTTTAAATTGTTTATATACCTGTAATATAAAAATATTTTAATTTATGATGATCTGGGTTTTGTAGTTATATTTTGGGTTGTGTTTATTAGTTTTGTTTTGGGTGCTTTTTTGGTTTCTTTTGCATTTGTTTCATTGGTTATTTTTTCCTTCTTTTGTGAAAGATTATGGTTTTTCTATTCCTCTGTGGAAGAAATAGATTGTTTAACATGGGTCTGAGGACATAACAGGAAGCTCTAGTTTGCTATCAGATCATAGTCAATAAAGCTGAAGGCTTTGGTCTCTAAAGGGAAGCATCTGAAAGTTAATTGCTAAACAGGGAATATCAGGAAAATAACAAAGTGTTTAATTATTTCTGAGCCTGTGAAATGTTGACATAAGTCAAGGAAAATAAAAGCAAACAAAAAAGTCTGCTGTTAGACACTATCAGAGTGAAGGAGAAAGAGAAAATATTTATAGACTCCTTTTTTTATAAAAGTCTTTACAGGTTTTTTAGTAGATTTTTTCTTATTTCTTATGATTAAGCATAACATTTAATTTTTATGGTATGGGGTGTTGCATCAATCTGTTTACAATTTAACAAAGATCAATGGTAAATGCAGGAAATTTTAACATTGCATATTTATCATATAAAAATGCTATTTTAAGAGAAAGGCTGCACTGAGAGGCAATTTAAATGACAGGAAAGTTGGAGGTGCTCTAACAGTTGCTTATAACTGTAGCTCATTCTTTGATGTTGAATATTATATAGTTATATGTAATTTTGACATTTCCACTTTTTCCTTCATGTATTTAATGACATTAGTCACACATGCAGTTACTAAGGTGATGGTTACTGTTTTACAGTTAAAACTAGGTAGAGTTATGTTGTTGAGGCAGTACTCAGTAGTTGTGCCGCAGGAAAAAGATAGAAAGAAACCTTTCAAAAAATCTAGTGCTTTCACTACACAGTAAATTTATTTATAATGCAGAATTCATTAAATATCTTATAAGTTCCAGCTCATGGAAAAGGGTTTCTTAGGAAAGGGAAATACGTTAACACTTTTTCTTTTATTTTTTGGCTCAGCTATACTACTTAGTTACTGAGAAATGTTACCACATGGCAAAGTTAAAAATTAAAAGTTAAAAAACTTCACATTTCCTTCTTAACTTCTCCAAATCACTTGACCTAGGTTTTTGGTGCTATAGTGGCTGTGTTTCAGATACATTCTAACACATCCATATGTTTTGCATCAAATTTTTAATGTCTTAATCTCCTCCAATTTTTTTTTGAGTCTGAGTGGATTAGCGTTTAAACTTAAACTAAAACACCTTTTCCAAGAATCAAAGCATTAATTTGAGGCCCAGGAATTTTCAAATGCCTTCCAAGAGCTACTACTTCCGCAAATTCCAATAATACTTCAGTGTGTTTTTAAAGTAAATGTCTACAACTATTTGACCTTTTAAATGCAAAGTGATATTTATCTTTGACCAGCTGTGTTCCAAAACTGCAAAATACGCCAAGGAGTACTTCTTTAATTCTTTAGGTGAGCACTGCAGACAGATGGCGCCTCAGACCTTCTAAAAGCATCCCTCTTAATAGTATTCAAAGCAAGCACGTGGAAATGAGACCTGAAGAATCCTTTCTCCTCTTGAGAGAAGAGCAAAATAGAAAAATTGTGTCAAATGATGAATCCATGCTCTTTGAAAGAAACAAAGGATAAACTTGAGGGGAGTCCTAAAAGAAAATGAGACAGTCCACAGGAACAAAACCTTAATCTAGTGTAAACCCCATCTGAACAATAACATTGTGTACAATTTTTTGCAAACACAGTTTCAAAAATATCTAGCTGGTATTTTTTAAGTTTGCTGAAAAGGATATCTATCACTTTCAGCATTACAGGGTATGACAGACACTTGCATTATTAGCTCGACACTCTTCCGGCAACAGTGTTTTTTAGATCTAATACATAGAGTTTTAAAAGAATCAGTCTTTGAAGAGTAAAGATAGGGTATATGTTGCTTATCGATCAGCCCCAGATGTTCAAAAGCAAACTAAACACACTTAATCTTTGTTAAATAAAGAAGATAAGGCATATAAATATAGAGCCATTATCTGCCTTCAAAAATTAATCTCTGTCTCAATAGCAATGCTGTATTGTCTTGCAGCATCATTCACATGGCAGCAGTTTGGCCTGCTTGCTATGCCTGCTTGCTATATTAGTGGTGAATAAATATTTCACATATTAGTTTCTCCCTGCATGAGCTTATTGCCTTGATAATTACCTGCGTAATTATTTAAATAAGAATAAACATCTTAAACAACATTAGGGCAGCCTATTAGCCTGTCTGAAGTAGAAGTGACCTTGAACACAAGCTGACTAGTGTTATGTGCCTGCAATGTATTTTTTATGCAAGGACAGTGCATGATGTTTGGATTTCAACAGGGCTGCACAAAGAGTTCAGAACATTCAGTGTCAGGAGTCTATGAAAAAAAGTGTGTGATATTTCCGTGGAAAAAAAAAATAAACCATTTTGCTGTAGAAAACATACAGTAAAGAAGCAATGTGACTGAGTCACATGTGATTAAATCATAGAATCATTTAGGTTGGAAAAACCTTTAAAAACATCAAGTCCAACCCTTAGCCTAGCACCACCAACTCTACAACTAAACCATGTCTCTAAGCACCACATCTACACATCTTTTAAACAGCTCTGAGGACAGTGACTCAAACCTGTTCCAATGCTTGACAATCCTTTCAGAGAAGAAATGAGCAGCCAGTTTCTCCAGGACAGTGACATGGGATATGCGGTTGATAATGCAGAGATATCTTTACTATTGTTAGGCAGTGCTTGTGCAGTGCCAAGGCCTTTTTCTCACTCTGCCCATCCCAAGGAGTAGACTGGGTTTGAGCAAGAGGCTGGGAAGGGACATGGTCAGGACAGTCGACCCGAAATGACCAGACATATTCTGTACCACACAGAGTCATGCTCAGCAATAAAAGGTAGCTGGAGGAGGAAGTTTTTCTAAAATTACCATTGCTCAGGAATTGGCTGGGCATTAGATTCTTCATGGACTGACTGGTTTTGCATCACTTGCTTTTTTTTCCTTTTTTCTTTCACTTAATAAACTGTCTTTATCTCGATCTACAAGCTTCCTCACTTTTGCTTTTCCAATTCTCTCCCCCATTGGACCAGGAGACATGGGGAGTAAAAAGCAGCTATGTGAAGCTTTGGAACATACTGAAGTTAACCCACGACACCTGTGTAAACCATCCACTTCTAAAATAGGTCTTTGTTTGTGTGCTGTTTAGGAACTATACCAACAAAGTGATTTTGTTTTTTTTTAGAATAAACTTTTTTATTAAATATACCTCCTGCTGAAGTTCTTCCCATCGAGTATTGAACTTCTCAAGTTTCTCATTGATCAGTTCATCCAAGATTCCACCATCAGTTAAAGTCTGAGCTAATTCCCGAATCTGATTGCGATTATCTTCTGGATGTCTCATTAAACGTTCCAAAGACTGAAACAAAGTGGAAAAGGTAGTTTGTTTTCTTTTCTGCAAGTAAGATTCTACAGGGCAATCACAATTCCTCTTAAAAATCTGTTAGAAACTTCACATTTCATACATAATAAAAGTACAAAAAAAAGATAAAAATATCTGCCCTATGTCCTTACAACAGATGTTGTGTTTCACTGATTACTGAAAAGAAAGGAAGACTTTTTGCAAAGCAATAAATGGAGGATTGATTTTACGAACAGACTATCTCAAACAAGTTCAGTGGGACTATTTGTGTACTTACAAATAAAAAAACCTGATTGAGTATTTGACAGGATGAAGTTCAACAGCAAAAATATATTATCAGTGTAATTTTTTGTATTTTGATCTGCTGAGAGTGTTAACATCATGTCTTCAAATTTGAAAGGTTCCATGAATAAAAACTAAGTAATAATAAAAGAGCATCACTGTGCTAGGATGAAAACTTGCTCTCTCTGAAGTCTTCAACATTTTTGCAACTGGCTTAACTAAGATCATGCTTTTTTAAAAAACATATATTTTACTGTCACTAAAAACTGTCTAAATATCATGCATAAAACATTTAATTACTCTCTTTCACTTAGGTGGATTTGAATTCAAAATCTCATTTGTTAAATTATTGAGAATATAGAACTCTGCAAATATTCTGCATGTTGCTCATGTAATGTTGTTTCATAGTTTGTTCTGAATGTAATGTGATTTACAGTTTATCAGTACATGTGATAAATCAGCACTTACATCTAGAGACTCAGAAATTTCTTCTGCACCTCCCTGGATATTTTCAGTTGCTTTGAGTTTCAGTTCAATCTCATTCAACCATTTATTTTCTGCATCCAAATATGACAATAATTCACGCCAACATGCCCATACCTCCTGATGAAGAAATAAAATGTTTTCAGAGAATGAAAACCTCACAGCTAAATTTACTTATTAAAACATTGAAAACTTTGTGTACTTCATCCTCAAAACAACATGGTTGTTATCTGATGATTATAAGGCGTAATTTTCCACAATTAATTTAAAGGACATTAATTTTACCTAGGCATATAATTGTCCTGTATGAAGTTAGCTGTTGCAATTCAGTTCACAACAAAAAATCATACCAAATACACCGTGACCACTGTATAGTATGCAAACAGTCCTATGGCAAGAATCTGTAATGAGGGTGGCCAAAACGGCAAGGTCAGTTTAAAATGTACGAGACCTAGTCAACTTGCCAGTGCTGTTTCCATGCTGCAGTAACATGACCTGTTCAGTTTCAGGGCCATTTGACCAAAACACTTAGCCATGGCAGCAAGGAACCTAGAGGAGCTGGTAAATACACCATCACAGGAGTATCACGTAAGTCAGATGCTTGGCTAAATCTCAAGAAGTATGAGAACCCTGACCAGCCACTGCTGTTCCCACCTAAAAGCTACATCTGAGGCTTCTCTTTTGATTGAACTTTCCAGCATACATGATTCTCAAAAAGATTTAGGCATATGGCTCACACCATGTGATGTTTGGTATATGGCTCCTAAAGAGAGGACAGCCTTGGGCTACTCATGATCCCATGTGATAACACATCTTTGCTCTCTACCTTACTTCTGCAGTTAGATGGGCTATAAATACAATGACTGACAAGATATCCAACCTCCAAAGTTTTGCACTTTCCATTCAATCTGCTGCAGAGTCGCTGATAGCTGGTAATTAGATCATCCAGCTCCTTTTTCAAAGCCTCATGAGCTGCAGGTGGAGCCTTTGCTATAAAATTATTCACAGAATCAGTAATAAGCTTCACTTTCACTTCTTTCTGCATGGCTTCTTCCTTTGCTCTCTGGGAAAAAAAAAAAAAAGAAAAATGTTGTATACCTGGTTTGGAAAGGAAACAGATTTCTAATAACTCTGTTAGAAATCTCCCTGACAGTATTCCATCAGGGGAAAAACTAAAACCACCACAACAAAAAAACTCTCAAGATTCATTTAATTTTCAGACATAATCTTGAATGCATCCAAAAAACTTTTAAGAATAATTTTGTTGCCAATACAAGATATCCAATACAATCTAACATCTTCTCAGAACTATTTAGTTTTCTGGAGTTCTCTGAGTAGTAAAACACTTGAGTATTTTTCTTTTCCAAGAAATGCTCCAAATATCTTTGCCATAATACCTGATGAACAATGTATGACAAAGAAAATCTTGTCTTACTAATTTATGTACCCAGATAAAAATTTTCAATGAGAAGTTGTAAGACAGAAAAAAGGAAAATACTTCTGACTGATTTGTCTCTCTTTGCCACTGTTATTAACTTGCATTTAAAGAGAAATTGAGAAGAAAATTTTCTTCATGTTTTACACTTTCATCAGAGCACTAATGTTGATTTCAGTCTCTCACTTACAGAGAAAGAAAAATCAGTGCCATTATTCACCACCAGTGAACGGTAACTTAAAGTGAAGAGAGGACAAAGTGAAAAGGGAGCATTCTCGTAAACAGCAGTTTTTGTGTTATGATTTTTAACAAAGGACAGACACAGGAAACAAAGGGCTGAGGGACACAGAACCACAAATGGATGATGAATTGAAACCAATAAATAATCAGTCTTATGTAACCGATCTGGTACCACCAACTTGACACCTTCACCCACTGTAGCCTATGTCTCCAAAACAGCTGATCCGTCCTTTTCCCACCTTCTTCCACATTTTGCTACTCTCCCTGCCTTGTTATGTTGTCTCACTAATAAGATATAAGACTGCAGTATCTAGCATTGTTTCTTCTCACAGCTTACAATGGCATAGTGTCTATGACTGAAGTCATATCACTACTGAAAATAGAGTGATGGTATACACAGAATCATTAGCGTGCATTGGTCTTCACAGCAATTTAAGATGCAAATTTCCTGGCCCAAAGACATTACAATGAAATGTTGTTGCTAACAACTTCTTTCTTCCTTAGTCTGAGGAAATCCATAACCCAGAGTAATTTGGACCAGGCTGTCATTGCCAGAGAAAGCTTACTAGGTTGCCCTTGGCTTTCTTCTTTCTTAGAAATGGGAAGAAGTGGGCTGCAGGATGAAAAAAGAGTTCTGGTCCAGATTTTGCCTGTTATGTGACAGGAGAGGTGGCTGCAAGCCTTCAGGGAAATGCATCATCAGGAGCAGATGAAGGGATACGTGACAAACGATCTAATTATCTGCACAGATCGATTGAAGTGTCAGTTTGCTTATCCCTGTACTGCAGCTGGAAATTCAGAATATTCACTAGAAAATCCATGGAGGTTGTCTAAAACTATACATTTAGCCTATTTTATTATATAGTGCAATGCATAAATTTGAGTTTTGTTATTTAATTAATAAAAAAGGACTATCTCTAGAACAGATGTTTACTTTTGATACATTAGTCTCATTTACAACAAATAAAACTTATTCAATCTGTTTCCATATATTCTGTATATTCTGACTCACATCAAGTAATTTCTGTCAGCAAAGACATTATCAGTTGTTAATAGACTGTGAAGTCATATAATCTGATTTCCTAAATAGTGCAGGCCAAACAATTCACCTATAAAAGAAAAATCAAGTCCCCATCCAGTGGGTGAGTAACAGCATATTTGAGAATTTATCACAAATCAGTGTTTTTTTGCCCAAAGGGCATATTCATTCCCCATAGAAGAAACATTATTTATTTAAGACAAAACATAATGTTCCTATATTTCTATATTTAAGAAATAAAGTAAAAATATGCATACTTAATACAAACCAACACACATCCTAATATAATAAATACATTTTTTCCTCTCTTTAATTCATAAAGAAGACACAAAAATGATTTTACTCTATCAGTTAACTGCTGTAACACCTAATACTTAGAAATTATTGCTTAAGTAATAGAATGTTGAAGATGCATCAAAATCAAGTGTCCAATAAAGCACAGAGGGGAAAAAAAAAGAAAGCAAAGCAGTACTGTGAAAGATTAAGTATCTTGCAACATATTACAAATAGAAATTACTTCAATCCATCTACTTCTTTAAATTTAAGACTAACAAGTAGATCTCAAAAACACCCTTCTAAATGAAAGAATAAACTTTCTTTACACTAAAAACTTCAAAAGGAACTTTAAACACAGCTCAAGGAATTAGTCAATGTTTTACCTTCAGTTCCTCAACAGCTCTCTGTAATTCATCAGGTGTTTTATACTCAAAATCTCTTTCCAGATATTCTTCCTCAGCTTGTGTTATCCATTCATGCATCTCCGACAAATCTTTTCTGAGACTCACAGTCTTATCTAAACCACCCTTTAATGCTGCCTTCTTAGCATAGGCCTTTAAGAAAGAAAACATTACATAGTACTTGAAGCAAGGCTACTGTACAAACTTGACAATATTTTAGCCCGAAAAGAACCAAATTAAATCTCATACTAATAACATTGCTGTAATTAGGCAGATGTTATCAAGTAATTAAATAGATATTAATAATATGCAATTGAGAAAGTATTACATGTGTGTGTACATCCTTCTTTTAGTGAGTCACTGCTGTGCAGAATGAGTTTGCAATGATCCTATAACTTGACTTCACACCATATGTTGAGGTCACAAGAAAACAAATTTAAAAAAATATCACCCAGGGATTATCTTTGAAAATATGTAAAAAAACCCAGCTACAAGATATCTTTGAGAGCTAGATGATCTTTAAGGTCCCTTCCAACTCAAACCATTCTGTGATTCTATAATCTTGAAAATGCACCCAAGGGTAAAACCAGAGGCTTTTGAGCTGTCAAGTCAGATAACTTTCTAACCAGTTTGAATGCAACATGTTAGAGAATAAAGCAATATACATATCTTTGTTTTCCTGGTTTACAGATTTGCTAATTAATCTCTCAGAAAGATGTATATCCCAAAGAGATGTAAGTGAAAAAAAGGAGTCTCCTACTGGAAGAAACTACTTACCTTAAAGGGAAAAATACTTTTGTTAAATCCTTTGCCAATGACTATGTAGGGGTCATATAACATGTTATATAGCTTATGTATAGAACTAGATGATCTTTAGGTCCCCTAAACCCCAAATCATTCTGTGCCGGCATGATTCTATGAACTGTACATCAGCTTATTAAAACTCTCCATAACTGATTAAGCCATTGGCTGGGCCATCTTTCATTGGTAAAAAGAAGTTCCAATAAAAACAACCGCTTGCAGTGGTGCGATTTTTCAAAGTTGTGTATGCAGAGCAGACCACTCAGGTATCCTACTGTGATACTACTTCAGTAAGTGCTATTTTTGGTAGCATCAGGAGGAACTGCATCTTACTGTTTGGTTTTTCTGACTGTAAACTGCCTTCATTACCCATCCTTGAAGACTGGCTATTGAACACTGATGATGTTCTACAGAAGCAAACATAGTAACAAAATACAATGATGTTCAACAAGTAGAAAAGCAGAACCATATGTGGCCCTGCAAAATTTCATTTTCCTCAGTCACAAAACCAGAAGAGAGAGACATCTCCCATAATTTGAATAGAGTATCTTGATGCCAATTTTTAGCTTTCACAGTCCTACTAACTGCATGCATAATAATTCAAACTGACTTTCCCAAATCCTTTCAAGAAAACCCCACACACAAACCAGATTTTTATATTTACTACTTATTTGTTTTAATAGGTACTACTGAAGAAGTTGTGTTAGAAATGCCCACTGTGAGGCAATAAATTGTGCTGTGCATTGAACAGAACTATCACAGGGAGATTTTCAATGAAGTGAGACTTCTAAACAGACTTCTACACTTACAGGGCACTTGAAATTTCTGGGAGTGAAATGAAAAGATATCTGTCTTATTAATATTACAAAAATAAGCAATTAAAATCCACATTAGCTGAAGGGGAAAGACTACAAGTCTGGATCAATAAAATGTCTTACAGATTTCAAAGATCAACTTTTTTGGTAACTGTGTTTATAAGAAAAATATATGAGGCTATTTTCCACATGTAAAGTGAAGAATAATAAGTTCAGAAAACAGACCACTTTGAAAAATAATTGTTTTACTGTTGTGCAAAGACATGTTAAAAAAAATGAACAACAGAATGAGCTAGTGGAAAATAGTAGAAATAATACAAAATGAAAGATGTTTCCTTTGAACTGTCATAAAGAATGAGAACCTCAATGCCATCAATGAAATAATAGTAATTTTTAGTTTCCTTAACCTGCAAAATTTATTAAGAAGGTCTTTAATTAAAATAAAAGAACTGTCATTTCCTGTTAAGCCCCATTGTCTCAAATTCATGTAACCAGTGGAGACTAATTTACACACATGCACACGTTCACAATTCCAAGTCGCTGAATTCTGAATTCTTCACTGCTTTGAGATCTTATTTCATGTAGTGTAATGGCACGTAAGTATGATGAAGGGTGAAGGGGCTGGAGAACAGGCCTTATGAGGGACGGCTGAGAGAGCTGGGGTTGTTTAGCCTGGAGAAGAGGAGGCTGAGGGGAGACCTCATTGCTCTCTATAACTACCTGAAAGGAGGTTGTGGAGAGGAGAGATCTGGGCTATTCTCCCAAGTGATGGGGGACAGGACAAGAGGGAATGGCCCCAAGCTCCGCCAGGGGAGATTTAGGCTGGACATTAGGAAAAAGATTTTCACAGAAAGGGTCATTGGGCACTGGAACAGGCTGCCCAGGGAGGTGGTTGAGTCACCTTCCCTGGAGGTGTTTAAGGCACGGGTGGACAAGGTGCTAAGGGGCATGGTTTGGTGTTTGATGGGAATGGTTGGACTCGATGATCCGGTGGGTCTCTTCCAACCTGGTTTTTCTATGATTCTATGACACAAAATAAAATGTTACAGACTTAATATAGAACTTGATTTTTTTTTGGCAAATGCCTGTAAACCACTTTCAGAAAGCTAGTTTTGCAGGAGCTATAAATTACATTGCTGTTAAGATCTAAGATATTGTTATATAGCTTTGTTATAAAAAGAGTAAAATATTGTATTATCATATAAAGGTTTAATCCCCTCAGGTATACACTTTACAGGTATTGCTACATGCTAAATTTAATCTCTAAAATAGAAATTTAATGTCAAACGCATGTCTAAAGTTAGTTTCATTTCTACTCAATATGCATAGAAGGACAAAATCTGCCAATAAGAAGTCTGATTACTGCTTTAAAATAAACCATTCACAGTGGGAGGCTTGATACCTGTTGGCAAATGTGTTCCCATTGAACATTGAGCTCCTTTAGTTCTTTCTCTATCCTGGAAGCAAATTCTGGCTCTGCTTCACTCTTCATTTTCTTCCCAACCTCATTAACACTGTTCAAACTCGGCTGGATTGTCTGGATATCATTAACTAAGGCCTAAAGGAATAGCAGAAGATTAGGCAAGCAGCATTCACACAGATTTTCACTCTCCCTATTAAATGTATCTACATGAGATTCTGACATATCTTTGGTCCAGATCTCTAGACAAAAGAGCACAGATTACAGACTTAACTGTGAAAATAAATAAAGAATAAACTGCTTTAATGTGGCAAGCTATTCTATATCAGATAAAATTCATTTGCAAAACATATAATATAAAGTTATAAGTGTTCTGTACATACTATATATACACACATGTATGTAGTTATAATACGTTTATTTTATCTATTACAATGCCCAGATCTTTTATTCACATTTGCACAAGAGCATCCCACCATAAAAGTGGAAAATTATTTGTGAATCCACCTTATTAACTGTGCCAGCATTACCCTTGAGTTG
Source organism: Phaenicophaeus curvirostris (assembly GCF_032191515.1). NCBI lineage: Eukaryota > Metazoa > Chordata > Aves > Cuculiformes > Cuculidae > Phaenicophaeus > Phaenicophaeus curvirostris. The sequence goes on along the minus strand of NC_091392.1, from coordinate 122,638,872 downwards.
GTAATTCACCTGATGACTTCCTAAAATTGTCTGAATGGTGGTATTTTCTGGTTATGTCTAGTTATTAGAACTGTATTTGTGGTTGAGTATTATTTAAGCCTTGAGGTAGTAGCCTTCTTCAGTGCTATAGAGGTTATCTTGGCTTCCTACACAGTACAAAAGTCTGGCAGTGTAAACACATGAAAGGTGATGAAGATTTTGGTAGCTTTATTATATATTTGACAGTAATAGCTAAAATTTGTGCAAACTCTTAATAACAGGTGATAGATGCTAAAGGAGTTATATGTAATTTACTACTCTGTAGAGGTAAGAGTTGTCTTAAATAATCTATAATTGCTTTTATTTAAATAAGGTGTAAGAGAGAAAGTCTGAGCTCATAGTTCTGTAAGATTAATATGTATGTTTCATAATGTTTACACATCCTGCCAGAACATTTACAGAACTTGTAAATTCCACTGAACATACAGACAGGGGCTATCATGGGTTACAAAATTCACTGCACTTATACACTCTGTTGGGACAGGTGGAAGAATTTGTAAAGCCTATGATGGAATTGTCAATACTTCATGATTTTTTAAAACTCTGCTGGGACAAAATCCTGGAACTTGTAAATTTAGTGAAAAAAAAAAATGGATATAACCAACAATGCCTGCAAGTTCTTTTGCTGCAGTCAGAAAAGCTTGTAAATTGTGTGTGAATAACAGATACAAAAAAAGGTCTCACAAAGATGATACAGTTTGTAATGAATACATACACAACATTTGTGAAGCCAGCAAAGTGAATAAACAGCCTACTAACATATTTGCTGCAAGTACCCTAGTATCCTCTTTGATGTTTTGCTCCTGCTATAAAAATATAATGATACATTCATGGTATGCCTCCCATTTTTTAATAGAATTTTCCTCCAGCCCCAGGAAATGTAGGAGGTTCAAATGAATTGCAGAAGACAAACTCCTTACAGAATTAATTTAATTTTAGGATATGTAAGAATTTGTGTAACTTCTGTATAAGCTGGGCTGATAGAGAAGAGTTCACTAATTGCCAGTACTCACTGTGCATTGCTCAAGTTGCTTTTCTAGGGCTTCTGAATCACCAAGGGCAGGCCACTCTTCCTTCAGAAAAGCATCCACTTCAGCCATCCACTTCTTCAGTGTTTTAATGTCATTCTGTTTATTAAAAAACATTTTATTGCATTGCACAAAGCCTGACTGGCAATAGTGTAATTCATCCTGGCACTATAACTAAAACTCCTCACAGTGTAATTTCAAGATTATTGAACTCTTTGAAAAATACAAACACATCAAACAAACAAAAGCAATTTTATCTGAGACTGTCACTGACTCTTCAGCTTGCACTGTGACTATTTCTGCCCAAGTTTAATGCATCTTCAAGCGGGCAAATTTATGACTCTCAGGTTTATGCCTTCCAGATAATATTTGTGTTTAGATGCTGTATGTGTGTCCGTTGGTTCTTTGTAGGGGCTTCAGACTACTCATATTTGCCAATTAATTTAGGCTTACCTATTGAACTTTCCCATGTTTCAAATTAAATTTCAGGCCCCTTTTGGAAGTTGCATGCTCTACTTCTCTACTAGAATACAACACAGAAAAATTCCCTTACTACTCAGAATGAAAAAAAAATCAACTGAAACACATTAATTTCAGAAACTAAAATCATACGATGCCTCTGAGTCATTTCAGAGACTGATTCTCAGTTACTGTTTCTAGTACTACAATATTTTTAATCAGTAATTTGCTTTTCATGGTCTTTAATTAACTCTTGCAATTAATAAAAAAAGCCGAACATCAAATGTTTGAAAAGAGGGAATGCTACCAGTCCCAGGCAACATTACATAGATTATGATCTAATACTCTGAAAAGTAGAATCAGGTTTTTCAAATGTCACTTAAAGTTACTTCTAAATGCCACCTTAGTTAAACAATAAGATGCACATGTTAAACAACATAAAAATAACAAATGGCAAAAATCTGAAATGCAAATTTTAAGCGTTTGTCATCAACCTGTTTTCACTGTTTTCATTGACAGTGAAGTACATTATTGATACATGCCGCATGCAAAGTTGAATTAAAGCAAAAAATAGGACGGTTCATTAGAATACAGACTGTACTCTAATATGTTTAAAAAAAGGCTTTGGCAACTATTAATAGACAGATAATCAAAAGGAATGTTTTCCTAATGCTTGTTATATTTAATAACAACAGGCTAACATGGTAGATGAATTGAATTAATAAAAATAATCATACAGAAATTGTCAGTATACTTCAGAATGACAATTACCAAAACACCGTTGAAGTATCCCCTGCATATTCCGTTATCAGTCAGTGAAAATAGTTCAGAATCATGTTTTATGATGAAACTTTAATACTTCCACAGGAATACTTTAAGTATAGCTCATTACTGCTGCAAAATATAGATCTGATGGGGTTTAATTAAAAAGGGATATCTCCAGCTACCAATGAAGATTGAATGTATGACTTGCATTCTGAATCAAACTGTAAATGCATTTTATTTATTGTAACTGATTTCACTGTATCCTGTGCTAACACATTCCATAAACTGCAACAGCTAAAACAATCATCTGGAACTTAAGTCATTCAAGGAGTTGAAAAAAATTGCTTTTATATTAACAAGGCACTATAGTGACTTCAGCTATAAATATAAAGGCTGGAATTTTTATGCAACAATAGTTCACATAGCTTTAAAATACATGCTTACAGAGCATGGTCATGATTTTCAGGACTTCCTCCTTTTAAGAGCAGTGGGTGAATCTCTAAACCTCTATCCTGAAAATCTGTATTGCTCTGTTTTGTACAATTGCAAATATTTCAATATACTATTGACAAAGCCCCTGTCCAGATTTCCTGTTTACATTGGCTTATACAGCAAGGTGGCCTCTGTGAAGATAGGCAGCTGCTGCTCTGTGCTGGATACAGCCTGTTCCAATTACCTGCAGTGGACCCATCACAAGACACTGTTGATCCCATGGTCCGCTATTGATACCTCTGTGATAATATAGTTAATAAAGGGCAACAATGCCAGATAGGCAAAGGAGGAGATAGAAAAAAAGTGAGAAACAGCTCTGCATATACCAAGATGAGTGAAAAAGTAGGGAGAAGAGGTGCTCCAGCTGCTGGAGCTGAGATTCCTCTGCAGCCTATGGTGAAGACCTTGGTAATGCTGGTTGTTTCCCTGCAGGCCCTGGACATACATAGTGGAAGAGATATAAACCCTACATCCCATGGAGGATCTCACACTGGAGTAGCTCATGTGCCCCAAAGGAAACCACAGGCCATGCAGAGTCCCACACAGGAGCAGTTATTTCCCAAAGGAATGCAGCCCATAAGAGGACCCATGCTGGAGCAGTGTAAAAGAGTGAGGAGGAAGGAGTAGCAGAGAGAAGCTGTTGTGGACTGACCACAGCTCTTACTCCCCATCCACCTGCCCTCTTTGGTGGGAGAGGAGACAAGAGTAAAGCAAGAGTTGTGCCTGTTTTGCGTATAATGGTAACTGGTAAGCGATCTCCATGTCTTTATCTCAAACCAGAGCTTTTCGCCCCTACTTCCTGCAGAGGACAGTATGTAAGAGAGCAGCTGGGGCATCTGGCTGCTGGCCAAGGTTATTTCAGCATACCATTAAATTTAATTTAATAGCCATCTTCAAATGCCAGAAATGTAGCTATGGAGCAAAAGTTACAATTTAGAGCTATGTGGCATTTCAGTAGCTAAATTATAAATAGTACTTATTTTTTTTTATTTAATTTTTTTTCCTCTTTTAGTCCATTTTGCTCATCTGAAAACTTACAAAGAGTAACAAAATAATAAGTTTATTTTTTCTTCTCTGTTTTTTTTCCTCTGTAAAAGCAGAAGTGTAAGAATACTTATACATAAAAATTATTCCCAACCAGATTACTCTATTGACTTAAACTGAAAATAACCATTACATTTCATATTCTATTGTATTATAATTTACAACATGGAGCTAATAACGTATCACTTTCTACTACCAGCAAACCAAACCCGAGTACAGAAATATTTAATGTAGTAAATTGATGGAACAGAGAGAGACAATACTGAGAAGAAATACGCTGTGAGAACACATTTCTGAGCATGGCTGCAGAATCTCAACCTTCAGAATTTTCTTTGTGATATCCCCCCATGAATATGCAAGTGTTGATTTTTATTGAGGTGAGGAGAGAAAAGCATTAAAAAACATAAAATACTTTTTCCATTTTTCTCACTGGCTGATCTGAATTCCTCTGAAGCCTGACCCTTGAAATTATATAGAAAGAGAACAGGAATATGTTTAAAATGTATTTATTTTAAATTTTATAACACCTAAGTGATAGACATCCCCTGTAATGCTGATGCATGTGATTTATAAATGTGTATAAACAGGAGAACCTTACAATGAGAGAAACAATGTATGGTTTCATTGTTGTCATTCTAAATATCTGAAAATCACACAATTGTGTAAGTCATGTACACTTCTGTCTTCTGAAAACTGCTGCCAAGTGACTAGCATATTAAAAATTACTCCAATTACATAAGAGAACCTGTTAAAGTAAAAATGGTTACAGCTACTTCAGTTGTATGAAACATACTTCAGCTACACTGAAAAAGTAGAATATTAGTAGCATTTTCACTGAAGTGAAAGATAAGTTTTACTATTAAAATAACATAGGCAGGAACAGCCACAAAATCAGAATTCAAAGTAAAATCTTGGACCCACCAAAATCAAGCAAATATTTTAAAACATTTTATCTACTGTTATGATATTTCACTTTGGTGTTTCTTTCTTGAGATGTATAGATGCAGTGTATACTAGGCTCATAGTCACAAGACACGACATAGTAGTTGAGAGAAAAATATTGGTTAACCTGGAATCGCTGGAGTTTGGTCATAAGATCCTCTATTTTCTGGCAATGTTCTACCAGTTGTGCTGACAATTTCTTCCACCGGCTAAGGATCACCTCAGTCTCTGTTCGGTATCTTTGGCTGACTTCTGCAGGGGCTTTCCTAGACAGGTCTTCCACAGTTGTGCTGAGATAGTTCAGGCCTTTTTGCTGCTCTTGCAGAGAATTTTGTAAAGCCTATGAGAAAGAAGCAAATAAGTATCCTGATTCATGAATCATGCAATTCTCTTTGTTTCACAAACATAAGTGAGATGGCTGAAGAAATCATTGAAACTAAAAATGTAGGTCACCTTTGATGCAACATCCAATGACACATTCTAAGTAATGTGGAATTGCTTTGCTCATACATACTAGGAAGCAGATATTTTAGTTGAATTAAAAAATATAACCAGAGATGTTGATACTTGCTAACAGAGGTCATTCATCTACACTTCCTTAATCTGAGATGTGAATTTACTACAGCCCTGATGATTACACTTCCAAAATAATCCGACTATACATGGAAAAAAATAATAAACTTGGAACTGCTTGTATTATTTAAAGTTTTTGATAACGAAGTCTCAAAACTTAGCAATTCTTAGCCCATTTTTTTTCTATATTCTATACTTAACTACCAGAGCTATTGTCAAAGGAATGTTTTATGTCATAGAGACAAACAAAGGCTTTTCCTTAAAATGTTCAATATCTTATAACACTGGTTTCAGTGGTGAAAAACACTTTCAATCCCTTAATGTCAGGAACTGATATAAGTCCGTCTTTGTTGTCTCCTGAAGCCCTTGGCTAAAACCCATATGGGTATAATTCACTTAAGATCTCTTGTATCGGCTTCAGCAAACTCAAGACAACTATGCATTCTGTTCCTGTAAACCTCTCCCTTGAGATATTCATTCCCATAGCCTGACCACTCACCTTGAGCTCCCTGAGTCTCTGCTCCATAATTTCATATTCAGCAACAGCAACCTGAGGCATGGAGAGTTTAGTTTCTGACTGCTGGATCCACACAAGTATAGCGTTCATTGTCTCTTTGTAGCGTGCAGGAGGCAAACTGTCAAAAACTACATTCAGTGAGGAAGAAAAAGGAAAGAAATAAAATTATTCTATGTTTCATTATCTGGTTTGCCAACTGAAGACATTTGATAAGAGATTAAGCCTTGTTGAAGTCAATGGCTATTTTGCAACAGACTGCAACACACCCAGTACCAAAGTTTTCCAAGAAGTGAGGAAGCAGAAAACTTTTGAAGAATGAATACGCTCCTTCTAATATTTATATCACCATAATTTTATCAGGTGTGTGTCACTTGACTCTCCTGTTATATGTCACATCACAATTTATAGGGACAAGACAACTAGTTCAAACGTGTGTTCAGAGATCAAGAGATAAACCATTGTACTTGACCCCAAATTAATTCAGAAATGCAGTAGGAAATAGCATCCCTTTTTATGGCCCCTGCTTGTGTGTTTAATGTTACTGTTCATGTAAAATGTTCTGTTTAAGACATCTGTTAAAAGCTTAGAAAATTAATCTTTCTTCTGCAATAAAGCTGCATTTTATGGAACTCTGCTTATTGTGCCAATATTACAGCTGCTCTAAATAGACAACATCTGGCACACACATGAGCAACTCATTACCAGAGATAGTCCCTCTGCCCTCAACAACAGTTGCTTCTATACTCATTGAGAAAAGTACAGACAAATAGCATGGCTGGTTGGAAGTGAAAAGTTTCCAACCTATACTACATAGTAATGGACTATAAAAAAGTTCAAAAACATGTTACATCCATTTGTATCTCCTTCTGGTGCTTTAGAAAGAACTGTACTAAGAAATGATAAAGCTGTTCAAAAAAGCAATTTTGACAAACAATACAGTTACATTTTTTTAAGTGCAAGCTCGCTTACATTCTCATACAGCAATGCCGGGCAGAATTTACTTCAGATTTTAACCTAATATTTTAGCTGATAAACAGAATGCTTCTTGAAAAAAACTTATATTTTAGCTATGCATTATAACAATATAAAATCTGGGCAGTTTAAGCTCTCTCTTGTGGAGCATGCACATTGTATGGCATTCTTTCTTTGTAAAAAACTCGGCTGATCTGATTTATCAGACACAGCTGGGGATTTACAAAAGATAGGATATGGTACCAGGAAAGACAAGAATTTCTTCCCTTGTGATGTATTTTCTTTACACAGTAAGCAATATAATACATTCCTGGAAACACACAAAACAAACATTTCCCACCTCTTCAAATAGCATTTAAAATCTTTTTATTTTGTTAGTGAGATTTGTATTGTCTTTGACTTACTTAATAAGAACAACTCCTGTATTAGAATAGAACATTCATGTAAACACATCACTCAAATTGAACTGAGATAAAAATTTTAACAGCTTAGATATGTTCAAGGAGTATACAACTCAATCTATATCTTTATTTAGAAATATGAAATGGAATTCAGTATTGTGGCATAAAGACTGGCTTCTATAAACAATTTTCTCCTTTAAATGAACAACAAATCTTAGGACTAATTTATGACTTCAAGCAGCTAAATAAAATATAAGCTACTTTCAGTACTAGTGAGAAACACCTCAGAAAAAATAAATCTCCAAGATTCACTTTAAGAGTGAACTCCGTGAAACTTCATGAAACTCTGAAACTCTAAACCAGGAAGCTTGCTGCTATTATTATTATTATAATATTATTATATACTGCAAAACTTTTGTTCAATATTAAGGAATGATGTTCTCTGCTATCTGAAGGATTGAATAACAGTTCAAGTGGTTTAATCAAGCTAGTGACTTTCCAATTTGGTTATTAAATGTTCCATTTTAAAAGCACTTCTAAGTTCAGTGAAACAATAGCTACCCTATTTCAGTTTTCAAGAGTACTAGTAGTGAAATACCACTTTTCAATGACTTTTGAATTTGAGTGTTTTTTTTTTTTTCATTTGGGAGGTTGTTTGCATTTTTTTAAAGATAGACAATATGTCAAAATTTTCATCCACAAGGAAGCGTAGTAACATCTTTTTGGATGACACTTAAGAAATGCCTATACTGTTTTTGCAGCTCATGATGCCAGTCATGAGAATTCCTTCAAAATCCTACAGTGGGATTCATGCTACCTAAGTTTAGCTGTCTAAGTAATCAAACACATTTACAGTCTCTCTGCAGGTGGCATGGATCTCCAAATTCCCCATGCTCATTACATAAACACACATCCAGACCTGCTTATTTTTTTCCTAAAATTTGCTTACTGATACTAATGTTTGTAGATTAAAGTCCACATGACAAGCACACTGCATTAATATAGATTCTGCTGTCTTGTATGAAAAATGAATAGTTAGACAGCAACTGAAGCTGCAGCTGAGCTAGGCCTATGGCAGAACTGTAACAAAATATCACAGGGGGAAAGTACAGATTTGTTACTCTGAGATATCAGAATACAGTTCCCATCCCATAACAGGAAAATGTTGTTGCATTAATCTATTCCATTTGTAGGGAATGCATTTTGGTATGGCTGACGTTGTAACCCCTGAGACTGACAATAAGTTTAAACTTGTATATTTATTTTAGAGAAAGTGCTTAAATTTGGAAATGCATTGTGCAGATAGATGTTTGGTTAGGACATTGTTAATAAGTAGAAATATTTAAAAATGTGAAAATAGCTTTCCAAATAACCAAAATATTTTTGTTTTCATTTTTTATCCCAGTTTGCTTTTTTTGTGACCTGTTTTTCCAGCCAAAAATCTTTTCCCAAATCAGAAATCAAATAAGGATGCAATTATCTCAACAACGATCAAATCACACTGCATATATGCAGCAATGTTTATCTCCTACAGTCAGGACAAATCCCACTGTTGTTCACATCATTTTAAAAGAAGAAAGGCAGTAAATATAATCTATGGGAACATTTCAGTAAAGACTTATTCCCTGAAATGAATGAACTAGATTAAGCTGCATGTATTTCCCATAAAAATCTCCTCAGTAGTAATTGCACTGTTTAAAACCATACTGATTTTCTCACAACTTTGTTCTGCTTATTTGGTAATACAAGTACATGAAGCTATTCATCAAAGTCTTTATATTGATGTCTTCATAAAAGCTGTGATTCCCTTCTCCCACATCTTTAATCAGAAACTCTCAAAATGGAATCATAAGGAATCTTGTATAATACATAATCAATGTTCTCCAAGTGCTTTAACACTTCAATTTCTCTTACTTATTAACATCTTAAAAGAAATAGAAGGGAAGCCCTCCTCCAATTCTACAAAATCTAATGTAACAGTAAATAACTTTTAAGGATAAAATTTATTTAGGTGGTTTTCTTTCCTGTCCTCATACATTTTCCTTTTTTCAAAGGAGGAAAGGATAAAGTGACCTACAGGGTATAGGACATTATCTCATGAACATTCATTTCACAGGTTGCTTTGTCCTTTCATTCTTTATTTAAATAAAACATAATTACTGGAGGGAATGGATGCAAAAGAAGAATTAAATTACTTGCCTGTTACTTATTAAAATAATGTTTTCTCACACACATCTGAGCTGTATCTTCAGGGAGAAAGGCACATTCAAAGAAAGTTAAGTAAATTTTATCCCTCAAAGTCAAACAGCAATTGAATATTATTGCTACTAATTCATAGACCAGGTCTTAAAACAAAAAATCTTATAGTTATGAAAGTCACAGGAGACTTAATTTTTTTTCCTCAAATACACAATGATTTGTGAAAGATTATTATATATCTCTAAGATACTTAGAGCATGAAAATAAGTTAGCAGTTTGAAGTTTAAGCGAAAGCAGACAAATGACAGACTAAAACTTCAAATGGTCATCATATAGTTATGGTAACTGTGGTTACTTTCTTCAAAAGGATCAGTTACTATACATATACAGACATTCTACAAAGTAAGAAAAATGAGCTCATATTTCCTCATATTTTAGAAGGTTGCATTTCTCTCAAAAAAACATTACAAAACAGTGAAAAAAAAACCAAATAGGTTTTCGAAGTGGCTGCAACCTAGGTTTTACAATTGGAAAAAACATTTCTCCATACAAATGGAGAAAAACATTTGAGAAAATCTGAGATAATCTCTAATAATGTTTTATTAAGGCATCTACTGGGCACTACATAGAAATTACTAAAGAGTTTTTAACATACAGCACCTCTAAACAAAACCACCACCATCCTCAACAACCCCCTCCTCCAAAGTGAACAAATGTATTTGAGGGAAACAATCTCCTAGAAGTAATGAAAACTTTTTTTGACAGGGTAAAATTCTCTTAGGAAACAAAACATACTAGATAAATACCCTCATCCATCAGAAAAGAGAACGGAATAACGGAACATTAAAGAAAAACAAGCACCCACACAATCCTCAAGCCCCTAATGATGAATTAAAAATCCTTTTAATACAAAAAAGCTCAAAATAAAAATCTTTCGAGTCCCTATAGGTTATATGCGCAAGAAGCAAAAACGGAGCAAATGCTACCACTAATTTACAAAACACCATTAAGTCTTTAAGAAATACTCTGTCTACAGAAAATGATTATTTGCAAATAATTTATGCAAATAAAAGATGCATATCTAAAATAATCTAGCAAAACTTCAGCGTTTTCTATTAAACTAAGGCTAAAATAGACACATGGGATACAGTCTTTATCTATTCAACAGAAGGAAAACAGTCATTGAAGAAAGATACTCAAAGATCAAATTTTCTGTGCTTCAGCTTCAGTTTTTTGGGGGCTTTTTTTCACATTTTTTGATTCAGAGGACTTTTCCTGAAACAGGATTAGACCTAACACAGTATCCCAAGCATGATCATTCATATCTTCAGCACAGTTATGAAAGGAAGTTAGCACTTTGTATAAAGCTGTGTATAAAATTTCTGAAGATAAAATATGATTGACACAATAATCTCACCTAAAATATCACTATAGGTATGTACTGAATGAGATAAAACAGTCTCATCTTGACAGCTGAACTGTCTGATATGAAGTACCTGTGCTTTAGAGCAGGCACGTAAAATAATAACAACAGAGCACAGCTCCATAAAATGTTGATTTGGGGACTTCTCTAGCAGTTTAAGAAACCCTCCCTAGGCTGTTCAACGCTGCCACTTCAGGACAGCTGCTTCTGTGGCTGGCCAGAACACTGGAGGAGGACACCGCAGTGGGAATGAACAGCTACCACCAGGAAGAATCTTATCAAAGACCCTGCTTGGTGGCATTACAGTTCAGGCAATGAACACTGCTCATCTTACAGAACTAACCAACTGGTTAGATGACAAGGTCTTGTCTTGGTAAAATTATGTGAGGTTAAACCAGCAAGTACATAAAACTGCATACAGAAGAAAATGTAAAGAAGATAGTATTTACCATAATTTCCTGTCAACAAGATGGTAACTGATTTCAGCGTGTAAACCAGTGTGGCATTAAAAGTTTTAAAGCCTTATACATTGTATGGCCTGAATTTAGAGTCATGAATAAACTTTACAGTACTTGATACTAAATTCTACAGCTCATTCTTTTATCACATGCACACTTGCATTTTATTCTTCAGTTCTCCTATGCACCATTACCTCTTCAGTTTGTGTCTATGTGCATGTGTGAAATAACCACAGCAGCAAAATAATGCGATGTTGTTGAAAAGAAATCCATCTTTAAAAATAGAATCATGTCAAATCTCTCCATGAAAAAATAAAGGAGGAATACTATAAAAATCCACTAGAAGGAGCTAGTACTGTGCTAATTTAGAAAAAGTAAGGTCATTTACTGATATCATTGGCTTAACGGGCAAATAATTTCTTTGCCATCGAGAAAAATTAGATTTATATTTTCATCCATTACTTTATTTTTAATTTCATAATCTAATAAAGGAAATCTAAAGTAGTCAGTGACATGCTACATATCTTTAACAAGGAATTAAGTCAACTTTCTATTTTGGTTCAGCATTTTCCCCCCTTTGCAAAATGCATTCTATTACAAATATTGTAAATAATGTTGTAACTAGCAGTCATATATTCTGTGTTGCAAAAAAGGAACAATCTACTAGATGATAAAAAACTAGATACCCTGAAACAGCTACTCTCTTTGATGAGATATACAGTTAAATTTCTACTTCGTGAAAATCTAGAGCAGATTCACTACCGCAATTAAACTCCCTTTCCACTCTACTGACAGACATAGACAGCGCTGTCCCACAACCCAACTAAACAAAGACAGTTTTATGTAAACAAATAGTATCACTAAATCCGTCCCTAAACATTCTAACAAGAGGAGATCTGATGGTAGAACTACATTGAGTATAACCTTTGCTTCTGAATAGTGTACCTACCCTTGTTTTCCTATTAACAAAAAATATACAATGCACTAACAATTTGCGGAAGATTAATTCAATTTAAAAAAGGATCATCTAAATTTTACTACTGGTTCAGCATGACAAAACAAATACAAAAGTAGAAAAGCAAAATATATACACCTATTTTTTGCATGCTAGTCAGGAAAATTTACTTCTTGTCATGAACACTTACTGGCCTGCAGTTGTTTTTCTCTGGCCTGCATATCAGCAAGAATTTGTTTGAAATGGCTGGTGAAAGCAGCAAGGTCAGCATCCAGAAACACCGGTCCTTGTTCTTTCTCTTTGAGCGCTTGACTTCGAGCCTTCAGCCGTTCAATTTGAGGCTGAAGGGTTGACATTCGGATGATTTCGTCCTGCATTTTTGAATAAAAACCATGAAGGAAAAGTTGTCCGACAAATAGAATCACTAGCGACATGAAATCATTGCTATTTCAAAGCACATTACACAACTGTTTTTCTTCCAACTACATCAATTACAGTAAGAACAAATTCAACATTTTTAATAATTTCTCAGAAATTAATACCTCTGCTCCCAATATGATGCTCTTATCATTCTTTAAACACACTTGCACATGATATTCTCATGTTAGTAGTCTAATGCTCAAAGAAAATGAGATAGAATGTACATTAAATATGAATTGATGCATGGTGATTTCTAGCAGCCCCACAGTAACATATTACAGGTTGGGGTTATGCTATCATACCTTCAGGAGACCTTGTAAACACTGTGACATTTGCAACTACTAAGTCAAAAGAAATGAGGAAAGCAAGCCAAATGTACAGTTCATAGTAGGTAAAAGAAGCTTTCTGCAAGAAAACAGAGAACCCCTGTAAGCACAATGCCAGCTTGGAAATGACTGAAAACAGACGTAGTGGCATAGATCAAAATTTGGGATTTGAACAGTTTGCAGTTTGAGAGTTTCTAGAGCCAGAATCAAACTTCTACAAGTATGTCATGCAATTTATAATTCCTTACTACATCTCAATAGATTTCTGTCAAACAATATTAGCTTGTAACTAATCTCCACCCACAGAGTTGCCTACAGAAAGAGAGAAGCACATTTCTGTGATGATGCAGCACATAAATGAAAACATTTAGGGAGAATAATAAGTAAAATTGTGTGACTGTTTCAGTACAACTACTGTAATTAGGAAAGAAGAATATTTTTCCATTCAACTACACAATCCATCTTGCATTAAGGTGCAGGGTGTGTAACAAGTAAAACAGTCTGCAATGGCAGAGTTTTGTACTTGACCTTGAAGACCATTTTATGGCCCAGATCCTTATGACAGAGGTTATGAGCAACAGTTTCTGAATGAAGAACAAAAGACACAGATTCTTACAGGGGAAAACAAGGAAAAAGAGTTTAGTTCCCTAGCTTTAGGTATTTAAGTATCTTAATAACACAATATTTGGAGCAGAGTTTTAAATATCCATATTCTAGGTTCCATTGCCTATTTATTTCTTTACCAGTCTTTCCCTTAATAAATATTTTCAATAATTACCTTGTAAAGATAAAGAATATTTTTTTCACTTTTATATTGAAATAGCGTAGGTCACAATCTGGCCCACTGCTAGAACACCTATGAAGTACACTATCTTAAAAATCTTGAAGAAAAATCTCTAACCTTGCATTTTTCCAACTGAGTTTTTACTACAGCAGGATCTGTGGCTGGTGTGGGTTGTGCTTTCAGCCAGTTTTCTGCAGTAATTGCTGTGTGCTCCAGTTGCTGCAGCTGGGAGTAGAAGTCAATGATGTTGTTTTGGTACTCCAGCCATGCCAGTCTTTCACTCAACAACTGACAGAACTCAATCCAGCGGCTCTTCAGCTGCTCTGAGGCTTGTCTAATGTTGTCAGCGTTCAGACCCTCTAGAAAGAAAAGATTTAGTGACTTATTTATCTTTAAGCATCAAACAAAGAAAAGTAAGAAGTAAAATAATGTAACAATTCAATTTCTGTACTTGAGAGCACATAAATCTGGTTAATGATTTAATGATATCAAATACAGTCCTGAACATACATATGTTACACATCGGTGGAGAAAGCACTTAAAAAATATTTTAAGGTGCTGCCAGGGTACATTTGTTGCTATAGGAATGAGTTATAAAGTGCATTAAAGTACAAGAAAGGGAATAAAGCAGAAAGTAGAGATACAATACATAAACCTAATTATAACTGCCATAAGAAATAAGAAAAAGCCTGACAGCTGGATTTTGAAAACCATGTCTGGACTGTAATTAAATTTTAATGTACAAGACCGAAGTTGGGTTCTTTTGCTTGTTTGTTCTTTTAATAAATGGGGACTGTTATTCTGCAGTTATTTTACATTTCTGGCAATTCAACCCTTATGTTTTGCATTACATTTTGTTTTAGAAACATGATAAGCACCAAGGAATAAATACATGATCTGATCAAACCTACATGTAGGCCAGTCCTGCATGTCCAACAAGGGCTATCAGTAGATATTAAGCAAGGACTGAGAGCTAAGAAATCATAGGTGACCCTTCTCTATGATAATTTTCAGACAGGGTTTGGCTTCTCTATTATAGTTTGCATATCTCTGTCAATTGCTCAATAGTCATGCGTAAATATAAGTTCCTAAAAGAAAACTGACCTCAGTTATTAGAGACAATGTTATTAGATAGAATTATTTAGAGGCAAAAGAGCTCTATATGCTCTGCAAAGAAAGTACCTCAATGCATGTCAAAGATAGAGGGTCTTGAAATAACATAATTTATAATTCTTCCAAAACTTGAACTCAGGATGAGTTCAACATAATATTAACTTAAGCATCTCATTTCTTTTTCAGAGGAACTTTAAATGTCATCCCTAACCTTTTTTACTGTCATGGTATCTAATAACATGTACAGAAATAGGACTAATATTGATTTCAAAATTAATAAATTTCCCAATCCAGTAACGCTTTACGTTTAAGAATATTTTTAATAAAATCATAACTTAGTCATACACTAGTTAACCCGAGGCTATGTTTTTTATCAAAATAATCTAATTTAAGGTGTTTTCAATTTCCCAAAAACAAATTTAAAAGCAAATGAGACAAAAGTGTTCCGTGCTATATTTCCATGATTTTTGATATGCTATCAGTGTGGTTTCTCTTGTTTGCAAGCTGTACACCCAATCTGCAGGAAAATTTCTTTATTAGGGATTAAAAAATAGTAAAGTTTATGGGCAACTTCTGAAGGTAGTACTCTATTTCCTATGTCCTATTTAAAGATTATGCCTTAAATAAAGAAAAAAAATACTGGAAATTTATTACAAGACAAATTTCTAAGGAATTACTATAATGCATGCTATCTGGTAAACTGCAATATATGATAATCTGGGATCATGTCTATTGCAGAGCACCATAGTTCTGCAGCAAATTCTAGTCTGGATTCAACGTAGTGGTATTCCATTCAGAGTCACTCGGAAACAGCTCACCTGGAAACAGACTGAGCTGCACCTGATAGCAGTTCCCTGGACATGTTCTACCTCTAGGATGTTGTCCGAGCCAAGCAAATTGTACATGATTTCAAAATGTACAAGTAAAATCGTGGAAAGATAGGAAGCCTGATACTACTGGGAGATAAATGCAACTGTGATGGTTGGAGTGGCTATACATATACATTAAAATCCAGAAACTGGACAGTACATTTTAAAGGGTGAGTAAGGGTATAGAATGAACTTTAAAACATGAAGGGGTAAATATTGTTTTGATACATCCTAATAAAATCCAACAGTGATCTGTTGTTTTGTGCATGTGTGTTTGCATCTGGAGATGCAGTACGCACAACTACATCTTCTTGTAGTGCTGTGCCTAATGAACAAAAAGCAGCATAAACTTGATTGGCATAGCATGTCTGAGTAACAATAATCAAAGATGACCAGGCACATACATACTGAATCTTATCCATAGCAAGAATAAACACATATATAGAATATGACCCTTTAACTATGCTACATTTCAAGAATTGATTCTGTGACTTCAGTTATATAAATGCTGCATATACGTTACAGACAGCAGATATCTTTGCTGCTGTGTTCTCCGAACCTCTGAACCTGGAAGATACTGTATACTTATGTATAATTATGGTAGCGTAGATATAAAAATATCACTTCTATGTTTGCCTCCTCTCCTCTCTTTTCAGTTGCCACGGTCTCTGAAGTACCCTGAGGCAACGTTGTTATTACCAGAGGAAGTGCAGTCATGGATTCTACTTAGATAGTAATATTTTTCACTGAAATATTTTCTTCAAGTATTCAGAGAAGACTTTATTTCAGATGAAAATGTAGATTCATTAGATCCTCTTTTCTTCTTTTCACTCATATATCCCTCTTAGCGTAAAATTTAAATGTGAAAACACCCAATATTATTCAATTTTCTTTAATTCTTTTCTTTCTTGTCTAAACTTTGAGTCTAAATGTGATTCCACAAGTGCACACATGAGAAAAAGAAATGCTTTTGCTTTTCATGTAACTGAAGTGGACAGTACAAGATTGGCGTGTGTAGAGCCATGCTTGGTAAAAGATTGCAGTGGTGCATCTCCATTAGACAACACAATATCCTACTGAAAGGAAGACCCATCTGAATATCTCCATAGGACACAATTTTAAAACTCTATTAATTCATAGCCTGCTCAGTTATCTCAATTTTTTTTTTACCAGATGTCAGTATGTTGTTTCCAGATGGATGCAAAAAAATGGCCATTACTTTCAGTTGAAATAATTTGGGCAAATTCATCAAAATTTTGCCTTATTTTGAAGAAAGTTAGTCCTCTGACTCATTGAAAATGACAAATTAATAACTACTTGAGTGTTTGATGCAATAAAGACATAATTTTAACATGTTTATTTGATCATTAAATTGGTGAAATCATTAATTGGAAACTTATTTCCATGGTATGTACTGATTTGTTCACTACCTTTAGCAAACACCAGCTGTCTAAATTGATGTTAACATCAATTTCCTTACTTTGCTTCACTCATGGCAGCTAGACATATCAAAATTTGACAAGCAGGTAAAGAAGCAATGTAAAACCCATTCTCTACTAAAACAATATTATTTTAGGAATAATGGTTGGTAATCTTTTCATGTTTCATAATCTAAAAGCTTCTGATATAACCAGTGAATAAATATACCGTATCCAGAGGAAACAGATCATTATCTGAAGTGTATCCATTAATTTTATTACCTTGTATACTGTGCATAACAAATTGAGTCTGGATATTTTTAATTGTGCAGCACCTTACATGCAAGTACTTTGGAACTGCCACTTAATATGAAGTATATCTCATTAAGTGCATTTATCTTTTGCTATGGTTCTATGATACAAAAATTTAATATTATCTGTGTTTTTATAGCTTGTGACTCATAAGCATACATGAAATGGTAACTCACAAGACAATATACTTTCTTCCATGGAACACTGGCACTTAACAAGTCTGTGTTTTATCACAACAAATTCATTTGAATCCACTTTAACACTGCCTATCAACATTCTCTGAATATCGATTTTGATGCCCAATTTATTTTATTCTAATCTACTGTAACAGTCGTGTCCACTTGAACTGCTGACTTATTTCGTTCATGCATCAACAACTTCATAATTCTATTTTAGAAAAGAATTTAGAAAAGAAAAACAGAATAGAATTTTTCTTAGAAACACTGCTAAACAGAACAGGTAAGTTTTCATTGATTGTAATCATAAGTCTTTAAAAGCATGGGCAAGGAGAGTCAGAGCATAGCCCTTGTAGAAGATGGGTAGTTGGGTAAAGAATCATCCACCAAAAGCATCAATGATTTCCCCTGTGATGGGAAGACTCCTTCAAATGGTATTATCCAGATACACTGCTTATAAACACAAGAAGAGTTGTACTGTGTGAGATGGCCATTCTCTCTATTTCTGAGAATGGTTGAAAGCATTTATGTAGAGGCAAGAATAGCACCTTGTATAAATACACTTCCCCAGCATATTTTCCTCTGTGCTAAGGAGCAAATGAATGGTACCTTAAACAAACCCATCCAATTCTCTACAGAATTTGAATCCTAACCCAGGAAAATAAATACAGATAATGCAATAATAAAATTCACCACTGTTCTGAACTCTCTCTTATAATCTACTACAGGTCTTAATCTTTTTATGCTCTTCATCTTTTACATTCAGAATCTTGTTTATGAACAAATAGGAAGCACATCTTATACGTAGGTAAAGCTAACAATTTAGTGGTAGCAATAATTCGAATATTAAGTGTCTAATAATTATTAGTCCAGATCTAATTGATACACATTAAGTAAAAAATAACAATGCAGTTAATTTTTTTATTACTTTACTTCACGTCTGATTCATGCCTTAAATCTGTTCGTCTGTTTCTCTTGTGTAGTCTTTTAATTACAGATTACACTCTAAATACATGACAATCATCAGTTGCATCACTGACTGGCTTCCTTAAAGAAAGTACCATGCAGAAAAATGATGGAAACATCTTTATTTGTGATTTGTAAATCATGATAGTTTAAAAAGTGTTTCACTCAAGATTACATAGTACACCTTCCCTCCACTAGATGTTAAACTATGTGTCTCCCACAAAACCATAAGGGCACATTAATTCCAACTCCTTCCCATGTTATGGAGAAGAGTTCCATCATTAGAAGAGCAAGGTCTGTAGCAAAGACAATCTGCTCTCTTTAACCTTATTTTCAAGACTCAGCTAAACATTTCTATGCAATATCTTTTCCTCTTGTTCTTGGTGAATCCAGAAATCAACAATAACAAAAAATAACAGATAAAGACTATTAATGTCCACAAGCCACACAAAGACTGAAGAAACTTAGTTGAATTACTGTGAAAAATGTAAAGCTGCATAAATTTATTACAGTTTGAGATATAGGTTTAACTTTTTCTTCAATATAAATTTAGAGATAATCCCATTAACAGCAACTGCATTAGTTCATAATGATTTGGATGAAAAAACAAACAGAAAATCTGTTGCATTTAAAAATACAAAGACTGAGCAAGGCAGTTAAGTTCCTTTACACTCAAAGTGTCAACTGTGAACATTTAGCAAGATATTACATTTGCAAATTATTGGATAAAATCATCTTACAGTTCTCCTCAACCATGTTAATTATTTAATTCTACTCTCTACTGTTCCCACTTGGTGGTGATTACCAAATTATCTAACCATTTCATACACTATTTTTCAAATTGCCTTTGCAGCAGAAAGTCCCATGAATATTTTAGGCTTCAAGTTCAGATGAACTGTTTCTCTTTTCAAAGGAATTGTTTCTTCCCTGAAACCATAACAAAAAATGATCTTAATTCTCACAGGCAACTAACTTGTCATCCTTGATAGAATATTCTTACTACCAAGACTACCTCAATATGTAACATGACACAGAGCTCAGAGTAGCTGACAGGAAATAGATAAAGCTATGCTGGCT
This sequence comes from Phaenicophaeus curvirostris, assembly GCF_032191515.1. Classification (NCBI taxonomy): domain Eukaryota; kingdom Metazoa; phylum Chordata; class Aves; order Cuculiformes; family Cuculidae; genus Phaenicophaeus; species Phaenicophaeus curvirostris. The sequence goes on along the minus strand of NC_091392.1, from coordinate 122,619,144 downwards.
TAACTAGTCTACTCTGTGCTTGCAGCCCAACCTGAAGATGCAACTCCTAAATAAAGATGTGATTTGGGTGATACTGGAAATATTTATATGCACACCTAGCCACAGCTGAGATCATAACATCTATAAATGATGAATAAGCATGCTGCCATGGGCTGCAGGAAAGAAGAAAAAAAAAAATAAAAAAAAGAAAGAGAACTTTGAATTAAAACCGTAGGAGACTATTTAAGACAGAATGCTAATCTACTTGATACTAGATATGGTGGGTAGTTCAGTACCAGAAAAGTAATATATAACGTGCCAGTGAGTTCTGCAACCTAAACCAAAATTATTCACCAGAAAGTACTATATAATCTAAAGAAATTGAAGCTGGAATCCTTGAGGCGCAAGTCTGCATTTGGCCAAAGGAAGAGTGGGGTGCAGTTAAATGCATCCTAAATGGATTTCTCCTAAAATAACAACCTTGATGTGGCAGCATGCACATTTAAATACTGCCTTAAAAGTCCTGTACAACCAGCTCTTCCAGGCAGAAAACCCGTCCAAAAAAATTTTACAGGATCACTTTTTATGTTATCAGCACAGAAAACTGCCCAAATGAATTCAGAGAGCCTAGGAAGGGAACCCTTGCAACAGTTGTTACAATAAAGATAAATAAATATTCCCCACACATTAAATACAGTCACTCTAAAAATATTACGTTCTCATATTTAAGGAAGATCATCTTAGGATTCCATCAAATTTGTTTAGCTGAGCCAGCTATTACCTCAAACTCAAATTCTTTGTTCCTCATTATAGCAATATTATATAAAATATATGCTCTGAAGCTCAGTGCTTTCAACATCTGCACTTCTGGTAATCATATCAGTATGATAGATGTTGGCCTCTGTTTAATATTTTATTGCAAAATATAGACATTCTTTAGTATCAGGGACAATGGCATGACTTACAATTTTACTTGCATCTATCTTTATTTTCTTCTTTTTTCCTTAAAAATATCTAAAAGTTCAAAAGAGTGCCATAAAAGAACAATTTTTTTCAAAAGTCAATAATAAAAGTAAAAAACTTACAACTAATTTTCTTTTTCAAGAGTTGTATAAACTTTGACATTTATTATCTTTAAAAAGCTAAATGCCAAGAATCTCTTCCAAAACCCAATAAACTCTTACATTTCCATGATAGAGAACATTGCAGAAGTGTATATATTACAAAACATACATTGTATATTATAAGTCAGAAAGCACTTTTCTCCAACTGTTCAGAGTAATGCCTTCAGAGCTTTCTAACTCAGATGAGTTGAGGTACCTCCAAAAGCATAGCATACTCAGAAGATAAGATTACAATTTAAGTCACTTTGGAGAACAGATTGGTAACAGAGTTCATTGCTGTGAACACATTTTACACACATTTCTTTTCATGGTATTAAACTGATAAGATTTTTTTTCTCTTTTCTAATTAGCAGGTTTAACATTCGGAAATAATAAAAGAAATATAAGGTAATATTACTTTACTGTTCCATTTAGACAGTATTTGCTAATATAATTCTTGTGATAAATATGAACTTGTGCATTTATACAATCCCTAAGAAGATTATCTAAATCAACTCCCATATAATTACCATTCACCATCTGTTCCACCAGGGCCTCAGCCGATCTGCTGGCATCTTGCAGTTTTCTGTACTTCTCAGGCTTTTCTCGCTGGATGGCCTAATGCATGACAGGAAAGGTGAGTATTTCAACAGAGGGATTTTGAAGAAGAAAGTAATTAATCTCAGGAATGTCTTCTGATTTCTTGAGAACATTTAACCTATCATTAGGCCTTGCCAGCCTCCTGATTTGTAATGAAAGCAAATACCAGAGACCATCAGGAAGGGACTTAGTTATGAAGTCAAGTATATAAACTGAGAATCAGAACACAAAATCATATACATCAAATGACAAATTTATACGTCAATATTTTACAGACAAATAGAAGACACTCAAATTAAGAGCTATTCAAAGCCCAATATTTCAGAATAAAAAATTTCCTTGTTGAGTAATAGATTTGCTCATTTCTCATGTGATTTCTACTGATACCAGCAAGAATTTAGCATGCTAACCAAATCACAGTGCTTCATAACACAGTACAGTATTGAACTGAGATACCATTTGATTGCTTACTTTACTTCTTTAATTGTTAAAAACCCATGTAAGATGCATATCAAATTAAATATCTAACATATATATGAACATATGTAGCAGACATCCATATATGAGCTACTAAGTAAGAATGAGAATTATTGTCAGAATTAACACAGGCTTCTAGTTATATACAGTATCTAATACTTTCAATTTACCTTTGTACATTCAAAAATTTCTCAGCCACATTCAGGCACCATGCAGGCTAGCTGGTAATTGATGGTGAAGGCCGGCTCCTGAATTTTCAGGGAAATCTAAGGTGATCTAAGGTAGGAATCTAAGTTTCTAATTTCATTTTGGGTCAGTAGCCATACAGATGGAAGGCAAAATAATTTTAGACCTGACACCCCGCTGCATTGTTTCATAATTAACATCATGAAGTCATTCCACTGATTTTAAAGTAATTTAATTCTATAATTTAAGTGTGGTTTAGAAGCTCTAGATCAGAAGCCCAAAGAAGCAGCATAGGGTCACAGTTTAATAACAAAAATAAAACTAAGTATACATCTACCAGATATCCTGACCAACAGTATGCAATAAATCAGAGTTTCTCACTTTATCACAGTAGATACACACATACAAAAGGATATGCTACCGAAAATCCTACATGACGTGTATGGGAAAGTAACTCACAACCCTGGCCTTGGCTTCTCAGTCTGGCTGATCTCACTAGGCTTCCTGATCACGTTGTTTATTTCCATAGCAAAGGTGTATTCTGCATGACTTGAGTCTTTAGGTGAAAACATTCCTTACAACTGGAAATAAACCTCAAGTAAGTTTCTTAGGTGTCTCAGAACATATTCAGTAGAACAGTCTTAGACACTTACATCTGTAAATGTTATTTTTCAAATAGACTGCTATGCTTAGGTGGAAGTAATATAAACACCTCTGAATAAACTCTCTTAAAATAGCTTTTAAAGTGTGATACTTAAAACATCTTCAGTTTAATAAGCAGCAGCTCCCTGGAAGACTTTCCTAGGTAAGGAGACACGCTTTAAGGAGAAATTTTCAGTCAAATTCACACATTTCCACAGCCTACTTAAAACTGCCATTCACTTGTGTATATATAAATAGTTATACAGCAGATTTCTAACAATATGTCAAAGTTAACTATCATACACTTTCAATAAAGTGACTTTGTATAAATAGAATATGTAATGAAAAGATGCTTAGGGAAAACTAAAGATGGAAATATTTTGGATTTTATAAACATATCTTCAATATACACATAGACTATAACAATAGATTATGAAGTTTAATTCCAATAAGTTAAAGATGACTGTATTACTTATTTATAAATTTTATACGTCAGTAATATCTTAGAATCATAGAATCATAGGATGATAGAATCACCCAGTCGGAAAAGACCTCTTGGATCATCAAGTCCAACCATTTCTACCTGCCACTAGAACATGTCCCCAAGCATCTCCTCTACCCATCTTTTAAATACCTCCAGGGATGGTGACTCAAACACCTCCCTGGGCAGTGTGTTCCAGTGCCCAATGGTCCCTTCTGTGAAAATTTTTTCCTGATATCCAGTCTGAACCGACCCCAGCACAGTTTGAGGCCATTTCCCCTTGTGCTATCCCCTGTCACTTGGGAGAATCATAGAATCACAGAATCATCAGGTTGGAAGAGACTCACCGGATCATCAAGTCCAACCATTCCTATCAAACACTAAACCATGCCCCTTAGCACCTCGTCCACCCATGCCTTAAACACCTCCAGGGAAGGTGACTCAACCACCTCCCTGCGCAGCCTGTTCCAGTGCCCAATGACCCTTTCTGTGAAATATTTTTTTCTAATGTTCAGCCTAAACCTCCCCTGGTGGAGCTTGAGGCCATTCCCTCTTGTCCTGTCCCCTGTCACTTGGGAGAAGAGGACAGCACCCTCCTCTCCACAACCTCCTTTCAGGTAGTTGTAGAGAGCAGTAAGGTCTCCCCTCAGCCTCCTCTTCTCAAGGCTAAACAACCCTAGTACTGTCAGCCACTCCTCATAAGACTTGTTCTCCAGCCCCTTCACCAGCTTCATTGCTCTTCTCTGGACTCGTTCCAGAGCCTCAACATCCTTCTTGTGGTGAGGGGCCCAGAAATGAACACAGGATTCGAGCAGCGGTCTCACCAGTGCCGAGTACAGAGGGAGAATAACCTCCCTGGACCTGCTGGTCACACCGTTTCTGATACATGCCAAGATGCCATTGGCCTTCTTGGCCACCTGGGCACACTGCTGGCTCACGTTCAGTCGGCTGTCAACCAACACCCCCAGGTCCCTGTCCTCCAGGCAGCTTTCTAGACAGACTTCTCCTAGTCTGTAGCACTGCACAGGGTTGTTGTGCCCCAAGTGCAGGACCCGGCATTTGGCCTTGTTAAACCTCATGCCATTGGACTCAGCCCAGCAGTCCAGCCTGTTCAGATCCATTTGCAGAGCCTCCCTACCCTCCAGCAAATTGACATTTCCTCCCAGCTTAGTGTTGTCTGCAAACTTGCTAAGGGTGCACTCGATGCCTTCATCCAGGTCATTGATAAAGACATTGAACAGGGCTGGACCCAGCACTGAGCCCTGGGGAACCCCACTTGTCACTGGCCTCCAGCTGGTGTAAACTCCATTTCCCACCACTCTCTGGGCCCGGCCATCCAACCAGTTTTCCACCCAGGAGAGTGTGCGCCTGTCCAGGCCAGAGGCTGACAGTTTCCGAAGCAGAATGTGGTGAGAAACTGTGTCAAAGGCTTTACCGAAGTCCAAGAAGACCACATCCACAGCCTTTCCCTCATCCAGTCAGCGGGTCATCTTGTCATACAAGGCGATCAGGTTAGTTTGGCAAGACCTGCCTTTCATGAACCTGTGTTGACTGGGCCTGATCACCCGGTTCTCTTGCATGTGCTTCATGATAGCACTCAAGATCACTTGTTCCATGACTTTCCCTGGCACTGATGTCAGACTGACAGGCCTGTAGTTTCCTGGGTCCTCCCTCCGACCCTTCTTGTAAATGGGTGTAACATCAGCCAGCCTCCAGTCCAGTGGAACTTGTCCAGTCAGCCAGGAACGCTGGTAGATGATAGAAAGGGGTTTGGCAAGCACATCCGCCAGCTCACTCAATACTCTTGAGCTGATCCCATCTGGCCCCATGGACTTGTGAACGTCTAATTGGCCAAGCAAGTCCCTAACTATCTCCTCTTGGATCATGGCAGTTTTATTCTGCTCCTCTAGCTCCTGGGAATGTACACACAGGGAACAACTTTCTTTACTATTAAAGACTGAGGCAAAGAAGGCATTAAGTACCTCAGCCTGTCCTCATCCTTTATCACAGTTGTTCCCTGATAATAAAGACTGAATATTCTCCCTGGTCCTCCTCTTATTGTTAATGTATTTACAGAAAGATTTTATATTATCTTTCACAGAATTTTCCAGCCTGAGCTCTAGTTGGGCTTTAGCCCTCCTGATCTTTCCTCCGCATCATCTTACTTCTTTCCTGCAGTCCATGCAAGATGCCTGCCCCTTCTTCCAAAGCTCACAGACATTCCTCTTCTTGTTGATATCTACCCATATCTCTCTGCTGAACTAAGCTGGTTTTTTTCCCCAACAGCTTTTTTTTTTGGCACATGGGGGCAGCTTGCTCCTGTGCTGCCAGGATTTCCTTCTTGAAGAGCACCCAGCCCTCTTGGGCTCTCTTGCCCTTAAGGACTGTCTCCCATGGGAGTTTATCAACCAGCCTTCTGAACAGTCCAAAGTCTGCCCTCTGGAAGTTTAAGGTGGCCATTCTACTAACCCCCCTCCTCACCTCACGTGGAACTGAGAATTCTACCATCTCATGATTGCATTGCCCCAGGCATCCTCCAGCTGTCACATCTCCCGCGAGGCCTTTTCTGTTCACAAACAGCAAGTCCAGGAGGGTGTCTGCCCTTTTCGGTTCACTCACCAGTTGTGTGAGATGGTTGTCTTCCACACAGTCCAGAAACTTTCTAGACTGCTTCCTCTCTGCTGTATTGTACTTCCAGCAGACATCTAGTAGATTAAAGTCTCCCACAAGGACAAGAGCTAGCGATCTTGAGACTTCTCCCAGTTGTTTGTAGAAAAGCTCGTCAGCTTCTTCCTCTTGGCTGGGTGGTCTGTAACAGACTCCCATCACAATATCTGCCTTCTTGTGGGCTCCTTTGATTTTTACCCACAGACACTCAATCCTGTCATCACCATAATCGAGCTCGAGGGTATCAAAGCACTCTCTAACACAGACAGCTATCCCACCACCTCTGCTACCTTTCCTATCCCCCTGAGGGGTTTATATCCCACCATAGCTGCACTCCAGTTATATGAGTCAACCCACCACGTTTCTGTGATGGCAACTATGTCATAGTCTCCTTGCCCTACAACAGCTTCCAGTTCCTCCTGTTTATTGCCCATGCTGCATTGGTGCAGACGCAGTTGGGTTATTAATGCCATGGCTCTCATAAAGGGAATAGTCTTCATTCCCAGATGACTGGTCCTTAGATTATCTAACCCATCAGTGTCAATTACATCTTTTCCATCATGAGATATATTCACCCCCACTCGCACTGGGTTGATATACTGGAGGTCATTGCCAGTATACCATCTCTCAGGCACTGAAGTGCCATTTGCCGGCTCACTCCTGTTTAGCCTGGCTTCACCCCCGCTCCCCTGGGTGGCTGCATTTGCCCACTGAGATTCTGTCTGGGTGGCTGCATCAGTCCTGGCTGGTGCAGCACCTGGAGCAGTCTTAATTTTCTGCCAGGTGGCCACAATGGTCCTTGGTCCCTTCTGACCAGCCTCCAGCCCCTCTCTTTGCCCTGCCCACTCAAACTGCTCTGTTTTTCTAACACTCCCCGCACTTACCTAACACACCCCGCACTTACCTAACATGCCATGCTCCTGTCTGCCACCCTCCTGTTCATGGTGCTCCCTAGGGGCTGTTTAAATCTCCCCCAGCAGCATCTGGGACCATCCCCCTATATCAGGCACCACGTGGAAGCTGCTGGGTGTCAAAAGCCAGGAGCCACCCACCCTGATCTGGCAAGTGCCCCACTGCTACAGGCTGTCACTCTACTGCAGTACTCGCCATCCTGCTGATGGATGTCACTGAAAGAGCCACTAACATTCCACTGCACAATTTAAATATTGTCTAAATTTTTTTAAAAAAGTCTGTGGAGTTTCTACATTTCTTATAGAATCTTAGTTAATACTACTCTGTCTACAATCCCAAGTATAATTAACATGAGTCTAACTACAGAGAACACAAAGGAATCATAAAACCACTAAAATATACTGAAAACAATTTTACTCTGTAATGCCAGATGCGTAATTATTATGAGTGCATCTGTAGTGAGCATGAAAGAATCATACCCTCCTCAACCCAAAAAAGAGGGCAAAATCAGCTTTCTGAAATATAAAAATGATATAATATTGAAACCAACGGCAGTGAATGCTTCGGTGCCCAGTAATGAATTGTATCCTGAAAAAAGGTGATAAATGTCCACCTGTGTCCTGAAAGATTCAAGTTTCCAGGTCCTGACAAAAAAATAAGTACTATATGCAAATCCTACAGTACACATCAAAATTTCTATCTATTACTTTCCTCCATTAATTTTTGTGTGATTAGCATCTATTATAAAAATGAAGGTCTAACACTGGTTACAGGAAGACATACACTTACACATAGAAAACACAACGCTAGCCAAAGGAGAAAAGACTATCCTCTTGGTCCCCATATGAAGACAAATTACCTGATCTGGGGAGAAAGAAGAAAATTCCCCCTAGTTACATCATAATACAGATCACATAGTCTTGCTATTTGTTTGTACTCACTGCTGTTTTTATCCTGAAAGCTGCAAACTGTGTTTTAGATTTTTAAGCCTTGCAAGAGCAGGATTTCCACAGTCACATGTAATGTGTCTAGAAACAGTTTATGAGTCCTGTAACTGCTCTTAGTTACCTCTTTGGCTTTGTCTGTTCATTTACTCCTTAAGAGCCTTAAGGCTCTAGATTCAGATTCATTTGTGACAGAATTAGGGTGGGATAAGTTCGAAGAGGCTTATGAAGTTCTGAAACTCAGATTCTGCACATCGTAATCAACATGGGTTTTTTGATGAAAAGTTGTGTTAGTTTCAAAGTCACTTCAAAATATTTTCAAACATATAACTTTCCCTTTTTATACTCCATTTTTTTTCTACAAAAGATTTTTTAAAAAAAAATAACCAATATGAGAAAAAAAAAAGGTTACACTTATAGGCTTTCATCCAGTCAAGGATTAATTCTCTTTAGGACTATTTTGTACCAATCAATGCAAATGTAGACTAGCCTTGTTTTAATTGATTGTATAACACCAAAAATTCATCTTTAGCTAAATGTCAGTTGAAGGTGAGGAGGCTATTTTCACAATGCTGAGTATTCTATTTGACCCCAAGATTTCACTTGGCAGTTAATGACGTAATAGCCTAAAAAACACTGATAGTCCAAGGAATTTGAAATTTTTTCATATCAAGTCAACATCACACTTTTAGATCTCTATGAAAGGATGCATGGTAGCAGTACTCCCTGATATCCTGTGACTCTGACCATTTACCCTCAAGGGCAGGAGATGGCAACATTATCATCACTGGCTCTGACAGTGAGTCAGCTTTCAAATATCCAGGCCTAGGAGAGCATGTCTGAAAAAGGTCACTAAAATAAAATGAACAAATGAGAACAGGGCTTTTGAGAATGCCAAGAGAACAAATTTAATTGTCTAGGATATCTGACATTTACCCTTAGAACTGTTTCTTATATGTTTACCTATGATTCTGAATTCCCAGCTGCTGTTTCTTGGCTAACCAAAACCTCTTTCAAGGAGTTTTATTCCCAGTTGACTGATGCAGTCTCTCAAATCTGACTTGTAACTAAGTGGGATTTTCTATCTAGCAAGTTTTATTTTTTTGCACCTCAACCTTCATATATTTCCACTTGTAATACTGATAACTCATTATACCTTAAGAAAAACAAAAAAAAGGCCTGAACCATTATTTGGTCTGTTTTTAGTAAAATATACATACTAATTGCAAAATATTAAATGTGACGCAGCATAACAATGTTTATGGCAATAATGTTTGGATTTCTTCATTATTTAGGAAGTGGTATGGTTATTCAATTTCTATATTATGGAATCCAGTCTCTTTGGCCAGGTAAGGCAAACATTCATGTTTTGGACAAGAGAAGGCCATAAATATTTTTGCTTCTCCCCAGACCTAGGAATGGACTTAGAGAGCATGTCTAATATATTCAGTCTACATAATATGTCTGCCAAAGGCTAATTTACTGCCGGTATCTGAAAAGCAGCTGGCTTAGCAAACAAAGCCAATGTATTTCATACAGCCTGCTCTTGGCTCCATCTCCCCAGGACCCCAAGTTGGGATGGGAGCAGGCTTTTGAACTTGATGAATCATCAATGATGGCAAAAGAGCTTTCCTTGTGGCTGTTGTTCCCAAAGTCTGCATCCCTCCATCATTCTGTGCTACACTATATGATAGCCAGTGAGAGCAAGATGGGACTTCCATATGCACATGTGCATGCTCGAATGCATGCACGTCTAAGCACCACACTGGAGTATGACTATGTATGTCAGTACAATACAACCTTCTTCAGTCATTACTTACACATGTTTTCCTTTTTGGCATTTCATCTTTTTTTAATACATCTTCAAGAACTTTACTGGAGATTATAACAAATTTAAACCCATACTATCTTATTTCCCATTGATTTGAGAGTCATTTTGAGGGCATTAGAAACAAAAAGCGTTAACAAGCAACAATGAAACTGCTCAAATCAATGAACTGGGCAGTATTTCCTGCTTTGGCTACTAGTTTTATGGATGGAGATGGAGACCAGACAAAAAACCAGTCAGGTCAGGACAAGCTGTAAAACTGAGTATTTAAAAATATATATATTTTTTTGGCTTTTTTAATAAGTGTGTACAAAGAATTCCATTAACTGACAACAATTCAACACAGAATACATGCAGTACTTGTCAAGTGCCATATTTCAGAGTTCTTTCTATTAAATTTGTAAATGTAATCAGAATGTTTTCTCCCTTAAAACATCTAGAAACTCCTACACATACCTTGATCTTCTCGATAAAATGTTTATTTTAAAAAACAGTGACACCGTGTGAAATAAAAACTGGTCATGATCTTTAAAAATACTAAGTAAGGACATATGTTCATTTCTCTTCCTTCTATTTAGACTTACTGGTTCATCTCAGATACAAAGCAGATGCTTTTTCCGCACTACTTCTCAGTAAAGAATCTGGAAATTGGTTTCATAACCATCCAGTTATTCGATTTCCAAGGAGGTCAAAGAAACATCTGAAATATCTCCTATTACCTGCAGTATCTTGAATTCAAACATACAATGCCCATGTACTGGTTAAATTCACATTTCTTTTCCCTCCCTCCCTCTTCCTCTAATATTATGTATGTTTTCACCAACCTAAATGAGATCTGAAGAAGTGCCCCAAGTAGTGGCCTTCCAGACCCAATGTTCTTCCTCAGCACCAACAAAGGCAAGGTAAGGCAAGAGCTGCTGGGAACTCCTGCTGGGACCAGAGGAGGGTTTGTGGTTCACCTACCTCCACCCCCTTTACTTGCAGCAATCACCACCTCCTCGGAAGCAAAGAAAGGAAAGAAGGAGGAAGGTGAACCATGGCTCCTGGATCCTTTAATGCTCTTATAACAAGTTAGAAACTGAAAATATGAGATATAATATCTTATTGGGTAGGGAAACCTGACAGTGCAGGTATCCAGTGCAACACATAGGCCAAGACAAGCTAATTTGCCATCTTTAAAACTGTAGTGTTCCTCAAAGTGGGAATACACGAAGAGGAGACAGGAGCATTTCCTTTTTTCTTCTTTTTTTTTTCATTTTACCTACAACCAAAATTGAAGCACTCAGAAAATTAAATGTATTTCTATTTATGTATTAGATTAACCCCATTACCCTGGTCTGGAAGCATTTGAACCCATCAAACTCTCTCTGTATATTTGATCCATTTTGCAAACATTTATATATATGAATATTTTACATAACATGAAGTGTTGCCACGAACTAACTTTAGGATATTACATTCTAATAGGTACTTACCAGCAATAGTATTATGACAACATTAAAAAATGAAAATTATTGCAAGAAAACTATGATTTAACATGAAATTTTACAATATGTATTTGCACTTATAAAATTTAGTATCATAGCTGATACAATCAATCTTATCATAGCTGATTTATGATGGGCAAACAGACAATGTGGAAAAAGCAGCCACAAAACTAACTTGATACAGTAACTTTGTTTTATCTGTTTGTGTGCTAGAAGTAGGTGTCACCATATATTTTAATGAAGTTTCATGATATACTATGACACCATAAGAGCTAATTATAAAAAGAATTCCCCTTTATCTTATAAAAAACCAGGCATTTTTTAATCTATTTACAATAACTAAAAATGGAAGAAAATTTGCAGTAGTTTATAGTTTTCAAGGGCTAAATTCAGAGTGTGTGAAACGTCTATACAAACACAGTTACTCCTTAAGCAGTGCGGAATCATTCATTTTGCCAAAAGTAGAAAAGAACCTTTTTTGATTACCACCACAGAGTAAAATTGCATGGCAGGTTGGACTAGATGACCTTTAAAGGTCTCTTCCAACTCAAATGATTCTATGATTCCATGAAAAAAAACCCCAAAAATGTAAAGATTGGTTATTTTCATGTATATTTTTCAGCACTGTAAAAAGAATTAGCTATAGAATTTCTATAGCGTGTACTAAAAGACAACACTTTTCAAATCCTTCAAATTATGCATATATAATGTCAAATTAAGCTGTTAGTATAGAATGATCGTGCATATTTAAGAGGTACTTTATAGTCTTTGTTTCAACTTTACTTAAAACTTTCCTGAGTCTGGAATACCTTAATTAAATATGAGTATATAATAATAATAATAATAATAATAATAATAATAATAATAATAATAATAATAATAATAAAAAAATCTCTTTATTCAGACAGGCTGCGTAGCACTTTTGGTGCCAAAATCTTAAATTCACAGAAACAGTGAGAACTTATTTAAACTTGGACTTTGAAAGCGCTTTGACAAGACAATACGAACTAACAGACATATAGAAGTATTTCTCCTACATTGACTCTTTCTCTGAGATCTGACAGATTGCCTTCTTTTCGATATATTGCAAACTCGGGACTCTGAAGCACTGCTTCTGAGCGGGTCATCCAGCTATGGAGCTCTGTTGTATCTGAGTCAAACCTAAGAGACAGAGAAATGCAATAAGACATTGTATTTCCACAAAGTTTCTAAAAATAAGATGGCAGTAAACATGTTTAACTGGTTATTTAAACAAGTGAATAAACAGCAATTTTTCTAAGCAAAAGACAGCTTTAAACTCCTCATATATCACTAGATAGTTCATATCGCTATTCACTCTAAAATTTGGAAACAGAAATACTTCTTCATTTTTAAGACCCTGATTTGACAGCTGAACAGATACAACAATTTTCACAATAAAGATTCTAATTTTTCAAGCTGATGTTTTTGGAAGACATGAAACAAGTGGCTCTCACAGTGAAGAAAGCGTACCACAAATCCTGTTGGCTTAGCTGAGGATGTAATGTGTATCTGGCTGACGAAATGCAGCCTTCACACCTGCAAGATTTCTGTCCCAGCTTGTGTTGACAATGTTATGAAGAAATTAAGAAGGAAATTTGACTGTTTGAAAGGATTTTCTTCCACTGGCTGGCATTTATTGTAGAATTTTAATGACTAATCAACATTAAATTATACTTTTCCTACACTTAAAACTTTGGAAACTGCAAATTAAGATCCCCAACTCTCTGTTTATACTTTTAGGCTAGTTTTATACTACACTCGTCTTCATTACGAACTGGATTCTTTCATCAGCTCCTTTAAAACTGATCTTAATTTTTGTTACCTATTCAGAAGGTAGCATCTCAAAATGAAGGTTATCATATGCAGATATTTAAATTGCTAACATGTACAATATTTTTTTTCAGTTGTGCCACACTGCATTCTTGGTTGCATTTCTTTATTGCACTGTATGTTCCAATATTTACATCTAGTTTGTAAGCGATTTTTCTTTTGCGATACAATGAAAGCAGTAGAACAGAAAGACCTAGAAAGAAGTAATTAGCTGTATCTCTCAGTTTGCTTTGTAAATACAGGTTGCATCATTTACATACAACTGAAAAGCTTCTAAAAACAAGAACTTGAATGATACTTATATCTTTTGAGGAAATAACTATTTTTTAGAAACATACTCCAAATATACAAGAGGTTAAATACAAGGGTATAACGTAATATCAGGTGCTACAGAAATACATATATACAGAAACAAAAACTGAATACATGAAACAGTTCCATGTTTGATCTAATAATTATGCCTCCCATTTTTTCCTTCTCCACTGTAATGTTTGTGACTCCATTTAACACAATGTGAAGGACTGACTAACAAATAATGAAAGCAGAAGAAAGAAGAATCAGACACTGCCTTAATCCCAGTCAAATACTCTATATTCAAATAATAAACTCTTAGGAAAAATGCTGGTAAAGCAAATCCCAGTAATTTTGTTTGAAAATTCATTAAAGGTGAAAAAAAATGATTGTGAATCAATCTTCATTTTATAGAGAATTACATATTCACAGATGGAAGACAAAAGAAACTTCCCAGATGGTTAGGGGATCTCTGTGCTCATAACAGATTCTAATCCTTGATATTGAACTACACTGTCACTTAAGAGCAAACTACTTCTGCTTTATTTTATTGTACTTCTTGAAACATAATGTTATCCTCTGTAATGTGTATAACTGTATATTTAATGTATATTATATATTTAATGACCACAAAACATCAATCATCTGAAAACAAAGAAGAGAAGTTTACCATTCCCTCAGTACTAAACTCCCTTGGCTGCAGGTAAAGCTGTATTGCTTCTGGTGTTCGATCTATTCTCAAGCTGCACCTAAGACCAACGAGAACCAACTTTCTGAAGAATAGCCTGGTATTAGCCTGGTATAGGATGGAAACTGAAAAAGCAAAATGTTTAGCAGTGATTGTTTCTTAACTGAAAGCATTTAGCCCTTGCCTCTGCAGCATCCTCCCTGGAATAGGAATGGAAGAATTTGGGACAGTTTTAATAGTACAACAAAACAATCAGGACACATCCCATGGCTCAGAGATTCTTCAGACAGTGGTAAGTACTAGCCACAGCAGACAGTGTCTTGACAGAGCTGATCTCAGATAACAGATTGCACTGTCACTTGCAGTTTCTTCTGGAGCTAAATATAACTCCAGAAGCAAAGCCTCCTGCCCCCCCGCAAAAGACTATAAAGAGAGGGCAGAAAAGGATTAAAAGACACTAAAGTTAATTTTAAGTGGCTTTTTGCAGCACATAAATATCCTTAACATAAGACATTCTTCTGTTGCCTTGAAAATAAAATATTCTCTTATGTTCCGCTTGTATAAAACCAGGAAATACAAGTAGAATAGAGCATTTAATCATTCTGCTGTCATGACTGGATGTTTCATTTCTGAGCACAGCTGCAGTTACAAACTGTATTAATTCTAGATTGATATTAAAGGATCAATACAGTCTTTAAATACCCTAAGTGTAACAATACTTTTGACATAAAAAGTAATGCAATATTGTCTTCCTGACCCAATAAAGTTGCGTACACGTAGACTTTATTAAAATAAATCTATGGAAGATACTAAAAAACTAAACCACTTCAGACAATTACTTTAAATAATTACCTTATTTAACATGCACATTAGCTTGCTCCCCATCTAAAAATTCCATCTGCAATAGAGGATTTATTCTTTGTGCAGTATTTAGTTTTTCCTTCTGCTGTTCCACAAGAGAGATACTATCTTTTACTGCTCTCGCTGCTTTCCCTCTACAGGGCAACACATATCAGCTGAGTTCAAACACAGCTTCTTTTTTTCTCCAGAGTATGTTGGAAAAAACATCTTGACATTTTCAATCCACGCTACTGAAATTTTCATGGAAGTCCCTCACAAATTGATTTTCTGGATTATACTAAACCGTATGTCCACTTCACATTCCCATTCAGAACTCTCTTGCTGATATTGCCACTTGTTCAAAAATGACTCTTTATTCTAGCTTTCCCTTCCTTTGCTGTATTAAATAAATGATAAACCTCACCTTTAAAGCATTTCACAATTTAATTGCATCTTGTTTTTCTCTTTCTGTGCATGGAATTTCTACCCCAAATAGCAGAGTCTGACGCTCAAGTCCTACAACCCCTCTATCTAATCACACTTCTGATAAAAAAACCACTAAGTAATAGCAAGTGTTATTTTATTAATATTTCATGATAAAAACAGATGTAATTTTATTAATAATCAAAGAGCTTTCTGACTATAATACAATATACCTTATAAAGATCTACAGTTATTACAGTTAACAACATCTAGCAAAAGGCAATGTTATATTTTAAACTCATAATTTTGTCTTTTCTTATTGCCACAGTAAGATGACGACAGTGAAGTAATGTGCATGCACAGACCTTCCACATACTTACACAAACAACTTGAAAGTTGTACAAGTTCATACAGGATCACAGGTTCATACAGGAGCACAAGTTGTGAAGTAATCTGCTGTCATGCTGTGACAGTATATTATCTTTATCTAAATTGAATTAATTTCATCTTGATATTGCTACCGCCTTACTGCTACCACATCTAGACAGTCATTTCAGGATTTCATTCTTTCCACAAATAGAAAATACCTCATAATTTCCTTTGCTCATTTGTTTTTTCCTTCCCTCTTCAAACAAAAGCATACTGGGCATGTTACCACTGTGTATGCTCGGCAAACGTAAGATCATTTACCTACACATTGATCTTGCAGGGAATGAAATAACTCTGATCCAAGAACCACACTACTGAACTACTGTATTTCCATGGCTGGTCTGAACTGCCCAGCTCACCAGCAGTCATCCCCAGCTTGTAGCTTGTTGTTGCCTAGACCATGTCAAAGAACAAGTTTAAAGTACATGATGCTGACTGGCAGATTTATTATGTGATTCCCTGCTATGTGCCTTCCCCCTCAATATTTGTAGCTGATCAGCTGTTAGTTAATAAATAGTAATGCTCCTGTCTCCTAATTCAACAGCTTTTTTGTTCTTAAAATATTTTTCCCTTCCTGTTTTTCTTTTATTTCAGTCTAAATGACACTTGTGAGCCTATTCACTCTATCCTTATAAACATTATGACCAGCATACCTCTGTAATGCCTACCAAGGCGTCAAAAAACCCCCCAACTTGATCAATCCCAAGTGTAAATATCCTTCAGAAACTTCACTAGTATATTCTTATTAGCCTCATATTTCTTCTTACACCAGCTATCAATCTTACCACCAGTAAGTTATGATTATAAACCATACGTTCCCCAGCCTGAGCTGGAGCTAATTCCTAGTAATTAGGAACCAGTAATTCCTGACTTGGATTTGCTGAAATTCTGATAGATCCACCACATTTCTCCTATGTACGGAAACCTCTTATGTCTAGGGCAAATGAAAATCTAGAGATTGTTTTAAAGTTTGTTCATTAACACCATTTGCCTTCAGAAAATGGCCAGTGGCTAGAGATGCAAAGCAGTTTTAAATCCAGTTATCATGTCTTTCAGTGAGTGTCAACTGGTACCACTCCTACTACACAGCAGGTAATTTCATACACCATATATGAAGAATATAGATTCTCAGTGTATTTGTCACTATGCCATTTGCATACATGATATGCCTTGCTTACAGGATAAAGGGTTAAAAAATAATAAGCACTAACAAGTTATAAAGTGCCCCTGCTTACAGACCTCAACATACTCATACTTCTTAGACTCTAAATGAAAATGCTTATAAATTATTCCTCCTGTAAACAACAAAAAATTATCCTGCTGTGATTTAGTTGCCTTATCCTTCCCTCTGACACTGGCTGCACAGCTACAGCACTGAAACCAAGGATCACCAGGAAAATTGAAGACATGGCTTTACTAGTTTTATATTTGCTAAGTAGTGTTAGACAACATTAAAGAGCAACAGCTGCATTTTCATAAGAAGAAAAGGATCAAACAGCCCAGCTGAGCTGCTGTGAAAGTGCTAAGCAAACAGTAGTTAGTTCTGACTAATATAATTCACTGGACAGCAATGGGCTATTTCAAACAATAGCTAGCTATCAAAAAGCCATTTTTAATGTCATTATAAATTTTACTTTGACATGGTTTTCTATAAAAATCCAAACTTTCTAAGTAATGAAGCATTAGAATCCCAAATATAATAAATTTCAAAGAAATGAAGGCTACTCTCTCTTAAAAAAAAATGTTAACGGTTGTTAAATGAAGAAAACACTAGATGGAGCAACTATCCTATTTTAACATGCCTTTTTCTACAAAGGGCATACAATCTCTTTCAAATCTGAATATTAAGATTCTATTCATAATAATGTTATGTCAAATAAACTTTCCTTGGAAACATAAGGAAGCATGTACAAGGTTATGCACTAAATAGCAAAGAAAGGTATCTTTGCACATTATTAAAGAACATTAATATTATAAATATGTTTAAATGTTAAGTGAATCTAACCTGTTTGTTTTTTGAAAACCCACTGTGAATACAATAATTTGCAGATTTTTCTATGCTATACAACTGACCTGTTTTTCACAGAATATGTAAATATAATGAAAATGAAAATGTTACCTTGCAATCCTTTCTCACATTTACAGCCTTTTTGTTACATTGATCTCTAGTCTTAGGACTATATGTTCTCAGTTCATTTGTCACTATGCCATTTCTTATTTTGTATACAGGATCTCTAGTCTTAGGACTAGAGATACACCTAATAAATACTTTCAAGACCTATATCATACAGTTCCAAGTATTTTTCCTTTCTCAGTTTCAAATTTATACCTTTGGAAAAATGTGAGCTTTCCTACAGGTAGTAAAAGAACTCAGTACATGCTTGAATTATTCTGATATTTTTAAGCATTATCTTTGAGATGGTTCTAGATTGTTTGGTGGAGTGGTAGGAGAAGGAAAAAAAAAAAAAAAGAAAAAAGGTGCTTATCTCCGCTTTCCACCACCTGCAGCAAAAAGTCTAGGAGACACGAAAAATCAACAACTTCTTTCGTATGCATTTATGGCGCAGTGAATTGGGGCAAGGGAAACATGACATTCACTCTTGTCTGTGCTATTGGCATACAAGTCAATTGTTTCTCCTCAATTCTTCAGTATAAACGGATTCTCTCAAACTTCTAATCCCTTTCCAAGCACTTAGAAACTTAAAGTTAAAAGCATTTTAGAAAGCTTGATGCGTAAATCTCAGCCATTCATCATTCGGCACTGGTAAGACCGCTCCTCGAATACTGTGTTCAGTTCTGGGCCCCTCACCACAAGAAGGATTTTGAGGCTCTGGATCGAGTCCAGAGAAGAGCAACAAAGCTGGTGAAGGAGCTGGAGTACAAGTCTTATGAGGAGCGGCTGAGAGAGCTGGAGTTGTTTAGCCTGGAGAAGAGGAGGCTGAGGGGTGACCTCATTGCTCTCTACAACTACCTGAAAGGACGTTGTAGAGAGGAGGGTGCTGGCCTCTTCTCCCAAGTGACAGGGAACAGGGCAAGAGGGAATGGCCTCAAGCTCCGCCAGGGGAGATTTAGGCTGGACATTAGGAAAAAATTTTTCACAGAGAGGGTTTTGGGAACTGGAACAGGCTGCCCAGGGAGGTGGTTGAGTCACCTTCCCTGGATGTGTTTAAAGCACGAGTGGACGAGGTGCTAAGTGGCATGGTTTAGTGATTGATAGGAATGGTTGGACTCGATGATCCGGTGGGTCTCTTCCAACCTGGTTATTCTATGATTCTATGATTCTATGAATTGTTTCTCCTCAGCTAAGTAACTTGAGACCATAATTTTATGCAGAACACAATATTCACAGAGCAGCCAAACTATTCTTTCTTCTTCCTTAAAACTAAGCACCTAGCAATTCACATTGCAAGTGCAGTGCATTCTTAAGACATTCTCTAGACTTTCTAATACATTCAGATCACAGGAAAGAAAATCTGGAGCACATTTTTTTTTCCTAATGTGTAGCAATGGAGCCTGATGCATTTATTTTGGGCATACTCTTTTACAGCAATAATTCTGCATAAAGCTTAAAAATACCCCAGTCCCAGTATGACCTTCCTCCGTGGCCCCCAAAACACTGGTCAAGAGCATACAATATGTTGTACCATGATGGTAGACAGATGTACCACAACCAGGTTATGCACCTTCAGAAGTTTCTGACAAGCACTCAATAACTGCTGGGTTCTTTTTAATCAAACAAAAACGAAACAGTAGAGAATGATCAACTCTTAGTCATTAAGTGCTCAGGGAAAATTTTGTACATAAACACACATACAATACGGAATGATGTAAAATAGGGTGGTTAAGAATCTCCATTCTCTTAGGTTTTTTTCAGAAACCAAAAGATATGAAGTAATACAGCCTTGTTTTTTTCTTCGATGTAGGTAGAACTAAATATACACAATTCCCCCTAGAAATTAATGCAGCCAACAAAAGACCCAGAAAGTAACTGACTGACTGTTGAAGAACAAAACAGAGAGGGTCTCCCAGCAAAAAAGCATGGATGAAAAGGGTGCCTAGTCACCAATGAACATTTTAGTTGATCACCTAAATTTTATGATAAGTTTTCTTCTCCAATTGTTATGTTTATGCTCAGTATAACTTTATTATGCTAGAGAAAGACACCAGCATACTGTCAAAGATATTAGTTTACAAGATTGAATATTTACATTTTAACAAATGAAGACACAATAACCACCATTCTGAGCTGAAACTCCTTCCATAAAGTTTTGTCTTAAACTGTTTGTCTGAAACTATCCATTGACTCTTAAATCTTTTACCTTGGAATTCATGTTTGTCTGAATATCAAAGAAACATTTCCAAAACAAATACTGTAATGAGTCTAGCTTCTTAGATTCTTATTCCAATGCTTGAGCCAATTCTATTTAAACTCATCAGAAACTATTCTTGTGACTTTAATAATAATAGTATTAGTCTAAAATCCCTTGTCACTTGTACTTGAATTACAGAGGAAAAAGTCTGAAAATAACGATACTGCATCTTTCACCAAATATCAACTCTGTCTCTGCAGAACTGTTATTTATACTGCTGATCCACAAGCCAGAAAGAAACCAGGCAATTTCTGCACTACTAGTATTGTAACTATTAAAAAATTCTTTCTAAAGGGTGTAAAAAGCTGAGAACTATTAGAACGCTTCTTGACCCTCAAGTTTTCAGACTATAGTCAAGTGGGAACCCTATGATGCCATACGTAAGGACTTCTACTGAGTAAAATTACTATCACAATGATACTGACATAATGACTAACATTCCATACTGCAAAATAGTTGGACTACAACCACAAAAAAAAATCCACAACTCATCCTGAGTAAAGAAAGATAATAATCAATCAGTACCTTAATAGAGAACAATACAATTCTTATCTCAAAAAAAGTATACAGCAAGCTATTGCAGTCAAATGACTGTTTGTGCATTCTCATACAAACTCTGTCAGCGTTCTCTCTGCATCTTTTAATGATTCTCACCTCTTCCTTATTTCTGAATCCACAAGGAGTTGCCTCTTTTTGTGAGGTGGAGGTGGTGGGAGTTCCTCTTTAGCATGCTTAACCAGGATTTGTTCTCTTGTGGTCACCATAGTCACAGTTTCCATTACAGTTGTCTGTGTTAGTGATGTCTGAGTGGTAGTGACAGGCTGCTGCGAAATCTGTGAGAAGTATCAAAACAGAGGTCACACATTATTTGAAAAACTTCAGTTAAAACTACTTGAAGTAACAATAGAATATATTGAGAAACTGCTCCCATCTGATCTTAGGCCAACCTTAAGAAAAAGATGACATTATATGCAACTCAAACCAAATTGGTTCATCTGACTCATCCTGTGTGAACAAGATATCTGCAGAAGTCAATATCAAAATCAGAAAACCCTAAACAGAATGATCCTATGGCTCCTTCTAAATCACGCTGAATGAAGAAAAGAAATTAAATGTCAATTTTATGAGGGAATTGGATGACAGCAAATATATAAAATGCTACGATCACTGTATGTTACTCTGCCTCCATTCTGAAGATTTATTCCTTGTGAAATAATGAAGGCATGCTAACAGCACTAAATTACCAATTGTTATTTTTAGCATTTATAATAACTTTCAAACTAGAATGCAATTCATCACAATCTACTTGCATAAAAGGGCAGTTAGCTTTCTGTCAGGAAACCTTAAATTACAAAACATGCACTATAAGGCAAATTAATTTGCATCATTGTTATTCCACAATTAAAAGCTGATGTTAAGGGGTCATAACAGATACTAATACACATAATATGTCAACACTGTAAACACCACCAGTCTAATGCACTTAACCTTGCCTGATAATACAGGAAAAAAACTAACCCTTCATTTGGTTCAGCTGCAATAAAGAAAAAGAGAACTATGAGGAATATTTTCAGCTTGTATTTGTTTGAAGGACACTGTTTGTATGTGCAGTGCCTGTTTATACTTGTTTCCATATACATCAAACTACAGACTTGCCACTTAAACATGGCCAGCTGTTCTCAAGTTCCTAAACTCATGAGAAATGGGTCACTTCTTTTTTTGGTTCTGTCAGATGATGCCTCATTTGTCAAAATACTACAGTTACAGCTCCAATGACCACCTTGCAGTTTAAGGGCAGCGAAATGGAAAATAAAAGGAAAAAGTTATACCAGGAAAGTCTTGCTTCTCTGCTTATTGCCAATGTGTGAGAGTTAGAAAAACTTTCCAATTCAGTGGCAGGATTGCCAGTATCTATAATTCTATGAAACAATATATACATACATAAATTATCTAGTATTTCTTGCATCAGAAATTCAGTACAAGTATTGAGTTACCTTAGTTATTGAGATATTAGTGTTTCTACATAAAACGTAGAAAAGGCACACCAGTTACTTCACTGTAACACTTTCCCCAAAATATTTTCTTATATTTAAAAACAGAGAGACAAGGAAAGGTGGATACTGTTAGCAACCAGCCACTTCTCAGCAGGCGACACCAATAAAGCTAAAAAGAATTTTGGGAAAACCCCAAGTTGTTGCCAACATTGCCAAATCTGTTACATGGTCTTCAAAAAAAACCCCAGTCTTCCTGATTTTTGTCCAGTCTGGTAGTGAAAGTGATGAACAGGAAAGTCCATTACCTCTGTAATTCTGGCAATCTCAATGCTCAATGTAACACTTCCCCCTTAAGAAATAACTAGCTGTCTCCACTTTAGAGAATAATCTGGACTATTTGGAACAGCATAAAATTAAGACTCAAATAATTATTTTTTTTTAAATCTCTGGATTGATTCTGTCAGTTGAAGTAAGCTACTTGTGAACTGCAGACACTTCTCTAATGTACAAACTGCATAAACTTTTGGAAGAGAAAAACATGTAACTGACACTTTAATCACTACAACATTATGTATTAATACTTTTGCATTAGCACCCTCAGCAAGACCTATTGACTTGGATATTTTCAACTACAGAAATCATGAAAATAATAAGGAAATAATCCCACGTGGTTTTATTAAAACTTTATACAGCTTTTAAATTTTATTTTTAATTAATTTTATTTTTGAGGCAGAAAGGAAAAGCAAATTAAAGCTTCTGAAGTCTAGGGTTCTATAACATTTGAGGATAACACCTAATGCCATCTTTACCTGGATTGAATTTATAGCTAAGAACACTCAAAATAATTGCTTGATCCTTATATACAGTTTTGAGTACAGCCTCCCTTTCCTCTTGGTTTTAGAGAAAAATCAATGATAGGATGATGTTTCTGACACCCAAGGTCATATCCTGTCATGTTTCCATTTGCCAGTCAATACCAGGGTACAGTTTATAGTGAAGAAGGTGTAAAACAGAATAAGCCACTGCTAATGTGCTTTAGAAGTCATCTCCAGCATCGTACCAATTACGCAGGAGAAATAGTTTCAGCTCATGATTGGGAACTGTGCTTCAAAGGCAGGTAGTGCAATTACCATATGCTCAGAGAAGTTAAACCACGATGTTGTGGGGGTAATGATTTGCATGTCAAAACAATAAAGAACTATTTTTCATGCTTTATCAATAGGAGCACAATTTAAATACTATATACCTCAAAAGGAGAACAGAGATGTGAATCTGAAGTTCATAATCATTCTAATTAAAAATTGGTAGGACTAAAAGGTACTGAAGATCATGCTGCAATGTAACTCTGCAAGGTTGTTGCACATTTAAAGAATGCACATACTTTAAAGGGTAAATGAAAATCCTTAAAATCTCAAGGAAGCACCAGAAAGGGAGTAGCTTTTAATAGCTTCCCTGGGGAAAAAAAAGCAACCAAACAAATAACAACATCAAGAAAAAGAACAAAGCCCCACCTCAAATCTATTTGCTGGTATGTTTCATGTAATGTTCAAAACCAGTCCAAATAATGACAGTATAGTTTCTTCATCCCTCTAAGTTCCTGACAAATAAATGTGAATCTGAGAAGGGGTGATGTAGTCTAGGCCTTTAGCCCACTAGAAAATCAAGTGCTAAGTGTGACTCACAAAGCTGCATGCTAAAAAGCTTTCAAAATACAATACTTGCCTGCAGTTTCACACTGAAACATGTTAAAACTTATTTCTTTTCAGAGTGGACAAATTTAAATATTTCTTTTCATGCTCTAGAGGCAAACATATGTACAATGTGTTGATAGCGCTTCAGTAGTTTTATGTAATTTTACTTCTCATTTATATGGCACTCTACCTTTACTGTCATCCTTTATTACTGCTTTTGGAAGTGCCCTCATTCCTCATAAACTCATATTTTTCCTTAACATTCACTTTTGGAGCTGTCATCTGTTCTTTGATGAAATGTATGTTTGTGATTGGGGAAGTTCGGATGAGGAATGGTGTTTTCTTTAGTTTGGGTAGGTTTTCAGTATAATTTAGTGAAGCAGAATGACCTCACCAAAGGTGGTTTAGAGTTTTTTTAAAGTTATACACATAGGTAGTCTAAGCAAGTTGTCCTTGTCCTTGTTTCCACTGTGTCATCAATGAAGGTAAGTTGATATTTTCCTAACGAGGACAAACTACTTTGTAAAAGGTATCTTTCTCTCTCACCTTTGCCATCCACTCATTTGCAGCAGAAGCTTCAGCCAAGAATCCAGATTAGATGCATAAATTCAGCAGTAGTGAATTCAGACAAATGGGGGAAGACACACGTTCTACTTTCTGCACTTTTCCTTTGGGACGTATAACTGCTTCCTATGTCTAGCTTGAGAATCAGCTTTGAACTGAGACTGAGGTTGTCTCTTCCATTTAATTTCTTATTTTGTTAACAAGTTAATCATTTAGTGATACTTCAGTAAGAGAGGGAAGGGAAATAATGATAAATACGTAATTATGAAGGTACTATGAGAATTATTAATGAATGGAATAAAGTTCATTTTGAAGTCAATATCTAAGTTCGATAAATAAAATATGCGTTTTCTGGGAGATTTTAGTAAAAAATGTTTTATTTGCCACCCTCTTCAACTCCTCTCCTCCCCAGCTCATGATTAGAGAGAATAATTAGATCTTCTAGAAGCATTTTTTTCTTGCAGTGTAAATGTGGCAATGAGGTCTGTAATGAATAAACGTATAAAGCACACTAACATCACCTGCCCTGTCCTCACAGAAACACGTCAAAAAGTAAACCACCAGTACTTTACGGAGGACATATATAAACCATAACAGTGCCTTAAGAAGCAGTCCTTCAGTTAGCCCTGAATGTGCACTGTCTCCAGAATTTGGGGCATATGCCTACAACAGCATATCAACTCCATGCCAAGCAAAGTAGCTTGTCATTGCAGAAATTAACTAAGTTGAAGCTTATCAACTGAAATGTGTTGCTATGATAAGACAGTTGCACTGTTTTGGGAATCTGAAGTATCTCCCATCTGTGCTCCTCTACGATATATAGATATACAGCCTCAGGACTGCTCATTTCACAAGGAGGCTATCTTTTCTATAATCTAAGTTCCATTTTCAAAGCTAGCATCTGCTTTTATGACTGATCAACAATATAAATAACTCTTGAACACCTTGGAGTGATTTACTAATTTCTTCAGATCACGTGATTCTAGCCATTCCAAACCAAAAATGCATCTCTGGATTTTCCTCTGCATTGAAACAACGGGTTCTCCACAGAAAATATACAAGAGTTAAACTAAATTTCCAGCTATTACAAATGCTGTGTAGCACAAACAGGCCTTGCCTTCCGTTACTGAGGGAAACTGTACTCCTTTCCCATTTTCTTGTGTTGTTTTCTCCCAAACTGATTTTCCCAGCTTCTTCTACACAAGATACTGTCACAGAGCAAACTAAAAGACCAAACTGCTAGTTGGAAGCAAGGTTACTGAGAGGTATTCAGACCACTACAAGAAATATAGCAGCTTTTATTTGATTATTCAGACATAACTTAATAGAAGCATTAGTATATAGCAACAAAAAGGTGCAGCATGGTCAACAAAACTGAAACAAGTAGACAGGAACTATGAAAGGCCCTCTCAGGACAGGACAGAGATGCACACAGTACAATACTGCTCTGTGTCTTTAAAAAGTCTTGATGTCAGTCTTCCATGTCAGTAAGAGATAATGGGCTGCAAAAAGGTGAGTTGATTTGTGTTTAAATCCAATAAGTATGAGATTCCTGACAGCTACGTTTTCGATATCACACCTAGAGCACTGATTTTTGTTATCTGATTTAAAAACATGTGACACTTCAATTTTCTTTTTTAATATATTATGGTTAAAATAATGGAGCAGGGCAAAATAATAGAGGATTATATTCCTTTTTTTCATTGGCATTTTGGCTACAGGTAAGGAATGATTTTTTTACTTTTCCAAGAAACTTCTCTTTTTATGGCCTTTTTAATGTGTAAATCAGCATAATACGAGCAGAATTAAAACAGTAATCTACTATAAACTTCCTCTGTTGAAAAGAAATAAAAATAATTTCTCTTTAACTAGCAAACAGTTCTTACACTAATTTCAGATAAAATGCTACTCCATCGAGAGAACCATAAAAACAATATATTTGAAGTGACAAACTATTATGGGTTAAAAATAAAGTAACTGGAAAGAGTACTTTCATTATGGATTGCATCATTCCTGAAACATAGTAAGCAACTCAAGAAAGTAATCTACACTATAAAGAGAGATCAAAAACTAGAGAGGGAAATAAAATTCTAGAAAGTTATGTTATAGTTGTATTATGCTGTCTTAAAAATAAAATATGTCTTAGGCAATCATGCAGGGGAAAAAAAAATAAAACGTGACCAACAGCACCAATACTAATTCAGGCATTTGACTGGAAAAGGATTTGGCTATCATCAATTGACAAAATGATGGATTTAACAAACCTGTTCAGAATTTCTCTCCACCTTCTCCACAAGGCTATCCCAGCGCTGGGCAAAATTTTCAAGACGACTTTCCAGCTTTTGAGCCATTGCTTTATTTTTCACAGCTACAAGGAGGTCTTGGCTGAGTGACTTCAGCTTACCCATCATTTGTCTTTTCATTTCTAGATCTCCTTTTAGGATCTGGTAAACAAAGTTACAGCAGGAATAACAGTAATTCATACAGGAAACAAAAAGAACCAACAAACCGAACAAACCTAGAAGAAAAATCCCAATGAGAGCATCATAAATAACCAAAACTGTGTACAGGTATTTCATATAAACTCCATGTTGTTGTTACTGTAATAACAACAGAGCTGACATAGTGGAATGGACACATTGCACTTCACAAAGCAATATAACATGACAGGTGGAACAACTCCAGACATCGCAGCATGCCTCAGGTGGTGACATAAATCAAACAGCTAACAGATGTGTGACATTAATAACCTTAAAACTGCACTAATGTTAACAACTATATCAACATTTCAAACAATGTTACTTTAAAGTTTTGTTATACTTTGTCATATATTTCATACTAAAACTCACTGTGAAAAAAAATCTAGAAAGAAAAAAAGTAAGCTTAAAGCAAATAAGTTTGGTTTTGGCAGTATTGAAGAATCATATATTCCTCATCTTTCTCAGAACTCAGCAGGCTCTGGTTACATTGGGGTAGACTCCCAGGGAATGTGGAAGTCTTGGGAACCCCAGCAGCTCTCCTAAGTGTGCCAAAGAAAGGTCCCTGCAGCTGGAAGTCTGGAAACTCCCACGTACAAACTCTGCACTCTGCAAGCTGCCAAACAGCTTGAACCCATGAATGCTAAATGAAAAGGAGAAATCATCAGTCATCACATCTCTACTGCAGTAAACTGCCAAGGCATCTTGAAACTCCCAAAACCTATACATGCAAACCTCGCTATGAAGTAAGCTCTTCACAGGTCCAAGAGACATCCACAGCTCCAGTGACCAATCTAGGTTTTGGAGTTTTTCCCAATAGAATAGTCCTAAAATACTAATCAGCTAGCAACAAAATATGTAATTAATCAATCTGCAGGAGAATAAATGGTATTGCTTTCTTTATTAACTTAATTACCAAATAACTCAGTCATAACTTCTGTCACATCTATACTGTAAATTATAATATTTAAACATCATAAAGTGGTTTCCTTATTTGTTGACAATGTGCATCTACTAGATTTCAAGTTTTTAATTATTATTGTTTTTCTTTTTCTTAAGTATCACCAAAAATTTTCTTTCTCATTGTAGTATTCTAATCAGCAACATCTGCTGTAAAGTAATTGTTTGCCTGCTAAAAGATTATTGCAGTAAAAAATGGCATAATGTCTAATTTATTTCTTCTAATAAGTAAAGAAGTGTCACCATTCAGCTTGTGTAAGGATTTCAAGACAATTATAGTGACAATGAATAAGTAGTAGGTGGAAAATTACTTAAAAAATGTTGTTCTAAGGAAAAAATTTTAGAACTAGAGCGACTACCCATCAACATTGGAAAAAAATGAAGAAATGTCAGTATTATTAAATGCACAAAGTAGCACAGTCTAAGCAGCTTTTCAGAACTTTAGACTACGTAGATCCCAGAAGAGTTACAAAGAAGATAAATTTTCACATACAAATACTGAATGAATCCCCTAAAAGAAGTCATTTGAGATTATTAGAACAGAAAAAAATTCCAAAAAATAGTTTTATCTGAACAAAGATTCTTACAAAGAGATGTTATGAGTACAGTATATAAATTAAGAAATCTTTAACACAATGTTAGAACTGGGTGAACTGCTGCACTGACTAAAAATATATTTTACCCCTTCATTTCTATAACAATGAAAATGTGAATTGAAAGTTGAGCAGAGAAGAGAAACAGCATCTGTACTGTGTTTGTTCTGTGTTTACGTGGCAAGATTTTGCCAACAGGGAGGCTACAAGGGTGGCTTCAGTGAGAAGACATGAGGAGCTGTCTTCACATTGGGTAGAACAAGTTCCAGATAGCTCCAAAAAAGAATCACTGCTGCCCAAAGCTGAGCCTATCAGTGACTCCAGTAGTGCCTCTATGAAAATACTTTAAAGAAAGGGTAAAAAATGCTGCACAGCAGTGGTAAGAGAGGAGAGAAAAAAGTGTGAGAAAAACAACCCTGACTGAGGTCCAGGAGCTGGAACAGAGATTCCCCAGCAGCTCATGGTGATAATGCAGGTTACACCTCTGCAACCCATGGAGGATCCCACACCAAAGCAGAAGAATGCCCAAAGGAGGCCGTGACCCTTGGAGATCCTGTGCTAGAGCAGGCTCCTGGCAGGAGCTGTGGCCCCATAGAGAGAAGCCCATACTGGAGCAGGTTTTCTGGCAGGACCTGTGGCCCCATGAAGGACTCAAACTGAAATAGTCTGTTCCTGAAGGACTGCACCCCATGGAAAAGACCCAGGCTGGAGCAGTTAACTGAGAACTGTAGCTCCTGGGAAGCGCTCACATTGGAGAAGTTCATGGAGCACTGCCTCCCATCGAAGTGACCCCACACTGAAGTAGGAAAACAGTGTGAAGAGGAAGTTGCAGCAAAGACAAAGTGTTATGAACTGACAGCAGCCCCCATACTCTGTCTCCTGAACCACTCAAGGGGATAGGTAGAGAGTTTGGGAGTGAAGCTGAGCCTGGAAAGAAGGGAGGGAAGGGAGCAGGTGTTTAAGATTGTTGTTTTTTCTCATTATCCTACTCTGACTTGGTTGGTACTGAATTACATTAATTTGGGCTGCAAAAATCTCTCGTTAATCCTAAAATAGGAATCAGTGCATGCAGATCTTGGTTCAGGAACAACCTCAATGTTTCTGCTTACTCAAAATCTTTACTGCTGCCTGAAAATATATGCCTGCCAACTACTAGTTTAACAAATGTTGGTAAATGAAAGCTTACTTTCAAGCAGCAATAATGCTCGCTATCAGAAATCTTGTTTTAAATATAATTAACAGTGTATTTCCTCCGACTTGAAAAACATGAGATAAAACTGCAGTGGAGAAGGCACTGATGTATTTCTGCATCAGCAAGTAGCAGTTAAACCCTGATGTCTTAAAAGGTATCTTGAACTGCAAATACACACATAAACTACCAGCTGCTTCTCCTTTTTTTTAAACTTCTACTTTAACTATGTGATGTAATGATGAGTGTGATGTAAGAGTCAATATTTCTGTCATATTGTGAAAAGCATCTCAACAGACCTATTTCACTTTAGGTAGTTCAGAAGGCTTAGGACCTTGTAGGAGGGTGGTAGGATTTCAAATGATCAGTCATAATACTAAATAGTTTATAAAATACATTCATAAATTTCCTTCAGGCTTAAGAGAAAAAAAATCTGGCTAAAGAACATGACCTTAATCCCGACAACTTCTGCGTTTAAGAGAGGCAGAAAAAATAGGCTGGAAACTCTTATGTCATATCATATCAAACCTAAAATTCCTAGTATCTAACAGGACAAATAAATACTGTAATTTCCTGCTGGATAGATTTGGACAGCTGAGGGACTGAGCTACCATTTCATAAGATTATAAACATTTTTATATTAGTAAAAGAATGTATGTATATTGCTCACAGACTCATCTTTACAACTCTGGAACAAGCTGGTCAAATTATTAAGCCAGTTTCCATGACAGCCTCCCCTTTCCCACATTCAAGCACATCTCTCTTGCCAATATAACATATACCAAAAGACAGGGATGATTTGTATGTCAGGGTCAGGATACCATGATCGAATTTCCCCCAATTTCTAAAGCCCGGTCCAAGAGTGGAAGAACATATTTCCTGATAAGAATTTTCATGTGGGTAATGCATTAATGCAAATTACAAATACATGATTCAGAGAAGAATAAATTAGGAGATATTCATCCATAAAACTGATGACAATTTGGCATTGAGTGAATGTAAAAAACCATACACACTTGCTTTTGAAAATGACTGCTAGTAGGTCTAAAAGCAATGGATGAATTCCAGTAGTTTAATATCTTCATTGATGACATAGGCAGCAAGATTGAATGCAGTTTCAGCAAGTTTATAGATGACACCTAGATGAATAGTACAGCTGACACTCCTGAGGGATGGGATGTCATCCAGAGGAAAATAAACAAGATTGAGAAGTGGGTCTGTGTGAACCTCATGAGGGCAACAAGGCCAAGTGCATGGTCCTGCACATAAGAAAGGGCAACCCCTGATATCAGTACAGTCTGGGGGATGAAGGGATTGAAAGCAGCCCTGACAAGAAGGACTTGAGGGGTATTGGTGAATGAAAAGCTGGACATGAGATAGCAATGCACATTTACAGCCCAGAAGGCAAATCATCTTGGGCTGCCTCAAAAGTCACGTGGCCAGCAGGTCGAGAGAGGTGATTCTGCCCCTCTGCTCTGCTCTTGTGAGATCCCACCTGGAATACTGCCTCCAGCTCTGGAGACCTCAGCACAGGAAAGAAATAGAGCTGTCAGAGCAGGTCCAGAGGAAGTTCACAAAAACTATTAGAGGGATAGACACCTCTCCTATGAGGAAAGGCTGAGAGAACTGGGATTGTTCAGGCTGGAGAAGAAAAGACCCCAGGGAAACCTTATTGTGGCCCTTCAGTACTTAAAGGGGGTCGGTAAGAATGATTGGGACAAATTTTTTAGCAGGACCTGTTGCGATAGGACAAAGGATAATGGTTTTAAAGTAAAAAGTAGATTTAGATTAGATATAAGGAAGAACCTTATTTACAATGAGGTTGGTGAAATCTGGAACAGGTTGCCCAGAGAGATGGTAGAAGCCCTGTCCTTGGAAACATTCAAGGTTAGGTTGGATAAGGCTCCTAGCAACCTGATTGAGTTAAACATGACCCTGCTCACTGCAGAGGGCTTGGACTAGATGGCATTTAAGGGTCTTCTGCAACCCAAACTATTCCATGGTTTCTATTCTAATACATACATCAATAGTATGAACAAAAAAACTTTTGGTATAGAAGTATAGATACTACTAATACACCCAAAACTCTTTCAGTTCATAAACTTTTGATTAAAGAGACAACCTGCATCCATCTGTTCCTTAATCAGCAAGGCCATAGGCAAATGTATTCCATCTACATGAGACAAAATCCATTCTCAAAGTATGAAACAAATGTTCTGTTAAACCATACTGCTTAAGAGTGAGATAGTCACCTGCACTCAGATTCATGAATAAAAAAGTTGAACATAAAATAGGAGAATGAAAAATACATACAGCTAATTTACGTAGATTGGTCAGCATTTCATTTTGATCTTTAAAGCCAGTTGTATGAATTTTGCTCACAGCATCCTCCTTCTCAGTAAGCCATGCATCAAAAAGGCACTGAAAGAAAATTGGAGGGAAGAGAGTGAAAAGGCTTCAGTCAGGCCTTTCCTAGAGCAATTTTCTGGAGAACATTCCAATTTATAACTGCTAAAACTACTCACCTGCTCTTCTGCAAAGTGCTGCCATTTACGAAGAATATCTTGAAGAAGGATCCATCGGTCTTCTGTCCATCTGCAGATTGCTGCCCACCGTTTTCCAAAGTGCTAGAAAGAAAGAAATAAGCAACAGAAGCTTGCATTTGTTTACATTTACTGTAAATGAGGGAAATTCATTGTCCCTATGGCATTACAAATTTTTGTGAAAACACTTTCATAATTCACTTTTTACAGCCTTAAGCCCTTAAAATATGTTGCATGTCATACTGAAATGGATATCACCATTTGAAACAAAACCATTGGCCATTGGTATACAACCATAATTTTTCTTGATGTCTATGACAGCAACAGGCACACATATAGCTCTGTTGTCATGTATATTCTCAGTTACTTAATTTCTCCATATGTGTCAGCATATTGCATTTGATTGCTTAAATTTAAGTTATACTAATCACAGGTTAAGCCTCAAACTAATTCCCTAGTAGTAAATCTTTAATTGATAAAAATATATTAAAAAACATTTATACCTGAGTAAATTTCAAATATCTGTCAGCCAGCAGACTTTTTTCTTAGCAGTCCTTGTAAAGAAATACTGTTTGCTCTTATCATCAGTGGTAATATCTCAACCAACTTGCCTTTATCACTGTGATAAATAAATATCACCTTGACAAATATTTTTTTGTTTGCTCATCTAGAAAACAACAAAACCTCAAGAGTACAAGATCAAATACCTGGCTTGGTATTTACTCTAATAAATGTGTGATTTGCATGCTATAAAATTTCTTACTACATCAATACAAAATACTATTTTCAGCATCTTATTCCAAAGATCTCAAAGATCCACAAAACCTACCTTTTTTTTTTTTTTTTTTCTCATTAGTTTGACAAAAACTTTTAGTTTTGTAAAGTAAAATAACTAATTAACTGCACTGGTAAAAGGGCTGATTACTGTGACCTGCCTTAAATCTCTTATTTCTCATGAGAGATCATTAACAACCATGACATCAAGATAAACTGTTTGGGTGCACAAATTTAAGACACAAAGTTTCAAGGCAGAAATACCATGTCAGGACTGTCTATTTATAGAACAGGTATCGAGTACTAACTCATACGCTGCTTAACTTGACCTCTTTATTCACATCAAATAGTAGGTAGTGCTGCAAGTAGCCTGTATGATGCCTGGAGACTCAGACTGCATCAAGGGTTTTGCACCCAACACCTTGGAAATCAAGCCTCCTGAGCAACTGACTGAATCCAAAGTAACCTGCCCTCCTGAAACGTCTCTTTTGACAACCCTAGCCTGAATCTGCAGAGAAATCTGCATGTAAAAGAAATGTAAAAGAAACTCTTTTTTTTTTTTTTTTTTGTATTGAGAGGACTCTGAAAGAATATTCTTCATGACTAGAAAAAGGCAGAAAATAAAATATTCCTAGTCTGCAAAAAGGTCAGAGTAAGAAAACATGAGAACAGGAGAAAATGTGTAAAACCAACATGCCAACACAGCTCTTGGGAACACTAGAGTGAATGCATAAAAAGTGAAATAATATGCCTGAAATCTGCAACTAATAGAAGACATTTTTTGTAAGATGCTTTTCTAATAAGGTAAGGCTATCCACTCCTTAAAGTAATGAGAAATTGTGGAAATATGGTTTTGTCTATATGCAAAAAAAGAGAGAAATACTTAGCACAGAATTTCTCCCACATAGCATTATGTACTACTTCTCTAACATTCCTCACTTATTTTGACATATTTTTACAAGAACTACACATACATCATCTTCAATCAAAGGACAGAATAATATGAATATATAATAGGCAGTGTAAATTACACTCTTGGCTCCTTTCCCTCAGCAGGGTAAAAGGCCATCAAGAAATACTTCATACATTTAATGCAGATCTCTATCCAGCACAGATCCTGACTCCTGAAACCTAAGGAGGGCTCTAATTTGAGTTAGCCCACAAGAGTCCTTAAGGAACCTATTGTGTGCTAGGCATAATTAGGAAGAAAAACCTCCATGTTTTCATGGCTTCTCTATGTTATTCAGTCATTTCACTGGGCTGAAGATAATTTCACACACTGGATTGAGCCTCACAGGGTCTAGGATTTACAAGTCTAAATAGTGAGTTTTCAGCAGGAGCATGAATAGACAGAGGCTCACAACATTGCACACACTGATATGTAATGTAAGCAATGTTATGTAAAAGTAGTACAATATTCACACTCACCTAGGCTAGGCTAGGTTGTGGTCTCTCAGACTGCCTTAGGGCAATACCTATTTGTAAGAGAAGAACTGTAATTTTATTTACTTTTATTTTCCCAAGCAAGGGTAACTTTAGTAGAGATAATTTGTTTCAGGGGACAATTTTGGCTTCTATGCCATTAACTGCCTCTTAAATAGATTTTTTTTTTTTCATATGCAATAAGTCTTAAGATCTTCTACTATATTCATTTGAATCCAGTATAGATTCTTCTCGTCCTGTGGAGAGTTGTAGTATCTGTAAATGACCTTTTTATGGTTTTTGATATTGTTTTATACTGATGCATGTAAAAATTCAAGCATTATACAGAGATATATTTATAGATATGAAAATATTTCAGGAATCACAATCTCAATCCTTTTCAAAAAGAAATGTAAACCTGAAAAGCAGCTGCTTGGAAAATGTAACCTTGACTATTACATAGCAATAGCATTTCACTTTCCTTCAATCTGATCCTGACTAGTATCTCGTTCAGGCAGTCTTGTTAAGCTCTTTTGTCTGACAGTGCATGCTCTTGTTTTGTTCTGCTTTTAAAAGTCAGACTGGCAGATACATAATCAAGCTTTGAACTTTGCTCCATTGTGCTTTTTTGTCAAATGCTCTAATGGTTGTGCCTGCCAACACATGGTGTCTCCTATGCTTGCATTCAGTCTGAAAGTGACATGAAAAAAAAAAATTCATCCAAACAATCTTTCTGTACACACAGAATAGGAGATGCAACATTTTCCTAGGACAGCAGGTGGACAGTGGTGACTCAGTTCTCTTGGACATAAAAGCACCCTCAATCCCAGAGCCTTATATCCATATTTTGTTTATATTAACATCTATGATACTGCTACATATCCTGTGATTTCCAGAGCAATAGGATGATTGAATTTTTCTTTCAGATTCTTCTCTAATACAGTGTCATTAAAGGCAGGAACAGTAGCTGTACAGATGCCTTCTCCACTGATCAGAGAATCATAGAATCACCAGGTTGGAAAAGACCCATCGGAACATCGAGTCAAACCATTCCTATCAAGCACTAAACCATGCCCCTCAGCACCTCATCCACCTGTCCCTTAAAGACCTCCAGGGAAGGTGAATCAACCACCTCCCTGGGCAGCCTCTGCCAGTGCCCAATGACCCTTTCTGTGAAAAATTTTTTCCTAATGTCCAGCCTGAACCTCCCCTGGTGGAGTTTGAGGCCATTCCCTCTCGTCCTGTTCCCTGTCACTTGGGAGAAGAGGCCAGCACTCTCCTCTCCACAACTTCCTTGTAGGTAGTTGTAGAGAGCAATGAAGTCTCCCCTCAGCCTCCTCTTCTCCAGACTAAACAACCCCAGCTCCCTCAGCCGTTCCTCATAAGGCCTGTTCTCCAGTCCCCTCACCAGCTGTTACAAATGCTGTATTTCCATTGTGTTCCATTTAAACTCACCATTCTTTATATTTCTTTAATAGGTTAAACATACTACAGTAATGTCTGAATCCTGCTTCAGGTTGGATTCCAGTATGGGTCAGGGACAGAAGCTGCATGGGATACAAATGGTGCCACTGCAATCAATGTAATAGGGGAATGAAGCTGTATTGACTGATACACTCCTAATTGTTCAGACTTTTTTCTGAAAATAGGAAGTTAGATTAAATGTCCAAAAGTCCACCAACTTCTCATTTGGTTTTCATACCATTATTTGTCTACAAAAATATGATGCTTCACTATTTGTTTTTGCTTATTTTTAAACAAATCTATTCCAAATTTTTTGGGACCAGCATTGCCATTAAAGGAAACACATACTGGGCATTATTTAAAACAAGTCTTCCTTTAAGCACTTGCCAGTGGATAATGACATTTCATGTTATTCTAAGATCAAAATATACCATATATAGCAAAAGTTTCTAACCAAAACAAAAATTTCCACTCCCACTGTGCTGAACTGCATAGATTTTTACATGCAATATCTTTCTTCACTACAACAGAGAATCATGTTACTTCTGACAGAAGTAATGAAATGCAGTTAAGAAATAAAGGCTAACACTTGTCCTTGGATAGATAAAGCAGGTTGATACTGAAGGAATCATAAAACAAAAAGAAAGTTGCACTCAGATACTGTTCTCCAAATACATGCGTGCAAAGCTGTACCAGGAAAGCATTACAAATGTGTACCCATTTCTTACACTGTTTATTGAAATTCTGTGATTCACCACTCTGGGAGGAAGGATGCTGGACTGTCCGCATGTGGTCTGGCCTGATACAGCACTCTTTGAACCAGGAAACTCTGTTAAGATGGGAAAAATATGATCCTTGTTGTTTGTTTTTTTCCAGTGATGCTTCTTCAGTTAGATTGGAGTGGTTACTGTTTCATCTTTTTTTTTTTTTTTTTGATAGGAATGGTTGGACTCGATGATGCGGTGGGTCTCTTCCAACCTGGTTATTCTATGATTCTATGATTCTATGATCTATCTATGCAAAGGCTACATCCTACAGAAATATTTAAGATCGCCCTTGGAAAGATCTCTTGAGATAAACCCAATGATACTAGTAGTTATTCTTCAACTTTATTAACACATAATGCTACTGGCAGTTTTTTCTCTGAAAGAAGTATATATGTTACCTGAAGCTGTTCTTCTAGTGCAGCAGTAGCTTTGTCTCCACTGTTTTCATCCACCACCACTACCATATGGGTTAGAGAGTTGACCTTGACTTGTTCCTGTTCCAAATCTTCTTGAAATGCCTATAATTAAAGAATATGTGCTAGATAATGTGTTCCAAATTAAGAAAATGCTGTGGGTTTGGCACCCCATTGACTGAAAACTAACCAACTATGAGAACTTTATAGTTCTATTGCTGTCAATACTAACTAATTTAAATCTATTTTTTTCCTTATGCATACATATGTTAATACAAACATACTGCATAGATTTCCATTCCTTCCACAAACATAGATTACTGCTACTCATTCGCAAGTCCTAACTCTTGATACAATATTTCACACTGAAAATGTGGCATCAGTAAGTATTTGTTGTGTTGATGTACTTGACTTATAGATATCAATATAGCATGTACACATTCCACAGCCTTCAAATTTTAAATAGCCACTGGATTAGATTTCATACTTCATATTAACATATTAATATACAAACTTATAAAAATATAAAAAATTACATAGGTTTTCTTTAAACAACCGTATACTACCTTCAGCTTGGCACTCCTACAACATTAATAACATAGGATGAAACTGCTCAGGACATGACTCAAGATTAGGAAACACATGCAGCATCCTTTTTTTACTTACTGCAGAAACCAGGAAATAAAACGAGAGAGGCACTTTATGGTTTCTGAATGTCTGAGGAAAAAACTTTGGTACCTAGTTCCAGATGCAAGCTTCAGTAAAACTGAGGAAAGTCTCTTGCTAAGAAGCAGAAAACTGCTCAAAGTGAAGAAACTTGTCTTAAGCCCGCAAGCCTCTCAAACTGACATTTGAGTAATTCCTAACCTTGTCAAATTTCTAGAAAACTTCACATCTCTCTGATCCTCCCACAATTTCCTAGGCTTCATGTAATAATCAACTGTTCCTTCCCTTCTGGGAAGTCTAGATACATTCACTCTTTGTATGATGGTTCAGAGTATATTCAGTGTAGACTTAAAATACAGCACAAAAATTAAAAAATCTGAGGCACTATAAGGTATTGCAACACTTCAGACCTCTCCCCCTGACCCCTTGTGAGGTTTTAGTGACTCCTCTTACTTTTTTTTCCTTATTTTTCTCACTTGCTGTGAAAGATGGAATCTCTGCTGCAGTTTATTAACAAAACTAAAACCAACCTGGCACTAGAGAACTGAGCTGCTGGACCTATTTGCTCCTTCCTTTGCTGAGCTGCAGAAAGAGGACAGGTGACGAAGATGGAAAGTGAAGGACCTAAAGAAGTGTTGGTATTTAAACTTCAAGCAACTGAGAAGGCAATCAACATTTTTTTTTCCCTTTTTCATAATTTTGTTACCTATCTACAGCCATATATTACTGTATTAGAACCTAGTGTACATTTTGAACTCCCATTAGTTGAGCACTGTTTTAAACCAGATTTTGTGTTGTGTTTCTTAAATAAAACTTTAAAGAACACATCTCATCCCACTCCTCTGAAAAAAAACCCCAAGGTATCCAGGACCACATCCTGCCTGACACACTTTTTGGGTGTCAATAACTAGCTTCAAACCAACAGAAGAATGTAGGAAACCAAAATCCTGGATTGTGTCCCCAATACTTTAGTAGAGTATATTCTAGTGATTAGCACATACATAGTACGATAGTCGTAGTCTGAAAAATAACATAGCTAACCACATATGCCTTGTCAGAACAGAAACCCTGACTGTGTGTTTCTCAATACTAATTTTTCTGCTGCTTTTTCAAGCAGAGCAATTCACTTAAGTATGAAGAAGCTCTTCTTGAAGATTAGGTCATGCATTTTAAATCTCTTTGGTAAAATCTGTTACTTTTATTTGAAAATTAAAACATAAAATAAGATGTGGTTATAGGCAATAGGAAAGGAATTCAGAGACTACTTTGTCTTTAAGGCATGAATTCCTTACCGTAACACATTTCAGAGTTTTAATTTCTTCATGGACACAGACAATATATTTATAAGAATCCTCCTTTTTCTGACTTTCATGCCACTAATTACCATTTCCTTCAGAAAGCTAGACTATAAAGTAAATCTCAAGGACTGTAAAGTGTACCAAATCGTTTTAACAATCCCTGAAATTCAGACTTCTTGATATTTTATGACCCAACACTTGATCAAGGAAGAGGAGGCAGAGCATTCATAGATCAGACCATGGAACATGGCTTTCCTCCCTCAGGTTCAGTTCCCTCTTTCAGCCACATGAATATAAATGCACTGCTCTCTAAGCCTACAGCCAGTGAGAATATGACTTTTATTTCCTGATTAGTGGGTATCAAAGAAGGCATCCCAGAACAAAATCAGAGTTAGCAACGCTCTGCCATTGCAGGAGAGAAGGGCACTTTAGAAGTGGGAGTTTCATACACTGTGAGAAAGATTTGAGAAGTCAGAAAGCTGATGAACCCAGAAAGTTCAGTCATTTTCTAATCCCCAGACAGCATCAATTTGCCCTGAGCTAAAGAGCTGTTCTTTACAATCCAAGTATCTATTTTTACCATGAAATTCACTGGTGACAATCAGTTGTATGCAGGAGCTTGCTGAAAACAGGAATTTACTGAGGACAATCTTAAGACTAGAGCATGTTCTGTTCAAATTATTTAAACCGAAGTTTCTAACAAGTTGTCCTGAGTTTGTAGGGATA
Organism: Phaenicophaeus curvirostris; assembly: GCF_032191515.1. Classification (NCBI taxonomy): domain Eukaryota; kingdom Metazoa; phylum Chordata; class Aves; order Cuculiformes; family Cuculidae; genus Phaenicophaeus; species Phaenicophaeus curvirostris. The sequence goes on along the minus strand of NC_091392.1, from coordinate 122,579,405 downwards.
GCAAATTTTCAGGACATAAAATGTAAGATGGATATAGACGTTGATGTATGCAGATAGCAACAACAGAAAGTCATAAAACTCCACAGTTCCTTTAATTTCTATCAGATAACAACTTATAACAGCTTATAAATGTGACTCTGACACAGTCTGCTTTAAAGTGAATAAAAATACCTACTTAGATTATATCCAAGTACCCAACACAAACCACCCCCGCTATTTGAACAGTCAGGAAGTGTCTCATTTTACCTTTGCAATTAATTTGAGGTACTGAAAAGCCCTAGCACTAAAAATTTTCCATGATTGCTGACATTTTCATAAAAATAAAAAGGTTCACCCTTTTAGAAAAAGTACAAATAACTAAGCAGCTTAGACTTTTTCGGAAAGTTAATGAGACTATAAAATCTACTAATCATAAAATCTACTAACTATAAATTGTGTAATAATAACACGGAATAATAAAATCAGTTCAATTAAAAGCACAATTTTGCTTAATTATAAAATTGATAATATAGTATTCTGCTTAGACAGCTCAACAGTCCTCATATCATTATTGAAAAGCAGCTTTCTCCCTTCATAAAGATATAAAGAATGGATGCTTGCATTATCTGACAAAATACACAAAATGTTCCTGCAAGAGTAATTTCTTACTGGAATGCTTGGATATTTCTCCAAAATACTTCGACTATGCTAGATTTCCTACCAGAACTGTGTACCTCGCTAATGACATAAAATTATCTAGAGTTTACCTTTATTTTAGTTCACCCAGAAAAATTTCTGTACTATCAAGATAATAACCTCGTATACTACTGAACTAAGTAGGATGCTGGAAAGAATGTTGTCTGCTTTCTCTGGTGTCAGTGATAGGTGCCATTATCAATATATATTATTGATTTTTTTTTTCCTTTTTTGGTTCTAGGACCCAGCAGGGAAACTTAAGAGTTAGTCATAAGAACTCAAGAGGAATATTTCGAGACATCATTGAGAAAAAAGTAGAATAAAAAAAATCAGATGCATCAAAGTTGTACCTCGGAGGTGGGTAAATGCAATGAAATAAACAGGGTGAAAACTAGTTACTAATGAACAAAAAAAGAAGGAAAATCAAAGTGATAAAAGGGAGAGGTAGACAGGATGACAACAAACCAAACCTATAAGCTTTGCTGAAGCCTGTTTAATTTGAAATGCTTTTTGCCTTCTGGTTCTTCCTATTGATTTCTAAAACATTTTTTCTGAGATGTGCAGAGTCATGTGACATTAAGAAAAATTATGGGGCATATTGTTTTTTCTTTTTTGTTTCCTTATTTAATGATGAAGCAATAACTGTGTTATTAAAATTCCATTGCTAAAGTAGCTTTGCTCTATAGAACATAAAATAAAGTTATCTGAAGCTTCTACACAGTATGTGAAAGAAAGGAAAACATCTTGGTTTTTTACTTATAAGACAAAGTATACAAGAACAGAATTTTAATTGAAGTTAAAACCAAAACATTTTCTTTCTACCTTATTAACTGAATTGTCTTTTGTACAGAAAACAAACTTCAAAAATAATACACATAAGTAAATACTGTTGACTAACTCATTACACCAAAAATGAAAAAGTAGTATGTCGGAGAGATAGGCTTCTGCATGTCCTTACTCAGAACATTCAAATACAAGTGAATATACATTTTTCTCAATACTAGAGAGAAATAGTATACAGAGATTGCCTAAATAAAACGATTACATTTCATGTTAGGATTTAAATAAAAAATGCAGAGAAATAGAAACAAAATTATTTAAGTCTTAGTACTCATGTATTCAAAATCTTTCAGGTTTCTTTCTCTTAAATACCATTCCATTCCACAATTACTTGCTGTCCTTTTTAGAAAAGTAAGTTTAATGTCAGATTATACACTCAGCTAGAAAACCCACATACTGAAATGCATTGTCTCCTCACAGACAACACAAGGAGCAGTCACAGGCATAGAAATTGTATTCTTCTTCAGTAGCAATCATTAATCAGAATGCACAAAAAACCACCATTAACACAGAAGTGGATCATGCAGTCTTCTGCGGCTTTTGACCTCTGTTTTTAAAAAATACCTGGTTTCAGTTTGAATTGTGTTTTCAGGATGACCTGCCCTCTAGAATCTTGACTAGTGCTGACACAGGCCATCAAGCATCAAATATTAAAATCTCTCAAGATACTATGGAACTGAATTGCTTTGAACCACTGATGTAGAAACATTAACAGATTACAACAGTAAATCTCTATAGCCTCAGAAATCATCTGTTTTCTATACTCTTCCGTGTCTCCCCATCATCATCATGTACCATGGATATGTATATAAATATATTTTAAATTAATATGAAGCCAGATAATTTAATCTAGTAAATGAAAGAAAGCTATCACACAAATTATACAGTCTCCCTCTTTTTAATTCTTAAGTTTTCCAATTAAAGAGCTACCCTCATGGAATGTGGAAAAAATTATATCTTATGCTCCATTTATTAGTTTGTTGTTTTGCATTAATTAAATACATTACTAAAAAATATTTGCCACTGTTAGATACTAGAGCATGCAAGGAAAAAATGCAACACACAAAAAGAAGGAAACACAGGTGTCAAAATACCGAGAGGTAATGAAACGACATTACAGCTGCCTGGTATATTCTAATACACTGTTTATATTTGAAAAGAAGTAATTTATATTTTTACATCAGGATAAAAGTCAGAGTTTTGACAAAATAACTCTACAAAAGCTTGTTAATTGTACCAAAAAGTCAATATTAAATGAAGATTCTATATTATTTTGCTAATGGCAGGAGCAGAGGTTTTAAAACATCAGAAAGTTAAAATGCTTTTTATGCCTTTGGAAGCATACCATATCTTACCATACCATACCATACCTTATGCTCTTCTACTTGACGCTTTAGGTCCTCTAGATCTGGACCTAAGGGCTCCAAATCGATTTTCTTTGTCCTTTGCTCTGTTTTTGTCAGCCAGTCAGCTAACTGGGCTAGCTGCTGATTCTGCAGATCCATTAGGATTTTATGTAAACTGTAAAATAAAGAAATAAGGATTTCAATTTATACATGAAAAAAACCAACTGGCAGAAATCTGCCTTGTATACTTTTGAATGATTTTCATAGGGCTACATCTCAAGCCAGAATAATAATAAAAATAATCCCATCCTTTCAAACAGGCAACTGAAAATTTCTTGAAACAGTTCTGAATTAGGCAAACTGTTTAGAAACTTTTTTTTCAAGAATATGAATATTGCATATAATATGCTGTCTGTTAAGGTGCTGGCCCCCAGTCACATTTCTTTTAGAATCATTTGCAAATTCAAAATTTCTGCTGTTTTGTTTCTTAAAGCTTGTGCTGTTTACTACAAGTGCTTTGAAAACTGCTCAGGCATCTCTACTTACCAGGCTCTCTCAAATATATATTAAAAAGAAGATAAAAAATTATGAATTTTTCAGTTGTTCAGAGGAGAAATCTCTAAAGAATTGAACAGAAAATACTTTAGTTTTGCCTAAACAAAGTATTTTGATAGCTCAAAAGTTTTGTGTCCAGAAATCCATTACAAACCCATCACTTATACTTGCCTTCTTTAGAAATTCTCCAAGCTTTCATAAATAAAAACTTCATTTTACCGAAGCATTTTTAAAATAACATGTAAAATAATAGCATTAAAAATTCAGACTACTGGTATTAGTAAGCACAGGAAGACAAGCCAAGAGTTCCTTGAAACAGGCATGGTAATGGAGGAAGAAAAGTGAAAGGCAGTCAGGGAAGCAAAGAAAGAGTGCAGGTGGTGACCAAATAAATCCTGAGGAGTACATGGACATGAAGCAGATCTTCTAGTGCAGAGCACTGAAGAAAAGGGGAGATGAAGAAAAGGGGAGAAAGTGTAGGCAAACACAGAGATGGGCTAATTTTATGGAAATAAAGACCTGCAAACAAAATTTGAAAAAAAAAAATGTTTGTTTTGAAATAAGGGTTTAGTTGCACCTATTTCTTGCATGGTACCTCATTGGTCCCACATGGCACTAAGACAGTATTGGGTGCTACACCTAGATCTCTGCAAAGCTATGCTACTTGCTAGAAACAGTAATAATTTTTAAAAACTCCAGTTGGTAGCTCTTGGAAGAAAAGGACAAAGAAAACAAACCACAGGAGCAACTATAAAAAGGAACTGAAAGTTCGACAGAACTTGAGACACTGAAGAAAAGAATGGCTCCAAGAAATAAGGAGAGCTCTATTAATCCAAAGTTCTAAATAGTAGACATCAAACAGTAATATTTCTCTGGATCAGATGTCTATTTCAAGACTTTTTTCCCAAGAACAGAATGTCACGGATCTTCATGATATACTATGATTTCAGTTTTTTTTTTTTACTGGAAATAATGTGTTAATTGTTGATCAAAATGACCAGAAGATACATGTAATGTCTTTTACTCCAATCTCTCTCTACAGATAAGAGTAACAGAAGGTGATATGTTGCTTTATTATAGCCTACATTTCACAAGGTATTAGCTATCTCAGATCTAACTCAGTCCTCCTTCCTTTTATTGTCTTACTTATATTTTAGATCGAGGTATCATAAATATTACATATTATCCTTGAGATAATTTTTTTAGCTATAAGTTAAATAAATGATATAGAAAACCTGATAAAGAGAATTTAGGACAATCAAGACATGATGAAGTAAATATTTATTATATAGAATATCGATAGCATTCTGAAGCAAGAAGCATAAACTTGAAAATGAAATAAACACAGAAAGCTATTTAATCACATTTGATTTTTAAACAAAAGAATATTTCTTCTCATTCTCCAGGTACATTCTGGTTTTCAAATTACTTCTATAAATATCTGATAAGAGTACTTATTTATATACCTCAGAAGATTATAAGAACTTCTGTTTATGGGATGGCCCTCATAGGTCTCAAATACAAAATACTTTTCCATTCAATTAAAAGTGAATTCTCCATAAAGTGGCAAATGGCATTAAGTTTTCCTCTCCAGTGGTTCATTTATCACACTGAGATGCTTTACTACAGAGCAGGCTATCTGGGGAAGGGCACAGGAAGAAACAAAACCCCAGGCTCATTTCCTTCAGCATGGTAATGTATTTGTTGCTAGAACAGTAAAATACTTCCAATATAGAGTGATTACAGGGGAAATCCAATTTGGGCTGCTTTTACACAATGGCATTGCTATGTTCCAAGCTCCCACTGACATTCTGACCTCCTAAATCCCTTTTCATAAGAACCTTTCATTTTTATAGTATCCTTTATCAGTATATCTTTCTCCTTGCTTTGTCAATTGCTTGCTTTTGCTTCCCTAGTGCTGCAAAGCATGCTACCTCTTTTTACATTTCCTGTTATCACTGCAACAGAGGATAGTCAGCCCATCTCTGTTTCGATAAACATTGCACTGTTGCCTTAAAGACTAGATTACAGTGATGTGATAAGAAGATTATGCTTTAAATTTAAGCAGAATATATATCCTGAATTTTTAAATTGTGTATAATAGCCCAGAAATATATTGACTTGTGATATGAAAACTGTCTGTAATCCTCCAGCTGGTGCTTGAAACACAGGGGCTTGAGACAATAGGTAAAAATTAGCCGTATATAAGTACATCACTCCTGTGAAATTTTCTCTTCCCCTAACCAAATTTCATTGACTTTAACACAGATTTTTTTTATAAGAAATTAAATTGTAGTACAACATTCTCTGTGAAACTCTTATCACTTTTTATCTTCCGTTAATTTCATATTATTATGCCTCAGAAGATAATAGACTTTTCAATTCCCTGAGCAATGATCTATAGCTTCATCTAGGAGATAAACTTAAAAATTGGTGGTAAAGGATGCTTTAGTAGACACAGTACCACTCCTAGAAGTGAGGCTGTTATGTGCATGTGTTATTTTAAATGAAAATAGACGTTCATAGTCTTCTCTCCAAGAAAATAATAAAGCTAGAGGAAGTTAAGTTGAAACACCTGAAACTCATCAATAATTTTAAAGATTGCCAAAGAAAGATAGAATAAAGACTTGTGGATCTAGGAAATGCCCCCTGTCTTTTGACTGAGCAAGTCGAAAGAGGCCTAGGTTGACAGCTCATGGCTCTGGGAAATACACTGTCTTTTGGCTGGGCAAGTTGACAGCTCATGGGTCCAGGATGTGACTACCCCTTCCTTCTCTCTTCTTTGGACTTATTCTCCTCATCCTCTCCCCTTCTTATAAGTGTCATCACCATAGACACCATGGACCTGAGTTTTGGATTAGAGTTCTGTGACAAATATTTAATCCATGGGGTGGAATGTAAAGCCCAACTTTGCTTCTTTCTTTGCCTTAAATATTTTGTCTGAAGGCTGGCCATTTATGGGTTTGTTTTGTGGTGCCAGCAACAAATAGTGGAGGTGTTGCAGTAATAGACCTCCCCAAGGATGGAGCTTGGGTTATTGCCTGAGGGCCTTGTCTGTGGTTCCAGGTTCAATGGAAGGGAGGTGTAGGAGTAAGCACCAAACTCCCTCACCTGGCTGAGCTCAAGGACTGCACCTGCTGCTACAGGGGGAGGTGATAAAGCAGTGGGCACTGCTTCACCTCACCCCCCATGCCTTCCTCCACCCACCAGAGTGCCCGGGTTGGACTCTCTGGAAAGACATGTGGCAAGACCACCTTAACATGTGCTGGGGGGGGGGGGGAGATGGGCCTTACAAAAGAACTCACAAGGAACCATGCTGGGGGCTCTCCCTCAACTTCACTCTCACACTCTCTCTATGCCATCACTTCGATTGGACCAGCCTGGACCACATGGCCTGGAAGAAGCTGGTGCTGCAATCATGTGTTCCCAAGAACTACTGCTGCCCATCGATGTGGTGATTTCTTTCCTTTTCCCCCCTTGCACTCTCTCTCTCTCTCTCTTTCTCTCTCTCTCTGTGTCCTTCCCATTAACACACACTTACGGTGTGTGTGTCGGATTGGATCCAAGTGACCTTTGTTATGTTCAGGGATCAGATTGTTCTCTGAACAGGTTGGGATTTGTTCCTGTAACTTTGGGATGTTGCACTCCCATATCTTGGCTGTGCACCCAAGTGTTTTGGTCTGTTTATGTTTGCCAGAGCCAGAATAAATATTACGTTTGATTTTCACTCTGAGAATGACCTTGTCGGGCTCCAGATCGCTGCACAGATAAATGACCTATCCCCACCCTCCACTCCCCCATCCCCTGTCAGGCCTCGATGTGAGTGTGTGGCTCGTAGATCTGGAGTGTGACAAACAGTAATCTCAATATTCAGTAAGCAAGTTGAAAAGAAAACAAGTCTTTTCAATTACTAAGAATATATTGCCAAAAAACTATGCGATGACTGAAAATCACGGTTTGCCCTTCGATATCGTAGGCAATTCTGGTCCACTTAACTACAAAACAATAAGGTAGAAGTGGAAAAGGTTCAAAGAAGAGTGAGATGAATAACCAAAGAGATTATAGAGAGAGAGAGCAAGGAAAGATATACACCGCTGACCTTCACTTGCAACAAAGTAACTATAGGGAATCACTTGAGCTACCAGTGACAAAGAAAAAAAAAATCCTCAAAAAAAAATAGCACTTGTACCATGTAAAAGGCCTGTGGAATTCATTAGCAAAGGATGCTGTTCTGGTCTGAGCCAGAGTAGAATTAGTTTTCTAACTTTTCAGCTAAGCTTTGTCTAAATAACTTCATTTTCTGAAGGCTAACCACATGTAAGCAGACAGCCTCTGTCCCTAGAAGAGCTAACACAGAGCACTGGTGTGCAGAAAGGCCATTGCTTATATTTGTCCCTCTGGAGACAAAGGTTATCCTCAACATGGTGGAATGTCATAAATCAAAGTGGTGAAAAAAGGTCACGCTTGCAGGGAGGAGTGGACAGGACACATGGCCCCAAATTAACCAACAGAGTATTACATTCCATATATGTCCTACTTGGTATAAGACTGAGGGATCACGAGGGTCAAGCCTTCCTCTTTGACAGCCAGCATCTAATACAGACTTCATCTGTCCCTTTAGCCTTAAACCATAACAGATACCATGAGCGCTAACAGGTCCAAAGGGGTTTTGCATAAATAGATGGAAGGAAAAAAAAATCAATAGCAGGTTACCAAATAAGCAAAACTACTCCCATCTCAGGAAAACTTCATAACATAAGAACTGCAGTATTAGGTCAGAACAAAGATCAATAAAGCCCAATATTTGGTCTCCAGAGCAACAGGCCCATGTAGCCCAGTATTTGATCTCCATGAATGGCAAAACGCAATAAGGAGATGCTGCTTCAAGAGCTCATGTATCTCCCCTAAAGCCTGTTTTCTTGTTCTGTTACAGCTGGTTTGCTGGACTAGAGCATTGGCCTTACTACTACAGATATTCAGCTTTTATGAAAATCACATTTGCAAAAGGATTCAGCCTAGCTGTGCTTAAGGAACAGACAGAAAAGTTTCTCACCTCAGTACAAGTTCATTGGGATTTTCTGAAAGGAAAATTAAAGACCTCATAGAAAGATTTTAACTATGTCTACCTAGTTCAAAGTCCCTAAAAAGCCACCGGGGACCTCAGATTAAAGTCATTTGCCACTGCATTTATTTAGTTTTACTGTACAGAACAGCTGTGTTCTTCAGTAATTAACAATGCTTGGCTATAAACAAGCTTCTAGTGACATTCAATTAATTTTAAAATTTCCACTGGGTTTTACTTAGTATGATATTAATATTTGACTTAGTATTAGTTGGCAATCTTCATCAGTAGTGTCTTTTACACAAAGGTCAGTAGGCATACAAAATTCCTCATGACAAAGATTCAGTCACATGAGTTTGAAACAGAGTTGCTGTACCAGACAGGGATTAAAAGTATCCATAAAAATGAAAACAAAACAAAAAAAAAGAGATGCTGAGAAGAAAAAGCATGAACAATCAGATAAGTAATAGAAATTTTCTTGAGATAAGGAAGGCAACTCACACAAACACCTTCAATAACATTTCTGGTTTAAGTGCCGTGTATCCTGCAAAACAAACTACTCCACTGTGGCACAACTGCACGTTCTTACCTTTATGGGATTTCTTATATTAGATGGCACTATGTAAACCAATATTGAGAAAATAAAACCTAGAAACCTTAAAAATACTTCAAAGACCAATGTAGCTAATTAATAGATTATTTTTCTACATTAAATTGTATTTCTACTTCAAGCTATAGGACTTGCCCCTTTCTGAATACTGTAATTTGTCCTGAGATAGAACTATGACAATATTTCCCTTTTTCCATTTTTTGTGTTGGTGAAGATTATCTCCTTTGTAGCTAAATATCATGTAATACATGTTGAAACAATCAGAAAAAAAAATGAGGTAGGTTATAGAAATTTTAGTTAAAAAGTTATTACTGTTCAAGTTGTTGACAGTTGCTGATTAGTGCGGTTTTCAGTCCCAAAACAACATGCAAGCTTAAAAGTCACTACACATCAAATTTCAGGTTAAAAAAATCTGATATGATGATTTGTTCACAGTGAAGTGAAAGAAAATTCCAATTGTTAGTCAAATTCATGATGGTTTAAGTCAGACTCCATATATAATATTTTACCTGACGTATTACTTACTTGCTTTGTTTTTCCATACTTGCTACCCTGAGACTTTCCCATCGAGAATTAAGTAGATTCATTTGTTCCTGGATTTCATTCTCTTCGTCATCTGAAAGTTTTCCACTTGCTAGAAGTTGACTTCCAACTTGCAAAACACTGCCAACCCGTCCTTGGTGAGCTGTTAATTCCATCATAAAACCCTGACAATAAAAAGAAAATCCAGTTTTAAGTTTGATTCTTTGGAAGGAAAGAACAGACTTTGGAAAAACATCTTCAATTCCATCACTTCTCAAACCTCATTTCGAAATTTGCTTTTTATTTTTTTAACCCCTCCCAAAACCTTGTAACACAAACCAGAAATACATACTTTCACTTCTTGTACAGGGCACAGTCTCCAGTACTACCTTTAAATTCTCCAAATCAAAACACGGAAGACAAATAACATAAACTATAAATATTTTGGATTGTATTTCTGACCTTATTATGGAATATAAGCAGACAAATGCCTACTAATAAATTATTATAAACATATACCTCATGGGTGTGAAATTGTTCTTTAACAACTTCTACATCACTGGATATATCTCCCTGTGCTTGTAACGAATCTTCAGCAGACAGAAGCCATGTGAGTACTTCTTCTAAAGCAGTCTGGTAGTTTTCAAGATCCATTTCAGACCACATCCGCACAGTGCTAAATGTCTTTTCTTCAACAGTTTCTAAAAACTGATCAAAACAAAAATTTTAACAGTAATGAAAATAGTATGTTCTCAGACAGTTCTACAAAGGAATAAATAAATGGCTTTTTCTTTTATTAAACCCCAGATTTTTATGAAACAAAAAAAATGTCAGATGCCTAATGTGTGGAGGTACTAGTTACTATAAAATCAGTTGATTGAATAAGATCAGAAAACACTGAGGAAAATTAAAAAAATCTCAGATTAAATTAGATATATTACACTAGAATTCAAAATTCCTAGCAATTACTCTGAATAGTGACAATATTTAAATTACACCTATAGACTGCTATTAGAACTGGTTTTCAATAAATAGTCTGATTTTTCATTTCTACTCTACAGTTTCTTCCTTAAGTATTTATCTTGGAATTGAGAGAGAAATTTATTTTCAACAGCAGCTAGCAAAATTATATCATCAAAAAAGCAGTAAGTCACATGCTAACACTACAGAGAAATGATGGGAAACAGAATATAAAAAAGAAAACTCTTTATATTACATGCAATTCCAGGCTTGAACAATCCATAGACACCCATTTTGTTAAGACCACTCTAGAAAGTTGATAAAGCTCAGAAATCTCATGCCAAATCACCATTTTTTAAAACAAAACAAAACAAAACAAAACAAGTGCATTAGTTTAATTTCTCTTTCCCACAAAGGCCATCTTTATATTTATACTTTAGAAACCATGTGACTCTTACAAGCACAGAATTTACACTTATGCTCTACCGCTTGAAGTCAAGACAAATCAATAACAAGTATTTATGGGTTAGTATAATAGTAGAAGACCAGGATAAAACAGAAACAAGAAATATGGTGTTGCTATAGAAGATGTTATTCCACAACTTCTCCAAAAAGTTCTGAAATTTAGATATTAACAAGTCAGTACGAAGTATTTACATTAAAATATGCCTATGCTCTTGTAAAAAGTGGTACCAAGACATTTAGAGTTTATACACTTAGCACAAATTGTCTGTACTTGATATACTTGTGTCAATGAAACAATGACACAAGCAGTCTCTAAAGCCTTTCACTGTAGCATGGGACAGAAAGTCAAAGTTTATCACTAGAAATCAGGAAGCATAATGAATGTAACACAGATATTTTAAAATAAAATCCTCAGTCTTCATCTTCATAGCAAATCCATTCTGTATTGTATAGGGCTAATAATGGGAATCCCTCTGTCATACACGTGTTAGGCTAATTAAAACACCAGTCATAACTTCATCACTATGTATGTGTGAAAAGCAATGTTGGAAATCTGATTCACTCAATAGTTTGGGGTTTTTTGGCTTAAATAAAGTACTATCTCACAGAAATATAAACAATGAAGTACAGAAAATTTTCAACTTCACGAGTTATTAATTATGTGGAATTCCAGATTTTTAGTAATATAAAATATAGTAAGAAATTACACACAACCATATAACTTTTCTGCAGCAAAAAAGGGTTTTTTTATGGTATACAGTCTGCTGTGAAAGGTATAATTTTGTCATTGCATTTGCATATATAATGGTATTTTATCACTTTTTATAACAATACTGCATATAATATATCCACATCTGATACACTGGAGGAGGGGGGAAAGATGCTATAACAGCTGAGTGACACTTGGGATATCGTGTTTGCAGAGATCTATGATCAACTATTAGTTTGAAAAGCCTCCATTTGAAATCATCATTTCTGTAGATCCAACATAGAATATTGCCTCACTTATGGCAAGAGTTTAACAAAGCACTCCCTAAAAACTCTTTTTCTGTAGAACCACTGCAGAAGAAGAGTGGTTCTAGAGTAATAACTACTCAGTATAATTCTCCCCAGTCATGTTGACCAGCATTTTCACTGCTTTCTCATGCTATCATAATTATGACAAGGAATTCCATTGGTAAAATCTTGGACTCATGACGAAATGGTGCAGACTAACTTCCTCAGACAAACACTATAATGTAAATGGAAGTCAATGTAATTACTTAATAGGTATTCCAAAGTATGTTCTCATTAAAAAAAAACGTCATTTTCTGGCAGAAGAAAATTAGAAAAGGGCTAAGGGAAGTATAATGAAAAGAACTTCACAGAACAGTGTCAGTAACGCTTATATTTGGTAGAGTGAGGAAGCAAAATCTTTTCCACCTTCCCTTCATCATGTCTTCCCTTTCCCTATGCATTTTGGGCAAAAGAAAAAGTGAGGGTTAGAGAATAATTATCAGAAGCTAAAATAGTAGCATCTTGTTATTCTAGAACATGTTAAACATGCAGAGTATTTGTGTCTGGATTTGACAGTGACATTTGCAGGGACACTCTGGGATCATCAAATGAATTAAAACAAATCATCCTGATTTCATTGATAAAATTATGCCATGCTTTCAAAGCTGTGATAAATCTCCTTCTGCACCTTTAGCCATATTTTCTGTTAACAAGCCAGAGTACAGCAATGACCACCTCTATCTGAACCTATATAAGCAGAGAATATTCACATTATAAAAAGCCTAGATCCATAAAAAATGGGCCTCAGAGTCAAAAATTGGTTATTATTTGACAAAATAGATATATTTTAAAATTCACCATTACACTGTAGCTTCACCACTTCTGTCAGTGCTGTTAGCTCTCCAAAAGATAAAGTGCATCCTTGCTTATCTTGCATATGGAACGAAAAGCAACTACTCAAATCAGCAGAAATTCAGACTCTTGGCTCAGCTGTAAACGGAACCTCAAACACTAAGCAGAATATCCACACTTGGCTGGGGACAACTACTGACCTAATACTTATTCTACACACCTTGTATTAAACAAAACCAACAACTAAACAACACAAAACCAGCATCGCCTGTGAGTGTCCTTATTTTTGAATTGATATAAAATCTTTTCAAAATTCCTAAAATAGTGAGGAAAAAATAGAATTTTAAGGTATTGCATAGATTATATCGAGAACAAAGAAACAAAATTATTAATAGAGACTTCTAATATAACTTCTGATGGCTGTTTCCAATCATAATTTATAAGAGAGTGAAAAACAATTAGGACACACTGAAGTTAAATTTGTATAGCCATATACTGCTAGGATGTGTACAGTTAGGAAAAATAAAATAAAAATTAAATATGCATGCAGTTTCATTTTTTTAATAAAAAGCCTATTTTTAAACATGTATTTAAAGACTCTGCACAAAAAAAAAAGGTGATTGGGTGCAGTCAAAGGAAAAATTTTTATAGAGAGTAATCCACTGAATAACAATGCATGCATGATGACACAAATATGAAAGGGAAAGATGATGTGAAAAATTCAGACGTTTAATGAAGACTGCATCCCGTCTAACTATGAACCAATCAGCCAGTCAACTCACAGACTATTTTGAAAAATGGCTAGCCATTTTTACATGGACTGACCTAGAAAGAAAAAACAAATCTGTAGACCTACATGTTGTCCTCTAAAGTATGTCTACAAGAGCGTTTCCATTAGTTCATAAAGACTGCTTCTACATTTTAGAAATTAGTTGAGCAGTTTAAGAAAGTGGTTTCGCAGTAAAGATTTAGAGTTCCTGCCAGCATTCATAATTACATTACATACTTTATTCTTTCAGAAACTTCCTGTCTCACTCTAAAAGATGTAGAAACTGGCTCTAGATGGGCTTTAGAGCTCAAAGACATAAAAGTTTAAATAAACACTTTTTTAGTAAGTGTAAATTTAAGTCCAGAGTAGTTTTCCCAGTTTGAAAATTTCCTTTGCAGGATTACAGCCTCAGAAAGTAACACACATTATTCACCTTCTAACCATGACTCCAGGTGACACTGATACTACTGCTTATCTTTCAGTTCCTATGAGTTTCTTATCACAAAATCGTATTTTATGCATTTTTAAAATTGCCAAATTATAACAGCTAACTATATAACTGAATGCTAAAGTGTTCTTTGTAATAATCAATACTGCTTTTTTAGAAGATAACATCAAACAGAAAAGTTATTGCTAGTAATAAAAACTCAGAAGACATATAACCATTTATATATAACTTACTATAACCATTTCCTTGCTCTAAATGAGTTTAGCATTTTCATTTTATTAAAGATTTCAAAACTGCCTTTGTGAATGAAAACATTTTGTGTCAGGAAGATTTTTTGTTGTTGTTGCTATTTATATGAAAATCCACCTGGGTTTGGCCTTATCTCATATTTGCAAAACTGCAGATTTTTCTTGCTCTGTTGAGGCAACCTATATTTTTAGTAACTTATTTTCTCAGTGGTTCCACTTGTACTGTAGATTTGTCCCCCTGGATAAATTGGCCTGTCCTTGTAACTGCATTTTGGAGATGCAGTTGATTATTAATTCATTCAAAGTCAACAGTTCAAGCAATATGCACGTGATGAAGAAAAAAGACAGAACTAGGAAGTATGAATGAAAGAACATGACACAGGAAAGAAAATTCTAGTACTATTGAGAAGGAAGAGCAAAATCTCGTCAGCTACTCTATTAGGTGCATTTGGTATGAATAAAGACTGAAACAGACAAGTAAAGACTTTACTGAGATTAAAGGAAAATTTTGCACCCTGGGACCTGGAGTGCAGAGTTGGCTGAAGTAAACTGAAAGCAAGTGAAAAAAATGGAGCCAGTTGGGTTGGGAAAAAGACTAAGACTGGGAACTGTAAGGACAGGTGAAATAGTATTAAGAATTAAGAGGCTGAAACCAAGGCTGCCAGCTACCTGGAATGACTGAATCTTCTAACAATAAAAAAACAATTTCATTTTATATACATTGTCAGTTAAGTCAGTGGCTCAGACAAAGGGTTTATAGTTAGCTTCTTCCAACACACTTGTACTTGGAAAAAAATATCAAAGGACATTTTATTTACTACACGCTAGACCCTCTTTTCCACAAAGCTTATAAAATCATACTGTTTTTTCTAACTTTCTAAGGCAATTTTTCAGTCTATGTTTATTCATGAATTTTAATTATATTGAATTTTTTGTTCTGACCATGAAATGCATTGCTGCTTGGTGCATTACTGATGACAAGACACACAGTACTTGCCTCTCTAAGGAAGGTAATTCCCATTCAAGCAATTAAGAATTATGGCTCAAAACAATAGTATAACTTGACGTGGATGCGTTAAATCGACTGACTGCAACTGAATGGAATTACTTTCACTATACACATACAACAAAATTACAATTTCTTTCTGTTGAAATGCTTAGTCTACTCAGTGTTCTTCAATTCCCTTTTCTAACACAAGAAAAACGCACATTCTAAGGGGATGTATATTTCAGGTGCTATCGTGTCATGCAGTAGACTGTGAGGTCATTTGGTCTCTACATAAGTATAGGAACATTTCACATAAAGGAAGATGAAAATTTCAGCACAGGATAAATTTTCTTTGTTAACTAATGACTTCACAGAACTCTCCAGCAGTAAATGGTAATAGGATCCTGAAAGTATATCAAAGGTCAAGAAGCCTATGGTCTGTTTCTGGTAGTGTTACCAACAAGGTAATTCCAGGCCTTTGACAAATGTGTGTTGTGTTTTATACTGTCATGTACATAAAAATTGGAAAAGGTAATATATCCATTGATGATGATCAGTTCACCTTAAAAGGTGAATTGTGTTCGCAAGTTGAAAAATATTCAAATGGAATAAATAATACAGTCACATTTATTTAGTTTTAATTTTTAAAATGTAAATTCTTATTGTAATAAGTTCTTAAGTAATAGTCACTTTAAGGTACACTGTGCTAACAAAGACCTTTTAATTGTTTTATGCTCTTAATTGAATGGTATTCTAAAAATCTCCATGAGCAACAAACCATTAAATACATAAACAGAAAAATAGCATGGAGATAGGTGAATTATGTCTTAGTCAAAAGACACACAAATGAGTTATCCAAAAAAGTACTGAATTATTTATTTAGCATGTCATATAGGGGATTGAAAAACAAACACAGACTTTACTACTTTTCTCTCTGGCAACAGACAGACAAATGCTGAAACAGACATCAAAATCTATTTTGCTAAAATAGACTAAAAAGTGAAGCAAACTGAAAAATAAAAATCAAGCTTTTTTCATCCTCATATATACCTCATTGTGAATTCTACAGCCTTAGAGTTCAAAAAACTATGGAAATGTATATTTATCTCTACCATTCTGGAAGGAAAGGTAGCCTTCTCTTTTTAGCATCCTGTTAAATCATTGATCTTTCTTACTTACCTTTGTTTTATATTCTCTCTCTCCTCTGCTATTGCGATCAGCAAAATCAGTGTTATCCTACAGGAATTGTTTTACTTTGATCATGTCAGTCATCTGACTCATTGTCATAGTCTCTCTACTCACTGACTTTATGAGACACTGTTTCCTACCTCTGCCTAGTAGAAGACTTAATTTTGACTGTTCCTATCAGTTGCACAGACATATACTTGTTCCCTTATTCCTTACTACCTTCACTAAGCTTCAAATTTTCTTCAGTATTTCAAGTATTCCAATCTTTCATTCACTCTACAAGACTTTTGTTACTCATGCTACTAAGATAGCATTCCTTTTTCTACTGTCATTTTACATGAGGGTTAATCTCTGCCAGAGCAACATGCGTTTTCTTCTTTGCCAAGGAGAAATGTGCTTTTCTTTGATGCCTGAAAATTATTTCTTAGGCCTGTTCCCATACTATTTCAATGTCTCCTTTAAATCCATTTGCAATGACTGCTCCAAGAATCTTTATCCTCTCACCTCAGATAACGCTCAAACCAGTTTAATAGCTATCACACTCATGCCTGTGCTCCACAGTATAAAGGAAAAGATTTTGCAAGCTGTCTGCATAGGCAACTCCTACTTGTAGGGAAGAATGTCTTGCTACACAAAGGACTAAAAGTGCACCTGTGCAGTCAGGGCCAGGCAGGCAGAGGTTTGCTCTGCTTACATAGGAGCTGTGCAGTAACATTTGTCTGACAGTATGTGACAGACACTACCCATCTCTTTACTTTTTGGGCTGTTTTATTACATTGCATTAGTAAGACTGCCTGAGTTATGTGGAATGCCCTTGGATGAAAGGACTTCAGCCTAATAAGCCATGAAGTCTGCTTGTAAACAGAAAGTTCTCTAGACAGCTCAGTGTGGCACGTGCTAGAGTAACAGTTCAAATCTTGGAGACAGATGAGCCAAGCCTCAGAGCTTAGAAAAAAAGAGAACAAGAACAGGAACAAGAGAATACTTGGTTCCACTTACTGAAATGCAGAAAAAGGCAGAACTGACAGAAATAAAGCAAGCACCAGCCTGGACAGACACAGTGAAAGGCAGAATAGTTGTTCAGAATTTTTAAAGTATCTATTTTATCTTGTACAATCGCTTTTTTCTACTAAGGGAAGTATTCTTGTGATTTACTAAGAGCACAGGTGTTTGAGTTGAGCCCCCTCTTACACAGGTACCTCTGGCTGGAACTAGACATTGTCAGTCTTAAGAACTTGGGCATTCTTTATAACTATTTAACCTTTAAGATTTTTTATCTCAATTAACTGTTTGAATAAAGGGACACCAGTTAACAAATGCACTGATGTACAGAAATAGTATTCTATCATAATGTATATGTAAGAAACCATGCAATCTGAGTTATACTGTTTCTTCACTCTATGAAGTTAACTTTAATAATGTTTCTTTAACAGTGGGCAGACCTGTTTTGCATGTGTGATTTCCATGGATTACTTTTTAAAAGTAAATTTTCATAAAAGGCATTCCATCCCTTGGCAGTGCTACCTGAAATGCAAAATTTTGTTTGGGATATATTCACCAGGAGCTCAAAAAGAAAAATGTACCAATACTGAAATCTGTCAGCGCCTCTGAAATGCCATTTTGGAACCACATACTTCAAACCATCCTTGTTCCATCTTTATCTGTTCACCATCACCAGCCTTTCAGGTTAGATCTATTTTTCCTGGCAGTCGATGCTAATTTCTATTGCTTGGGTCTTGTATGTCTCTTTTTAAAGTGCTAACTGCTAAAATTTAAGCATACCCTGAAAGCCGGGAAACTTCTGATTCTGCAGAGATTTATAACTTGGTTAAATTTAAACCCTTTCCTGAAACAACAAAAATCACTAGGCTAATTTAAAATCCCTTGTAGAACATAGAGGTGTGAAAGTTTTTCAAGAAATTGAGAGTTATTTTATAATACAGACAAAACAATTCATCGCTTCCTAATCCAGGCTTCAGAATCAGATTAACTGCTTTGTCTGAAATTTTTAATTCAACATAAAGCAAACATATGTGATGTACAATGTTTTCTCAAAATCATTACCTTCTGGCAAAGTTAAGAAAAAATTTATCATAATAAACACTACGTGAACTTGAACAAGAAGAATTACATAGTTTCATGAACTGGTAGTATTACAAGGCTGTGTTCAACAAAGAGTTTTCCCTGGGTAAAAATGTACAGTACAATTTTTTCTGATGCATCTTTGGTTTGGGGATATGATTAATTGATGATTTTGATAATATTTTGCTTGGGGATATGATTTAACAGTGGACAGGTACAGTTGGAGTTGATAATCTCATAGGTCTTTTCCAACATATTGATTTTATGATTTTTTTTTTAAATTCACCACTGCATAAATTGTGAGGGACTCTCTACTTCAGAAGAGCTTACAGATGAGAAGAGCTTACAGATGAGAGGAGGCAAACATTCTGGGTTCTCCAGGGGCTCTCCTAGTGGGTACTCTACTGATTTTACCTAAATATGCCAGGGAAATATAATACAAATTATAGAAACACATTCTTACAGCATCTATCAGGTCATTGTTTTAACACATTTTGTTAGTTTTACAGTTACAGAACGGAACGAGTAATATTGGTAACCAAAACCAGAAACTGCATGCAGTTAGCAGAGCTTAAAAGCTTAAGCAAAAAAAAATGAAATAAGTACACAAAGATAACCCAAATACCATTAAATTTTCCACGTTGCATGTTCTTTTAATCCTTTATTTACAAGCACACTTCCATTTCCAGTTGGGTTTACTTAGAAGAGTAATCTGCAGCCCATGAGCCATGCATGCAATGGATACAGGCACTGCTGATTATGGGGCAACAAAAGTAAGCCTGCTGTGCCTTAGGGTTTGTTTTTTTCAAATCTTGTAATCACCATGAACTTCCATGGAACTTCTAGGTGCTAATTTATAAATCACTCTATTAGTTCTTAAAAAGATGAAGACACTTTGGACAATTTTAATTAGCAAATCTAATCAATTGGACTTCTGCTCCTGAAGTTGTTCAGAGAATAGATCACCTCTCAGTATATCTCAGAAAAGATACCTGTGCTGTAAGGGAAGTGCTGTTGAAGAATGAATGAATTTCTATAAAAATAGTTAGATTTCAAAAGTATTAATATTAATTAATACAGTTCACATTCCAAAATTAAAATCCATTAAATCTAACAAATAGCAACAATATTGCTCTTTTATCCTTGGAAGACAAATGAAATGAAAATGACTTCTGTGTTTAAATTCAGCAATAAAATTAAAACAAATAAATTAATTTCTTTAGGACACATGCATGCAATGAGCCTATAGACCTTTGAAAATGTATAGATCTTTATGCCAAAATACTACTTTCCACTACATATGCTCTCTCAGATCAAAATTTAAATTACTAAATACATTGTCACAGAGGTACAAGGGGAGCAAGAAGTCAAAGTCCTACAGTATAAAGACCAGGAGATAAAATAGCCTGCATCTACAAAATTCTAACATGCTTTCTTTGCAGAACTGCAAACATATAACTCTTAACTTAATTGACTTACATTCTGCTTTGCATTTAGCTTTATTTTCTGTGAGTTTTAGCTAGCAAAGGCAACAAATTAGGAAGCATATTTCGTAAAATTTAGCCCAAACCATAAACTAACAGCCATAATCTATACTGTTTCTAGTGTAAGAAAATGAAGGTCATTTCTCAGCTTACTTTAATCACTGCAGCCAGCCACCAACCCACCACTAAGCCATGACAGTTCTTGTCAGGATCTTTATTAAAGACCATCTAGTCTTCAAACAGGAATATCTAGCTCCAAGCCTCTTTTTATATGTTCATGAAGTACAATAACAAAGTGCCTTCAAAAGCTTCAATAGCAAGAGCAATTAAGTATAAAGAGATACATCTAAAACATGATTATTCTTCTTTTGACAAATAAAGAGCCAATTAGTGGACATGCTAATTGGTTTTTGTAAAGCTGAGGCTGAGGTCCTGGAGATTTCAGAATATGCAGTATTACCTGCTACTATAGTTGGAATGTATTATTTAAAAATTAGGTTTTGCAAAGTCATCTAAAACCTTAAACAGTCAAATTTGCTTGAATAGGCTGCATATCTCACTCATGGCTTTTATGTAGTTTATCTTTATCATGGTTAAACTTTTCCTAAATATATTTTAGCTTCTATTAAAGAGGTTCTTCTTTAATGGAAGCCACTTCAAAGAATATACTTCCAATTTAAAATTAAAAACTAACAAAAAAGCTGTTGCAGAAGAAGTTCAAGTGATTTAATTTTTTTTTTTTTTTTTTTCAAATTCTGTAGCATGACTACCATGCTTGCAGCTACAGAGTCTGAATAATAAACCAAATCCTGGAAACCAGACAAAATGATAAGCAAGCATCTCACAACAGGGTTTTTATTTACTTTGTTGAATGCACCTCATATTTATAAACTGGGTAATAATACAGGCAATATTACAAATATTTTCAAGAGATAATAGGAGCAGGAAGTAACAAGAAGTATTTCTGGACATACTAAAAACTATATGAAAACCTTTGCCAAAAGTTTACAAAGACAAGAAACAGGATGGAAGAACAGGATAAAAATCCACCAAGGACCATTAAATATAAAGACACCAGCTCAGGGAATTTCTGAGCCACAAATCAGTGGAGGGTGAGAATATGCAGCTGTTTCAATTAGACCTACCTCTTTTCCTATTTTTTCCTATTTCTATATATTCATTATTGGCCCCTGCTAGGAACAGGATACAAAGGTACAAGAAAAACTCTTTGCTCTGACTAATTTAAACTATTCTGTTGTAGCACAGACCTCCTACAGCAGCTCTGAAATTTATCTGGAGGTACTAAAGCAGAAATTAGCATATTTTCATGCTCCATATCTCAACATTGACTTGGCTATTTCTATGAGATCCTGAAGAAAAACATGATATGAGAAACAGAAGAACTAAAGATGTCAAGATTACTATCAGTTGTTCTTGATTAAACTATTTATAGAGTACTTTCCCCTTCTGCATTTCATAATTATAATGTCAATTTTGCCTCCCCCCTCCTCAGGATAAAAGGAAATGTTTAGTAGGAAGTTAAAAAATAAATAAAAGAAATTCTTTTCAAAAAAATAAGTGCATCTTTTTGTAACTGAAACAGAATATTTATTCCCTTTCAGATATAAAGTATATCCCATTGTTAATTTAGGATGATTAAACACAAGTATCCCATAATAGCTACATACAAATATATTCTAAAGACTATTATTTTCTCATACATTTATGTTTGCAGTTCATATTAAATTATACCTCAGTTGACTGGCTAGAATATGAGATCTGTTTATTATGCAGAAATTTAACTGCAGTGAGGTAATTTGTGGTGGTGTGTCCTGAATTTACCTTCAGGTTCTGTTAAGATTGAATTTGCTTAATTAAAGTCACTACTTAGATTTAATTACTAATGAGTTGGGCATGAAAACATGTTACAAGAAGTCTGAGTTAAAGCGTTCTAAATGCTTGTTATTGAGACAATATGCAAATGTTATGCAGCTTGGGTACTTGCTAAATTCTTTAATAGACACTAATAATTCAAAAACATACAGTTTAAAAAATACATTCTGAATGTACATTTTTGCAGCCATATTCTTGTCTATGTTTGGTCTTTCTTCCGCAACACTTCCTTTTAATCTTCCACTCTCCCCCTTTCCAGTTGACATGTAGCAAAAAACAACTACTTAATTCAGAATTGCAGATCTGTTGATATTTTTTTTTTGTTACATTATCCTAGAACTAAAACTTACTTTATCAGATACTTTTGCTTTACAGGTGAAATTTTGCCAAGCATTATTTTACTTCCTCATATCATATAGAAATGTTCGCATATTTAATAAAACATCCTAACACATCACTATAAATTGTAGGTATTAAAACACATCTATTGTAGTAGCCATTGTACATATTTACAGAAGAGAAACAAAACGAGAAAGAAGGCTGAAGAGTGAAAAGAGAAGTTAAAAGTGGGAAAATCAGGAGGCTGAACATGAACTAGTTTTTAAAATTTAGTTTGAAAGCCATTAACACAGCAGAGAACGATTTCAAGATCAAATTTAAAAGAGACAGGAAAGCCAGGAAAGGACTACAAGCAGCAAAACATGGCATGGCATAGCAGAGAAAGTATTTACTTGGAGAGCATTGAGGTTTAGAACATGAGCAGGAATAAATGAGTTTAGAGAAATAATTAGGCTAATTTTTAAGACTGCAGATATTGGAATGGAAACAGATGTGTTCTGAAAAGGAATGGATAATTTTAAGTAGATTACAGAACACGTTTAAAGAGGTAATCACACTGAAAAGTGCTTAATGACATAAAGGAGTTGGAGTAACACAACATGTATTACGCAGTGGAATTAATTTCTTATTCCTCACAATATCTGCAAATGTAATTCAGATGGGAAAACCTATGCAACCATGAGTCATTTTTTGTTATCACAACTCAATACCTTTTAGAATGGACACAATGCTGTAGAATCTATATCTCTTGATCCCACTGTCAAATTTGAGCTCAAGTTACTGCTAGGAAACTAATACTGAGTATAGGAACATTGCATTTCCTCTAATGGTTTCTACAAAGAACACATCTTTCCACTAGCTTATTTTCTGTGCGTATAATTAATATCAGCTTCCTTTTAACGAAATGCTGTTAGTGAAAAAAAATAAAGAAAAATTCACATTTTCTCCTTAAAAATCAAAATAAACTGTTTATAATTACTGTTTTATATTGGATCAGATATTCTTAGCTTAAAGCATTCACCCTAAGACTAAGATAAATACTTGCAAATTGCACTATCAACTGAAAATATCTATTTTATATATTTATCATATACACTTCTGCCTACTGACATGTAGTCTGGCACGTCTCAACTTCTAATAGAAAATAACATTGTGTTTTGAAGCAGAAGTGATTTATGTCTACTTTTGCTTTAAAATTTTTATAGCAGTGAAATGAGAAAATATTTAAGTTTAATCAGAAAATGTGGCACTTACTTCAGATAATTGAAAATAAATCTTTCAGTTGATATGATGCACCACTACCAAAACATCTTTGTAAAATTTACTAGGAAGCAGTTGTATACAATGACTCCATCTAAAAATTTCTTTAAATATTTGAGTCAGCAGCACTGTTCTGTCCAGCCAATCAAGTTAGATATACAACTAGTCCTGTATGAAAGAGCCTAAAGCTCACACATTACGTTAGTTCACTTTTAAAAGTTAATTTCATTGGATCACCACCACCATACCATTGGAGTCAAAGGACAGACGTGAAGAGGCTTAATTAAATGCAACAAAAATACATGGCCTGAAAACACTTCAAAGTATCACTATCAGGCAACTAAAATTTAATTTTGTATTTTTAATAATGTTTTACTGCATTAAAACTTATGTATTATTTCTTTGCTATGGCTAAGCTAAGTTCTAATAAAACAAATGCTTTCTGGAAAAAGAGCGTGAAAAAATTGCAAACACCATATTGCTCCTTCCAGGTTTTATATTGCTGAAATTCTCATCTTTGCTATGTTTTGTTTATTTATTTAGGACTGGAATTTCTGAATATCTTAAAAAGCATTTGTTCCCCCCATACCCTAAATACACGGTTCTGCTAAAAGCTGTTATCTCTTCCTACTACTCCCTTTGGCTCACTGATCACCGCAAGCTAACACACCCGTAATAATGATATTGCTTAGAATGCTTTCAGATCTCGGAAAACTACAAAGCAGAATTCTTTAATACCATTGTATATAGAGACAGATGCTTTTGCACTTTGGAACGAACATGGAAAGACCTCTCGGTATCTTCCTTTGTATGTTTGTACCTGAACTAGGTACATGCACACCAAAATCACAAAGTTCATGTTGCAATAACGTAGAGGAAAAGTCTTCTCCACAAGCATTACTATGGTTATCCCTGTTCTCACAGTGCAGTGATTTAGGCAAAAGGACAATCAGCAAACAGAACCCCCCACTGATTCTCTATAGAAGTGGGCACTTAACTCTGTTCTTTCACTTCTCAAAATCTATCTTTTGCATTTTAAATACAGAACCATTTGCTGTACACAAAAAACATTTTAGATTTTACCATTAAGAATATTTTATGCACCTGAGTGCACAAAGGTTTTATCCACAGAACCCTTATAATTTCCTAATAGAGTAAAATAAGAAGCTAATTAATTCCTCAAAGTGACACCAACACTTGGGCACAAGCAGTTCAAGGACACAACGCATATCTTGTACTCATTTTTTGAAGCTATCTTAATTTAAAAGCTGCTTAGTTTTACTTTAGCTAAATAAAATTCAACCATGTGATGGCGTAGGACAGGACAGGAAATCTAGTTAAAGTATACAAAAGTAGAGCAATTAACATTCACCAGAAGTAGTTCTAACTAGAAAATGTAATCCTTAATCTCATCATATTCATGTACATTTAACCAACACTTCAGGTAACCTTCTAAAAGCTATTTTATGTTAAAATAAAAGTCTCCTCTGACATTCTGCAGAAAATCAGGTAGAAAAAGGTGAGATGAAGCTAATAAGGTCAAGGAAGCTTCTCTCGGTGATGAGGGCCAGCAAAGATCGTTTTTTTTTTGCATTTCAAATGTTTAAGTAATTGCAATGAGAGTGCGAAGTGTGAACCCATTCTTTAAGTCAGATGAAATAAAGAAGGGGAATATTCAATTAAACGCAGAAGTTCTATATATGGAGTAGAAATTCATGCTTAGTACATCTTTCGAAAACACTGAATGCATAAGCTAACTATTAACATGTTTGATAGTCTCCTAATAACTGGACTCTTTGGATTTAAATAAACCCACAAAATATTAATATAGCATCAATCTAAGAAAATGGTAATCTCATCGTTGACAAAACTATATCTAGAAAAAGCAGTCAATAAGAAAGTACTATTGTTACTTTTTTTTTTTCTTTCTTTCTTTCTTTTCCTTGATCAGTCTTAAATTTTGAAAGTCCCATGCCCAGGAGCCAGAGAGAGGAAATGAACAGGAATCTTGCATCTCAGTCTACCCAAGAGTTCCTGTGACTGCGTATTACGAAAACAAACAAGCAAATTGCAGTGATTAGGGTTCACGTGCAGATGCAGATAGACTTGATGAGTTTCCTACATGAGAAGAGTTAGACAACAGCATGCCACCAATTTATTGCATGAATACTTAAAACAGATTTACATTCAATTGCTTGATTTCTCAGACTAAATTATCTTTTCATATTTCATAAAGTAAAAGACCTTTCTTAAAGGTTTGAAATGGGGATGCACAATGGCTTCTGGGCTGTAGGAATCCTCAAGTTCCTTTAGTATCAGTCCTGAGGTTAAGAGAAAATTAACACCAGTCTACTTAGTAGTAAGAATTTTCATTAGCATTGTGCCCAACTTTTCATCCAGCCCTTCCCTTGCATGAAAACAAGTGCTGAAATAAGAAATTCTGCACTATTGCCTAAACTCTAGAGGCCAGGAGGAGGGTTTAAATCTATTAGTTAACATTTAAAGGATACAAAAAAGAATCAAATGTTTTCAGGAAATGACTGTCCCCCCATTAGCTGTAGCTACACCTATTTTTTTACATATTACACGTATACACTTATTAATAACCCCACATTCAAGAGACTCAGTGGCATGAAATTTTTTAAATGAACATTAAAAATGTTAGGTATCCATTTTATTTTATTGTATGCCTTAAAAAGTAAGCTATTTAAAAAACACAGAAATGGGTTTCTTTTCAAAATAAGAAGGGCCAAAATATTTAAAATAGCAATTTTTTTCAGT
The DNA here is from genome assembly GCF_032191515.1 of Phaenicophaeus curvirostris. Lineage (NCBI taxonomy): Eukaryota > Metazoa > Chordata > Aves > Cuculiformes > Cuculidae > Phaenicophaeus > Phaenicophaeus curvirostris. The sequence continues at coordinate 122,553,042 of NC_091392.1, read as the reverse complement.
ATTTTTTTTATATTTAGAAGTGAATGCTTTCACTCACATTCATGAGGTTTCTAATTTGCCAATAGCAGATTTTCAACACAATTTAGAACTTGTGTAAAAGGCGTACTTAAAAAAACCGCAACAGTTTAATCACAATGAAACGCTGAAATTGATTTTCTCTTGGTAAGTGTGCTTTTCAAAAAATATACAGCTGAATCTTGAAATAACACTGAAGCTAGATAAAAGTATGTAAAAATAACCTGTAAGAAAAAAACAATGAAGGACCAAGCCTGTTATTGAATGTACATACATTCTCTGTTCCAAAATACATCTCTCTGTTCCAAAATACATTCACTAATAATGTAATCTGCAAGTATCCTGTATAACTCTTCCTCATTTCTAACACTTAAAAAAATGTAAGAAGGAATTCCAATCAAATTTATCAATTACAATATATTTTTGTTCTTTGACATTGTTAACCACATACAGGTTAACTCGTGCAGTTATTAGATTATCAGTTTAGTCAGATTTATTAGATTAAATCTGAACATACTGCAGATAAAGCTATATTTTATCTGAGCTTCTTTACTTTCTGAATAACATATTATCCTTTTTTACCATTCAGCAAGGAATAGTCTAATAATTCACCTCGGACACACCATGTGGCATGCCTAGTGTTCCTATGTTTAAACAAGCTTTATAGCTATTTTAAGAAATCATGATTGAAAAAGTCTTAAATAAAGAATAAAAAGTTCTCTCATAGGGATTTTATGGTCAATTAAAAGGGAAAGTTAAAAAGAGATGGAAAAGTCAGAAAGTAATTGCTTTCCATGTTAAACTCTAAAGAAGTATCATGACCTGATAGAGATGAAAACACAGCTTAATTAGTTAAAGTGAACAGCTATGTGAACAGGCACATGTTCAGGCAGCAGATTAACTGTGTATGAGTGTGTGAAGCAGAGGTTGCTGAATGCCTGAAATTGCAGATTCCCACTACTTGCTAGCTGCAACCAGTAAGGGCTGGTTGAAAATTTTCATAACAGTCTACACAAAAGTAGAATGTTCTGAACCTTCCCATTAATGAAGAGGGATGAGACAGAAGCACCAGTTAGGAGACTGATCATGAGTTTTTCTCATGCATATAGTCTGTTTAGACTGGGATAACTGGGGACTTAGAAAAGCTGCTGATGAAAAGAAGCATCCTGAAATGAATTGAATGGGGTTTGGAAATAAGGTGGAGAAGATGCTGACTAGAAGACAGATCCTGGCAGTGAGAGAAGGTATTTTAGAACAGGGAATCACAGAATCATAGAATATCTCAAACTGGAAGGGGCTGATATGAATCCTTGAGTCCAATACCCTGCTCAGCGCAGGACAACCTGAAACTAAATCAGATGACTAAGAGCATCATCCAGATACTCCTTGACCTTTAACAGGCTTGGTACATTGACCGCTTCCCTGGGGAGCTTGTTCCAGTGACTGACCACTCTCTCAGTTAAGAATCTTTTCCTAATGTTCAATCTGATGCAGCTTCATACCATTTCCTCACATCCTATCACCAGAGAGATATGTGGAGACAAGTAGCAGGGAATGCCTGAGGATCTTGCCGGGTGATGCCCAGCATTCATAGAATCACAGAATGGTTTGAGTTGGAAGGGACATTAAAGATCACCTAATTCCATCACCCCTGCCATGGGCAGGGACACCTCCCACTAGGTCAGGCTGCCCATGGCCCCATACATTCTGACCTTGAACACTCCCATGGATGGGGCATCCACAACTTCCCTGGTCAGCCTGTTCCACTGGCTCACTACCCTCATCGTGAAGAATTTCCTCCGTATGTCTAGTCTAAATATGCCCTCCTCCAACTTACAGCTATTGTCCCTAGTCCTACCACTACATACCTTTGTGAAAAGTCCCTCCATAGCTTTCCTGTATGCTCCTTTCATGTACTGGAAGGTCCCTTTAAGGTCTCCTCAGAGCTTTCTCTTCTCCGGGCTGAACAACCCCAAATCTCTCAGCCTGTCCTTGTATAGGAGATGCTCCAGCCCTCTGATCATCTTTATAGCCCTCCTCTGGACCCGTTCCAACAGCTCCATATCCTTCTTATGTTGAGGATTCGAGGTGGGGTCCCACAAGAGCAGAACAGAAGGGCAGAACCACCTCCTCGACCTGCTAGCCACACTTCTTTCAATGCAGCCCAGGATATGGTTGGCATTCTGGGCTGCAAGGCCATATTGCCGGTTCATGTTGAGCTTCTCATCAACACCCCTAAGTCGTCTTCCACAGGGCTGCTCTCAATCACATCATCCTCCATCCTGTATTGAAACCAGGGAGTGCCCTGACTCTGGCACAGAACTTTGCATTTGCCTTTGTTGAACCTCTTGAAGTTCACACAGGCCCACTTCTCCAGCCTGCCCAGGTCCCTCTGGACGACATCCCCATTTCCCAGTGTGGCAACTGCACCACCCAGTGTGGTGCCATCTGCAAACTTGCTGAGGGTGCATGCAACCTCGCTGTCTAAACAGAACCAGTCCCTGTATGGATCATTGAGGGACACCACTTGTCACGGCTCTCCATCTGGACATTGAGCCATTGACAACTACTCTCTGAACACAACCTTCCAATCAATTCCTTACCCACCAAACATCCCACCCATCAAATCCATATATCTCCAATTTAGAAAGAAGGATGTTGTGGGGGACCATGTCAAAGGCTTTACAGAAGTCAAACTAGATCACACCCATTGGTTTTCCTGTGTCCACTGCTGTGGTTACCCCATCAGAGAAAGCCACTGGGTTGGTCATACAGAACTTGCCCTTGGTGAAGCCATGCTGGCTGCCATTAGTCACATTCCTATCCTCCACATACTTTAGCATACCTTCTAGGAGGATCTGTTCCATGCGCTTCCTGGGCATGGAGGTGAGGCTGACAGGTCAGTAGTTCCCAAGATCATATTTTCTATCTTTTTTAAAAATGGGGATTACGTTACCCTCCTTCCAGTCACCAGGGACGTCTGACTGCCATGACTTTTCAAACTGTGAACAGTGGCATAGCACAAATTGACACAATTTCCTGCCCAACCTTCCCACACCAGTGGCAACATTGCTGCTGAGAAGTGAAGATAAGATCTCATGAGAATAGCTCTGGAAGGAACCAAGTGAGTGAATGTGTGAGATAACAGAGTAAAGGCTCTGGTATCCCTGGGTTCTTAAACACCAGGATCCAGATCCAATATGGGGTAGCTTACTCTATCTCACTTATGAGAGCATTAACATTTTTGAGAGCAAACACACTTGAAAAGAGTCTACAGTAAACATTCAACGCAAAGAAATCACAAAAATAAGCTAGAACTGCTGCTGAAGTCTAAACATGAGATAACGACAGGAAACTGAACTGGCTTCTTGATAACTCTTCAGGCTTGGAGAACAACACATCAATTTGTCAGACTGTTATTGAATATATAAAATGTAAAAACACACTCATAAACATTTGCTTTATCATTTTGCAAACCATTCCTTGCAAACAAAGCATTCAGGAGAGCTTCCTAAGAAATCCAAAAGACTTGCTCTTAGCTTCACTTCTCCATTTCTGCATCTCCTTCTTCTGACACCTAATGATGGATTCAGCAGCTTAATTATGTTTAGCTCTACAGAAACTGTTTCTAGCTGCGTGAAAGGAGGAAGTTTCTATTTAAAAGAGAACACCTAGACTAACATCTGGGGCTGTTGTTATGCTTGTTGCCTAAATTATATCCATCAAGATCTTGTGTCTAAATATGTAGATAACTCAGCAAGTATTTCCTGAAGTTTCCTGACTTCTGCTTTAAATTATTCCATAAATCCAATATCAACACTGAATGCTGACCCTGGCATATTTTCTGTGCTAAGTGTCTTACCTCAGATATATTACTATGAAGTTGAAACTAAAATTCTATCTGCTTACACTTTTATCAATAAAACTCCTTTCCGATGCCTCTCCTAAGGGTATTTTAGCATAAGGTAAGCAGGACTGTAGGATCATAGCCTTTAAGTTAAAGAAAGGTCTGTTTTAGTTCAAAGGAAACCAAGACAGCAATTCTGTGATGCTGCGCCACTAAAGCCTGTAGCACAGAGGAACCCCAAAAGGTCCTAGAACAGATGTCTTGCAGCACTTTTAAGGAAGCTGACTTCCTGCCAGAAGACCAAGAATGCAGCAAATTAAGCATCTAGAAAACTAAAATCTCAAGGGTAAGGCTGTCACAAGGATTGTGTTCTGCATCTGAGTGAATTCGGCTTAATCTTATAATGATTTTCTAGTGACCTTGCAAGTTAATTACCATAGTCAGTAACTGAGGGAGAAAGTCCAGTACATTGTAGTCTCTGTATTACTTAACAGAAAGCATGGTGTTGAAATACTTTTGTAAAACATGAGCAATGACTAGACTGAAGCCTAAATTTTTTTCCTAATGTCCAGCCTAAACCTCCCCTGGTGGAGCTTGGGGCCATTCCTTCTTGTTCTGTCCTCCCAGCTCCCTCCTCTGCACAGCTTCCTTTTAGGTAGTTATAGAGAGCAATGAGATCTCCCTTCAGCCTCCTCTTCTCCAGGCTAAACAACCCCAGCTCCCTCAGCTGCTCCTCATAAGACTTGTTCTCCAGCCCCCTCACCAGCTTCGTTGCTCTTCCCTGGACATGCTCCAGAGCCTCAACATCCTTCAACGTCATCCTTTAGGGTGACATTGGTTGCATCCAAGTTCTTGTTGTAAACTGCTCTTAGCTTGACTGAGCTCAAAGACTTGAATTTTGAGTAAATCTCTAAAGGGACTGCCATCAGATCACTTTCCCCCACCATCCTGCTGAGTAGGTTTGTTGAGGCTTGGCATTAACAATCTGAAAATTAAAAAATGGCTCATACATTTCAACAGAAGACAAACACACCTAAGATAGTAGCAGAAACTGACAGACCGCAGTAAACTAAATCTACTGTTTTTTCCCTTTGATGTAGGCAGTTGGAATACCAACACTGGTATCCAAAAATCACAATATAGCTGGCAGAAAATTGGAAGGCTAGTAAGAATTAGAAAGGAAACAATATTTATTTGAATTAGTTAAAATAATTATTAAATTAATAAATAATAAAAATTAAATAATTATTAAAGTATATCAGCTTCAGACAACTGAAGAAAAATATATCAATTGATATTTTACCAGGGTAATAAATCTGGTTTACTATTTAGATGATGGCTATTCTTCAAGAAATACATTGCTAATGGCCAAAAAAGTCATTACCGGGGATTAAGAATTGCATATAGTGAATTGGAATATTAATTGGTACTATTGACAGTTCAAATTTATTTTGATTATAATGAGCCTGTGTCTGGTTATTTTTACTTAGTATTTTTAAATGAATGCTTTTCATTTGTTAGTATTTGTTGTAGCGCTAACACAACAGGGCCAAATTCAGGTTAGGTCTTCAGATTCTGCCAGATAGGCAGAATTATAATATTATAGTAACAGTTAGTGCATAAACGTAATAGACAAAGCTTCCAAATTCAGGAAGATGAGAATTGGAATGCAAGGTGAGGACTGAATAATGGAACGATGTTTTCTTACTACATTTTAATGACTACATTTTGTAGAATTTACTTCAATTATATCAGCATATACATTATGCTTGATGGTGGGGGTGTTGACAAAACCCACAACGGATCACAATAAAAGTAGCTCAAGAAAAAAAGCTGTATCTTTACTCTTCATTCTTCTGAGTTATCAGTATAGTAACCAAGTAGAACAAATCAAATATATCAATTTTAAACATCTTGTTTAAAAGCTGTATTAACACCATTGCAACATATTTGATGTTAGTACAAGCTAGCAGGGCTCAAGCATATGTGCAGAGATTTATTTCTCAGATAACTTACAGGAAGTTATTATTCAGTAAAAATACTTGTCACCTGAAGACTAGATTCGGAAACACGGTGTTGAATTAAAGTGTAATTTTGGAATAAATTTTTAGAGGTTAGACAAAATTAAATCTCCACAAGAGAACTCATACTGTAGTGCTACGTACATGCAGATCTCTTTTCCCCAAAGTAATGAAAGTATTTTGCATTACACAATATGACCTTTGGACCTCATACTTGTCAAAAGTCATAAAAATCTAACTACTGAAATGCTCATTATAAGGATAGCTTGAAACAAGTTTTAATAAACTACTGCAGCTATTTAAAAGTCAAAAAACCCCAAACACAAAATCCTAACCTGAATATTGGCATGGTGCCATTTGTGATAGAATGACCAACTGTTACCACCTAATAACCCAGGTAATATAAAGAATATTCAATTAAATGTTTTCTTTCTCTTCTGTCCAACTACAGTAAGTTCCTGAAAAATATAACCTTAGTACTTCCTTTAAATAGATATGATAGTTAGTAAAAAGCAACATAAAAACAATAGTGCTTATTTTTCTATAATCAAACATGAGACAAATATAATAATTAGATGCTAAATACAGCTTATTTTTGGTTTGTTCTTCTAATACTCTTTTAAGACATTATATGTACTACTTAAAAAAATTATATAACAAAGAAAGCATCTTATAATTCTTAAACAGTAGTGTTTAAATGCCGTTCACCCCTAATAGTCTGCGTAACACTTGTTGTCAGCCATGCTGAAGTACACAGTAATTAGTAACCACTCAATAGATGCTAATAAAATGGAATAAGTAGGTCATCAATATCAGGCACAAGCAAAACACAATCTCTTTCACTCCAAGCAACAGTTTTTAAAACAAGTGATAATATTGACAGACCTGTGGAGGAACCTGCCTCCTTTTTTGGTCAGGGGATATATGTGTAACTTTTGTATATGCATAACTTTTGAACCGCTGTTTAGGAGATAGTGAAGGTCGCTGGGGTACATTGACAGTGATCTACGAGGAAGAAATTACAGGTGGAAAGAACAGACATGTGGATAGGAGCATGGATTATAGAAGTAATGTAATGATTTTTAGAGGAAGTGAGGAAAAAGAAGTAGGAAGGTCATCAACAGTTATATTTTTCAAGGACAGTGTTATTCAGCAGTCAAAATTGGAATGGCATTAAGGAAAGCTCTTATTTTACCCGAAATCTTTTCCAAAAACCTCAAACTGTCAGGACTCACTACCGGAAGAATACCAATGTAAACTGAAGTTTCTTTATAATTTACAAGCTCAGAAACAAGTGATCTTGTAGTAAATCTTAAATAAACAGAACCAATACTCATCTGCTCAGTACTCTAAGAGACTGAGCATCCCAAAGCAAAATACAGATTAAATTCAGACAACTACACTAAGCCTAAAATCCATGAAGCACTTCAGCAAATATTGATGATTTCAGTCAAAAACATAAGTGACATAGCAAGCATAAATTAATTCCAAGTATTACATGAGCTTTTTGAGACACCAAGCATAAGCTGAGAACAGATGATCTTAAAATAGAAGTCAGTGTAAATAAAATGCTAAAAACCTAAAAATCTATTATGAATGTGAAGAAATATAAACTGCTATTCTCTAAAAAAACATAAAAAAAGTTCTATATTCTTCCTTGTTGTGCCCTTCCACCACCAAAACCCAAAGTGCTGTAAACTAAATTGCAAAGCACTTCTTTGCCTAGTAGTTACTTTTAAAACAGCCCAGTGCAAGGTGAAAAGCAGCATGGAAGTATAGTTCATGCAGAAAAGTACATTTGACCTTCCTGTAGTGGAGACTTTGTACATTACACCCATGGATATTTTCCCTTCCATTGGCCATCTAACATTGAACTTATGGGAGAGGTAAGAAAATAATCAACACTTTATAGCAGCAAGATTAAAGCAGAAAAGTGAAACAACTCACTTCTTGTGAAAAACGCTGTTGATGATGTACTTGTATCTGCTCTTCTCTAGTCAACCTTGAGTGTCGTGGCAACATCTCCACCTCCCTGATGGCTTCCATGGTGACTTGCTGGGGCAGAACTTGGAAGAGGGAAGTGACGTACATTAAGATGGACTTCTTGTCTGGACAGGCAGTTGCAACATCTGGAAGGCAAATTAACATGCATCATTTCGGTTTCCACATTAGGCATGAGAAATAGCCAATGAATGTCATGGAATGTCATGGAAAGTTGATAGACTAATGAGCAATATATCATCTGCATGAGATCTCTAGAGACTAATTAGAACCTTACATCAGTTCCAAAATTATAGACTAAACTTGCATACCAATGAAGAGGAGTCAAAGTTTATAAAGGTAACTAATCTCATTCAATCTGAATTTTCCATCTAAATTTCTTTATTCAGAATGCACATAGTATACAATTTGACACTATGATTCTCATGAATCAGGATGTGACATAGGAAAAGGCGTATTTTCTTGTGCTGTATAAATACTGCAGTTAAAAACAAGATAAGGAAAAGCACATTTTCAAAGTTGTGCCTTGTAGCTTTTCACATCGTATAATCAATGAATTAACAGTGATGTAACAAAAAAAAAAGGCTTACAGGAAGAGTGTTTTCTTCTATGTGTGTATCATACAAAACAATTACTGAAGCCAACTTCTAATACAGCTATCTAGCTGTTCATGAGGTCTGACACTCAAATATAGACATTCTTACAATTAGTCAGAAAAATGTCGTGTGCAAAAGTGAACAGCAAGTTAACATCAAGACAACGCACCAGCCCACAGTGCTTTGTCTGGAACTCATTTTTTTTGTCAGCAGAAGATTCCTCAACAGCCCTTTAGAAAATGATCTGCAGAATTGCTTTGAAAGCTAGCAGTATTGTATGGGAACTATTTTCAAGGTGATTGTAGTTCATTTTCTTAATTAGTTCAATAGAGTCATAGGCACAGAGCTGCGTTTTATGTGTTGGAATTTATATTCTTCTTAGTCTTATATTCTTCATAAAGTCTGTGGAACATCTAAGGAACATGGTATTCATAGATATTAAAATACATAAAAGAACAACTTCAAAAAACAAGCCTTGTAAAATCTCTGTAGATTTTAGCAGTAAGTTAAAGAAACTCTGCGTGAACACAAAGATGAGTTCAGATTTTGCATGTACCCAAGATATACATCAGCAGGGAAAGTGGTTTATTTGACTCAGCATTTCAATCAATAACAATCTGTAAAAACGTAAGGCATGTGGCAGCACTTTGAAGTACTTACTTTGTTATCTGGTATAGACATTCACCTCCTACACCCAGTCAAGTGAATCAAGATATAAAAAGACTGTTGCACAAGCAATTTATCATTAATTCCATAAGTGTTTTAACATGAGTGCTGGCAGAAAGCCAAGAGCTATGAGCTCTTACTGTCCTAGATCTATCCTGGCTTAGCTAAAATTTCAGAAGAAAAAGAAATCAAGTAACATATTCTGGCAGACTCAAAAATGCTACAGGGTGTCATCTTTCTCTCTTTCTAGAATGAGAATACATGAGAAAAGGCACCTTATGTTAAAAGCTTCACATATATTTGGAAATAAAGGAAAGACATCCTGTATTTTTCATTTAGCTTGGTACACTATGAAAGAGAGCTGAAGGTTTAGTTCTACTGAGAATTGCCCAGGAAAAAGGTGTGTTCCTTCCAACATCCTCATCACCACAGGATTTATTGTCTCACTGGCCACAGTATACAGATTATGCTCTTTTTTTTTTTTTTTAATAAAAAAAACCCAAGAACTCAGTAAGACTTCCCAAATCAAGTCATTCCACAGCCCTCAGTCTCCACAGGCTTCATTTCTGCGATAAAATTCAGTCTAGGAAATATTTTGCTATATCCATCTTCCTGTCTTGTCATTTTAATATCATTTTGTTATACTCAGCGTCCACAAGTAATTGTTGTTCACAAGAATATCCATGCCTTACCACAGGCAAGAGTACACACTGAAAGAACAGACATTAGCAGTAACTGTGATTTTTTTCCACTTCTAAATCTTCTGGCAATGAAATGGGCAAATTCCTTATCATTTATCTACACAAACATCTCGCACAATGAAGCAAGTACCTCGCAAACAATATACATGCCAAAAATTGTTTACTCATTCTGTCTGACAAGTAAAAAGTACGTATGCAGCTGTCAGAATCCACTGGCAAACAGGAAAAGATTTAATTATTTAATCCAAACAACAGATGAACAATCATTGTTGCAAAGCCTGGAATATCAGTCTGAACTAAAAATTATCAGAGCAGGAATGACTTCTGATACCCTGTCCTACCTTTTCATCCTCATATTTTTTTTCTTTTTGAATCCTAGCCTAATTTATTGTCTTTACCACCTGTTAAATCTAATGGATATTTGATATCCTAGTGGTTAGACAGTGAGCAAATTAAATTTTAAGCACTTGCTTGCAATGAAGTCCACTAATTCCTTGGAAAGATGTCTGCTTTTGTTATTGTGTACAAAATATTTGTCAAGCTAACCTATGCTATAAAAACTAATCTCCAACTCACAGAAAATATAGAAGATATTTAAGAAAATTAAGTCAGCATATGTAGACTGTGCCATTGTTGATACTGGTTTTGAGAGAAAAAATAAAACAAACAAATGAATTATCGAGAAAATATTTTCAAAAAACCTGTATCTTCTCCAAACTCAACTTAGAAGTAATACTTTCTGAATATTTTAGTCCATTTTCTTGACAATGACCTTCCAGGAGAGGATTTAAAAGAGTAAACAAGAATAAAACCAAATTAGATTACAAGTCAAACGAGTGTTTAGAATGGGAAGCCTTACAACACTAGAACAAATTACATCATTAACACAGTCATCAGTCTAGAATCTCAAAGGCTTTAGAGCTCTTTAACAACATACAGTTATGCCGAAGTCTCTCTGTAGAGAGTAGATAGTCTCCAGAGAAATTGAGAAAGTAAAGAGAAATAAACCAGAACACTTCTTCTAATACACAGGCTGAAAAACCAACCTAATACTAAGGAGACAAAGTAAAAGTTAGAATTTGACCATGAATTTTGATGTACGATAACATCCTGTTCAACTAGAGAAACTGATATTTGGTAACAAGTCCCAAAAGAGTAAGAATAATCTGGTTTCAACACAATTTAAAACTGGAACAAATACGAATCCACTCAGGTTTAAGTGCTGCTGCTTTTGAGGGGTTATTATAGGTTTAATTTGGGAAGCATTTTTTCCAATATAAGTTCACTGATGTTTTATTAGCAAGTATTCTTCGTTTTCTGATGAATGTATCTACAAGTCTGTTTGCTGAGGATGAGTGACTACAATAAACCTGAAATATTCTAAAACCAATTCTTTTCTGAAGAACACAGTGCCAAAAAAACCCCCAATAAATTAAAAAGTCAAACTCTTCAAAAAGTGATACAACGGCCTTGGATTTTTATAAGCCTTGCAAGTTCACAAGTTGTTTGGTTTTGCACCCATAAACTCTGTTAATGAGCAATTCCCTGCCAATATTCCCAGTTCTGGTGGAAAGAAGTATTTCTAAGAGATCACTGAAAGTGAAGATGATATGAAACACGAAGCTCCATACTAAGAAGAACTGCACAGGTCTACCAAGAAAAACAAAATTCAGCATTTTGTTATACAGTGTTAGTTTACATATTTACAGCCACATAGACTGCAAATTACAAACATTCATGCAAATATTGCTTCCAATTTTCAAATATATGCGTATTTATAATCTAGCCATCTTATTTATTATTTGCTTTCTGTTCTGATTTGAGCTAAAACAGAACCAACACTTAACTTTTCAGCTAAACTTCATTTTGCAGTAGTCAACAACATGTCTTTCAGGCAGTGTCTGTCTCTAGAAGTGATAACACTTAATATTTATAGTTATCACTAAAGTAACAGGGCACTGGTATGCAGAAAGGCCTGTATTATTCCCATAGAAAGGCCCATTATTCCCATTGAGCTGGAATGCTTTAAGTCAAGGATTACTTTGCTGATTCTACTCACTCTTTGTATCAAACTAGTTGCAAAGTTACTTTGAAAGAAGAAAGCTTAAATGCCCACGGCATTGCTAGAAAGATTGCACTGCTGTACTTAAATTGCTAATGTGGCTTCTTTACATTGAGAGACAAATTCTGAAAAATATTTTACCTTAAACAGCGCTGAGAAGCAAGACAGGAGTTGAGCCCTAAAAATACTGGAAATCCTTTGTCCTCAAAGAAGTAGGTAGAAATTTCATATAATCACCTAGAAAACCTAGAAAATTATAACTTTTAAATCCTATACATCATCCAATACTATTGGTTTCCATGACAACAATCATAATAAAAAATCCTGACTTTTTAATATTACTTTCTGCTGTCCCACATGAGATTTTTAAAAAAACATACTAAAACCACGTTGCCCTCTGTTCACTAATACTGAAGGAGATTCTCAAAGCTGATTTGAATTTTCAGAGATTACACAGCTTTTTTTCTCTGATAAATAGAGGCTGTTGTTTTTTCTTCCATCAAAGATTTTTTTTTTTCATTTTAAGGCTTATCGGTGATACTAGACACAACATTAACATTTATTAGAATTTTTGCAAACAATCCCATTCCTATTTCCAAATGCATCTTTTAGAAAGGTCTTAAAAGATGCATAGCAGACATGCTAATTGCAGAAGCTCTCAGATTGTTGAGCTAAGACAGAATCTAACTGATACATAAAAGACTAGTTTCTACAATGTAAACTCATTACAGGAGGGATTTAAATGTTTGTACCACAGCTCCTACTGTGGCACCAACCTCAGCTGCAGTACCCGAGGGCAAAGTAGAAGTATTTAAAAGCACAAAAAGACAAATTACGTATTATTTTTACTTATGATTTTTACCTTTTAGTCTCAAGAACAAGAGTGAACTGTTCAAAACATGTTGAAATGCCTGTGATAATCTGTCTGACAAAGCTCACCAAAACATTTTAAATGAACTTCCATAAAACCTTAGTCATGTACTTTGATCACACTTTGATTTGGAAGAACCTAAATCTGCAAATGAAATTGTAGGAAAGTGTATGACACTGTATTAGTACAAATCTAATTGCTTAGTCTTAAGTAGAAAGAAAAAAACTAGTAAAATTTCATTCCCAGGTGTATGCCTTAGAATTAGTACAGCACGTGTAAAGAGATCTTCAAAACATTACCCCTAAAAAAGAAGAAAAGAAAGAATGAAGGGCAGGAGGGTGGGAATACTGTTCAGTGGTCTACATGAATAAGCATGGTGATCAGGTTCTGTTGTTTTGCAGAATAAAATTCAGACTTTATAAACTGAATTGTTAGTAAAATCCACAAAATAGATACAGGTAACTGAAGTGAGAGTGGAAACCTGGAGGACAGCCCAGTTGTTACCTATATACACATAATAACACTGTACACTTTCCTTCCTTTCTGTAGGTATGAATGTCCATACACTCAAATGAAAATGCCATTAATTTTCCAACTGACTTATTATTAAGAAAGTAAGCATTTTAAACCTTCTGGTTAAGATCTACAGAATACCTTAAAAATGTTGGCCACAGCTGTCCTTTGTAGGCTATGTTGAATGAGGTCATAACAGCAGCATGAAGAAAATCTCTTCAGAAGATTAATGCACTCGTATTTACCTTTCAGAATCATGAAGACAGGTCAGGATTTGTAGGATTAAAGTGCTGTGGTATTCAAGTGTAGCTGGTATTAAAAAACTCAGTGGCAGAGAATATATCAAATCTGTCTGAATGTCTGTTTTGATTTGCTACATGAGTGCAAAGGAGTCTTGGACTGATATACAAGCACTGTCCTTCCGGAGTGAAACTTAGCACTATTTCTGGTTCAGAAATCTGCAAAATCGCACTTAATACCTATGCTGAACAGGAAAGATGAGCCTTATTCTTCTACCATTTCCTTAAAACGTGAAACTTTTATTCAATAACACCACAATCTTTGCACCCTGCACTATATTTAGCATAAGCATCTTCTTAGCAGCAAAGATAGAGATAGAAATTAAGACAAAATGGCAATTTGATAAAATGCTGGTTTGAAAAAGTTTGCTAAAGTTTTTATCAAACACTTTGCACACTAATATTTTTGTCAAAGAATAGGATTGAATAGGAGTGAGTGTGGCTCTCATCAGTTTGCTGAAATAATAAGCAAAAGGCAATGCTTAACTTTCTCATAACACTGATATACACTGCTGAAAACTGCAGCTCTCCCTCAGCCTTCTGGCAACACTTCTTTTGATGCTGCCCAGGAGGCAGTTGGCTTTCTGGGCTGTGAGCACACATTTTCAGTTCACGTCCAGCTTCTCTTCCACCAGGACCCCCAGGTCCTTCTTGGCAGGGCTGCTTTCAATCTCTCCATCCCCCAGCCTGTATTGATACTGAGATTTGCCCTGACTCAGGTGCAGGACCTTGCATTTTGCTTTGTTGAACCTTATAAGGTTTTAACAAGCCCACTTCTCCATTTTGTCAAGGTCCCTCTGGATGTCATCCTGTCCCTGAAGGGTGACAACCTCGCCACTCAGTTTAATGTCATCCACAAACCTGCTGAGAGTGCACTTGAACCATCATATATATCATTGATAAAGGTATAAAACAATATTGGTCCCAGTATGGACCTCTTAGCGACACTGTTCATCACTGGGTTCCATCTGGATATCGAGCCATTGACCACTACCTTCTGGGTGCGACCACCCAACCAATTTCTTATCCACTGAATACTCCATCTATCAAATCCATATCTCTCCAATTTAGAGAGAAGGATGTTGTGGGGGACCACATCAAAGGCCTTGGAGAAGTCCAGATAGATGACACCTCTGGGTCTTCCCTTGTCCATTGATGTAGCTGGTCCCTCAGAGAAGGCCACTATGTGGGTGAGGCAGGACTTGCCCTTGGTGAAACCATGCTGGCTGTCTCAAATCACAAAGCTATCCTCCATGTGTGTTACTATAGCTTCCAGGAGGATCTCTTCTATGATCAACCCAGGTATAGAAATGAGTCTGGCACTTTGGTAGTCCCCAAGCTCCTACTTTCTACCCTTTTAAAAAATGGGTGCATTGTTCATAGAATCATGGAATAGTTCGGGCTGAAAGAGACCTTAATTACCATCCAGTTCCAACCCTCCTGCCATGGGCAGGGATACCTCCCACTAGATCAGGCTGCCCAAGGCCCCATTCAACCTGGCCTTGAACACCTCCAGGGATTGGGCAGCCACAGCTTCCCTGGACAACCTGTTCCAGTGCCTCATCACTCTCACTGTGAAGAAATTTTGCATACTGGATGGATGACATAATACAAGAAGGTAATACTTCACATGCAGTCAAAAGCCAGTCCGCTTCCAACATATAAAGTGTAAGATGAGGCAGAATTGAAAGCATTTAATCTTCAAATAGCAAATTTTCCCCAAACAAAACAATACATTACAGGTAGGATTAAACTGATCATAGTCTCAAAGTTATGAAGACACTCAGAGTCAAAACTTGGTTTCAACCTATTTTTGTAAAGTAGTTTGGGAAGAAATTGTAATGGCATATATTACATTCCTTGTTTTACTAGCATAGGAATAAAATAAAAGAAAGGATTTTCTACTGCTTTCTGAGATGTGAGGAGAAAATTGTTTTCCAGTTCTGATATGTTTATTTAGTAAAAGACAGAATCTCATGGTATAAAAAAAATCTTGCTTATACAGAAACAAAGACCAAGGGATGCAAAGGGAAATATGAATGCTGTCAGGATAGAACAAATTCCCCTGCAAAGATGCACCCCAAAATCTTCACTAGTATCTGCAGAAGTATGTGAATTCTATTCTACAGTATATACTTTCCTTTTATTCCCCTCTAAAATGGGGTGTTTCTGACACCATAGCAAGGTAATGATCAGGTGAATCTCTCCCAGAACTGACACAACAAAACGGTGTATGTTACTGCATGTAGCTTGTACCCTGCCTCTTTAGAGCCTCATGGACAACACATTTTCTATGAAATCTGAGAAAAGCAAGATGGGAAAAAAAAATAAAAACAACAAAATACCAAAGAAAAACTCATTTGGATGTAAATCAAAGCTAAGTTGTTTTGGGGATGGTTTTGATTTTTAAGAAAAAGTAGCAAAAATTGAAGGACTATAGTTTAATTTCTATGCA
This sequence comes from Phaenicophaeus curvirostris, assembly GCF_032191515.1. Classification (NCBI taxonomy): domain Eukaryota; kingdom Metazoa; phylum Chordata; class Aves; order Cuculiformes; family Cuculidae; genus Phaenicophaeus; species Phaenicophaeus curvirostris. The sequence goes on along the minus strand of NC_091392.1, from coordinate 122,536,995 downwards.
GAATAATTCCTCATATTAAGCAAACTTCAGGTGTAAAAGTGCTCATAGATATCATAAAAAATTTACAAAACTTATTGCGTACAATAGTACCGTCAATGAAAATTCCTGCTTATAACAAATTTAGGCCAGAATATTGTTTACAGATACACTGTATGCTTATATTTAACAGGCCATACTTTCACAGGATACGCGTTTGATTAATTAAAACTGAAGAAAACCAGAGAGAATCTTACAATATCATTACAAAAGACTAAGGAACATTATTAACCATTAAGGTTTTCTTAGATATGGAATATCTAACGTGAAAAAAACCCAAAAACCTAAACATTGTCAGGAATTCATCTGTACAAATCGATTGGACGTGTTAGTATTAAAATCAAAGAGGAGGTTTCTTGCTGACTCCTCTGGCTATACATCTTGGGTTTTCTCATTAGATGTGCTGTTCCTGCATCTAAATGAAGACCAGTTACCTAGTTAATATTGGCTTATATATGCATGACTCACACGCTGTATCAAAATGACAAATGAGGCCTGCAAAAAAGTTAACTGTAGTAGATGCAAAAAGGCTACCTTCACCTTAAAAGCTTTCTCAAGCCCATACTCTAAGGCATTTCATACTTTTTCAGCCGGAAACACCTGCTTATACTTTGCATAAAAATAATCTATTCATATTTCTGTTGTGTTGTCATCAAGATAGTCTGAAAAAGATACATTTTGCAAATGGAAATTTTATCACCAGCAGATCTTTAATTAGGGTCATCATGGTGACTCTATTAGCCCACGTACTAGGCTGCCATTCTGCTTGGGGCACAGTGAGATCTACTCTGCTATTCTCCCTTCATGATCAAGTTGTTAAATATATTCGGGAGATATACTAGTGAACATAACTTGTAGCAACAGCTTCTGTGACTGTGACATAGTAATATGTTTTGTGACAGTAATCTGTTCTTAGGTGAACTGTTACACATTTTCTTCTTATCTCATCTCTTGCTGTCCAATTTATTTTCTTCAGAAAAAGGTGTAATTTGTATTTTCTACCTTTGTGCTCTGCACAACATTTTCTGCATGCTATCCTATTACGTGCTTTTTGTCTATAAGACATCAAAAAAAATATATATACATTCAAACAATCTCTGGCAAACTAATTAGCAAAATAGAACATCTGTCATCTGAAGAGGAAGGTAGAGGAAGGAGAAAATAGAGATATAATTGCTTCAACACCATCTGTAAATGTTCAGAATGGAGAGTCCTCCTTGACTGTATGCCAATGAGCCATAAGTGAAGTGTCAAGAGCATTTCAGGATGTGAATGAATACTGGAGTAACAATATGAATAAATATGAGAACTTGTTTTGAGAAACCCAAAATAAGTGCAATTTTATATGTGGCTAATGTTGGAGAACTAGTGCAAGATATCTTGTAAGAGTATGTATTTTAAAGACAGTGAAATCAACATTTTAGTGGCCCGTATTTAAATAGGTAACAGAAAATGTCTTATCTGTTCTAGCCAATACAAGCCTCAGCCTACCAGATTAAGCATAAGAATACATGACATTTATAAGTGTGGAGTAACATGTAAGACTCTAAAGAGAAGTGAAAATGCCTCAGCTCAGTGGAACCAAGCTGAGTTTGAGGACATCACATCCACACCTACTTCAAAAGTTCCCTGTAAGCTGGAATAGTTGTAAACATGCAACAGCAGCAGCCAGATGCGACTGGTATGCCAATTGGTATATTATGTATATGTCAAATAAACATTAATATATATAGAGAGAGCTAACCTCAAATGTCCAGTGCAATAGATAAATTATTTAATATATGAAAAGAAAACCATAACTATCAAAATATAAAGACAATTATGGTCTAGTTCCTCTTATCCGGTCAGAAGAATAGCAGCATTGTAATGCTTTACCATGCACCTGGATAAAGGAAATCCTTCTAAGTGTTGTATCAGTTTCTTAACCAGAGAGTTCAAGTGTCCCTGGACTATGGGAAAGGCCAGTTTTGATGAAAGGCCCACAAGAAATTCCTGAAACTAGTTTTTCAGTACTAGTTTTTTTATTAAACCTATTTCTGACTTTACAGTTAAAAAGCATTCTCACATTTTTCTCAGTTCAGAAATATTTATTTTCTCCATGGTCTTCTGTCCCAGAAACAAATGGGGAACATGACTTCATTATTCAGACAGCTAATTTCAGGAATGATTTATGTCATAGCGGAATAGCAGTAACTGAGTAAGAATAGCAGCCTCATTGTGGATGGCTTTATTAAATAACACTAATGGATTGCATACAGACATTGCAGAAACCATCTGAGAGACAATCTGGACAGCCTTGTTGAGTTACCTTTCATCTCTTTCCATCCTTATGCTGAAAAGACATTAACATGGACTAAAAGAAGCTCCCTGAAAGCTCTAGTTCCTCCTCCCTTCTCTAATAAAAAAAAAAGAACAACAAACAAACCAACAAACAAAAGAAACAAACACAACAAAACTAAACTAACCTGTCATAATAACTTCAAGGAACAACAGAAGTAGAGAAATAAGTGTGGAAAAATGGTAAATGACTGCTCAAAACTGAGTTACAGCACTTCAAGACCTACAAAGTACACAGCACAGAACCTACACTTCTCAACTCAGCAGTCTACAAACTCTGTCTAACAAGGTTTTTTAAAAATTTTAATCCTATTGCTACTTACCTTCCCATTCCACAACAACTTAACTACACTTTTTAAAAAAATAAAATTCTATAAATGAAAACAATTTCAAGAAGCGATACCAAGCCTGGGATACATTGAATGTAAACATCCTTCAGATTACTTGGGAATACCTGTCTCAACAAAGCACAGCTTCTTTAAAGGCCCAAATGGTACACATTCTGCCATGTCCAGTGAATGTAGACATAGCATAAGATCAGACATAGAACCAAAACCTGAATCTCGTGTATGTCGTGATAGTCATAAAATTATCCTTGGCAGACTTCCGAGAACAGCTGCAGCTACAAATAAATATGTGTGGTATCCTCTACAACCACATCTCCTGAAAGTATCTTATACTTCTGAGCATAAAAGGAACCAGAGAGATCACAGGCTTAAAATTAGGTCTTTTTTTTTTCCCCTCCACAACTAGCAGTTTCAAAAGATAAACCAGATATGTCTTCATGAAATACAACATTGATTTTGTTGCACAGATCGTTATGGAGATCTGGTCTGGAATTCTATTTTCTGATCAGATATGTTCAAAAAACATAAACCAGAATGAGAACAGAAAAGATTTGTCAGTGTTAAGCAGAAGACAATGTAGAGAAAGAAAACCTATTTAGACCTCAGTCAGACAAAGGCTGAGAGTAAGCATGAGTGTTCTTTATAAATATACCATTGGGTAAAAACGACCAGAGCAAAAGCCATCAAGGTCAAGGTCGATGGCAGCACAAGAACAAAACACAACAAAATAAACCTAAACAAATACAGCTAAAAAATGCAGAAAAATTTGTCGCCTGCAGAAAGTGAGGTTATGAGAGAGGCAAAGGAATAGAAGCAAAGTATGCAACTGATTACGACAGAACTCGAAGAAGCTAATGAAAGTATGATAATGAGATGTTTACCTGAAACTGCAGGTAACAGGACTCAATACATCATGAAGTCCATCATGTTCTGTTCCTCATCCTCTTCTTACACTACAGTTAATACTAATTACTTTTCATCTCCATCATTTTAATACAAATTACTGCTATAGTTTAATGTTTTTCTCCCTATGAAATCTACTCCCTTAACGTTTTTGAATTATTAAGCTATGAAGAAATTTGTTTATGCAATAACGTAGCAAAAACAACAATAAAATAATGCGTCATGCCTGATTATTCTTAGAAACTCTGACAAACCATTACACTAAAGATGTGACAGAGTTTTTACATATATAGCATACATATACACATTTACCAACAGATATTACATCAATGAAGTATGTGAAAGCAAGCTGGAAATTAATTATACAGTTAATTTAATGCAAATAGGAGTTAGGAACATACTAGAACAACAACCAATTTTATTGCATATTGTTAATGCATTATGTTAACGAAGAAAATGCAAGCAACCCTAAAAAAGGGGTTTAAATAGGATTATGAAACAACATAGCAAATATTATCCAGGTTAAATCTAAACATGAGTTAGTGCATATTTTAACAGGGAGAAGAATTTGGAAATAAGGCATAGGGGCTAAGAATAACAAAAATAGAACCTGTACAAGTTTAAGAAAATATACGCTCCTGGAAAGAGATAGTCAAACTGCTAGTTCTATAACCCGTGTATTATCCCTTGCTATTTACTGGCCGGTATTAACTATAATTTCCTGAACCATTTATTTTTAAAATGGATAAAATTATATAACTTTGAACTCATCAACTGTACAAACTAAGTTGTTTATTTTCACTTGAATGTCTACTTAACCTGTGTCTCTTCCTTATAGTGAACTGTGTAACTCCCCATTATTGTGGGTTTGGATTTTTTTTTTTTTACTAGGACCTTGCAATTCATTAATAGAAATCTTTAGAGCACAGTATATTCCTCCTTTTTCTTGCCTAATTCCCATCCTGCCTTTATTTAGCTCCCTGAACCTGGATTAGAAGGAATAGTAAATGTAAATCATATATAATAGTAAATCATCTTAACCCTGAATTCTTTAATAGCATCTAGCAGATGATCAAACTCATTGCAGATACTTTAAGCTGAAGTCTGCTACCCAGCAATTTTACTGTTATTTTGCCTCTTTTGAAATAGTCTTATTTCATTTCATGACAGTTAATTCTTAATAGTGAAAAATTATTAATAGTTTATGTCATGAAAGGCCTTAGTTTATTTTCCTTTAAAAATACATTTAGAGTAAAAAAAACTTTAATACAAATTTGTATTAGCATCTTTTGGAGAAAAAAGGTTAAAGGAATCCTCAAAAAGTTTTGCATGTTTGGTTTTAGAATTGACTTCTCTAGGCTGAACTATTAAACCAGCAAACAATACTCCAGGTACAGGGCTCAAACAGAGCCATGATGAGAATAAGCAACATTCATGATTACAGTAAATGGGAGCAGAAATTGAGATTATAAATGAAGCTAACACATTAAAGTCTTTCTTTAATTAGCCAGTACTAGTGAGACTGATCTTAGCTCAAACATTACGAGAGGATTTAGTGCTTATTATCTAAGAAAACATACATAGTCTAAAAATTATGCAGAAGAGGTAGCCTTGGCAAAGAATCAAGAAAGCTCTGAAGTCCTGAGATTAGGCTTTGAAACAGGGACTACAACATCTAATAAATATCAAAATACATGAAATACGTGCCCAATTTTACAGTGAGATTTTCATTCCTCAAGCAGAGTACGGTCTTGTAGTAATTTACAAATGGACTGTAAAACAAAGGTTACTGGTGTCTTCTCTCACTGACCTGTTTCTATGTATCGAAGAAACAAAACCAAAAAAACAACAAAAACCTCACATCCCCCCCAAAAACTAAAAGAAAAACCAAGCAGCTCTCTAAACTTAAAACTAACAATATGCAATGCTTTCTCCTTTATAAAGAATCTAATAAATACCCCAAAATAAATAGATGGTCCTGATTCTTCAATATCTGGTTTGTGTCCTTATTTAACAGTATAACTCCTGAAAAATCTTTGGTTGTGGTTGTACAACTGTATTCTGCCAAGCAGACAGACAAGGTGACCCATCACTCGAAGAACTTAGCACATCTCCACAAAAAAAAAAACAACCAGTAATCTTATTAAAAATTACTCTTCAGGATTCACATAGGACAAGCATATGACACCAGTCGCAGAGAAGTGGAATGTTTCATTAACTTGCAACATTAATAGTTCAGTAATACATCTGGGCCCTCAAAAAAAAGTGTTTCATGAAGCATGGAAGGTTCTAATGGTTTAAAAACTGCACATGTCCAAGTCCAAAGTAACAGACTTGTTGAAGGCTGAAGCATTCAGGTTGGTTCAAGAACAGACTCGGTAGCAAGTGGGGCCAAGTGCCTTCTTGACACTATTCCTCCTGTTAAGCTCAAACGGACCATTGACTCCCGCATGGGAGCAGAGGCATGCTAAGATCTTGCTAATGCAAAGGCATGCAGATAAGGACTGAAATATATTTTAAACATTTGACATTACCCTGGAAATAAGGCACAATAAAGTCTCACATGCACCACAATATTAAATTCAGAGATGCAGCTGTATACATAGGTCCTTACACTCTATAAAAATTGTTACAACTTCCACTGAACTGCCAGTAAAAAAGGTACTAAGTATACAAAGCCATTAACTCTTTTCCTATTGCAACAGGTCCTGCTAAACAGCTCTTTACCTGATAGTACTTAAATATCTTGTCTACAATAGCTGATCAGAGGGCATCAAGCACCCATTCGGCTGCTTAAGATAAAACCAGCAGGCAAGAGGGCAATAAACAGAGGCAGCTGAAAGAGTCACAGCAGTTTGTTCACAAGAATTTAAGAGTAATTAAAAAAAAATAAATAAATTAGGGAACAGTAATTTCCTTCTTACATGAATAATCAGTGTATATTCATGAACACTATTAAACATTTCATGGACAGATAATGTGCACCCAAGAGCTTTAGAAGAAATGGATAACATTCCTTACAAACATTAAAAGTCATTCATAAATTGGACAGCACCTAGTTTAATGCTCAATAACATTTTGATAAAAAGAAGCATTATATAAAAATCACAGTACCCCCATGAAACAGATTAGTCCACAGTTATTTAATAGAGAAAATTCATCATCCAGAGCTTTCCAATACAGTTCCAGAGGAACCTATACCTAGGCAGGTGACAGACATGTGTCAAAACCCAAGTCACAGCTCCAGCCAAAGTTAAGCTTAATAGAGTAAATTAATAAATGAACTAAAATGTATTAATAAAAAAGTATTTATCCACAGCATGCGTGAGATCAGACCACATGAACATAGTATTTCAGTGTGGCCATACAATCTGTGAATCTACAAAAGAACTGTGGTGACATAGAATACAAAAAGAATCAGCATATTGCAAACTTGCATAAAGCATTAAACCCAATGAAAATACAAAAGCATTTCTATTATTATTTTTTGCAGCATATATTGATATATCAATCAAAAATGTTTATATTGTAGCCTGTGTCTCATATAGTACATTTCAAAGGAAAAATAAAAAGTGACAAGCCACTTTGATGTGGACAGTTTGTCCCTATTATCCAAGGACTTACTAGGAAAAAAGTAATGCAATGTGGATGTGAGTAAGCACCTCCTGCAATTATAAAGCTAGTCAAGAAGAGATTTTTCTCTTAATCTACAACTTTAGTGCTAGATAAGAAAACTTGTATACATTTCCTTGACGGAAGTAATCTGACAGGCTGATAATTTTTAAACTTAGCATGAAGTTTCACAGCACTTTTAGCCCCATATCTTATGTTAACGAATGAAGGTAGGACAGTTCCCATAATCCTCACCTTTTACATTTTGTACAATTCTTACTCCTTTCTTTGAGAATGTATTGGCATTTAACTTAATTATTAGAGAGCAGATTCGGAAACTAAACCAGAATAAAAAAAAGAAAAATTATCATTATTATTATTAATTATTATTATTAATAATAATAATAATAAAAGTAGTAATGAAACAAACCGAAAAATAAAAAATCAACACAAAACCACCACCCAAAACCAAACCCACAAGCCTGCCCCACAAACAATCAAACACATCCCCCCCCCCAAATAAATATTTATCAACCAGTTCAGATCTCAGAACCGTTTCATTACGGAATAATGAGGAGAAACAATGCAGGAGTTAAAAATGAGATAATTAGAGAGCTAAGTGACTTAAATGCTGCAAAAACTTGCTTGCAGTTGCACCACCAGTTCCCAGATTTTGGCTGAAATAAGGCTAATGAGATTAAAATCATGATGTTATACTTCTTATTCCACTTCTGTAATACTGAATTACAAGAAATACAGTCATTAAAACCACCTATCATTTAAATTCCTGTTCAAGTGAAAAAAATAAAAAAGTAGATTTTCTCTAAAATAGCTTTTCATAAAAGTTACTGATATTCAGTTAATATTCGTCTTGTCCTCAAGCACACCAAAAAAGTATCATAGCACACTGAGGTTATTGTTTAGATATCAGACAATATTTTATTCCATCTTTCAGCTCTTCAACTGATTTTTCCAGTTTCATTGTGCACCATACCTACTTCAATTCTATGTGAATGATAGTGAATGTAATTATTTCTGTTCCATACTCAGCTATTTAAACACAGTAGGGTGTTAAAATTACTTCAAGCACTTGTGGTGGCAGATGTTGATATTTTTAAATGGCACCTGGTAGATCGGTTTCATAATTATTTATAATGAGCAAGAATGTGGCAGAACACTTCTGAAGGGACTTCGGTATCGCTTTTTTTTCCCATGCTCTTCTAAAAAGTGGTTGCATTCAATAAATTACCATGTTAAATTCTTGTTTCTTCTACTCCTGGCTTGTGACAAGGAGTATCCACACCCTGAGGATTTATGTACTATAAGCTAATTTGCCGAGTTAAATAGCCATAAAAATCAGCACTGCTCTGAGCTTAATAACCTGCTACAGACTCATCAAGCATTCTAGAAAAATACTACTGACTGTTCAAGTAACACTATCTTTTAATTTTGGAATACAGCAAATTAAAAAAGGTATCTTAAAGACCAAAAGTCTTATTGAAAAAGAGAAAAGTAAACCATTACACTCTGCAGTGCATTAACTGCTCTATTGGAGCAAGTAGCTTATTTTTTCTTCATTTCCTTGTAATCAACAAGCAGCTCTCTGTGTATATAAATAAAAGAAGTGGCGCTGCACGTGCTTGGCTATCATTCTGGTCCACCATGAAGCACGGGCATTCTCTGCTTTCTTGAGTCCTCACGTGCCACAGCAGAAATATTTTTTTCAATCCAGTCAAACAATGTCAAAAATGCTTTCGAAAAAGCTTTCATATTCACCTACATAGCAACTAATATCAAAACAAATCTAGTATTAAATACAAAAATGAAACCACAGTATTGTAATGACAGGTTGACAAGGAATTTAGTTTTATCAATGGCAAAAATGCTGTTCTAGTCTTCTTTATTTTGCATTTATTTATTGATATGAAAAAGAAAACACTACCTCACCTGTTCTGCAAAATACCATAAACCATACTTAATGTAATTTTGAAATAGCATAGAACCTGTGAAAATGTGCCAAATGGATGCTAGAAAATAAAAATTAACACAGCTTGCAACTTAAAATGAAATCCCAGTCTCCCCCACTGCCCTCTCAAAGAAAGCTTTTGTATTAATTTAACACGTGGCCAAGACTTCAGTTTTCAGAAAGTATTCATCAGTGCTTAACGGTCTGCATGCTTTTTATATCGAGTTTAGCAGAAAGTATATGTACTGCTTGTTTAGAAATATGTTTTATGTATGTTACATACTTAGATATAATCTTGCCATAAAGTATTATGTACTGCTATACATAATACATAGAATGTATCCTATGTATTGCACTATATGAATTTATAGTATGTGCCTATCAAATGAAGGTATGAGCACTCTTCCAAGGTAAAAACTGTGTCTTCATACTGTTCTGGCAGGCGGGTCATGCTGGAGGGAGAGGTTTGTTCCTTCTTTAAAAGTAACTGAGAGAATCGGGAGGTGTTTCTGGAGTGTGTAGTGGAGTTAGGACACCAAGCTGCAAGCTTGTATCACAAATGAAGGGACATATTCCAGAGAAAACAAATGGTATCTCAATATAAGCCTCAGAAATGCTGAAAAGAGATATTTTTCCCAAAAAGCAAGGAAGGAGAGCAAAGACAGTGCTACAATCCAGAAAGGCACTAAAAATTGATGGACAGATAGCAGCATGAGGAAAGCATCTGTTTTGTAAGGACTACTTCTCACTCAGCAATACTTCTGCTACCTGCTTTTACAAGTCAACTAGCTGTGCCTTCTGTTTTCGCATGTTACTGTAAAGAAAACATGAAAGCAGATGCACATCAAAACCCTGGTGCTCATGTTCTTATTACACAGCCTTTCCTTACCAAATTATTTCCATAATTGGCTTGTAGACTTCAGCACAAAACCACCAGGGAACACCACCCAGTGTGACTTGAATCAAAAAAGATTCCATGTGCAAATACTTGTGAGATGAAAAACTTATGTTCTTATGCTATTGTTTATTCTTTCGTTGATTAATTTTTTCAGGCAAAATAGTCCCCAAGAAATTGATGGCAGCTCTTAGAGAGAGATGCTATTTCTTGCCATCTTTTAAGAACCCTCAGATGTGGAAACCCACTGACTCACAAAGTCATTAGACCACACAAGGCACAGATTCCACACAGACCGGAAACTTTTATTTACAAAAGGTAAAGTCTTTACTTAAACATCTCTGCTGCTGTAGTTCTCTAGCTAAAATGCCTATTTATATTCAGTAAACTGGAGGTACTTGGCATAGAAACCTAGCAGCAATTTTTTCCTTTATTAGGCTCTATTCAAAAAGCCATTACAGAGGTATGTGTTATGGCCCTCTAGGCACAGACTGCTCCACGACCTTAAAGAAATGAATCACTCTTGTAGTTTTATATTCTAATTTTAGTCCAAGGAGCCAAGTCACATATCAGGGAATTGTGTAAATGCTAATAAAAATTCATAATTTAAGCCTTTCTTCCTTTTCTAATGTAGACTTGCATTGGCTGCAATAACCACTAACAAAAGGAAGAACTTCTGAAGTGACACACAACTGCATACCTTAAAATGACACAAAGCAAGATGCAATTTAGGCATAAAAAGCTTTGCTTTATTTTAAGTAATATTGCTTATAATGTAAGTACAGGTATCTATAAATTCATAAACCAAGGTTTGACAACCACTCTACAAAACTTAAACCTTTAACGATTGATAGCAGAAAAGTGAGTAATTTTTTCTTCATTTTAATAAAGTCATAACTAAACCAGGGTATTGTGTTCGCTTCATTATCTCCAAAGGGCTAAGAAAAACTATGGAAGAATGTCCCTGCACAGTACAAATAATAAGTAATGAATTTGGAAACTATCCTTTTGTGTTCTGAAAATGTGTATGGCTAGGGAACCATTCTGTACGTATGTCTTGTATGTGAAACTTATACATACAATGAATTAAGTAAGCTATACCTAGTTAATGATTGGCATTTTCTCAAACTCTAAACATAGACTAGTACACTGAATTATGCTTGCACAAGTGTTTAAGCTTTATATAAAATAAAATAAAATAAAATAAAATAAAATAAAATAAAATAAATATACTTAGTCCAGGGTGCTCTTTGGCTTGAAACGAAAAACAGATAAACTCTTAAAATATTCCCTTAGCATTAGGATTGAATTGCATAGAATCTGCCTATTACAAGAAAATCTTACCAAGAATCATATTCACAACTACATGTTGACTTGAAATTTATAATTTACATGTCAAGCTATAGGTCAGAATAATGTGTCATACATAATTTCAGCCATCAAAGTCAACTATCTGTCCATTTCAGTAACAAGAACGTGAGGATAAATTCCGGCACTCATCAGCCTATGATGACTTACTACCAGATCAATACTTGTCAGTGTAGCAATAATTTATTATAGAGTAAAAATTTACTATTTAGATAGGTGATGAACATTCTGTGAAGGAAAGATTTAAAAATCACACTAGTCATTATAGCTCATGGCAGAGCAGTTTTGTAGATCCTTTTTTTAATTTATCATGGCAAACGATCCAATTCCAATTTTATCCAACATTTCCCAGTAGAATACTTGCAATACGAAACCACAGCAACAGCAAATGTATATGAACTTTGATATACGTAGTAGCAAATTATGTACAGTAACCTTGATACTACTGTCAGTCTGTATTTAACAGGATGGACGCTTTTCCACACCACACTCCTAGTCTGTACAACAGAGAGATGAGGGCCTTGAAGGATAGCCTGTATTCATTGTTTTTTCACTTACATCTGACACTTCAGAGTAACCTAGAGTCTCTTCCAAAATGGGCCACCTTTTCATAATACTAAATGATCACCTGCCTATGGGGAATAGGACACATATGACTGGGCTTTTTTTTCTTACACTTCACACTGCAGCAGAAATTAAACACATCATCTAGCAAGAAGTGCACATCTAAGCAGAGGTAACAGATCCAGATCCAACCTTTTTTCTCATGCTGAGTAACAGGAGAGGAACAGAATAGGATAAGCAGACCTGACATGACCTGTGAACAGCAGTTCAGCTAGAGCAGCTCTTATTACGCACCACTTAAATGGAGCTAAATGACTTAAATTTTAGGAACAAATGTAACACAACAGCTTGGTTTCCAGTGATGCTGAGCACCCTCAGACGCTGTGCAAAGCTCAGTTATCAGAGGTCCTCCCTCCACAGGTAGAGACCAACTTATCTTAGCTAGTAGTTGTTATTAGCTATATTTAACCTGACACAAGAGTTCAGCAGATTAAAGGACTAGGACTTAAAAGGTTTTAAAGAGTTACTGAACAATAGTTTCTGAACAAGAACAATATGACCATGTAATGTTGCCTTAATTGGTTTGTCATATTTGTCATTGCCATATAGAATAAGATACATCTCTATTAGCACAATATTATTTAATATGCTTATCGGATCAGATGCAATGTAAATGCATCCCCAAAGTATATTTCTGTTTACATTTAAGAAATATCCTGAGGACCCTGATTCAGAGTAATATAAAGTTGAAAGAATAAATAGCTTGAGCATAGATTAGCTGACAATTTACTAATATGAGAATTACACCATTTAAATTTAATTTTAAAATTGTATAAACTTAGAAAGAGTGACTATCGAAGAATGTTTTTCATTTTAAATGCTCAAAACTGTCCCACTTCTAATATTTAATTAAAAGCAATTTTAAGCTACAGCTTTAATTCATAGGACAACTGACTGGGTCAAACACCAACTGTACTGCTTTAATAAACCAGGTATCAAGGATTTTGATTCATAACAGCTAAACAACAGCCCACGTTCAGAACACTAGCAATTGGATTGCAATTAACTGATCCATGACCAAAACTAAACTCCTCTGAAGTTTCAAATAAATCATCTTGAAATCGGAGCAGCACATTAAGCAAATTTGAAACAACACTGGAAGTATGGAAATGTAACTGACTATTAAAATCCAGAATGTTTTTTCCACTTCATAACTATTTCAGTAATGATAGGTTTTAGCTGTAAAAACAAATTGACAGACCTAGATAGGCTTCTGGAAACAAAAACACTACTGGAGAAACGTTAACTGCACTTACCATCTGTGAAAGGATGATAATACTTGTGCACTAGTCCTCTCAGGAGTTTTGGTGAGGATTAATTATTATTTTTAACGTGCTCTGAAGATTAAACACTCAATAAGAGCACAATCATTATTCATTTACTTTAGCAAAAGTAGAATTCTTTACCAGAAAACCTATAAACAATAATTGCATTATCATTGCACAGTAGGGATAACATTATAAAATTACATGCTTAAATTCTATATAATAGTTTAACTGCAGCTTTCATAAATTTCCCCACTCTGATGGTTTAAAACCAAGTTTCAGTAGCTTGGAGGTTTGGAAGTATCTTCCCTCAAATTTCCAGCATAATTTATAATCTGGAACTCGGCTTAGTCATGGTATTTCCCAAAGCAATGAATCTTCATTGAATTTTCTTCTCAACAAAAGAATTCATCCTTGATAGAACATGTTCTTGACTTCAGACTAAGAACACTCCCTCAACACCATCTGTATCAGGGAAGTACTTATTCACTTTAGTGAGGTTGGTAAAAATCAGAGGTGTTTTTTTTTTTTCTTTCAGAATTAATGAGGAGAGAAGGCTAGATCAGAAAGAATGATGCTTGCAGGCTGAGGAATTTCATTTGCTCAGCTAGTAGAAGACACTTGACAAGACTGCCAATGCCAGGAACAAAATCTTCCAAAGTGCTTCCACTGCCTGGTACTGTCTTACTTCATGCTGGGAAAATATTGACTGGTGGCTGTCTTCTCTACAGGGTGTATGCCAGGTGTGGATGAGGTTATTGGCATTTGAAATGCTGTGTCCCGGCACTTGGACTTCAGTTCAACTCTTCACTGCTGTTAGAAATAACTAGTGGAATAGCCACACAGTCTTCCAACACTGTCATGAATGATAAAGGATTTCTCCTTTTCTCTGATTCTTAGTCAACATGTATCCATACAAAATATTTGACTAATGAAGCATGACTCCACTAGAATTTCTTAACTCAGCATAAGGTGGAGATCTTACAATAGTAACTGTGGCCTAGCGTCTTTCCTCAACCAGCAATACTTTGTTCAGCTCTATTACAGTAGATAAGGATATTTATCTTATAAATTCCAGCCAACAGAACACGCAGCATTTAATTACCATTTCAATGTGAGCATGGTATTTTTAATACTGTTGACACTCATCTTTCTAGAGCTTTTTCCAGTCATGCCTGTGGAGAGTCCACCTTGTAACACAGATTTTAGTGGATTAATGGGAAAGTTTCAAAGAAAGGATTTGACCATTCAGCATGGAGCCAACATGTGCCAACTATCAAAGGACATTGCAAACACCCTCACACACCCACTGTCTCTAAAATACAAAACCCCCACAAAGAGTGACAACATTAAAAAAGGAGGGATTTTATGGTTGCGGTTAAAGATACTAAAGAGCTGGAAGAAGAATTATATAAAAATCAGTCAATTTAAGGATGTTAGAGCCATGTTAAAATTCTTTATTATTACATCAGAAAATCCAAATTATTTTCCAGTTCCTTTGGTTTAGTATTTATGAACCAATTTTTTTTCCCCTCATCTGAAGTGCAGTGTTGCATAACATCATATCTGTGGAGCGGACTGATTGTATAAACTGAAAACCAGTGTCACACTAGCAAGTAATATCATTCATTGCATCAATTATACTAAAAATAAATAAGTAATATCATAAAACGTGAAGAAAGAATGGCTAAGACATTTAACTAAAAACATTGAGTATTTCTCATTAATTCATAAAGGATAAGGAAGTAATTTTTTCCTTAAAGAAAACTAAAATAACATTTGTTGTAGTTACCAACTATTTGCATTTTCAGTTGCTCAGGGAGAAATAATATACTGTATCTAGAAACTGCTGGAGGTAAGACAGGTGAAGAGAGAGAACAAGGAGACAAAAATCACTCTGTCCTTAGCCTTCTACCATTATTTACTTCAGAAACTTCAAGAAACAAACACAATGTCTGTATTTTATGTGACTAAGTGCCACCAGACTTCATTAAAAACAAAAAATGAACAGCTAAAAATTAATATTTGAGAAGAAAAAAAAATCACTGACATTCTTTGGGCTAGCAAGCAGAGGAAAGGTAAGGGAAGAGTTTCACTGAGAGACAAAGAAAAATCACTGTGGAAGAATCAGTAGATGGGACTATAAAGGACAACTGTTAAAGAAACAAAGCAGGTTGAATGTCTACTTCCAGATCATAACTCCTGTCATGCAGGCAGCACAGTGTCCATTTATTACTAGCAAGATTGAGATTCAAGAGAAGAATCCAAAAGAAGATCAGGGTTCAATCACAAGTGAGAAGGAAGCAAATGAACACCTTGGAAAACAGAGATGAAGGGAAGGAATGAAGACACAATAAGAGTCAGCCAGCAGAGCTGAAGAGCAGTTACTAGAAGAAGCATCTTTCAGGAAGCTCAGATCAAATCCAAATGGAGAAAACAGAAAGGATAATAAATTGACAGGCTTAATATAACAAAAAAAAAAAACCCCAAACAAAACAAAAAACCCCAACCACTAAATAAATCACAAGACACACTGGCCAAGAAGGAACAACTAGCAAATCACATGAAAACTAGTAATAAATCCTCTACCAAATACATCCAGAGTAAGATCCCTCCTAGAGACTTTGCTGAATGAAAGGATCGACACAACAAGAGCCTGCAAAGGCAACAAGGTAACTGCTGAGAATCTAAATGACTTATTTGAGTTTGCAGTCACAGAATCACAGAATCACAGAATAACCAGGTTGGAAGAGACCCACCGGATCACCGAGTCCAACCGTTCCTACCAAACACTAAACCATATCCCTCAGCACCTCGTCCACCCGTGCCTTAAACACCTCCAGGGAAGGTGACTCAACCACCTCCCTGGGCAGCCTGTTCCAGTGCCCAATGACCCTTTCTGTAAAGAATTTTTTCCTAACGTCTAGCCTAAACCTCCCCTGTCGGAGCTTGAGGCCATTCCCTCTTGTCCTGTCCCCTGTCACTTGTCAGCACAGCTTCCCGTGCCAAAACAATCTGAGGGGGCATGGAGAGTGATCAGCAAGAGCTACCATCTCACAATGAAGTATGTGTAGAAAAGACAGTGCAACTAATTGAAAAAGGAGTGACAGGTCATGAGAAACAAATGTCATTTATCCAGGAATTACTAAATAAACTCAAAGTTGAACCAGTGAACCATAAACTGTAATACATAGCATCTGCTTTAAAATCACCTCAGAATATGATGCCTGCAAGGTGGCATATGCAATAGTAACTCTGTAAAGGCTCCTACATTTACTACTGTAATGATAATAAGTAATCAAAGTCACAGACACATAAGAAATACTATGCACAACAGACCAGTCAACGTAGCTTTTGTAAAGGGAAGTCTTATTGGACAAGGGATAGACTCACGGAACAATGTAGCTCAGGAGGGACCTCTCTAGATCACCTAATAAAAATCAGACTTTAAAAAGGGTTAATTTCTATCAGGCTGCTCTGTGCCTTGTTCAGTTACTTCTGAATATATCCAAGAATGGAAATCCCACAACCTCTATAGGCAACTGTTTTGGTGTTTGACCACACTCAAAATGAAACGAATTGTTCTTCAAGTCAAATTTTATTTTCCCTTGTTTCAGCCTGTGAGGAGACTGAGAAGAGTCTGTCTGCCCTCTCAACACTCTCCCATTAGCTAGCTGAAAGCAGCAATGCTGAGGGTGCTGTCAGGTGCCACTGTGAGGCCACCCTCTAACACCTTCAGAAGGTATTTCCAGGTATCTATCCAGGCATTTCCTGGATAGACTCAGCTCAGGAAAGATGTATTGCAAGAAAATAAACACTTTTCCAAGTAATTCCATAAAGCTCTAATTTCAGTATATTTTTACGGTAAATAGGAGTACTTTTTATTGCCCATCTACAGTTTTATTAAAACTACTGTTTCCTAATGCTACTGAGGAAAAAAAAGATTTCATATTCCAATTATAAATGGAAAAGATTATTGCCAAAGAATAAAAGCTTGACACTTGCCAGTGTAGTGTTAATCATCTTATTTTTCATACATGCACCCCACTTAGCATCCAAGACTGCTGATTCAAAGAATTTCCTAGCTAGCTATTTGAAAACTACAACAATAACTCTTTGCATTTGATCACATCATGTGCAAGAGAGAGATTTAAAGGGCACTCAGGCAAACATTTCTGACAGCATTCTTTGCGCTATTTGAAAGACTCATACTGCCTAAAGTTAAAAGGTAAAGGTAAATTGTGCATTCCCAGTACAGAAGAAATACTTGTCTCAGCCCATTGAACTAAAACGATCGTTTAACAAGTGCTTCACCTATACAAATACACAGTTCACATAACACCGAAGGTTAAAAGAGATGAGATCAATCTAAATTTCATGGGTCATATATGCCAGATACTTATTTTTAACTGCCCAGGTAGTAATAACGAATACTAATGTCAACCACAAAAGAACACACAATCAGTGCAACATCCAGAATATTGCTAATCTTTACTCCATTCCTAATACTTAATTCCCACAAACTGGTTTAAGACAAGTTCTCCCCTAAGATATAGCAAAAAGGAAAAGCGTAATTTATGCAGACAGTGACAAGAATTCCTAGAATAAGCTACAGACAAAAAATGGTGCTAGAAGTAACACACGTGAGCTGCAAAAGACATGATGAAGTTCTGCTGTGCCATCCCGGATATTTTCTGTGATGATAACCATTAATTACAGAGTAGAACTCAATGCATATTAATACTCTAAGGCTATGTATTTCTTCTGCACACAATTTCTTCTTTTAAAAGTCTCTTGAATTCCAGTTATAGTTTCACAACTGAACACTTCCCCTTAATGAACATACACAAATCCCTTGATTAATAGAACATTATCATTAGCAACACTGGGGGAATGAGTATGCAATTCCTACAGTGTCCAAAGAGCAGCAACGTATCTGAGCTTTATCCAGTCTTTCAGCTGTCCTCAAACTACAACTTGTGGAATTCCTCTAGCTTCTATAATATCTTTCTGGAAGTTTTCTCCTGTCAGCAATCACCTTTCACTCTTCACAAGCAGAAATATCTAACTTTAATATATCAGTTTATCAATATGAATCTGGAGATTTGTGTTTCTAAGGACAATTAATCCTCTGGAGGTAATCTACTGGTGTTTGCAGTTAGAGAGTAGAACCACAGGAATGCAGAATTTACAGAAGCTCAATCAGAAGAGCAAACAAAGGCTATATATGCACCATTACCTCATCATATTCAGTTTAATTCAATTAAACAGATCTTACTCTATCCTGGTCTTGTAGGTTGTGCACATGCTCAGAAAGAAAGCTCTGAGCAAACAGAATCATAGAATAACCAGGCTGGAAGAGACCCACCGGATCATCGAGTCCAACCATTCCTATCAAAAAATAAACCATGCCCCTTAGCACCTCGTCCACCCGTCCCTTAAAGACCTCCAGGGAAGGTGAATCAACCACCTCCCTGGGCAGCCTGTTCCAGTGCCCAATGAACCTTTCTGTGAAGAATTTTTTCCTAATGTCCAGCCTAAATCTCCCCTGGCGGAGCTTGAGGCCATTCCCTCTTGTCCTGTCCCCTGTCACTTGGGAGAAGAGGCCAGCACCCTCCTCTCTACAACCTCCTTTCAGGTAGTTGTAGAGAGCAATGAGGTCTCCCCTCAGCCTCCTCTTCTCCAGGCTAAACAACCCCAGCTCTCTCAGCTGCTCCTCATAAGGCCTGTTCTCCAGCCCCTTCACCAGCTTTGTTGCTCTTCTCTGGACTCGCTCCAGAGCCTCAACATCCTTCTTGTGGTGAGGGGCCCAGAACTGAACACAGGATTCGAGGAGCGGTCTCACCAGTGCCGAGTACAGAGGGAGAATAACCTCCCTGGACCTGCTGGTCATGCCATTTCTGATACAAGCCAAGATGCCATTGGCCTTCTTGGCCACCTGGGCACACTGCTGGCTCATATTCAGTCGACTGTCAACCAACACCCCCAGGTCCCTCTCCTCCAGGCAGCTTTCTAGACAGACTTCTCCTAGTCTGTAGCACTGCACAGGGTTGTTGTGCCCCAAGTGCAGGACCCGGCATTTGGCCATGTTAAACCTCATGTCATTTGACTCTGCCCAGTGGTCCAGCCTGTTCAGATCCCTTTGCAGAGCCTCCCTACCCTCCAGCAGATCAACACTTCCACCCAGCTTAGTGTCGTCCGCATCTTCGCCGTCATACAAGGCTGAAGCATAACTGTATTTCTGATTTTGGTTCCAGGTGCCACAATGCTATTTTCACCTTTCTTGCCCTTTGGTAGTCTTCTTAAATGACAAATAGCCCAGGAACTGGCAGCCATCATACCCTTAACCCAACTTCACTCAGGGGAAAACACGATTGTTGTCTATTTTAGAGGCTAAGGAAATCTTGGATTATCATCTGCACAGTGAAACTGTTCAAAAAAAAAAGAAGAGTCAAAGACAGATAAATGAAATTTATTTTGATTTGTATTACACGTGTTCTTTGTTCCACTGAATATGTTTAGGTGTTGTGGGTTGACCCTGGCTAGCAACCAAGCCCCTACCAGAAGCTCACTAGCTCCCCGTGGGACAGGGGAAACAACAGGAGGAACAAGAATTGGAAAACTCATTGATCAAAATAAGAGACAGGGAAATCACACATCAGTTATTATTGTGCACAAAACACACTCAGCTTGGGGTTTAAGTTCATTTACTGCCAATTAAGAAAATGTAAGTTTAAATACTAATTCAAGTATTGGAAAACAAAAAATGACATCTAAATACCTAGGGAAAACCACCTTTTCTCCTCCTTTGCCAGACCGAACTTCACTTTCAGACTCACTTTTCTTCCAACACCTTGTCTCACCTCACCTCCTCCACTTCTGAGTCTCCATTTCACCATTCCAGACACCTCTACTCCCTTGCTATTGCCACAAGTTATACTCTGTTTTGTCAGTGAGGCAAAGCTGATCACATGATCTCAGGGTCAGTGTTTAGTGTTTTCTCTCAACCAGTCTCCCCTCCCTACCTTGGATACCAACACCTTGACACCTGCACTCAATCCAAACAATCTCAGTTCCCTCAGCCACCTCTCATAAGACTTGTTCTCAGGCCCCTCAACCAGCCTCACTGCTCTTCTGATGATTTACTAAGATTCCATAAAATAAATGCCCTAATACATGAGACTTTTTCTGGCTATGGCAATTATCAACATTTTCATAAGTGGATCATGCACAGGAGGTTAGACTCTAAAGAGAAATCAGTATATTACAGCAGAAAATAATACCTTTCTATTTACTTATCAATAAAAGAACAAAATCTTAATCCTTTCTAGTGCACCTTGTGCGGCAAACAAACCAGATTATTGCCATGGCTGCACCCAGAAATACCTTTCAGTGAAAGATGGCTTAGTCAAGCAATGAATGTTTCGTTA
This sequence comes from Phaenicophaeus curvirostris, assembly GCF_032191515.1. Taxonomy (NCBI): domain Eukaryota; kingdom Metazoa; phylum Chordata; class Aves; order Cuculiformes; family Cuculidae; genus Phaenicophaeus; species Phaenicophaeus curvirostris. The sequence goes on along the minus strand of NC_091392.1, from coordinate 122,516,212 downwards.
CAGTCAATAGAGGCTGTGCGACCTTCCTCTCTGTATGGGAAGTAAAAAATAACTTGTACACTGGAACAAAACCCTCCTTTCCCTACGCTCCCAACAAAAAAGAATTACTGCCATCTCTATTTTATATTGAAAGCCTCTGTCTTCTAACTGCAAAAGCCAAGGCTTACAGGTTTTATAAAATTGTCACACATCTTTGGATTTCTTTATTCCACAGAGTAACCAGGCTGTTGCAGATAGGAGTAATTTCTACAGAACAAGGCCTGCTTAAAATCAATAGCTGAATGAAATTATCACTTTTGTCACAAGTCTCACACAGAACTAACTTTCCTGGCTGACAAAGTCTCCAAAGTAACTGTTATTAACACTAAAAAAGCTTCCACATGGAATGGGCAATTAAAATTATCAGGTCTATCACTTTATTTCTTGGAGTTCTTGGAAAGAACTATTTTAATACTTTCAAAAGAGAAAGTTCTGTACATTTCCTAACGTTTAGTGATGGTATTATTATTATTATGACTACTATTATTATTATTATCCTGCACTGTCACACAGTATTTCACTAGACTCCTTAATTCCTATATCTTAAAAAAATTACTGCATTGAAGTTTAAGCCCATAGATCACTATATTTTTTATGTGATGTTTAACTACTAAAAAGTTTTAATAACCAACGCTGCTTTTACTGGGATGTTATTCCAAATGGCAGTCTTTGTAATCATCACAGTATTCATGCCCTAAGAAAACTGAAGTAATACTTTTTTTCTCAATCTTTTGGAGAATTTTACATTCAAGACAACCTTTGCCATCTCTTCTGCATTGAAAATGAGAAAATTATTTTTGCCTTTATGAAAACTCACTTTCTTCAAATAAGAAGGTTCTCAGATCTGGCTCATAGAAGAGAGACAGAATAAAGAATCATGCAAAGACTGGGATTTCTTTTATTGAATGAAATCTTTCATATTCTGCAGTAAAAAAAAAAAAAAGAAAAAATTTTCTCTCTGCTTTTGTAGCATGTTGAGACAACCTGTATTCTAGAAAAGAGTTAAATTTTCACAGTATTGAAAGTTTTTCAGCTGAAAAGAACTTTTAGAACTAGAACTCTATATTACCAGTCACTGGTAACACTTTTTTACAGGTAGAAGTCTATTTTCACTACAGACTGTTTTGATGGAGGGAGAAAAAAACCCAAGAACCCAGAAAATAGATGTTACTAGTCATATTTTCTTGGCAAAAAGTTTTATGCAGTTTCTTCTTGCTAAAAAATTATTTTCAGCATTTGTGTCTCTCTCCTTCCTTGTCCAGTGTGTAATATTATTTTTCACTAGAACATTCCACAGTCTATCATCAACCCATTCTTGCCCCCTCATCAAACATTCTTTAGCATGAGAAGTAGCATTACTGAAACTACCAAGAATTCATCAGCAAAACAAGAAATCCTACAATTTAAAATCACAAACTCAAGAAGCAGAATTAAAACAATGATTAGTTCACCATCTTAAATAAGTTCTTTTTTTTTTTTTTTTTCCCTCCAATGTCCAAACTTGGAATTTCAGAAGCTGGGGTTCTGCCTCAGGCAGTTTAATACAGTTTAATGAAGCACCAGGGAAAAACCTGGATACTGGACAGAAATCACTGATTTAGAACTCCTCAGTGTTTCATGGGAATATCTGAAAAAAGTCTTTCATGTATGCATCTTTGTGTACATGACTAAAAAAGATATAGTAGATATTACCATTGGTGCTGCATTACCAAATTATGCCTTACTTTTTTTATTATTTTTAAGCAAAGTCGTCTATTTCTGTACACATCAGTGTTTTGTTCCTGACACAAGACTTAGTATACTGATTAACTTAACTCAAACTACTGACCTGCTACAAGGTTTTAGGAGGTGGTTAATCTTTCGTTTATATTTCCTTATGCAGCTGAAACTGTGCTCTATTGTGTTTGGAGGGTTAGTGGGAACAATGCTTCAAAATAAGTCTAGAATCATTCTGTTTAAAATGCAGAGATTTTAATCAAAAATGTCACCAATTAATATTATTTGTTCCTAGCAAGTAAACATCTTAATTATCCTTCTATTCACGAGAAATTTAAAATCCAGAAGTCTCAAGACAGCTGTATGAGTTTTTTCTCCTAAGTTAGGTAATCTCTTTAGCAGCTTTTCAAATCAATATTAGCAGACAGGCAGACAGTGATATCTTTGCAGTGGAATATCCCAAGTGCTTATAGGTTTTCTAAATTGAGCAAATTCTTTCAGTCATCAAATGCCTGAGGGATATGAAGACACCAACGGTTTTCTTGATATTTAAGCAAAAGCCGTCTCCTAGATTTTTCTATAGAGTATTAACCTCCAAGTGTCATTACTCATATTTTAAAACACTTTACATGAACTGTATTTTCAGAAACCCTTTTTAAAAAATTATACATATATTTATACGTGTATTAACAATGCTGAAAGTACAGATCATGGCAAATTTTTGTAGGAACTGGGATTCTAAGATCAAAGCAAAGCAGAATATTTTGATCTGAGTCTATTGTTAGCTGGAAGGACTTCTCTAGTTATTAAAAAATAAGTAGATTAAAACATGATCTAACATATATAATCTATAATCTCTTTCCTTCAAGTGAAATTTATTTTAAAATCTAAGATAGGCTTTTTGTTGGCTAAGCAACTATAGTTCTTTCACATCTTTTAAAACTATCACGTGACAAAATATCCTGTAAAAGTATATGCATTGCTATGCACCACCAGAAACTTGTCACACTGTGTTGACTGTTTACCTAAATAATCCCCTTTTTTCTTCTGTAATTTTAAGACTAGTATAAACTTATTTAATTCTCTCACAACATAATTGTGTTCCAACTGATCTCTTCTCAGTTGTCTTCCATCAGTGGTTACTTTCAGCAAGCAAGAACTATGTGCATAATTCCAATGGCTTCATTAATTAAATTACAGAGTTTAAAAAAGCATGCTATAAACAAACATCATTTATTTTAGCTTAAAGCATGGATTACGGTACAGCAAGTCCCAGCAGAAGACACAACATGTAAACTATAATACATGTATTATTGCCTTCCCAAATTTCTTACAATTGAAAGTGGATGAATATTTTAACACACTTACAGAAATTATTTATTTGGAAAAACAATACTAAAACACAGCACTGGTAACTCTGAACAGAAAATTACACATAATGTGATATAAAGGAAACCTATGTCATTATTTGTCAAAGCAGGCTAATGATTACAGTCTGACAGACAGTTCTGAGGCACTGTGACTGCAGAATATTAACACAGACTGAAAAAAAACCCAACAAAGCAAGGTGGAGAACTGTAAATCCACAGCTAGCTGAGCACTAGGAAAGGAGATGATCTGCTTAAGCAGGACCCGAAGGCTACCTTTAGATGGAGCATTTTGAAGTCAAGAAAAGGGGTATTTAGAATATCCTTGATTTCTACATGTGTATGCATACTCAGGGTTAAGAGGTGGTAAAGTGTTCTAAATCCACAAGACTGAAAAATTTGTCAAATAACAGACTCCTGGTTAAAACACCCGTGTGTTCTTTGGAGTATCTGCAACATCATGTTTCACCACCAGGTTTCAGTCCATGGGCTGATATTGCTGCCCATCTCTCCCTCCTATCCCAATTCCTGCTGCAGCTCAACAGCATAGGTACACTCTGCTTCTTCTTACCTTGGAAGCAGCTGGACAGAACATTTATGTTAGAAATGTGGGAAGCCTTCATAGTTTCTCATTCATGATGAGCATTATATGAAGAACAGTAACTGTGGCCACCAAAGCTTACCAGTTTGAAGAACAACATTGTTACAAGCTATGAAATGGCTTTACAGAAATGTATAGTGAGTGGCACACCTGAATTATACCACCACTAAAAAACCAAGACGAATACTAGATCATCTGTGAATACAAGGAAACTTATTCCCTGTTTATTCTAATACCTACCCCTACTTTTATCATAAAATGTAAAACATTTCATAAGCATCACCACTGTTTGGTTCTTCATGTATTTTAATGTAGCTGTCATGCTTGGTTTTATGTATTCAGACTTAACAAGACATTAATGGAAAAACAGACACAATTTATTCAGATTTTAGATTATTTGCATTACTATGATCCCGTAGAAGTATTTAGTCAGCTATTAATAGGGCAATAAGACATGTGCTTAGCATCCAGATACCTGTTATACTATGAGCTTGCTTGCTAAATTTTTTAGTTTATTCTTGCTTGATCATGTATTTAGTAGCAGTATTTCTATATAGATAAATAGATCTCATACATGTGCAAGGGTGGACAAAATTAAGATACATCCTACAGAAAAACATTATGCCCTAGATGAAAGGTTTAAGTCCCCTTGCTTCTAATAGTTACTTCTGTTCATACAATCTACATGACCTGCAAGAACACCTGTGTATTCCATGAGCCTTAGCTCTCCATCATTTCAAACAACCACAAAAATCAGTGGTTGTTCCTGTCTTAACAGACAAGAAAAAAATTAGACCATAGCAAGAAAAACTAAAGTTTGAAATCTATTTATTTATATGCACAGAAACAAATGTCCTCCTTTGTCAGAAGATCCTCAGGAAAAGGACTGTTTTTCAATTTCTACTTGATGCATGGCAAACCAGTTAATAACTACTGTTTTATGTGATCGCTAATGCCTTAAAAAATATATTTGTAGAGGAGAAAAATCTTCTGGCTAACAGAACATGAATTTTCCTATGGCATGATGCTGCAACAGTCTCTCTTTTCCTTGCAAAAAGATGGCATGTGTGCTTTTATGTGACGCATATGGTGAAGTCATAGATAAAACACTCTTACTGACAGAACATGCTTGAAGTAGAGCAACAACAGGACATAGAGAAAAAACTTTCCCGGTTTTGAAAAAACTTGACCCATTTCAGTAAGAAATACACTCAGCCAAGTACATTTTACAATGTCAAGATTACTTAAGAGTGTGTCATGAGTTCCAATGTGTTTTCCATTATCTTGTGCTCTGGGCATCATTAAAACAGGGAGCTAACATTACAAATGACAAGGCAAGAGAGGTCTGTGGTCCTTTAGAACATATGCAGAGCTCCTTACCCAGTCAAAGCAGATAGAGGCAGAGACATATACTTCTTTTTTTCAGTCTCCAATCTTGTTTCATATACAAAGCTTTTTTCACTGCTTTAGGATCAAGTATTCCCTAACTTTAGTTTTAGAATTTTCCTTTGTAAAAAATACAAAAAGCAAATAACATTTTCCAAGTCTTCCCCCTTGCTGACTTTTCCCCCCTATTTTTTTTTTTTATTTCTTAATGAAAACAATGGTAAGATGTAAATGTTTCAGAGTGAAAGACTTCAAAAAGTGCTTGATACCCGCTTGATAACAGAAGTAATGGATATTAATTTTAGAAGGCTGAACTGTCACCAGCTAGCATTTACAATTTCTCCCCAAGTAACACACCAGAAAACCTCTGTATTCAACTTTCACTGCAAAAGTGTTTGGTGCTGGGAAGTGATCATCCCACTGTACTTGGCAGTGTACAGGTCTTTTGGGTCCGCCCCACCACTACAACAAATACATCGAGGTGCTTGAGCATGTCCAGACAAGGACAATGAAGCCAGTGAAGGGTCTGGAGCATAAGTCTTATGAGGAGCAACTCAGGGAGCTAGGATGGTTTAGTCTGGAGAAGAAGAGGCTGAGGGGAGTCTTTATTGCTCTCTACAACTACCTGAAAGGAGGATGTAGTGAGGCAGATGTTGCTCTCTTCTCCCAAGTAACAAGGGATAAAACAACAGTAAATGGTCGCAAGTTACAGCCAGAGAGGTTTAGGTTAGATATCAGGAAAAATTATTTGAACAAAAGGATTGTCAAGCATTGGAACAGACTGCCCAGAGAAGTGGTTAAATCACCATTCTTGGAGGTATTTAAAAGAGGTGTAGATATGACACTTAGAGACATGGTTTAGTGGTGGAGTTAGCAGTAGTAGGTTTGCAGTTGGACTCAATGATTTTAAAGGTCTTTTCCAATCTAGATGATTGTGATTCTATGACAACAGCTTATTTTTTTTTTTTTACATCTTGCCTACATTAATATTACAGAGTTGCTTATGTTTATGTGTTTCATAAACAGACTGAGTGACTCTGAGTCAGATTCACACCCTAAACACTGAGGAAATCTGCTCAACTCTTTTTGCTAGAATGAGCTGTTGAGTAATACCACAGAACTTTTCTAAAAGGAGTAGAAAATAACTTAGTGCAAGTTACATTGGTTTAAACACAATAAGAAAGGAAAGCGGCATACAAGAAAGCTGGGGAGGGACTTTTTTCGAAGACATGTAAGGATAGGACTAGGGACAATGGCTGTACATTGGACAGGGGAAGATTTAGTGTAGACATTAGGAAGAAATTCTTCACCATGAGGGTGGTGAGGCACTAGAACAGGTTGCCCAGGGAAGTTATGGGTGCCCCATACCTGGAGGTGCTCAAGGCCAGGTTGAAGAGGGCCTTAGATCGCCTGATGCAGTGGTAAATATCCCTGCCCATGGCAGGAGGGTTGGAACTGGATGATCTTTAAGGTCTCTTCCAACTCGAACTGTTCTAAGATTCTATAACTATCTTCATTTCTAAATACTTTTAGACCTTCCATATACTGATCCTTATGTCTTAACAGTTGCTGAGCTACCTACAAGTGTAACTGCAATACAAAGTTACCACAGAGCTTTTTAATTTCCGTATTTTGACTACTATAATCTGCAAAACCACTATGATAGAAAATCTTATAGTTTCTTTTGCAATGTATGTGCCCTGCTCCTAATTAAACCCAGTTATTTTAAGCTTTTTCAGTGATAAGAGGGCCTTATTTGTCCTTGAGCCTCTTAACACAGTACTGTTAAAGGGTTGTGTTTTACTGTTGTTTTTCAATGCTGTAACAATGCTAATGCAAGCCTACCCCTGATATATGTAATTCTAGCAGAAGGAATGCTTAGAGATAAGCAGAATTCACATGTCAGAACATGTTCAAAACTTGTAGAGATTAATTAAACATATCTTATTTCTTTCCTTTATTTTATTTTTTTTAAAGGAGAATTTTAAGACTCAAAAACAGCAGAGAGATGTGATTAGGATTTCTGAGCTCCTTTTAAGAAACGTAACTTTATCTTTAAGGAATTTATCTTCTTTTCAACTGCTCACAGACTAGCTTGGTACAGGACATAATTTTAGAATCCGGTGTCTGAACCAGAACCATCTATTGTTTCACAAGCCATCCACATGTTCCAGAAAAACACTAAAAATGCACAGCTGCAGAATACCTGAACAGAACTGGTGACGATGCTCAGGAAACACAAATGAGATACAAGAGCTTTAATAGTTTATGTGAGTATATAGTAAACTGCATTTCACATAGTTACTTTTGAAACAAACAAAAGCAACCCAAAAATTAGATATCAAAATATATATGTGTTGATTTATCATTAATATAATTTTTCTAACTCTTAGTGTCAGATTGCCAATAAGACTGAAGACCCCTGCAGATTTTCACATTTGCTTTCCTCAAGAACTGTGTAAAAGATACCAGACACTGATCCTTTCCCAACTGAAAATTTACTGCTAATGCCACGCTGGTTGCATGGTTTAAAAGACATCTCCAGACCTAAAACTTTCCAAATATTAATGGCTAAAGTCCAGAAACAACATCCTATAACAATGCACTTCATTATTATTTTGAATCCTGAGGACCCTCCTCTTATTTAACTAAAAGTACTGTGGGATGTTGAAACCAAAGGGACCCTGAGCAATCATTTTTTCATTTTATTTTCTAACCATTACAAGGGTTTTGTGCAACTGGATATCTAACCTTGATTCAGCATTTTCCTTGACTATTCTCAGCAACACTTTATCAAATGTAGCTATTGTGACTTGCCTCCTCCATGCCTTTAAAAATAAATAAATCTTCACACTGCCACAGTACTAGACAAAACATTTCTAATCTTTAGAGCACGATAGAAAACAAATTCCTTCTCATACTCCCTTGACATGAGCCACATCAGCAAGGGCAATAAAGTGAACTGAAAAACAGTGTTACAAATGTATACAAGTACTGGGTACAGACAGGATTAACAGCTTAAAGAATTACAACAATGACAGTTTGTTTACCCTCTTCTCTGTACTAAAGGTATGGTAGAAACCATTACTGTTGAGATGTAGAAGCATGCAAAGCTAAGATCAAACAAAAAAGATATCAAATAGAAGACTGCCTGAGTCTCATTATCACTTAATAATGGTGCCAAAACCTCATAACATCGGTGCAAATTAAGGAAAAATATAGAAAATGTGACTGGAATGGATTAAATGAGGTTTTTATCAGGCTACTCAGTAAAGTATAAGAAACTGGATAATTACTTCACCTAAAAAGGACAGCAGAAATGCCTTTATATAACTTCACAGTATTTATTATTGGGCTAGCACAAGCAAGCACAAGACCCAGAGAAATGACAGTAGGGACAAATTCATTAAACCAAGAATCAGATGGCATCATTCCCTTCTGCTCCTCAAAAGAACTTTCTACTTCTATATAGCACATATATTTTATCCTAAAGTGAAAAGCAAAACTGTATACAGGCAATAAAACATAACTACTATGTGTTGTTGACCCTAACACATTTGCTGCTATTTACTTGTCCTATTCTTTGCTTGGTGATGTTTAAAAAGATACTCATGAAAAAGTGGACACACAAGAAGGAACATAATAGCCTTCAGTACATTTTTCAGAAGTTTACATATAAAGTCTGGAATTGTGTTCCTTCACAACTACAATACAGATTAAAAGACCATGAAGAATCAGTTCACTACTAAAAGATGTAACTACAGGCTACAAGAAGGGCCAAAGGGAGGATCTAGGGAACTACAGGTCTGTCAGTCTGACCCTAGTGTCAGGGAAGGTCATGGAGCAGGTCATCTTGAGTGCTATTACCCAGCACACACAAGAGAACCAGGTGATGAGGCCCAGTAAGCATGGCTTTGTGAAAGGCAGGTCCTGCCAAACTAACCTGATTGCCTTCTATGACAAGGTGACCCACTTAATGGATGAGGGAAGGGCTGTGAATTTAGTGTACCTGGACTTCAGTAAAGCCTTTGATGCCACTTCCCACAATATTCTGCTTGAGAAGCTGGCTGCCATTGGCCTGCACAGTCGCACCCTCTGCTGGGTAAAAACTGGTTGGATGGCTGGACCCAAAGTCTGGAGGTGAAGGGAGTTAATTCCAGCTGAAGGCTGGTCACAAGTGGTGTTCCCCAGGGCTCAATACTGGGTCCAGCCCTGTTCAATCTCTTTATCAATGGCCCGGATGAAGGGATTTTGTGTAGCCTTATTGAGTTTGTGTACGACACTAAGTTGAGAGGAAGTGTGGATCTGCTGGAGGGTAGGAAGGCTCTGCAAAGGGATCTGAACAAGCTGGACTGATGGGCTGAGGCCAATGAGATGCGGTTTAAGAAGGCCAAGTGAAGATTCCTGCACTTGGGTCACAATAATGCCATGAAGGGCTACAGGCTTGGGGCAGACTAGCTGAAAAGCTGCCTGCTAGGACCTGGGTGTGTTGTTTGACAGCTGGCTGATTATGAGCCAGCAGTGTGCCAGGGTGGCCAAGGAGGCCAGTAACATCTTGGCTTGTATCAGAAATAGCATGGCCAGCAGGACCAGGGAAGTAATTGTGCCCCCGTACTCGGCATTGGCGGGGCCGCACCTCGAATACTGTGTTTGGTTTTGGGACCCTCATTACAAGAAAGAAATTGAAGTCCTGGAGCATGTCCAGAGAAGAGTAACAAAGCTGATGAAGTGGCTGGAGAACAAGTCTTACAGGAAGTGGCTGAGATTAGTGTTGTTGTTTAGCATAGAGAAAAGGAGGCTGAGGGGATGCTGTCTATAAGTATCTGACAGGAGGTTGTAGTGAGGTGATGGGTCTCTTCTCCAAGTAACAAGTGATAGGAGCAAGAGGAAATGGCCTCAAGTTGCAGTAGGGGAGGGCCAGGTTGGACAACAGGAAAAATTTCTTCACCAAAAGGGTTATCCGGCACTGGGACAGGCTGCACAGGGAGGTGGTTGAGTCACTGTCCCTGGAGATATTTAACAGATGGATAGATGAAGTGCTTAAGGATATGATTTAGTAGTGGACATGTACTGTCGGGCTTTATGATTGCAAAGGTTTTTTCCAACTTAGTGATTCTATGATCTTAGTTGCGTAATCAGAAATTTCTTACAAGAACACTGAGTGTTATATAAGCATACTTTGGCCTAAAACATTCAATTTGCAAACGCATTTTTACTATTGAATCCTGCCCACTAATCCCCAGGTCTCCCTTAACTTTCTTCTAGAAAACTTTCAACAATCCATCATTTTCTCCCACATCTGGTTTTTTCCCTTGTTATCTTTCATACATTATAGTAGTAAACACCAGAGAGACATAGAAGCCTGCTTATGTTTCACTCACTGGCAAGATTCATTCGAAAAGTTAACAAAATATCTTGAGCTGGAAGGGACTCATAAGGATACTTGTGGCCAACTACCTGCTCCTCACAAGGCTACCTAAAACTAAATCATATGCCTAAGAGCATACTCTGGATGCTGCTTGAACTCCGATAGGCTTGGTGCCATGATCACTTCCTTGGGAAGTCTGTTCAAGACTGATCATCCTCTCAGTGAAGAACTTTCTCCCACCGTCCAATCTTCACTCCAACTGATAGCTTAATTTCATTTCCTTGTGTCCTATTGCTGATCACCAGAATGAGGTCAGCACCTCTCTCTCTGCTGCCCTCCTTGAGGAAGCTGTAGACTGCAATAAGGTCACCTCCTATGACTGCATATGCTGCATATGTAGCGTATCTTGGGAATTTATATCAAAACATAATATCTTCAGATGACATCTGATTAATCATAATCTTTCTTTAGCTAATTTTGTTCAGAGGAAAGTTATAAGGAGAAAGCCATACAGCTTGCTATTTTTAAGAGGAAATTAGTAGGGTTACATACTCTGTGACAACATTATCAAACTTCATAGGCAAGATACAAAATCAACATATTAAAACAAGAAAAAAACAATGTTGTCAGACTATTTTAGGACTTGTGTATAAAACAATCATTTCTTAAGATGGGAGGACACAGAAGCCCTTCACAGGGGATGCCTGGCATTTACATTTTGTATGCATCATCAGTGTAAATACAATTGGCTAGGGTAGTTTTTAAGTTCATTTGCTTAAAAACTATGTAGAGTGACTGCTTTAAGATACACTAATGATGTAAAAAACCACTCCTAGTAATCAATATAAGTGAGGAAAATAGCAAGAACCATTATCTCTTATGGAGCAAAATACAAGTTTTAACTGAGACAACACAGATTTTACAAGAAATACTTAAACATAGACCATATCTTAACCACTTTGGTGACTGAAATGGAGATAAAATTCTGCAACAATGTTTTAAAAGCTGCTCACAGGATAGGCTGAAAATATCAATAACCTCAGGAAGAAACTGAGTGCCTCTTATGGGACAGACTTGGAAGTTTCAGCAACCTCAGAAACAAATAAACTTCATGTGTCACCTAGAAAACCAACGTTTGAATAAAAATATTTACTTTTCAAAAATGTAAGCACTAAGATGGATTCCCTAGTCACCTATTTCAAGATGTATCGATCATCAATAATGTCAGAACACAAGCAACAAACCTCAAACCCTTCCTTTTTTGACTACCATATATGTTTGAAGAAGAATAGGGCTTTACTAAGCAGTTATCTTCCTTTCTACACAACATTTGCAAAATATTTAATTAGCAAAACCAAATTTTACAGTGTTTACAAATTTCATATGTGCTGTTTTGACAAATATTAAGTTACATTAAAATAATGTTTCACCATGGAATGCATACTCATTTTTTGTTCTTTTATAGTAGCACTTTGCATTTTTTATGAAGTTAACAGCCGGAGAGCATTGTTACACAATATGCTGTTAAGAGATATTTGAGTATCTAATTAGAAGGGGTGATAATCAACAAAGTAAAATTAAAGAAGTAGTGTGCTGGAACCTTCAGAAAAGATTAATCACTTAACATACAAGTAACTTTGCTTTTCAGTAAACAGATTTAATATTATGAACAAAATTGTTATAGTTTCACAAATTCATAAGTTTTCAAATAGGTACAGAATTTACTTTTCATTTGGAAAGGATTGCAGTTTTTTATTTGCAGAGAAAAAAAGGGTGGCAAGCACCATGATTTACAACACTGAATAGTAAATAATTACAGGAGAGATTTGGAAAAAAACCCAATGTTTGCAATTTTCTCAGCTGTTGGCTGAACAACTGCAAGTATCTTTGCCAAAAACAGAGTAACAAGCCTAATCAAAAGTGACTTTTGTATATAGAAAATAACTTATTCACTAATCTAGTTTAAGAAGAAAGTTCAACCAGTTGAACAGAAAAGACTGTGACAATACCTATTCAGTTGTGCCACCCACTTTTCAATTCCAATCTCACGCAGCGCTTACAAGCCAAATCTCATGCTTTAGCACATAGAAAGCTTGTTCCTCCTCCTCTAGAATAAATTCATTTCTAGAGATGAAAGACAGTGTTCTATGAAGCAACACCATACTGTTTTTACTGCGAGTTTATTCCACAATTTACACCACAGACACCTCACACATTGCTGGTACAAGGGGAATTATTTGATTGCACAAAAGACAGGCACTTAGCAGGCACTCACAAAGCTTTTACCTATAAGGTGGCAAGCCCCTGTCATCTTTGACTCTCAAATCTTACTTGCAGCTCTAATTGTGAGCACAGCTCGTTTAATTCTACCCAGTGCAAAATATCACCATTTGCAATTAAACCACTTCCTCTAACAATTTTTAACTTTACAAAGCAGTAAATTTACAGAGCAAGGCAAGCCACTGAGAACAGCACAAACATAAAGAAAACTTCATTTATTAGTGGCTTAATAGGAAATTCCATGAAATTATAGCATATGGATCACACTGGCGAAAAAGCATGTGTTTAGATATATGCAAGCCTTACATAAATAGGAAATACAACAGCCACTCAACATCACCTTGAGGTACAGAATGTTTTAGGAATGGAGAGAAAATTAGTTAGGCCCTCAGCAATGCAGAAAGTAGGGCAGAGAACATACAGAAATGGACAAAATTAAAAAGATCATGTTAAAAACAAAGAAACTTTCAAACATAACTGTATAAGGAAGTGCAAAATATTTAAGGTGAAATGGGCAAGTATTACATATAAGACTCAATGATAGTGATATAAGTGATGTCAGCTTGATAAAATTGTCCATATATAGAATATGCATAAGTCACATTTTAAATATATGAGTATTTAGAGTTTGAACACACATTTTGGATATATATTAAAAAGTAACTTGAACTCGTGATCTTTCCAGAAGATATATTAGAGCAGGTCCTCTAAATCTTTGAAATGAAGTCAACTACTTCTTGAGATACCTTTAATTCAGTGCATGCACATTAAAACTCTGGCCCCAAAGCTGGAAAAAATTGTTTCAGAGCGTGTACATACAGGCAGTTTTTATGCTATTTCAACAGAGCCCAAAGGTAACACTGAAACATACTAACCAAAGGACTTTGTTTCAGTTTATGATTTATCTTGCAAAATGTTAAATTCTTGTTCAAAAATGTCAGAGTAATTTATAATCAAGTAACAGAAAAATGTATTTTACACTTAGAGAAAAGAACATAATTTCTACTAACCTTCAGGATCAAGGAGTTTCTCTATGCCCAAGTGTTTCCTGGCTATGTTGAATGCATGGTCTAATCGTTGTACAGGTGACTGCTGAGAAGCCACAGCATTCCAGTCAAATAAGTCAGGTCTAAAGCCAAAATAAGAGGAACGGTAAGTTTCTCCTTTTTTAGTATTAGATTTAATTACATACTTCTATGGTTATCTATCAGCATCTGCTACTACTTTTTTTTTTTTATTTTCCTAATGAAAGAATTTCTTCAATCAGTGCTGGAACTAATGAAGCTTGGTTTCTAATGTGTTTGCATTCTATACTCATCCATGTCTATCACCATCCCATTGACCACATTTCTTATGCTTGACTAAGCTCCAACAGCCTATAAACTCACTCCCCCAATCCACCTGTTTTCACTCATAGCACTCTGCTCCTGTCACTGCCCAAAATGCTTGCAGTGGGCTTGCTCCTCTCTTGCAGCCTCAAAGAGCGCCTGGATGAGAAAGATCATGTGCTGTGGCAATGAATACTGGGACTGGCCTGTGGCAGGCCAAGCAGGACAGATAACTGTTGAGGTAATTTTGCAGCCTCCCTCCTCTCTCCAGCCACCAGTTTTTCATTTCAATTCACTTATTAATTGCTTCAGAGATTACCAGCTCACTGTTATATATGATTGAAATAGGTCAACAGATTAAAAAATTCATGACCTGGGAAAGTACATAGCATAGCTGCACATGTCATTTTACTTACAAAAACCTTTAGAAAAATACACAATTTTCAGAGAAGCACAAAACTGTAGCCCAACAATAGGTTTTAGCTCATAGGAGCAAAAGCAACAGAGCACAATTTAAATGTTCTTGCTGGAAAAAAACAGAACAACCAAAACAAAATTACAGCTCAGATAGACAATCTGAGCCCTTGTATTATCAGTTGCAGTATTTGCTATAAATGATGTTAATACACTGTGATCTTTGGCATCTCATTTGAAAGTTATCCATTAGGAGATCAGAATTTGTTATCAGGCACTCTGGAAAGAAAGTTTAATTAGGGATTCTGTAATTAATGTGCAGATAACATGAAGAAAAACAACTACACTATTTATGACTGATACGGTGTTCTAAATCAGAAAACGTTTAAATGTATAATTTTAGCTACAGATAAATCAACATGTTATTTATACAAATTAAAACATTGCAATTCATTTTGACAAATTTATTTACATTTTTATTAATTTTAGAAGTTAATTTTAAATAGTCTCCCAAAGTTATAATGGATGGCAAAACTGCTCAACAAATCATACAGTAATAATGTCAAAAGAGTAAAAGAAAATTTTCATTTATGTAGTCATAATTTCTGAGTTATGCACTTTTGCTGTTCAATTTTTTCCTGATAGGAGAGTGATTTACATAGTATCAATTAAGTTATTCTAAGTTATTTTGCTTCTCTATGCAGAACTTCTTAAACATTAATAAAAAAAATGGAGGTTTCTCCTTCCCAAATGCAGAACAACTTAAAAATATTAGATTTGGTTGGGGGTAGGACAGAGATGGGAGTGCAAACCTAGGTGATAATCTCTATTTCTTCTGCATAAATTAAACTCATGGATAAGACAAACCATAGTCACTACAAAAAGCAACAAGTTACATCCAATTTAAAGCAAGCAACCAAACAAAACTCAGATGCAGTAAACAAGTATGTCCAGTAACTCCATACCACCACAGTGCTTTGTTCTTAGCCACAGCCCTTATCAGCTGTACAATTTCAAGACACATATTCAAAGTTTAGTCTTATTTTTCCTCAGAGATCATCTGCTAAATCTTGTTTTCATGAGTACATATACAGACATTATGATTAAATAACTCCTACAAGAGTTTATAAGCAGTGAAGAAAAAATAAACACAATTTCTAGGAGCTGGTTTCTTTACCTACTAAAAACATGTTTATTCATTCAATAAGTTTATGCCATATGAACATGAAGTTAACTAATCTAAGATGCACGTGGCAGTGAAAGCTGAAGAGGTAATAAAGTTTGCAAAGGTGGAGATTCAAATAAGTAAGGGAAACAAAGCATATGGAACTGAAACATTTTGAAGCTATTTTAACATCACAGTATGTATTGTTTTTATTTGTGAAGTGACTAATTTCTAAAATATCACAAGCTTTTAAAACAGAAGCCTTTATAACTTACATAACTTTATAACTTTACGTAACTTTTGGTAAAAAAATTATGCAAAGTAGTTATGAACATCACGAAGAAACACCATGCCAGTTTTAATAGGCCATTTCCTTAAGGTGTATTGATTGCATAAAATAACTTAGCAAAAGAGCAATTTACACACATAATTCACAAAAACTTTCCATCAGTAGCTGCTGAGAGGAGTCACACCTAGATCATAAAATTTACCACCTCCTTTTCAAAAGAAAGGTTGCAGGTGTAGTAGTGTCCTGGCTTTCTTTATAGAAGAAAACCCTGTATAAATCTTCAGTACTCTTACAATTAAAGCAAACCAGGAGCTAGTAACTAGCATGCAACCTCTTGATTTGTTCCAATTTAAGTATTTTCATACCTCTTCGTAATATTACTTTTACTTCTACTTTTTCTTTAATTTATTGAAGACAAACTTCTACTTATTCTATCCAAGATCTCTTTTTAATGCCATTTTCCTTCTTCCCTCCCCACTCTGCCATCCTGAAGCAGAAACAGCTGCAGTGAAGGGTTCATTGCTAAGACAGTCAGCTGGCCTAAGATCATGCATTTTAAAGAAGCAAGGAGAAAGCTAATGAATGCCACTTGTCATGTCAAAATCCTGATTAAAGAGCCAGGGGAAAAAAAAAAAGCAACGAAGCCTCAACAAAGTCAGAGGAAAGAAGGAAAGCTCTCTCTGATACCCATCTGGAGGAAAAAGATTACACGAAATAAACCGCAAAAGCTCTTTATTATCTGGAACTTGTAGTAGGGAGAGTTTCAAAGGGTGAAGGTGCCACTCCACTGCTGCTGCCTTGTTTACTCAATTCAGTGCAGAACATACCATTCAGGGAAACATATTCCAAGTTTATATTCTGAAAATTCACACCCTGGTCTCACTGATGTGCCCTTGTAGCTTTGCCAAGTAACCCATGCTCCACTGCTCCTCACACTATGTGTTAAAAACAATTGCAGAAAAGCCTAAACGTCCACATAAAGATGATAATTACACAAATGTGAGTACCTACTCAAAGTAATCCCTTCGTAAAATGATGGAGAAAAGGCATTAGAAATATCCGATCAAAACAAAATAGTCAGCCATAAGCAAGGGAATAGTGGGTTAAAACACTATAAGAGATAAAGCTTCCTTCTGAGAGTACTGCTCTCACAGTGTATTATTTCTATGCAGTTAGCGCTTCATGCTACCCTCTTACTCTCTTTTAATTCTGTCAAAAAAGTGCAGAGAACATTAATTCAGATAAAATTCCACTCTAGTGTTTGAACCTCTTAAAAAAAAGAGACACCTACTCATCACTGAAAAAAAAATACATAAGAGAAATGAAAATATCACCACTTCAATGACAGGGATTGGTTTTGTTTTGTTTTGTTTTATTAATAAAGACCTGCAATTATTTCGTTATCATCAACCATCAAAGTAAAAGGAACCATATTAGATCTTCTCGGTGATTCATGTAAAGCTAGCAATCTCTCCTTAATAACAGCATTAGAGCCTTCCATGTCTAAGGAGTTTAAGGAACTTCTTTCAACTCAGAGTCATTGTGATTGTGCACATATATTGTTGTGGGAATTCAATGAGGATATCTTAACTCTTTTTTACTCCATTTTGGTGGCCTTATACCTAAAATATAACAGTGATATAAACAGAAAAAAGACCAAAGTATAACAACTTTTCCATGTGTTTATTCCTTGACAATGAGAGTCTCAACTACAACTAAGATGAATATAATGGTATTTTCTATAATGCAGTGTTTGTCCTAAATCTCTCAGCCTGGATGCTTTATGGTGAAACAGGTAAATAGTATTTAGCAATCAAATTGAATTATATACTTGTAAAAGCACAGAAAAATGATGTAATAGAAGCCGAGAGGTTTTTGGGTTTGTTTTTTTTTTTTCTTTTTAAAGACTAGATGGAGACAGAATATATTGTTCGTAGCAACTCCAGAGTGTACTAAAATAAAAAAACAAGAAGATATCTAAGTCTATCTCTCATCTTCACCTACTCAATCAACTTTGTACACTTTTTCTTTTCATTCCTCCCTCTCCACTCTCAAAAAGAGCTGCACACAGTCAGAATTAGTGTGACAGAAATGTAAAAGAGACTGTAAATTGAGGCTGACCATGAAAGCTGTTGAAGAGTAAATCAAAGACACACAAATTATTTTAAACATAATATATGGCATACTGTTACTTATTTTAACACTTATATTTCCTTCAAAATTATTTGCTATTATCTGCTGTGAGCTGCAAAAAGTTAAGTTTGCAAAAATCTCAGCTTTTTCTGAGATATCATGTAAACCGGTATTGATCAACTTATGAAGTACATATTCAAACTGTCTATTTTAGGCATGAAGCCAAGACATTCTGACACCTAACAAGTAGTTACCCACATTTTATGGTGAGGAGTATGGTCAGGACACTAAATTTCAGGAGAGCAGACTTCCAGCTTTTCAAGGAATTACTCAATAGGATCCCCCGGGACATAGTCCTCTGAGACAAGGGAGTGGAACAGAGCTGGAAAACATTCAAGGATGCTTTCCTTAAAGTGCAAGAGCACTCAGTCCCTGTACATAGAAAATCAGGCAGGGAAGGGAGGAGACTGTTGTGGCTGAGTTGAGACCTGCTGGTTAAACTAAAGAAGAGGGAACTGCACAGGCAGTGGAAGCAGGGACAGGTAACCTGGAACATGTATAGGGATGCTGCCTGCTTGTGTAGGGATGAGGTCAGGAAGGCCAAGGCACAGCTGCAGCTAAACTTAGCAAGGGAAGTAAAGACTAACAAGAAGGGCTTCTACAGGTACATCAATCAAAAGAGGAAGGTCAAAGAAAACATACCCCTACTGATGGGTTGGAAATGGTGATCACGTATCAACAGATGAGGAGAAGGCTGAGGTACTTAACAACATCTTTGCCTCAGTCTTCCTCACCCCTCCTGGGTCATGAGACAGAAAGATGGTGACCAGAGGGATAAACTTCCTCCCACTGCAGACTAGGATCAGGTTTGTGACCACCTGAGGAACCGGAACATACATAAGTCTATGGGACCTGATGAGATGCATCCCAGAGTCTGGAGGAATTGGCAGATGTGGTTGCCAAGCCACCCTCCATGAGATGTGAGAAGTCATGGCAATCACGAGAAGTCCCTGGTGACTGGAAGAAGGGTGATGTGCCCATTTTTAGAAAGGGCAGAAAAGACAACCCTGAGAACTACCGACCTGTCAGCCTCACCTCTGTGCCTGGGAAGATCATGGAACAGATCCTCCTAGAAGCCATGCTAAAACACGTGGAGGACTTGGAGGTGATTAGTAGCAGCCAGCATGCCTTCACCAGGGACAAATCCTGTATGACCAACCTAGTGGCTTTCTATGATGGGGTGACCGCAACAGTGGACACGGGTAAACTGATGGATGTGATCTATCTAGACTTCTGTAAAGCCTTTGACAGTCTCACACAACATTCTTCTCTCTAAATTGGAGAGATATGAATTTGATGGGTGGATGGTATGGTGGATAAGAAACTGATTGGAGGGTCATATTCAAAGAGTAGTAGTCAATGGCTCCAAGTCCAGTCCAAGTCCATGACAAGTGGTGTCCCTTAGGGGTCTGTACAGGGACCGGTGCTGTTTAATATCTTCATCAATAATATTGACAGTGAGATTGAGTGCACCCTCAGCAAGTTTGCAGATGACACCAAGCCGAGTGGTGTGGTTGCCACATTGGAAAGATGGGATGTCATCCAGAGGGATCTGGACAGGCTGGAGAATTGGGCCTGTGAGAACCTCGCGGGGTTCAACAGGGCCAAGTGCAAGGTCCTGCACCTGAGTCAGGGCAATCCCCGTTTTCAGTAGATGATGGGGGATGATGTGATTTAGAACTGCCCTGTAGAGAAGGACTTGGGAGTGCTGGTCGATGAGAAGCTGAACATGAGCTGGCAGTGTGCGCTCGCAGCCCAGAGGGCCAACCATATCCTGGGCTGCATCAAAAGAAGCATGGCCAGCAGGTTGAGGGAAGTGATTCTGCCCCTTTATTCCTTTCTTGTGAGACCTCATGTGGAGTATTGTGTCCAGTTCTGGATTCCTCAATGTAAGAAGGATATGGAACTGTTGGAATGGGTCCAGAGGAGGCACTACAAAGATGATCAGAGGGCTGGATCACCTGCCATATGAGGACAGGCTGAGGGAGTTGGGCTTGTTCATCCTGGACAAGAGAAGGATGCAAGGAGATCTTATAGCCACCTTCCAGTACCTGAAGGGGGCCTACAAGAAAGCTGGAAAGGGACTATTCATAAAGGCTTGTTGTGACAGGATGAGAGGGAAAGGGTATAATCTGGAGAAGGGTAGATTTAGACTAGACATTAGGAAGAATTTCTTCACTATGAGAGTGGTGAGACACTGGAACAGGTTGCCCAGGGAAGTTGTGGACATCCCATTCCTGGAGGTGTTCAAGACCAGGTTGGATGGGGTCTTGGGTAACCTGATCTAGTGAGATGTCCCTGCCCATGAGGGCCCTGCCCTTTGAGGTCCCTTCCAATCCTAAGTATTCTATGATTCTATGATTCTATGATTCTATGAAATGAGAGACAGAACAAACTAAAATGAGAAACGATCATCAGCAGAAAAAATAAAAAAAGTAAATTTAGAGAGTGTTTGCAAAAATACTGACCAAAGTGCATTTTAATGAATAACCAATAAAGCAATTACCAAAAGCTAGTGACATAGTCACTACATATTAGTTCTTTTCTTATTTAGCTCCCCAAATGCAATTCTCCTAACACCTGCATAAATTCTTGACGAACATAAAGAAAGTGTCAGTGCATCAACGGCAGAGGAACAGGAGGGTTGTGGGAAAGCCAGTTGTTATAAATACTGAATGCAGGTGAGAGACATTCATAAAGCCCTTTTAGAGTATAATAAATTCACTAAGATAATGCCTCATTCCTAACATTATTAGCAAAGAACATTTGCGACTAGAAGTTCTGGGACCATAGTTCAGTCAGATCTACTCAAGGATACCAAGTATATATAAGGGGAAAAAATGGACTCAGAGCAAGAGATGCCTACTGTGTTTGGGGTGGTGGTTTAAGGCACAGCCACTGTAAATGGCTGTCAGTGTTAAATTCAGACTAGAATAGCAATAGACTTAATCAGACAGCTTCATTCAGATACAGTTACATAAGACAGTGAAAATTTTGGGGAGAAATATCTGCAGCAATTGATTCTTTAAGGTAGAAGGCATATATTAAGGTGGTATGAATGCATTTTTTCAGACGATGCCTTCAGAAGAACTTTGCTTATTGTAAGCCTTTAATGATACTTTTAATAAATGGCCTATTACTTATACATGTATATCTTGTAAATCCCTGTTGTCTCTTACTAAACACAATACTTCCATTTAGCCGTTCAAAACCTCAACTCTTACTGATAATTTTGAGCAGTTAGCCAACTTATAGGACATCCCGCTTTAGCAGAGAGGTATAGAAGCAGGAGAAGAGAGATCAGGAGGATTACCACATTGGAAAATAACTACTGCTTTAAAAGTGGTAGTAGCAAGACCTAGACCTTTAAGACAGACTGGCTTGTTTGTCTTCCTTAAACCAAGTACCCAGAACCACCAGAGAACTCTGGATCTCTAAAAGCAGAATTTTATACAGCACAGACTAGAACAAGACAACTTCTGAGCGAAGGTGAAAATCCAAAATAGCTGGGGCAAAAACATGAAAGGTTTTGAAAACAAAGGCTGCCTTTTCCAGCTGTGTCCTTTTGAGGTAAATCAATACTTTCAACCCAGCAACCGTCAGAGGCTTTCAACAAACACTACATTTTCCCTTTCTAAGTCCCCACAGGAAAATCTCCTTCTCACTCTAGGACAACATCAGAGGCTTAGTTTTGGATATATTCCTTGCTTATATCAAAAATTTCCAAGCCTATACCCCTTGAGACTATTTACTTGGTATATACAATGAAATTCCAGAAGAAGATCTAAGCTTGGCATATTTGGTTGTGCTGTGGAAAGCTCAGACACTTTCACTCCACAAGAGGATTCAGTCCAACACCAAAGACAGAATGCAGGTCAAACCAAACAGGTGGCCATTTATAAGAATGATGAAAAATCCACATAGGAAGCAGCTAAACCCCCCACATACACCATCCTCAAGTCTTGTTTGAGCTGTCTCTTACAAGCTCACTGAAATAATGAAAAGTTAGTTTTCCTACCTGTGACTGTGGAGAAGTGCGTTGAAAGCCAATCCATCAGACCAGCTACTGGTGAAATTGATAACATTGACCTGTGGGTAATTACGAGTCGATTGGCGGACCCAGCTCAGCAGAATCTTTTCACTGTTTGTCTGCTGCAGTCCGGCCATGATATTTTTCATTACATCTTTGACCTGCAATAAGAGACAGAATTTCATCAATGACTGAACTTAATCATTAAAAGCTGACTTTTTTTTATTTGACTCAACACCCCTTCTGTTGCCTAGATTTAAGTCTTAAAGAAAAACCTCCTAAGTAATTACGGAACATAATTGGTGTTGCAGTACAATGATAGCAGTCAAGTCTGAATGCTTAACGACAAGTGATATTGATTTGTTAGTCACCATTGTTCATGCATTCAATACTTTCATCCCTGTGCCACGTGAAGTGTTCCATACATGAACAGAGATGGCACACAAGTTTGCACACCTTATAGGACTGAGTTCATACAAACTAAGTATTTCTCCTTGTGGTTTTCTTTGCTCTGGAAATATATCCTTAGTTAATATGAAAAATAGCAAGAGTTGATAAAACTATTAAAAGCATTCTCGTCTCATTCACAGAGCTAAAATCAAGCAAAACAAATGTGCTCAGTGCACAGCAGATAATACTCTTGGCTTAAATGTGCAAATGTATTTGCATACATGCACTGGATGGAAGTTAATTTCATTGCATGCATAAAAGGAATATTGTATTTGTTTTATTTTTATTTATTTTAAATTGATAGTTGCTATTTCTCTTTCATTGTAGAAAACTTACTGACCTACTTTATGAAAAGCCATTAGTTCTGAAAGCTTCTAAAAATACGATACTATGATTCTATGATAACCGAGCCAATTACATATTTCTTTGCAACTCCTTTACTAGTGAAAGGCACACAATGAAACTTCTGCCCAATTTTTTTTTTCCTGTAAAGCAATCCCTTTTAAATCTTTCCTTTCTCCATGTATCTTGTAACAATTAGAAGCTCTTTAAAAATACTCCATAAGATACAATTTAACTATAAATTTGCTTATGGTAGCTCTTTCACTTATGCAGTATATAATTTCATTGCAATTTTCCACTTGAACTGCTTTGCAGCCAGTATCAGTCGAAGAACAATATTCAGTGCAGAAGATAGTTTGTGATAAAGGATGGACTCCTTTGAAATGGTAAAAAACATAAGATGCAGAAGCTAGAATTTCAATTTCAAAGAATAATCAATGACAAAATATTAATTACCTTGGTACTGTAGAAAAAAACCAGATTTTATTTTATTGCTCAGTCTGGTAAGTGGCTTGCTAGTTTCACAGTAAACAATTCAATCATTTGAATAAGTGAAGATATGAATTAATAAAAGAATGCCTTGATTTTACATCTCAGATGCATACTACCCAGAGAGTACCAGTGCCTTCAGGTTTGGTTTTTTTTTTTGAGACCTAGGTATAAAGCTAACTTTATATGTCACTAGTTTGTGAGATGGGAAGAGAAACTGATCCCCTCTAAATTTCATGGGACACGTTTCTGTCTCTAATCTATGTAATTCACACTCATGAAAGTGAATATAAAATTCTTTCAGATAAGAATAGCAGCATTTTATAGTTATGTCCGTTTCTACACTAGAAGACAGAAATTAGAAATTTTTAGGAAACCAGTAAATATACTATTTAGTTATGCTTCATATGTCTGTGTGGGTATTTTGAGTTTCTTGTTAATGTTTTCAGTGTCTATATTATTGGTAGCTGCCAAAGGAGATTCAAGCAAGAAATAGAGACTTGCTGCCTGCATTTCCAGGCAAAATCCTTTCAGTACTATCAAAACATTTTGTTTTTCATGAAACTGGGTGCTAAAAAGAATGAATTTTTTGAGTTCAGTATCTATCACACCAAGCTTAAAAATACAAAAGACTAGAAAATACTGAAATATGGTAATGGAGAATTGTCCCTGCCAGGATTTTTTTGTTCATTTTGGATTTTTATCATGTGCTTTTATTTACAAATGCAGATTTATCTGAATATTACAAACAAAACGTATTTGAAAAATGCAACAAAGATTCTTATAAAAGGATAGCTGAATAAATCCAGAAATATAAGATTTAGAAATGTAGAAGTCTGTAACTTACAGAAGAGATCAAGTGTTCAAGCTGACGTTAACATAAGAGAAAGGAACAACAAGTATGAAGAGAGGAAGTTAGGCAAAACAGAAAAACAGTGGTCTGTCAAGAAGGCAATTATTTAGAAAAATACAGGTGATAGTTTTCCTTTTGTTTTACACAGACAAAGCCAAAAACTTAGCATTTATTTCTAAATCTGATTAAAAGATTACAAAGTAGCTTCAAACTCATCTTGTTGAGTTTAATACACTGACAATGGATAAAGATTTACTCTAATTTTCCTGCATTTCTCCAAGGCAGCACAGACTGTTAATTTCATGACTTTTTGTTGTCTCCTAGGGAAAGGCAGGCATTTAAAAATAACAAAGTAAAAGAGTGATCTCTTCCTGAAGGCTGAGGTCACTTCCTATTGAATGACAAATGGTAGAAAACTCCAGTTCTATAATTGGTGCCACCTTGTCCTCCTGGGCACCCTGAGGGGCTCAGCCATCCCTTCCACCCTACACGGCAGCTTGGCAGCACCACACAGCACCACACCATGCCAGACGATGCTGCGCTGCTGTGGGCTCAGCACCATGATGCCTGTAGGACAGCTGAGCCCTGAAGGAAGATCACTGCCTGAGTGTAAAACTGCTGGCTGACAATGAGGTCAGAAGGAAGTATTTGAAGGCTTCTTGGTTAAGAAGTACTCTTCAGAAACAGTAGTACGTAGAGATGTATTCATGTCAGCCCAAAGAGCTTTTGGACAGTAAGCTCCCTCAGCATTTAGGCTCAAAAACTACAGTTATTTTGAAGTGTCTAGTAAGCCCTGACTCTTGCAGTAGAACGATGAGCTGACCCCTCATACACCTCTCCATCATAATCCTGGCAGGAAACAAAGCTTTAAGGTGTAGGAAACTCCAGTTTCCGGAGAACAGAAACACTTACTTTTCCTGTGGGCTGGACCTATACTACAGTAATAAGAAAAGATTCAATTTTGTATAGAAGGGAGGAAAAGGGCAACACAGGCACCATCAAGATAACTTCTGAAGCATCAAACTGCCAAACTGAAAGCTGTGAACAGAAGGGGAGAACTGCTATTCTCAGCACCGCAGTGAGTAGTGGCTTAAAGCTGTGCACCCATGCCTGGCCCACAGTGGCAGAGGACTTCTGATCACCTTTTTTTTGAAGAAAGTTGGGATTTTTGCTGTGACTCTTAACAAAGATTTTTGCTCATTTGGTTTTTTTTTTCCATGCTCTGCATGAACATAAGTTTGCTCTTAAAATCAAACCAACTTGCACACTGCAATATAGAATATTTTTCACTCTTAAGAATCTTTGTCAAATGTAACAGTTCAGAAACTAATTATCTTTTTTTTTGGTTTTGCTTAAATATTAATGCTGCAGTGAGGCTGGGAACAGAACTGTGAGGAATAGGGCAGCAGCATCAAGGAAGTAGAAACTCTGATAGATTTAGTACCACGAAGAGCTTTGGCAGCAGGTGCTAAACTCAGAACAACGGTTCAATTCCAGTGAAACTTTTAATAATAATCTAAACAACAGGTTAGATAAAAAAGGACACAATCACCACAGGGAATATGGAAAGCCACAAGATTTCTACTGAACAGAAATGAGAGTGGCAAGAATGAGACAAATCCTGTCTCCTGCAATGAATTCACCACTGCCTCTTCTCAATGGGACTGCTGATGCCCACTCAGCGCTCAGGCTTGTACATTCTCATTGTTCCTTTCATTCACCTTTCTTCTATCACCTCTTCATCTCTTTTCTAATTTTTTTTTTTTTTTGGTAAAGGATGGTCTTTGCTGTTGTACAATTCTGCCTTAATGTGGTCCTAGCTGCAGGATGTGAAACTGGAAGAGGCTTTTTGCCTGTTCACCAGGCAGATAAACTTTCTCTAGGTGATTCTTCTCAGGACTGCAAGTTTTTGTAATCAGTAATTGAAAGGATTAGCAAAAGCAAAATTACACCATCAAGCAGAAACTTCACCAGTAACATGCTCTAAATGAACTAGCCTGTGTATTATTATTGGGTTTGTCTAGCACACCATCCAAATACAAATACAGTAGTCTTGATAAGTTATAATCGATAACAAGGTGTTTTACTCAAGAGTAGACAACTGACAGATAAGTTTGACAACTCTGAGTCCATAAATTAGTCTTTAAAAACAGCTTGTCATGCTTCCATCTGTTTTAATACCAAGAACAATCTGGGATAGGCAAAATGATACCAACACAAAGAAGTATCCCTTCTTAAGAGACATACAGCCTTGTTTCACCACAAGTGCTGTCAATATGTAAGACAGTACCACTCTATTAACAAGGCAAAACAATCACAAACATATTCTAGATCCTGCAAATCACAGAATCATAGAATCATTAAGGTTGGAAAAGACCCCTAAGTCCATCAATTCCAACCACTGAAAGAAAATTTGGAAAAGAACAAAGACTTTCTCCACAGAGACATAAATAAGGAAATTCACTTTGGAACATTCCAGTCCTTTGAGGGAAATAGGCAGCACACTGACATCTCCTGGGTTTTGTTTAGAAAGAGAAATGCCCAACTAAAAATCTGGCTTTATAGTTTGGTTTTTTTTACTATGACTCATCATTATGCAACAGCAACAATATTATTATATAATAACGGCTTTTTCTTTCTAACAGGCTTTAGATACTCCATAGAAAAGAAACTGGAATTGAATTCTGGTCAAATTAGAAGTTGGTTTACAAAATTTTGAATAGAAAGAGAAGTTCAGAACATGCAGGTCACTTCCTTTCTGTAATCCATGAATAGAATAAACTGAAAAACAGAACTTAACATATAGACTAAACATAGACTGAATCAATATGAATATGCTGAGAAAGTTTCACTTCATTAACCGTTGCTTTGTAAATATTATTCCTGGACTTTTTGAGATCTATATCATAATGCCCCCCTTCTCTCTCCAGAGAAAGGAAGCGAAATGAGCCACATCTGCTTCAATAAATTGTCAGAGTAGTAGATTTTTAGTGTTCTAAAAGCAATTCTTGGTAGGATAGGTCAGCAGTGAAAAACAACATGTGGTTATTTCATTAAAGTATGAAAGTCATTCTTGATAAGATATTCAACAGAGAAGTGACCGTGAAAGCTATGTATCCATGTTGCCTTTGTTTATCAATCAGATAGACAAATAGATGTCTGTATTAGATATTCTCTTGCAACATCTGACTGTGAAATTGGAGTCAAAAGATCTGCTGCTAATGCTCTAAAACCTATTTTATTTCTTAAGAGTCTTAATGTCCTAGATAATAAACAAACAGGTTTCCATAAAACTTGCTGATTTAGGACACTGTTGGCAATGTCTGTGTTTTCTCTGTAGGTTGTAACTGCATAATAAGGGAGAAAAAGATCATAAAATAAAAGCACTTCATGGAAAGTTAACAACAGTGCCACTCACCTGCCAGTGGAGGATTATATTCCAGATCAAACCAAGGGTCAGTTTATGATTTCCATCCACAATGTCTGAGCTTCCAATATTTACCAGATCAACCTAAAAACAAATGCCTAAGATTAATAGTAAGCATAAGAGGTTGGTATTATTTTCATATGTCTGGTGTTAAACCTTCTTTGTGGTGAGGGAGAGGAAGAGATGGGCTAAGGTAAAGCTCTTTATTTAGTTTCTTTTGTTTAGTAAGCATCCAATTCATGTTTTATAAATGGAACAATTAATAAGCTGACAAAAAGCAAGCAATGATCTAAAGTTTCAATTAGTCCAGTTATATCGTGTTGCGAAAACATAGTTAAAAGTAATAGTTAAGAATAACAATCCTAAAATCTTTTATATTAAGCCTCTACAATTACAAATCACAAAACTAATGGATCAAACAAAAAAATTCTTGTATTATGCTCCATATTACCTTACATAATATACTTTTTTGAAAGCTACACACGCATCTAGACACTGTAAGAACTTACAAACCCAAGATACTTTTCTACATATCTAGATTGAAATAGAACTTATTTTGCCTTAATTAAATTCTACAATGTATAAGGCAAAGCAGGATGTGTTCTGGAATACAAAGAAACCAATGACTGTGATCTACGCAAGTCTTTTTCACATTAATTTGTCCAGTAATATTGTTTTCCATAATTATATTATGCATTTGCAGCTACGTAACACATCAGCATTTATCAGCCTAGTATACGCTTTCCTCCACATATAAAATGATCCTTCATCCTCCCCTACTTTTTATGCTATCTGAATAAGAAAGAGAAATTCAGATATTTGAGTGCAAGACAGCACAAATGAAGACCTGCACTTCTGGATGTAAATTATGACTCTTGCATCCTCACTGTTTCATAGATGCAGGTGATTAATGGCAGCCAGCATGGCTTCACCGAGGGCAAGTCCTGCCAGACCAGCCTACTGGCTTTCTATGATGATGTAACCACGGCAGTGGACACAGGAAAACCAACAGAAGTGATCTATCTGGACTTCTGTAAAGCCTTTGACACGGTCCCCCACAACATCCTTCTCTCTAAATTGGAGAGATATGGATTTGATGGGTGGACTGTTTGGTGAATAACAAATTGTTTGGATGGTCGCATTCAGAGAGTAGTGGTCAATGACTTGATGTCCAGATGGAGATCTGTGATAAGTGGTGGCCCTCAGGGGTCTGTATTGGGACTACTGCTCTTTAATATTTTCATCAATGATATAGACAGTGAGATCAAGTGCACCCTCAGCAAGTTTGCAGATGACACCGAGCTGAATGATGTAGTTGTCACACCAGAAGGACGGGATGTCATCCAGAGGGACCTAGACAAGCTGGAGAAGTGGGCCTGTGAGAACCTCATGAGAGTTAATAAGGCCAAGTTCAAGGTCCTACACCTGCATTGGGGCAATCCACGGTTTCAATACAGGATGGGGGATGATGTGATGGAGAGCAGCCCTGCAGAGAAGGACTATGGGGTGCTCACTGATGAGCAATATGTACTTGCAGCCCAGAAGGCCAATCATATTCTGGATTGCATCAAAAGAAGCATGGCTAGCAGGTCGAGGGAGGTAATTTGTTTCCTCTAGAACACTCTTGTAAGACCGTAGCTGGAGTATTGTGTCTAGTTCTGGAATTTTCAACCTAAGAAGGATATGGAATGGTTGGAATGGGTCCAGAAGAGGGTTACAAAGATGATCAGAGAACTGGAGCACCTCCTATATGAGTACAGGCTGAGAGAGTTGAGGTTGTTAAGCCTAGAGATGAGAAGGCATTGAGGAGACTTTATAGAGGCCTTCTAGTACCTGAACAGGGCCTGCAAGAAAGCTGGGGAGGGAATGGGTATAAAGTGAAGGGGGCAATATTTAGACTAGACTTTTTTCATGATGAAGGTGGTGAGGCACTTGAATAGGTAGCCCATGGAAGTTGTGGATGCCTCCTCCCTGCAAGTGCTCAAGGCCAGGGTGGAGCAGCCTGATCTAGTTGGAGTCCCTGCCCATGGCAGAGAGGTTGGAACTAGATTAATTTTAAGATCCCTTCCAATTCAATACATTCTATGATTCTATGAAATGGATTTACTGGAAGCAGCAGCACCCAGATGACTGTAGAGCTTCAGACCAAAAATGGCACATAGTAGCATAATAATTTAGATTAGTCACAGTCTTTGAATAGCTTTAGAACCATTGATTTTGTATTCCTGAAATCCTAAATAAATCACTCTCTATATGATTTTGAATGCTGAAGAAACAATTACAGAGGCAGATTTTTTGGCTTTATACTAGTTTTATACAGCGTATACATATCTACAGTATGCTAGATTTTCATTACACAAATGCTGGCCGTTGGATGACCACTTCACTTTCCAAAAGAATGTTTTTTCTTCTGTATTCTTCAACTGGAATATTCTCTGTTTTCTTTCTATATCTGAAAGGGACTACTGTTTTCTGAAAACTGAATGAAAAACACACTAATGGATTTAGCTGCCGTGTAGTGCATAAATACTTTTAGAAGCTTGCATTATGAAAACTTGTATATGTAATTGAAGTTTTCTTGTATACTGTGAAATAATGTATTGCTGATTTTCTTCAACAATATCAAATATTGCAGATTTGGGAGAATTAGAAGCTTATTCTATTGATTTACAAGAAATTTCACCTAAAAAAATAAAGAAAAATCAAGCTGGAGGTCTTTATGCCAGTCTGATAAGGTCACTTTCATTTATGCAAAAACCTTCAGATGGATAAGCATTACCTGCCATTTATAAAATTGAGAACTTTATTCAGCAACTGAACTGAAGCATGTTTAGTGACCTACTGCAGCTATCAAGAAACCAAATATAATATGCAGCACAGAATACATTATCACTGTTCCATCACATCTTTGAATTTATTCTTGAGGAGGAGAAAGGATATAATTAGTTGGCCAGTGAAAATATCTGCTAAAGTTATGGGTCCTTTAGAATGCTTGCATGAGGAAAATATTATGAGAATATTTACTCAAAAAGGATGCACAGGATACTGGCTTGCAAAGTCAATCTTGACAAAGTAGAATGGAAAGTGGGTTTGATGTGATTCATTTTCTTACTGTTACAAACTATAAGGAACAGACACCAATGAAAATTTACCAAAAAGATTTCTTGTAGAAAAAGCCTCAGGTTTTTCAGACTTCATAATTGTCAAAGCTTGAGAATAGATGTTTTGATAGGTTGTGCCTTCTAACCAACTATGTATGGCTTCTTGCAATTAACCTTTTACAGTGTTTTTGATACACCATACTTTACCATCAAGTTGTCCGTGTTGATCTTTCTTCAGAAAGCATCCGTTATAGATATACTATTTAAACATTTGCTGGCATACATTAAGTTCTTAGAATTACATTCCATCCTGGTGCTGAATGACAAAATATCCAGGTCACATTAATAAAACAGTTTTGATTCCAGTATTTGCATACTATAGGCCAGATTCTGAGTCAACCCTTACAAAGCATCAAGTATGCTGTCTTTAGGATGTTCTGACCCCGTCCAGCTAATTACTTACGTTATTTCTCTGCAAAACCTGCAGTGCTTTGTTGACATTGTTCAGCGCATGAACTCT